>NW_026262669.1:1236666-1855000 GCF_021869535.1 Mytilus californianus | reverse complement strand
AAGTAAAATACAGAAAAGCACTTTGGATGCACCAAATTTATTATTTATTTTTATCTAACTATGAATGAAAGTCCGCACTTGAAGTTTTTTCCGGTGTTAAAGCTTCTCTTTTGTCAATGTTTTACTGTGTTGACCGGCAGTGCAGCTTTAAAAAAATTGTATAGTATTTTATCTAACAATGTATGAAAGTCTGATTGGATAAAAGAAATTTAAATTTACTGTAAGCAATCTTCCTCTGAAAAGTTTTCTTCTTATTGCAAAATCATTGTGTGTCTATTGAAATTATTTCATTTAACATAACACGTTATTTTCTTTCAAAAATATTTACTCTTTCTTTTGTACAAAACAGGATTTAAAACTTGGTAAAAATGTATATATAATAAATGTACCGTACAGAGTAAGGAGAAAATAATATTGTACAAAGTTAATGATAGTAAATAATCATAAAGTCGGTACCCTTTGATGTCTCAGTATCGTTTATAGATACTGTTTGCAGAATAATGAGGCTCATTTATTAAATATCACTTCAATATTGTTCCGCCTTCCAGAGCTTCTCAAATGAAAATGACAAAAATGACAAAACTACTCCAACAAACAAAATCACTGTAGGCCACCAAACAAATTATTTGTTAATTATTTGTGATTTTTTTTTTTGCCATACATGCATCGGTATCAATACAACACGGAAATGATCCAATATAACGCTTTTTATAGAAATACAAATCCAAGTTTCTGACGGAAAAACGAAGAAGTGTTTTACTCTTAATAGCCTATATAATACCATTAATGAGTCTTCTGGCATAACCTTGTATCTATGATAAGTTTTTACCCTTTATCTATATGTTCTTTAATACCCATATGGTTCATTATCAACATGCATGACATATTTGCTACTGAACGTTAAGCAACCAGCATTCTTTCATTAACCCACATCTAGCAAAGAAAGTTGACCTTACCGGTGCAAGGAGCTTTCCTAACTTTTTGTTTAGGGAATATTTTCTGTAAAACATTCACTGAACTAAAACAACAATGTTTCATGTAAAAAAGTCACTATTGTATCTAACTACGTTTTAAACAAAAATGTGGTATGTAAAACAGAATCTAACGTAACTTAATATATACACCTTAAACAAGAATGTGTCATGTGAAACAGTCACTAATGCATCTTACTACGTTTTAACCAAAAATGTGTCATGTAAAAACAGTATTTAACGTAATTTTATATCCCTAAAATAAGGATGTGTTGTATAAAACAGTCACTTAAGTTTCTAAATACCACTAAACCAAGTGGACATTGTGTAAAACAGTCACTTACGTTTCTAACTAGGCCTAAACCAAGTGTACATTGTGTAAAACAGTCACTAGCATTTCTAACTACGCCTAAACCAAGTGCACATTGTGTAAAACAGTCACTAACGTTTCTAACTAGACCTAAACCAAGTGTACATTGTGTAAAACAGTCACTTACGTTTCTAACTACGTCTAAACCAAGTGCACATTGTGTAAAACAGTATCTAACGTTTCTAACTACGCCAAAACTAAGTGCACATTGTGTAAAACAGTCAGTAACGTTTCTAACTAGACCTAAACCAAGTGTACATTGTGTAAAACAGTCACTTACGTTTCTAACTACGCCTAAACCAAGTGCACATTGTGTAAAACAGACACTAACATTTCTAACTACGCCTAAACCCAGTGCACATTGTATAAAACAGTCACGAAAGTTTCTAACTAGACATAAACCAAGTGCACATTGTGTAAAACAGTCACTTACGTTTCTAACTACGCCTAAACCAAGTGCACATTGTGTAAAACAGACACTAACGTTTCTAACTACGCATAAACCAAGTGCACATTGTGTAAAACAGACACTAACGTTTCTAACTAAGCCTAAACCAAGTGCACATTGTGTAAAACAGACACTAACGTTTCTTACTAGGCCTAAACCAAGTTCACGTTGTGTAAAACAGTCACTTACGTTTCTAACTACGCCTAAACCTAGTGCACATTGTGTAAAACAGACACTAACGTTTCTTACTAGGCCTAAACCAAGTGTACGTTGTGTAAAATAGTCACTTACGTTTCTTACTAGGCCTAAACCAAGTGCACATTGTATAAAACAGTCACGAACGGATCTCACTCTCCATTCATTAAACATGGAAACATCCTGTTAAACATCTGTTTGTTAGAGATAGTTAAAAAAAATAAAAGTTGACTATTGAAAATTCGATATCCTTTTAATTGAAATTTACCATACTTATTGCGTTGTTGCGACATAAGTCATTTATCATATGTTCTTAAAAAAAGACGATTGAAAGGATTCGCCAAATATTTAGATATATTACCTGATATCCTGTTAAATGAGAAGTAACTGTTAATATCTTCCAAACGTTTTAACGAACGTATATTGTTGGTAATATGACTTAACTTAAATCTAAATGACAAAATAACGACTTTGTCTCATCTCGATGTTTGAAAATGATATAATTGAATGAAATTTTACCTTGATCCTTGCAACAAGAAAACGCAATTTAATTTTTTTTTGTTAGTTTCTTTTTCAATTTTCTACAACATATTAAGGTGGTACCTAACACTACAGGGAGATAACTCTGTAAAAATCAGCTAAACGTTTTAATCATGTTGTATTGTTAAGGAAATATCAAGATTCTCAATGATCAACATTAGTGTTTGTCAAACTGCTATATAACCAGTGAAATTTTTCTGATAAAGTGGTTGGTTCAAATTATTTGAAATTTATATATTTTTGTCAAAGGGTCAAAGTAAACATTTTGTCAAATTTTTAGAAAAATTAAACGAGCCAAATTAGTATTAGTCAAGGTGTTGGGTACCACCTTAAACATGAAGAAAGTGTTGATAATACATCTCATGTTTGTATAAACCTTACCATAAAACTTTCATAAAATACGAATACAAATATAACTATGGGTTACATTGTTTGTCACCATGGTGGCATGTTGGTGTTTCTCTCTCTCTCTCTCTCTCTCTCTCTCTCTCTCTCTCTCTCTCTCTCATTTCTTGGTTTATTCATTTATTTTGATTGCATTTATTTTATCTGAAAGGGTATTCTAGAGTGTATTATTGCTTAAGGTTCAAATCATGTCACATTATTTTTGGCAGAGTGAAGTCATACATATACTAGAGGCATCTTAATCGAACAGATGATTGTAGATGCAAGAGGACAAATTGACACTGTAATTTGAAGACATGATTTATCTATTTAATAGATAAGTGGTATGAAAGTATGTGAAATGCCTATAAACCAAATAACATCGACAAATATGGGTTCACTGTCAGTAACAACCGTGCCATGTCTTAAAACCAAAAACAATCAAATCATAAAAACCCAATTTTCTGATAAAACGTGATGTCTCGGTAACCAGCGAGACTCTCCGATATTTAGTGTTTGTTTTACAAACCTTCACATGAAAATTTACACTTGAAAATAATTGACAATGTTTACATTAAACAGTTTATTGACAAGAAGTTTGATAAAACTTCAATATTTTTGATAAACGTATAAGTGACTGTGATCATAGTCCATAAAAGGCTTGACACCTAACTTTACTTCGGTATAATTATACAATATTTGCACAAATAGTGTTGCATCTCTTATCTAAAATCTATAGTACTCATAAAAAGAAACATAGTAAACACATAAACATGGCAATTTGACTTAACAGGAAATATGCAACTTACAAATGCATTGTCAGATACATTCATATAAAACGATATTTATCAACTACTGAATCACTGCAAAACATTTTAGGGAGCTACCATTTGATATTTAGGGGGGGGGGGGGGGGGGGGGGGGGGGGGGGGCTAGGATGAAATTTGAAAAAAATAGGCAGGACAGGAGTTTTGAAAAAAAAGGCAGGATGAGCAACTTGGCAAAAAAAATAAAAAGCAAGATGACAATTTATGTAAAAAACTAATGAAAAAAATGCAGTTCCGAATAGAGTGAAAAATAAAAAGGCAGGACAGAGATTTAAACTTAAAAAAAATGCAGGACACAATTTTTCATCCTAGCGCCCCCCCCCCCCCCCCCACCCCTAAAAATCAAATGGTCGCTCCCATAGTTGTGTTTTGAATGCTATTACATTTGACTGTGACATAAGATGCATTTCATTATATGCTGCGTAAATCCTATATTTGCATGCCGTTTTTATATTATGTATAAAAGAGAATCCGAACTCAAAGACAAAATCAAACGTGAGACTTTATCAACCAAAGGAACAATTGGAAAAGAACCGTCTTATTCCTGACTTGTACAGGCATTCTTTGAAGAAAATGGTGGATTAAAGCTGGTTTTAAAGCTAGCTAAACCTCCCACTTGTATGATAGTTGTTTATATTTTGTTAAATTGACACAATTGGGTAAGCAACCCAAACAGACGTAATAGGTTGATGCTGGGACTATTATACTAATATATATTGTGACATTAATAGGGATCCAGAAGCCAAAATTGTATAAACGTACATCACAGACACACAACACAACTGACTAAGAGTTCAAGTTACGATTTGTATTGTTATACGTAACCGAATCAAAATAAAACTTTCAGGCGTATTCATATGCATGCAGAAAACTGGTCCTGAAAATAATCTTTAAAGAATAATGATTACGAAATTACTGAACAAGGACTACTAAGGAAAAGTTTATTCTAGACGGGACTGGGTTTTCTTTTCGAGAAGTGCATTGTTTTTGCAAAAATGTCAACTGACATTTTCAAAAATCTTGTTTACTGTTATTTCTTGACATCTCTCAGCGGTGTGTTCACATTTTTCATCAGATTACTAAAGCAGCATATACGTGTTATTAAACGGTCCTTACAGATCCCAGATGAGCTATGACATTAATTTTATTGGACGTCTGTTTGTTTGTGTCCATAATGTAAATGTCAACTTAGGAACGCATCAATCAAGTTTCAAAATGGCTGCCATTGTTCGTGGGTCTTTTAACACACAGTAAAAAGTAAACATTCAATTCTTCAAATTTGGATAAATGTATTTTATCAGAAGAATAAATCATGCTACTTCCCAATACTTCACATAGGGTAATCAAACAAAACAAAATATTTTATGAATTGTTGACAATTTCACGGGCCACAGTATTAAGACTAAGATATTTTACCATTCACATTAAAATGTTATTTTACAGAGGGCTACAAGATTCTGCATGTTGCCCAACGGTGGTCCGATATTTTATAAATTGTTGATGATTTACAGACCACAGCGTTAAGACTAAAATAATTCACCATTCACATTAAAATGTTATTTCACAGAGGGCTACAGGATTCTGCGTGTTTGTCCATGGTGGTCTGAGAAATGATAAATTATTGGGCTATTTATTTTTCAGTAGTACAAATAACTAACTCTATGTGATAAACATTACATAACGTTTACTCAAAAGTTGTCTATAGGATTTGTACAAAATGTTGACTACATCCATGTATAACTATTATCAGGACAGAATATTCTCTGTCAGTGTTTTTGAACTGTGTCGCCATGCCAAATAAAACTGTGCGCAATTTCTTGGTGAAATAGACGATAACAATGAGCTTTCCCTTACTACTCAAAAAATATTCCAAAGAAGACAAACATCGACATGCAAGGACACTTAGTTGCATGTTTACCAAGTGTGATTTTCGTTTATTGCTTTAGCGTCAATCAGGTCGTTGATTGCGTTTTTTGAATTGTTACATATATTGTTATGTCGAGGCTTTTTATAGCTAACTATAAAATATGTTTGCTCATTGTCGAAGCCCATTACGAAGACCTATCATTGTTTACATCCTCTTCTTTTGGTATCTGGTTGATAATTGTCTCATTTGCAATCATGCCTTATCTCCTTATCTTGAGTACTACTGTCGACAAAAAGGCCAACAAAGCACTCACTGAAAACTAAAGATTAGGCAAAACTGTCCGCACGAAGAAGCTAGAAATTAACTCACGTGCTTAAGAATTCAGTAGGGTCTAACTATAATAAGCATATAAAAAGTTCATTCAGATGACAAGCGGCTTTGATAATGGAACATATAAATAGTTCATTCAGATGGCAGGCAGCTATGATAATGGAACATATAAAAAGTGCATTCAGATGGCAAGCGGCTATGATAATGGAACATATAAATAGTTCATTCAGTCGGCAGGCGGCTATGATAATAGAACATATAAATAGTTCTTTCTTATGGCAGGCGACTATGATACTGGAACATATAAACAGTTCATTCAGATTGCAGGCGGCTACGACCATGGAACATTTAAAACGTGCATCTAGATGGCAGGCGGCTACGACAATTGAATATTTCAAAAGTGCGTTCAGATTTCAGGCGGCTACACTAGAAACATATGAAAAGTTCGTTCAGATGGCAGGCGGCTACGACAATGGAACATATAAAAAGAACATTTAGATGGCAAGTTGCTTCCACAAAAGGATATTTCAAAAGTGCATCTAAATGGTAGGAAGCTACAACACTCGAAATAAGAATAGCTCATTCAGATGGCAGGCGGCTATACGATAATGAAACCTTTACAAGGTGCATTCAGGTGGTAGACGGCTACTATAATGGAACCTTTAAAAAGTTCGTTCAGATGGTAGGCGGCTACGCCAATGGGACATATAAGATGTATATTAAAAAAGGCAATTTACTTAGACAAAAATATATTTACAAAGTGCTTTAAGATGGCAACCGGCTACGACGAAGGAACATCTCAAAAGTTCATTCAGATGACGGGCGGTTACGACAATGGAACCTATAGCAAGTGAATTGAGATGGCAGGCGACAAAGACAATGGAACATATAAAATGTACGTTTAGAAGGCAAGCGGCTTTGACAAAAGAATATATATTCTTTTCATTCATATGGACGGCGGCTTCAACATTAGAATATATAAAAAGTGCATTTAGATTATAGACGGCAACGACAATGGAACATCTCAAAAGTTCGTTCAGATTGCAGTCGGCTACGATAATAGAACACATAAAAAGCTCGTTAAGATGGCATGCGGCTACGGCAATAGAACACAAATAAATAGATTCTAAACGGTTGGTGTCTGCGACAATGGAACATATATAAAAAGTGCTTTAATATGGCAGCCGGCTACGACATAGGAACATCTCAAAAGTTCGTTCAGATGACAGGCGTCTACGACAATAGAACATATAAAAAGAGTATCCAGATGGTAGGCGGCTATGACAATGGAAAATGTAAAAAGAACACCCCGATTGCGGCTACTACAATAGAACATATAAAAAGTGCATTAGATGGCAGGCGGCTACAACAAAGGAACATATAAAAATTCTTCCTTTACTTTTCCTTATTTAGGTATACTTATTTTCAATTATCAATCAATAATCTGACACTATGAAATATGCGGTCCATATCGGACCTTACTAAAGATAACATATTCTAAGATTCTAGAAAAAAACCTTTTAAATGAAATGTTACGTCGTGTTGTCATCCGAACGTCAATACATTATATAGAATGTTATCTATGATTTATGTTTAATAATTTTACCATAATCATTTTTATTTGACGGTTTAACTCGTTCGCTATCAGCTCCCGTTCTAAAGCGATGACCTCCATGAATATTTCATTCAAAGAATTAAAAACTTTTATTTGTTATTTTATCTTTAGATGATCATTAATTTC
Source organism: Mytilus californianus (assembly GCF_021869535.1). NCBI lineage: Eukaryota > Metazoa > Mollusca > Bivalvia > Mytilida > Mytilidae > Mytilus > Mytilus californianus. The sequence goes on along the minus strand of NW_026262669.1, from coordinate 1,847,327 downwards.
TATTTAGTGTTCTCTATTCAACCAAAATTTTATATCAAAATTCAATAGTTTATCCCGTTGCACTTGAGGTCAATGATCAAATTAATTTTTTAGCCCTGGTAACTATTTTAAGTTTGATAATTTATTCGTCAATGTAATATTTGCACAATAAATAGATTTTATACAATACATAAGAAATGACATTCCCACGGTCTAACCCAGACAAATCAGCTTTGTTGGAATGTCCCATACAAGACTTAATTTGAATAAAATCTATAAATGTACGTACTAAACGTGGTTTCCAATACAAAAGAGTTATATAGCAATGGAAGCTTTCGTTATAATTTGCAATGCATTGCTGATCACTAAATGCAATCTATCTGTTTCATATATAAAAAACATAATAAACTTTCTTATGGTTGCTAGTCGAGCGCTATATAGGAAATATATTATATATATTAATAAAGTTAATGTTCCATGGGATGTTAAAGCATATTATGTATTGAGATATCAAATAATCACACTTACAATTATCTAAAGAAATCGCTTTCAAAAGTCGATGAAACTATATTTAAAACGGGGGGCGTTGGGGGAGGGGGTGAGAATTGTTTTTTTTTTTTTTTTTATTTATTTATTTTTTTTTTCAAAAAAATATTATTGATATATATACAAGGAGACAATATAAAATATTTTGATTTTGTACCAAACCGAGCAAGATATAAAGAGCTCATGAGAGCTAAAATAGCAAGACCATATTTCTATTCAAAATCAATGCCAAAAAAGCTGCCAAAGACGCTACAAACAGAAACAATAAAAGCTTGTGTGGTTGTTCAATCGGATTAAAGTTTGGGGATAATATAAAATTACACCCAACACCGAATATGTACTTATTCGATGAGATCAAAAAAATATATAACTTTATAAAAAAAAGTATAACAAAAAGAGGTCATGAAAATATAAATACAAGCAGTCTAAACACTCATGTGATTGATTTCTTTACAACTTGTGACGTCATACGATAAGAATGACCTACCATCAGGTATTCTTGTCCCATAATAATACTGATCGAACAATTATTGTTCTTGTTCAACGATACGAATAGCGAGTAATTTCTTGTTCTTGTTCAACGATAAGAAAAATGAACAATCTTGTTTAACAATAAGAATAACGACCAACTGTTGTTCTTGTTCAACGATAAGAATAACGACCAACTGTTGTTCTTGTTCAACGATAAGAATAACAAACAACTGTTGTTCTTGTTCAACGATAAGAATAACAAACAACTGTTGTTCTTGTTCAACGATAAGAATAACGAACAAGTGTTGTTCTTGTTCAACGATAAGAATAACAAACAACTGTTGTTCTTGTTCAACGATAAGAATAACGAACAACTGTTGTTCTTGTTCAACGATAAGAATAACGAACAAGTGTTGTTCTTGTTCAACGATAAGAATAACGAACAAGTGTTGTTCTTGTTCAACGATAAGAATAACGAACAACTGTTGTTCTTGTTCAACAATAAGAATAACGTACACTTGTTCTTGTTTAACAATAAGAATAACGTACACTTGTTGTTCTTGTTTAACCATAAGAATAACGTACACTTGTTGTTCTTGTTTAACCATAAGAATAACGTACACTTGTTGTTTTTGTTTTTCAATAAAAATAACGAACAATTGTTGTTCTTGTTCAACGATAATGTTTTGGGATAATATAAAATTACACCCAACACTGAATATGTACTTATTCGATGAGATCAAAAAAATATATAACTATATCAAAACAAGTATAACAAAGAGAGTTCATGAAAATATAAATACAAGCAGTCTAAACACTCATGTGATTGATTTCTTTACAACTTGTGACGTCATACGATAAGAATGACCTACCATCCGGTATTCTTGTCCCATAATAATACTGATCGAACAATTGTTAATCTTGTTGAACGATATGAATAGCGAGTAATTTCTTGTTCTTGTTCAACAATAAGAATAACGAACAAGCGTTGTTCTTGTTCAACGATAAGAAAAATGAACAATCTTGTTTAACAATAAGAATAACGACCAACTGTTGTTCTTGTTCAACGATAAGAATAACAAACAACTGTTGTTCTTGTTCAACGATAAGAATAACAAACAACTGTTGTTCTTGTTCAACGATAAGAATAACGACCAACTGTTGTTCTTGTTCAACGATAAGAATAACGACCAAGTGTTGTTCTTGTTCAACGATAAGAATAACGAACAAGTGTTGTTCTTGTTCAACGATAAGAATAACAAACAACTGTTGTTCTTGTTCAACGATAAGAATAACGACCAACTGTTGTTCTTGTTCAACGATAAGAATAACGAACAAGTGTTGTTCTTGTTCAACGATAAGAATAACGAACAACTGTTGTTCTTGTTCAACAATAAGAATAACGTACACTTGTTGTTCTTGTTTAACAATAAGAATAACGTACACTTGTTCTTGTTTAACCATAAGAATAACGTACACTTGTTGTTCTTGTTTAACCATAAGAATAACGTACACTTGTTGTTTTTGTTTAACAATAAAAATAACGAACAATTGTTGTTCTTGTTCAACGATAATGTTTTGGGATAATATAAAATTACACCCAACACTGAATATGTACTTATTCGATGAGATCAAAAAAATATATAACTATATCAAAACAAGTATAACAAAGAGAGTTCATGAAAATATAAATACAAGTAGTCTAAACACTCATGTGATTGATTTCTTTACAACTTGTGACGTCATACGATAAGAATGACCTACCATCCGGTATTCTTGTCCCATAATAATACTGATCGAACAATTGTTGTTCTTGTTGAACGATATGAATAGCGAGTAATTTCTTGTTCTTGTTCAACAATAAGAATAACGAACAAGCGTTGTTCTTGTTCAACGATAAGAAAAATGAACAATCTTGTTTAACAATAAGAATAACGACCAACTGTTGTTCTTGTTCAACGATAAGAATAACGACCAACTGTTGTTCTTGTTCAACGATAAGAATAACGACCAACTGTTGTTCTTGTTCAACAAAAAGAATAACAAACAACTGTTGTTCTTGTTCAACAAAAAGAATAACGAACAAGTGTTGTTCTTGTTCAACGATAAGAAAAACGAACAAGTGTTGTTCTTGTTCAACGATAAGAATAACGAACAAGTGTTGTTCTTGTTCAACGATAAGAATAACGAACAACTGTTGTTCTTGTTCAACAATAAGAATAACGAACAACTGTTGTTCTTGTTCAACAATAAGAATAACGTACACTTGTTGTTCTTGTTTAACAATAAGAATAACGTACACTTGTTGTTCTTGTTTAACCATAAGAATAACGTACACTTGTTGTTCTTGTTTAACCATAAGAATAACGTACACTGGTTGTTTTTGTTTAACAATAAAAATAACGAACAATTGTTGTTCTTGTTCAACGATAATATTTTGGGATAATATAAAATTACACCCAACACTGAATATGTACTTATTCGATGAGATCAAAAAAATATATAACTATATCAAAACAAGTATAACAAAGAGAGTTCATGAAAATATAAATACAAGCAGTCTAAACACTCATGTGATTGATTTCTTTACAACTTGTGACGTCATACGATAAGAATGACCTACCATCCGGTATTCTTGTCCCATAATAATACTGATCGAACAATTGTTGTTCTTGTTGAACGATATGAATAGCGAGTAATTTCTTGTTCTTGTTCAACAATAAGAATATCGAACAAGCGTTGTTCTTGTTCAACGATAAGAAAAATGAACAATCTTGTTTAACAATAAGAATAACGACCAACTGTTGTTCTTGTTCAACGATAAGAATAACGACCAACTGTTGTTCTTGTTCAACGATAAGAATAACAAACAACTGTTGTTCTTGTTCAACAAAAAGAATAACAAACAACTGTTGTTCTTGTTCAACAAAAAGAATAACAAACAACTGTTGTTCTTGTTCAACAAAAAGAATAACGAACAATTGTTGTTTTGTTCAACGATAAGAATAACGTACACTTGTTGTTCTTGTTCAACGATAAGAGTAACGTACACTTGTTGTTCTTGTTCAACAATAAGAATAACGAACAATTGTTGTTCTTGTTCAACAATAAGAATGAACAAATACCTGTTGTTTTTGTAAAACAATTATAAGGATCGATCACCTGATGTTCTTGTTCCAGACTAAGAATAAACATGTTGTTCTCGTGTCATGATAAGAATGAACGAGCACCTGTTGTTCATAGAGTTTAAGCTGTTGTTGCAAAACAATGAGTCACGTGACCCGAAAAACAGTATTTTTTTCAGTAGCGGACAAAATTGCAATCTTCTAAAAAGGCACCGTCTATTAATCTTAAAAGGGTGGGGTTTTTTTTCTGGATAAAGAGTTTTTTTTCAAATCTAAATTAAAAATTTACATTTTTTCAATGACATACAGGAAGCATTTTTTTTATCAATGACTTTTTCAATGAAAAACAAGTTATGAGAAAAGAACTTCACACAAATTATTATGAATTACCTTATTAAACATTATCGTATATATTTCAATGACATTGAGCATAAGGAACGAAGTGTTGCAACAATGTAAGTACATGTCAAAATAATCTATTTCAATGAGATTGAGTGTAAGGATCGAACGAAGTGTTGCAACAATGCAAGTACATGTCAAAATATTCTATTTCAATGAGATTGAGTATAAGGATCGAAGTGTTGCAACAATGTAAGTACATGTCAAAATATTCTATTTCAATGAGATTGAGTATAAGGATCGAAGTGTTGCAACAACGTAAGTACATGTCAAAATATTCTATTTCAATGAGATTGAGTATAAGGAACGAAGTGTTGCAACAATGTAAGTACATGTCAAAATATTCTATTTCAATGAGATTGAGTATAAGGAACGAAGTGTTGCAACAATGTAAGTACATGTCAAAATATTCTATTTCAATGAGATTGAGTATAAGGAACGAAGTGTTGCAACAATGTAAGTACATGTCAAAATATGAAATAGAGTATAAGGAACGAACGAAGAGTTGCAACAATGTAAGAACATGTCAAAATATTCTATTTCAATGAGATTGAGTATAAAGAACGAACGAAGTGTTGCAACAATGTAAGTACATGTCAAAATATTCAAAATATAAAAAAATAAGAAATCAGTATAAATAAATTCATCAGTTACCAGGATTGAATTTTTGTACGCCAGACGCGAGATTCGTCTACCAAAGACTCATCAGTGAAGCTCAAATGAAAAAAGTTAAAATGGCCAAATAAAGTACGAAGTTGACGATCATTTAGGATCCAAAATTCCGAAAGGTTTTGCTAAATACTAATACGATTATCTATTTCTGAAGTATAACACTTTATATATTTCGTGCATTCGAAGCTTTCTAGATTTATCTTCATCAGGAACACTCAAACTAAAACATTCCGGATGGATAAATAACTGAATACGGAGCAGATGTTTGACAAAATGCACCTAAAAATAAAAGTTTAATTCAACTAACTAAAGGTCAACTTTGCCTGAGAGAGTTGAAACCTTAGTTTCTAAATAATGTCGTTAATCTAAGAAAGGTATGTTATAATAGTAGGTAGCACTTTTGTGTTGACATGAAATATCATTAATATAATTCTGTAAATTTACTGTTTATATAATGTTGAATTATTCGAAACACTGCAGGTTTTCTACCCCATGAATAGGTTGCCATAACATACATCAGCTTCATTCTAACTTTGATTCGAGCGTCACTGATGAATATTATGTAGCTTGGTACCATTGATGAGGTTTTTTTTTTATATAAATCATGTCAGTACTGAAGCACTGACTGACTACAGTTGTTTAAATATCAAAATGACTTTAAAGTATCTGTATGTACCTGTATAGTATGTTTTGTATGTAGACTCTATAGGTTCACTGATCAGACATTGTCTTTACAATCGTGTTGGTGCATGTAGAATTGTTCCCAGGGAAACAAATAGTAAGGACAGTTGTTTAAAGCTAAATATGACTTTAAAGTACCCGTATGTACACGTATTACCATATATATGAATATTAAATTTAGGATATATAGGTTCACTGATAAGACATTGTTGCGTCAATCATGTTAGTGCAAGTAAAATTATTCCCAAGGAAACAAATAGTGAGATCTTTAAACAAAATGACTGAAAAGAACCTGCATATACATGTATTTATGAGTATTATACATGTAGACTCTAGGTTCACTGATCAGACATTGTCGCATCTGTTATGATATATATTCAAAATAGCAATAAAACAGAGAATATTATACCGTGTGACGTAATATGAAAAAGACAAACTGCGGAATTATGTAAATCTTTTTGGTATTAAAAATATAAAAAATATGAAAAATCATTGCCCTATAGAATTAATGTTTATACTTAGATTTTTAACTGCAGAATGATTAGAACATTACATTCACTTTATATTGTACATGTTCTTCATGCTGTCGATGTTTTAATCTGTGACTAATATGGTTATATGTATTACCTATGCTATTTCTGTTACTTTGCTTTTTATTGGTTTAATTTCCTTATCAAATAGTGCATGCATGTTCAGGGCCATTTAATGTCTGTATATTTTAGTTATAGATATTGCTACATATACACACTCTGGGTCGTCTGTTGAAATTCACAGTAAAAACATTTAAAACAAAAAGGGAAAAACCAAGGGACAATAGAAAACATAAAAGTCAAGGCAAGGAAAAACAGACAAAACCATGGCCGAAACAATAAAGACAAAATCACAAATAAAAACAATTCACAACAAACTACAAGGACAACTTAGGATTGAGCAACACGAGCTCCATCAAATATCGTGGGTAAACTCACGTGCTCCGGTTGGGGAAACAGTATCACTAGTAGCACCCGTCAGTCCTACCGGTTGGGAAAACAGTACCACTAGTAGCACCCGTCAGTCCTACCGGTTGGGAAAACAGTACCACTAGTAGCACCCGTCCGTCCTACCGGTTGGGAAAACAGTACCACTAGTATCATCCATCCGCCCTAATGTTTCAATGACATCTTACAATAGAATACATCAAAACTATCCGGAAAATAAACATAGGTTTGCGTGATTGGGTTTTGGTTTAGATATACATGTATTTGTTAAATTACAATTGATCGCGAAAGAAATATTTCTCTGGACTTTTCTTATAAAAGTATAGTGTTAATCATTATATCTTTCTTTTTTTTTTTTAGAAATGACGAGAATTTAAAAATGTTTTACCAGAATCGTATTTCAGTGTTACGCGACGCCCCCTGACAAAATAAATCTGGTCTTACTGCAATTTGTAGAAGGACACAAGCGATAGCAATTAATAGATGTATTATGTTAAGTATCAGTCACAAGGATTACTAAGGAGTTTCTAGCCAAGGAATAGTTTACTTTAGGTGTATTTGGCAAAACCTTTCGTAATTTTGGGTCCTCAATGCTCTTCCACTTCGTTCTTTATTTGGCCTTTTTAACTTTTTTAATTCGAACGACACTGGTGATTCTTTTGTAGACGAAACGCGCATCTGGAGTACAAAATGTTATTTTAATTCACACATTCAGGATCATTACTGACCATTCCCGATTAAAGTTTGTCGTAAGTCTGCAATGGTAAAAAGATAAAGAATAGAGAAGGGAAACGGGGAATTATGTCAAAGAGACAACAACCTGACCAAAGAATTGAAAACAGCACAAGGCCACCAATGAGTCTTCAACGCAGCGAAGATGTATGCTCAATTGTCCCCATGTTTCCTAGTGGTAAAACTGTTATGGGCTGATAATTAGGTAAGTAATTTAACCACTTTGTATAATCCTTTACATTATATATGTTTAGACTCGACTCTAACGTTCATTTTTCGAATAATGAGCTGACATACGAAATTATATGAATTTGAATAGATATTTTAGAAGTAGGCAATAAATTAAATTACACAGAAATTTAAAAGTGAAATTTTTCCAGCTGATTTGGTTTTTGTCATGATGACATATGTATCAGGTGTATTAAAATTGTCGCTTGTGAAAATAAGTATGTCATATAAATGTCATTAAATCATCGGAATGGTAAAATAACGAGGGGAGACAATCGTAAAAAAGGCAGGCTTTTAGGTCTCTGTATGAAAAGACACGAACAAATCTATGTGTTATATTTAACTGTAAAAGGTAACACTACAAAGATTTAATTTACAATTGTTATTAGTATGGTTTTCAATAAAAGTTGTTTCGTTCTCAATATAACATCAGAAACTCGGCAATGAATTAAGTGGAATTTTAACATAATTGTAAGAACCTCACAGATCATCACGTGATTTTTAAGAACCTCATAGACGATCACGTGATCAAATTTTAGATTACCAATGCGGTTCATTCGGACCAATTTTTTTTTTTTTTTTATTCTTTTCATTTTGTCCTTTCTTTAATTGTATTGTTTCGCAACCCCAATGTTTTAATATTGACTGCTGAAGATATAACAGAAACAAAGGGGAGGATGCACCCCCTCCTTTTGACCTCACATCCTGTACTAGTACTTGCCCCTTGAAACTGTTGTCGTATCCTGTAATTTGAGTTGAGTTGATATTGATTACATTTCCTTAATTCATCACTATATATATATATATATATATATTTCAGGATCCGGTTAACATGCAAATATTGTAAATGCACAAAATTAATTAGATCGTTTTTTGTTCCGGCATTGGGTTGAAATCTACACCGTTAACCGTCCTGTGTCATATTTTTAAATACGGATACGATCACACACCGTTGTATGTATTGAAGAGCATGTCAAGACGTTCGTTTTTATGTCAATACATAGTTTTTTTCTAATTAAACCGGAGTTCTGTTTTACAATTTATATTAAATGAACAGGTACAGTGTAATATGTTCTTGTTTATATCGACAAACTGACATGATCTTTTATTGAAACAAGGAAGTTTAATACTTTTTCAACAAATGCAGGAACTTCTTAGGAAGAATGACAAAAACTAGCATTTTTTTTTAACATCACTTTCAATTGTTTAGATGATGTCCTCTCATTAAATAATTGAAAGTTTTGCGACTATGTTGAACGCATCTATCCCATCGAACTTAATATATACTAGAACACACCCGCGAAATCGCGGGCATTAAGAGTGTGGTTGAAAGTATTTAAACTGTTGTAGGATGAATTTTTGTAAAAGATTTTATGAATGGCGAATTTCAGGAAAGGTATCAAATGTCATAGGTACTTGGGGACAGGACAATTTTTTTTGGCCCTCCCCCTTTTTTCAAAATCAGTTATTTTTTTGTTTTCTATTCATTTCAATTATTTCGCGTTTTTCTGTATACTATGATCATACATATACTATAAATAAAGTGTATTTGCTATTCACTATTAATTCCAAGCTTACTATCCACGGCGGTCACTGATATATTATATAGAGACTCTCTACTCTCTATATAATAATATATCAGTGACCTCCGTGAATAGTAAACTTGGAATTGATAGTAAATAGCAAATACACTTTATTTATAGTATATGTATGTTCATAGTATACATAAAAAACGCGAAAAAATAATTGTTCTGTCCCCAAGTACCTATGAAAATTATGTGTAATTTAACAGTCCTAAACGGAAGTCTTGTATATGACTTAAAAGTACGTCCGATGACGGAAACAATATCCGGACGCCTTAATTTTCGTTTTTCTCCCAAAATAACCCAAACGGAATAATCATAAGCGAGGATGACAAATGCGACTATGCATGGTACCTATAGGACACAGAGGTATGATGATTAGTTTACTGTGGAAGGAAGAGAAGCGACACACAAAATGAGGTCTTCTCATTTAATAGTATAGATGATAAACAGATACAGTTTAGTCTGCCTCATATCTTGATTTGCATGTAATATTTGCCAATTAGGGTTGGCTGAGATCATCGATAATAATCAAAGTACTGAAGTACTGAACATCGGATGACCACAAGTTCTTGAGGATGGTCAAAAGCACTTGTCTCAGAAAAAAAACAACATATCTCTTTACCTGAAACTGAGGTTAATGTACAGAGATATATTTTTTTCTAGACAAGTTCGTGCGAGGATGATGAATAAATGACAGGAAATTCAACTTCACCGTAATAACTGTTATATTGTAGTGATACAAATCAGTATACACTGATTTGTTGTTATATATTATATTAAACAGTTACATATATATATGATTTGCATCCGTTTGTATATCATTCTATTCTACTATTCTAATAATAGTGCAATGCAAGTGCATGGTGGACACTTTTCTGTAAAAATTCGATTTTTCTAAGATTGGATACGAGTAGGCATTCATATTTTCCCGCAAAAACAATTACAGAGTTACCGGTCCTGTCGCAAAACGTTCTTTGAGATATTCTTCCGCATGCTTTAACACAATCGGTACGTGTGCATTGATATTATCAATGATTTTTTACTTATATATATATATCTAACTACAAAACATTTTCACATTATTAATTTATGTTGTAAACAAAAATATTTTTATCAGTATTCATTGAAGAGATGTATTTATATCAAATGACAAGGAATGTTATTTTGCACTCGTTTATGTGCGCATATTTATCATGTTTATAGATCGGTTACAATCCAAAAATAATTTACATAATGGAAATCTAGGCGATAGCAATACATCGGAATGACCTCAAGGTCATCGCGATGTAAAAATCATTGCAACAAATTACTATGTTCATCATGGGCCCTTTAATTGGAAAAATAATAGCTTTTAATTCTTGTCTTATCTTATCTTATTTTGACAAGTTTGAACAAGAGCAAACAATATCCGTAACCAAGCAGGTCCTTTACGCGATCATTAGCGTAACAGAAAGAATGGATGACAGCTATCGATGCTCTAATGAATATAAGCGACAACACCATGTTCTATATAAATACAGTTTTTAAAAATACTAAAATAGCATCATTATCTGTATATCTATCAATTAAAATTTAAATTTCGATGCACATTAGTGGTAAATTAAATTAAAATAATTTTGTTAAAGAAATAAAAAGGTTTCCATCTGACGTCATAATTAGGACAATATAATAGTGTGAAATTAAAGAGATATGAACACGTCGTAACAACTTGTAATGATAAATGTCAAAACCTCGTGTCGTGTAACGGTAGTGGCATCTTTTTCCCATCACTTTATTTTCACACACAATTTGACAGTCATACTCTCTGCGGTTGAATAAAAATAAAATTTTAATTTTAAAATCATAAATGATAAGCAATCACAAAAACATAACAAGTGACTATATATAAATTGAGATACAGAATCTGATAAGGGGGTCTAAAGTGGAACTATAAAGTCTTTTACCTGAGAAAGAGGTTGTGGCGAAGAAGGCCGAGATTCCAAACCCATAACTCTTTGGTATCGTTCGCCTCTATATTATTATACTTCATGTTGAAATGCCAGTTTTTTATTCTTTCTATCTCTCTGTCGGGGTGTCGTACTTAGTAGAGCAGCCACCTCACTGCGATCTATTGAGACTAAGCCTTTTGACTAGTAGATTTGTCCGCTTCAGACGGACACATTATAGAAAACTGCTGCTTTTCACATAATTCTATGAAACAAACATATCTTATAGATAGCAAACGATGACGGGTCAGGTCAAACAGAGTGACCTGATACAACAACAGGTTTTTGAAGAAAATCAACGAAAACATTGAAAGCTCTACTAAAGCACCTCTACATTTTCACATAAACTAAGGAGATTTCATCCTGATTAAAAATAGCTTAAATCAGGATGTTACCTTTCTCTTTTGCACTGTTTCACATTTAATTATTTCAGGAATTTTATATCTTACACTACGGTATGGTTTTGCCCATTGTTCAAGGCTGCATTGTATAGACATTTATTTCCTTGTCGTTTCCTCTTTATATTGATAGGTGTCTCATGTCTGATTGCAATCGAAACAGCACGATTAAATGACAGGGCGGGGCATATGGGATTCCCCTAATTTCCTGTAAATGACAGAGGGTCTGGATAGGGGGCCTTTATTTCTGTATTCTTTAAATTTTTATGTAATTGTTTTCTATTCTTTTAATGTTTTTCCTTCTATTCTCTATTCTTAAGCACCCCATTATTCTCTATTCTTTAAATTTAGAACCTCATTATTCTCTATTCTTTAAATTCAGCACCTCATTATTCTCTATTCTTTTTTTTTTTTTTTGTACTTTGGTCCCTTGGTCCATTGTTCTCTAATTTGTTAACCCATCCAGACCCTCATAAATGAAAAGATTTTATTTTCTGGTGTTCTGACTCATTGTCAAAATTCTCTATGCTGTAAACCCCATCCAGAACCTCATAAATGACAGGATTTTATTTTCTAGTGTTCTGCGACTGTCACTCTTCACCTCTCTGTGTCCTTGCTGTCACCCTCTGACCACTTTATACCAGCAGTTTTACTGTTTTATTTTAATTACAAACCCGTTTTCCTTACTTGATCTTTTGATTATCTTAAACTTCACAAAAATATTTCTTCTCTAAGCTGACAAAAGTAAAATGATTGAAGGGTGTGAAATACTTTGATCTTCTTTTGTCGACAAAATTGGTAAGGATTCATCAAAAGCTATCATTTTCAACAAAATATTTGTACAAGTTATTGTATAAATTAAGTGTTTTAGTCAAAGAAAAGTCCAGTGTTTATACGGTCATTATCTTCCATGTGATAATTGGTTTTCAACACAACCCTTCGATCTTTTGTCAATAGCGTCGTAAAAAGACGTGTCATCGTTGTTACAAATGGTGTCCCATGCTGTGAGATATAGTTGTACTCAGAGGGAAAAGCTAACAAAAATTGTTTCTGTATATTTTTTTTTATTTTTTTGTCAGTTTGTTTTTGTCGTTCATATGGCTCACTATATACTGGTAACCCAGATATATACATAAAGGTTGTTTTTTTTTTGTTTTTTTTTTTTGCCAAAAAAAGTCCTTGATAAGTATGTTGATTAGAACATTATCAAATTGTAACTTGCTGAAAATAGAGGCACGGACATTACATAATCACAGAGCATATAATAAGTGTACGGTTTCGCGCTAACGTGCACGCATCGATTACTGGTAAGGTTGTGGGTTCACTCTGTGGTTGAGTCAAATTATGGAAGTATTATACTTCAATGGTCAAATCAAAATCTGATGGAGGTTTTTTTTTTTTTTTTTTTTTTTGGGGGGGGGGGGGGGGGGGGGTAAATATGCAGCATTTTAGACAATTTTACTGGTAGGCTGTTTCTTTGTGTTGTAGTCATTGAAAAATCCGACTCAACTAGTCGTTCTAGAATAATAGTGAAAAATAATTATTCCAAGGTATATTAACAATCAATGACCATATGTACTATGAATAAAGGTGATGTGTGGTATCTATCAAAAAGACAACAACCCAACAACATTATAAACACATCTAAAACTAAGATATTAATCTATAAGAAATATTTCGAGTTCTGATTCGAAACAATCTGCAAAAGTATAAACGGATACTGCAAAAGATTTGCAATACTTACTAATATAAAAATAAGAAGGTATCGTAAACAACTATCCTTCTTTTAAATTGACCTGATACTATAACAGCGACTAAAACATTGTTTCTGCTATTATGATTATAACTATAATTTTGTTTAATATGAAGAAAATGACTACCTAAAAAAAACCAGCAATGGTTGGTTTGATAAAACAAGGGCCAAGACTGATTAATATGAAGACAATTTCTACATTTAAAAAAAGTATTCCATGCATGCATTAAAGTTGGCACAAGCATAGGAGCCGGGGCAATGTGAAAAATCCATCACCTTTTCAAATAGAGGGTGGCAAATAAAGGCAACAGTAGTATACCGCTGTTCGAAATTCATAAATCGATTGAGAAAAAACAAATCCGGGTTACAAACTAAAACTCATGGAAACACATCAAATATAAGAGGAGAACAAAGAAACAACAGAAACACTAAAATGCAACACACACAGAAACAAACTATAAGATAACAATAGCCATTTTCCTGACTTGGTACAGGACATTTAAAAAAAAATGGTGGGTTGAACCTGGTTTTGTGGCTAGCCAAACCTCCCGCTTTAATGGCAATGTTTAATATAACACTAAAATGACAACATTACATGACAGGACTACAATACAAATAAATGGAAGAACATACAGGACAGAGAAACACACAAATAAACAATACAATAGAACATTACGACAAGCTAATAGTTATCAAAGGTGCCAGGCCTAAAGATAAAGAGCATTGATGACCCAAAATTCCAAAAAGTTGTGCCAAATACGGCTAGGTTATCTGCCTGGGATAAGAAAATATTTAGTATTTAGAATAATTCATATTTTTGCAAACAGTAAATTTATAAAATTTAAAAATGACCATATAATTGATATACATGTTAACACCGAAGTGGTTACTAACTACAGAATAAAAACGAATACGTAAAACAACCTAGATCAGCACATAAAAACAGCACAGCCGAATAGATCGACGCACAAAAGTGACGTCACAGGTAAATTTCTAAAAATTTCCCAAAAATAGGATAGAGTTCAAGATTAGGTTTGTAATACTGATATTACATGTATCTAATAACAATGAAAATTACAATGCTTATTAATATTAATTGTGTTAGTAATTAGATAATTGATTGTTTTATCTAGCTATGTCGGTATTTCTTCTAAATCAAGCTGAAAACCAAATACATAGTGTAAGTTTAGTTGACCCAAACTAAAATCTTATAAATGAACTGGGTGATAAATTATCTTTACACTCACACACGAATAGAACAGAAAAAAGTAAGAAATACAACTACAAACGATAAGACATTTAACAATAACAAATATAACATCAAAACTAAATACAAAAATTTTGGATAGCAAAATACCGTGACACGTCTTATAGCAATGCGAATTCACACTCAGCAAAACAGTCACAATCGGGAATAGGTCACGTTCGGTGCTTAAAAGATCAGACGACGTAATGGCAAACCACAATCTAAGACGTGGTAAAAATGTCCTTAGTTAGTTTGGACATAGACACGTCGTATGGATCAACCAATTCGTGATGGTGTCCATAAAATTTACGGAGTGTCATTTTTAATCTTTTCTCCTCATAACTTTGTAGGAGCAGTTTCTGCGTAAGGAGCACACTCCTGTATATGAAGTCCGTATAGTGTGAACATGCACGAGCATAACGTATCAACTGAGATATGTAAACACCATACGAAGGGGCAGAGGGTATGTTACTGCTGAGAAATGGGAAATTGATAATTGGGAAGTTGAAATCGTCCCGTTTGTCATAGCAAAACTAATTTTCCCACATCCTCCCCAACCTGCGTCCATTTTTTGAAACTTATTGAAGATAAAACAATAAAATGACTAACTTCTACACTCTAAGACTATAGAATAGTTTTTAAAGGGGTTTACCACTTTTAGAAGTTTAACCCCCCCCCCCCCCCCCCCCCCCCCCCAAACTGGTCAGTCATCTCCTACGCTACTGACAGTAGGTATCCATGGTCAGTTTCAAAGAAATATACCTGATTTGAGACTTTTTTTCTAGCATCGTACAAAAAATAAGATAACTTGTTTGACCAATGAAATTCTTTACATATATGAAATTACAGATATTGAGATGCCATTTTTTTTCAATTAGGAACAATTTACAATAAAAAGTAATTAAATTTCTACGTGAAAATTTGTTTCTATGAATCACTAAAATTTTTACTTTCTTTAAATGTGGGAAAATGAAGTGTTGAAATCTATAACAAAGTTTTTAATCCTTTGATCTTTTGAATCATTCAGTTTTCCCTTTACTTATTAAATTTCACAATATTTTTGCCGACACGTTTGATTCAATAAATAAATTTGTGTCACTTTCGCCATTATAAATGGTTGTAATCAGTTTCATGAAAAATCAATTAAACTTTATTTTGTTGATAAGTACACAAAGACGTTGTAAGGAAAAAAGATTTATTATATTTGGTGTTTAGGGATGTACTGACAATTTGCTGGACAAAATAGTCGCTATTATTATGGCCTGACTGAGCATACTAACATTAATTTGAAACTTTAAGCATTGTCGTTGATATAGTCACCAAATTAACCTGACAAGTTTTAAAATGGAGGAATCAAATTATCGAAAAAGACCCGAGACACTTGAGACACCCTGTACCATTTCTCACAAAATTGTGTATGTAAACAACAGACAGTAGTGAAAAACGAACAACAAAGATGTAAATAAACAAAATTATATAACCAAAAACCGAGAGCAATGTATAGTATTCCGGAATGGTCGTGTTTTACCTAGCAATTCAAATTTTTAACACTAAGAATTATATTCATCGTCATTTTTAAAGATATAAACAAGTCATCACTGTCAAATTACATATCACTGAAAACCGAATATTCTTTAAAGTTTGTGTTTGTGTATTTATGTATGTTTGCACTTGTTCGTTCGTACTCATAAAATAGTTATGCATGATTTAGGATGGTACCTACGTTTACACCTTTAATACTCTTCCAATCGCTCTGGGTATACTCTTTTTGGAAGTGTGTCTTCTCTTTCTGTATAAAGGTTATATTACAGTCTATGTATCATAAAGATCCAAAACAAAACACATGACATCCGGGAATTGATACTATGTTACATGTATGACAATGTAATTCAATGTTATTCAAAGTCCCGTTTTGACAAGTGATGTCTTTGTAAATGAAAGTCTCGTTTTGACAAGTTTGATATTTCTATCTCTTCACAAAAGATCTGATTTCATACCGATATTATTCAGAAAGAAGAATACTACATATTAATATCTACCACACAAGTGATCTTCAATACTACGACGTGAAAGATGATAATATTTCTGTTTTCCATTGTAATTATATATATACCTAGTTTAATTACAGATGTAAAATAAAAATATTTGACAGCTTATTTTTGATGAGTAGTTGTCGGTATAATTCTTTGGTTTATCTATAAGAAACCGATCAAGGAAGAATTTTTAAGATTGTCTAATTACTATATCACATCTTCTTATCAGTTCAATTGGGTAGAAGGTATTTAGATTTGGACCTTTATCAGACCGAATGAGTAAGATTGTTATGTGATTGAACCCCTATCGAAACGTAACAGGGATTTATATTGATTAAAATTTAATCCTTTACAAACATGGTATATCGTACAGATCGTGCAATAGATTTACTAGGCGATTTGATCAAAGTGAAAAGATTCACAAGTATTTGCCCTGGCAAATCCTGAATTTAGACTGAAAGAGAACTTACAATTCTGAATGAAAAGGGAATTGCTTGAAGACAGGCAATCGGCTATTAGCATTCGGTTGTTTGGTGAAGTCTGTTGCAGGAGAAATGAATTCCCCATAAACTCAGAGTATTTTTGAATTTGTTGGTTAGGTTTTTTTTTCCATTAACATTGGGAAAAATAATTAACTGCGCGAATTATGAAACATGTATAGAATTTGTATATAGTCTATATATAGACACTCCAAAAGATATTACGCCAAATCCAAATTGTTTTAAGGACAAAAAATATTAAGTTATAACAGTTACTATGGTTACATTGTTCCAAAACCTTTCGGAATTTTTGGGTTCCCATTGCTCTTCAACTTCGCTCTTGATTTTGCCCTTGAACTTTTTTTATTTGAGTGTCACTGATGAGTCTTTTGTAGACGAAACGCGAGTATGGCTTACGAAATTATAAGCCTGGTACCTTTGATGGTCTGTATTTTAAATTATGATATCTTATGTATCGGTTATATCTAAAGACAACCACTTACGGCGTTCTTGACTAAGGACAGGAATATCAATATGCGACGGGGTTTTAAAAGTGTTTTTTTTACGACTCAACTCGCTCTTTTTAAAATCTTGATCAGTGAAATAACAAAAGGTACGTAGAAGAGCGTTAAGGAAGTTCCAAAAAATAAAAATGTGAAACAATTCAAACGCGAAAACTAACGGCCTAATTTAAAATTTAGTTCTATAAGTAAAGAGTTGATAAATCACATAACAACTTTCAACAATAGGCAAAAATATTTGTATATCTTATTTTCAACTTTCTAGACATTGCATAATTATATACCACACTGGTTTTTATTGTATGTACTTGTATGTACATTTTGTTAAGCTTACTGATAAACCCATCATATAGATACCAGGATTAAAATGTACGCCATACGCGCGTTTTGTCTACAAAAGTTAAAACGGACGAAAAAAGTACGAAGTTGAAGAGTAGAAAAAAGAGGATTGAGATCTACAACAACTGATTGAATCTGTCACTTTTCACTGCTCCTGATCAAAGGAGCCTCGTCAATAGTTGTCGTATGTCATATCTTAATGAGTGGTTTATATTATTATCTTAATGGTTTACGTTATTTGGAGAGTTCGGAGTTGGTCTCATGTCGTATCTTAATGGTTTACGTTATTTGGAGAGTTTGGCGTTGGTCTCATGTCGGATCTTAATGGTTTACGTTATTTGGAGTTTGACGTTGGTCTCATGTCGTATCTTAATGGTTTAAGTTATTTGGAGAGTTTGGCGTTGATCGCAGGTCTATCATTGTTTCTGTTTATATTTCTTCGCAACTTTTATAAACCCAGGACAATTTTAAAGTTTAAAATCTTGTATAGACACCAGTCTATCGTCGGAGACTGTTTGTAGCCGTTCATATGTCTTTTTGGTTATTTTTGCCGTCGAGTTGCTGCGTCACTGACGTACATCCCTCTTGTACAATGCCAGATCCCAAGGATAGATTTAGGGAGCTACTATTGATTTTTATGGGAGGTGGGGCTACGATGAAATTTGAAAAAAAGGCAGACAGGAGTTTTGAGTAAAAAAAAGGCAGGATGAGCAACTTGGCAAAAAAAAAAAGGCAGGATGACAATTTATGTAAAAAGTCAGGATAAACTAATAAAAAAAGGCAGGACCGAATAGAGTGAAAAATAAAAAGGCAGGCCAGAGATAACAACTTAAAAGAAATGCAGGACAAACTTGTTCATCCTAGCCTCCCCCCCCCCCCCCCCCCCCCCCCCTAAAAATCAAATGGTAGCTCCCTTCGAGTCTTTTTCATTGTGCTTTTATTCTTTGATATACAGATATAGGATGTTTACATGTTAGATTTACAGACATTTTTATATTTACCTGTTAATCGTCCAATGTCTGAGTTATGGAGCATCAAAGGCGGTTACAACAAAGAAAAGATAGGTGTATAAGTACCGTTATATTTGTTGATATATCCGGGGCTTTTGTCAAAAGGGTATCATCAATGATTTGTGAGTAGGGTGGAATTTAATAAGGAAATCTGGTTAACAGAATACAAATCACTCTGGTCATTACTAAAATTGTGGTTTCGGTATTGGTTTTAATATTACTTCTTTCTGGTGTCTGTTTCTTAGTTACATTCTATAGAACTTATTTGTACTAAGAAAAAGCCTCACCTCGTCAGGAAATACCGATGGTCTTTTTGTTAAAGATCATGTCGTGACTAACGATATAAAAATAAGGGTATGATTGCCAATGAGACAACTATCCACGAAAGTTCAAATCCACATCTGTCTAGTTTGCTAACATAGTACACTTTTTTATTCTTATATTGATACATTAATGTAGTTACATTAACGGTACCAATTTTTCTAGAGCAGATGTGCATTTCGACAATAAAAGTCTCTTTAGTGATGCTCGAGGCCAAAATATTTGAAAATCCAAATTTTATTTAAAACAAATGAAAAACTTAAAATCTAAAAAGGACAAAAGTATATATAGCCAAAACCAGGAAAGGAAACAGACCTTTCAATGAAGGAGATATACCCGTTAATTTGAAATAATTTCCAAAATTTTGCAACATTAAATTTTTAAAATACAATACCCGTATGTTCATGTAAGTACCGAAGTAGTAGTTACTCTGATGGTGATGTCCTCATTGAATTCAAGTTGGAAATTGGAAACAAAGAGATGTCAAAGAAATGTGATGATAAAAATTATGCCAGATAATCATATGATCATTTCTGGGTTTTTTCTTGATGAAATGGTCATTCATTCGGACAATTTAGCTATTCTATTTGTCTTCACACTACCAAGATACTACACTGGAAAGTTCAACCACAAAATAACTCTGTTCCTTGTTACCGGGATCTCGCTAATCACCCCACGACATCAGCATCCATATAAGTGCACATAAAAGAGACTGTTCATGACGTTGCAACATTAAATCCGTTTAATGTTTACTGCTTGGCATTTTAGTCTGTTGGGTCATGATTATTTATTAATTCAGTAACTGTGAGTACTCTTAGCTCGATACTGTGAGTACTCTTAGCTCGATACTGTGTGTACTCTTAGCTCGATACTGTGAGTACTCTTAGCTCGGTACTGTGTGTACTCTTAGCTCGATACTGTGAGTACTCTTAGCTCGGTACTGTGTTTACTCTTAGCTCGATACTGTGAGTACTCTTAGCTCGATACTGTGTGTCTTTTGTCTTTTATTTGTTTTGTTTTTTCTGTTGTGTCAACTAATTATTACATTTTGTTCTGATGATGTGATGTTACGTTACTGTCCCAGATGGTTTTATTTTGTTTGTTTTTTTGTTTGTTTTGGTTTTTTTTGGGGGGAGGGGGGGTCTGTTCCCAACCCCGCCAAATTCCGTTTATAATTGTCATAAGTCGCCAGCCAAACATCAACAAATGCTAATCAGGAATTTTAACCTCAGGTCTTACCAACATATCTTGTGCTACATTAAAATTAATAAAACACGACAATGCTAATAAAGAAGTCAAATCATAAGTCTCTGTTGCCATAGAAATTAAATCACAAGTCTCTGTTACTATAGAAACTAAATTTCAAGTCTCTGTTACCACAGAAATTAAATCATAAGTCTCTGTTACCATAGAAGTTAAATCATAAGTCTCTGTTACCATAGAAGTTAAATCATAAGTCTCAGTTACCATAGAAGTTAAATCACAAGTCTCAGTTACCATAGAAGTTAAATCACAAGTCTCTGTTACCATAGAAATTAAATCACAAGTCTCTGTTACCATAGAAATCAAATCACAAGTCTCTTTACCATAGAAATTAAATCACAAGTCTCTGTTACCATAGAAATTAAATAACACCTCATTGTTACACTGTAAGGTAAACCACACGCTTCTGCTGCACCGAACGTTGTACCCGACGTCTCTGTTATGCCGACTGTTAAAACAACGTGTCACTACCAGCTAATCCATGCATCTCCATTTCACCGGAAGTTAAATATAGCAAGTTTCTTTTGCACCAGAAAGTAGAGTCATTAGGGTTTTTTTAAATTCAGAAATTGAAGGCGGCACGTGTATTTGATTTCTTTTAAGTTTGTAAATGTACCATACATAAAACCATAGAAACAGTTTTAAAATGATTTTACAAGTGGTTACCTTTCTTATAGGCTAGAATCTTTTTTTAAAGACTGTGAATTAAATACCAAAGTTTTGCCCCGTTACGACAATGCTTTGAAAATATTTTTTAAATACGTTATTCCTGGAAAAAACTGTTTTTATGTGTGTGTATCTATTTGGGATTCATCGCCCTTAAATATATTGGGTCCCATGACTTTTCTTGGTCAAGTTTTAGGTTTTTAACACAATACACAGCTATTCCGTAAGAAATTTATCACAATTATTGTCAAAAAAAAACAGCAATCAAAAATAACAGACTTATAATTTGGTACACTAGACGCACGTTTCGTCTACATAAGACTTTTCAGTGGCGCTAGAAACAAATCAATTGAAAGCTAAATCAAAAACGAAGTTGAAAAGCATTAAAAACCGAAAATTCCGAAAAGTTGTGCCAAATACGGCTATGACAGTCTTTGCTTGGGAGTAGAAAACCCTCAGTGTTTCGAATAATTTAGCATTAAGTAAACAGAAAATTTACAAAAAATGAGCATATCAATGATATTCCATGTCAAGAAAAAATGATGACTACAGTAATGGGCTGGTGATAACCTCCGGTGACGAAACACCATCAGCAATGGTATCAACACAGTGGTTGTAAAAATCGCAAAAGATACCAGGATTGCACCTATTTAGTATGAAGCATAGTACGCTAATTGTGCTTCGGTCAACGCTTTAACACCAAAATAAAATTACGAAAGAAGCTTTCAATTCTTGAATATTATATTAAAAAGAACTTGCACCTGCGACAAAAATCCTAATGACATATCCCCGATTATCTTACTTTATAGAAACATTAATCACAGATGATAAGGCTGACAATATGATTATTTATATCGGATTTGTGGTTAAATCCTTGGACTTTTTAATAAGCCTTTATACTGCAAATAGAAAAATGGTCAACAATGAAGTCAAATTAAGTATGACTAATACACCCTTCAATATTATTAATAAGTTTCCAATAAAGTGCGAACTACCGGTAATCACAGATGGTAGTTTTAATTGAAGTAGACTTAGTGGATTACCTTGCATAACACTGTTGCTGAGATTGTAATAGTTAGAGATATTATTTCAGGCATTTTGTTTTATCTAATTATGATTAATAAGCAAATATACGTTACAGGAACCATACTTGGAATTATAAATATTTTAAGATGTTTATCATTGGTCAATTTCCTTTCTATTGATTGATTGATTGATTGATTTGAGTGCAAAAATGGCGAAAATTATTTAGTATATTAGTTTGTTTTCGATATCAGAAAAGTATGAACTGTAAAATAATATGTTAATTCTTACATTTGCCATGCATTACATTTATTGCGTATATAAATAAATTTACAATTTAACCATCTATCTCTCTCTGTTTCTCTCTTAATTCAGATTTGTACCCATAATCATATTTGCGGACTGTAAAACTTAATCATGACTATTTGTCAAAATATTTTCGCTCGTTTTCATACCAATGTTGCATGGACCAGTCACAGGAAAAGGCTTCCGTTAAATAGTTTAACTATAAGAAGGAAATATTGGTGTATATCTGAAGGATTAAAGTTCAAACATACAAAGAATTAAAAGAATACCATACAACCGTCCATTGCGATTAACAAAATCATAAACAATTACGACTGCTGACACATACAACCGTCAACAACGATTAAAAGGAACATAAACAATCTCAACTGACGCAATATACTTAGAATTAAAAAGATTAATTACGACAAAGACATAGTATCGAAGAGCTGGTCAAATAATTTTAATAGGGGGATATGCTTTACAATAATGTCATGATAATGGTTCAAGAATTCACTACAGGAAGTTTCATTGTGATATTTGTCACACTTCTAAATTATTCGCCTTTGATGTTTTCTTTTAAAATATACTTGGTTTTAAGTAGATGATTTTTTTTAGAAAAGAATAAATGTGTTGGTTATTAGCTTATATCTTTCTAGGAAAACAACGCCATGTCTCGAAAAAAGAGAGAAAAGATTCGTGGCAATCCAAAATCATAATTCAAACATGTAAAAACAGACAGCGCTATGGCTTGTTAAACGACAAAAAGACACACAACAATGACAACACATTTTGAAATACTAAGGCTTTTCTACCTCAGGAATAGATTACCTTAGCTGTATCTGGCAAAACTTTTAGGAATTTTTGGTCCTCAATGCTCTGCAACTTCGTACTTTATTTGGCCTTTTTAACTTTTTTTGATTCAAGCGTCACTGATGAGTCTTTTGTAGACGAAACGCGCGTATGACGCAAATACAAAATTTCAATCCTAGTGTCTATGATGAGTTTATTTACAAGTTTAACATTTCTTCACAGTAGTATAAATAGCGTCAACATAAACAATAATTGGTAATCGGGTCTCGAATACCCATACTGTAATTTAATATCTTCCTTCTGTCTGCTCCCAATTCTCAGGGGCGGATCCAGGATTTTAGGTTAGGGGGGCGCAAACTTAAATCTTTGGAATATCGAAATATTCTTCTTTTAAGCTGAGGACAACCTATGCTTTGCAAATTTTAGGGGGCGCCCGCCCGCCACACCCCGCCTGAATCCGCCCCTGATTCTATATATCATTCTAGCCAATCGAAATTTAGCCACATCATACGGTAACATATCAAAACCGATATTTGTAATAATTTCAAAATGGCGTGAATATCGAATGGAACTAATAGACTCGCATGAACCGTGAAGCGAAGCAAATGGTAAACTATAGATTGAGTCACACGATCCCAAATAACACCCGTGGGTGCACTCAGGTCCTTAGGAAGATTAAGTTTAAAACTTCAATTTGATTTAGTGGTAAACTTTTCTATTTTTTAACTTTAGCATATCGATGATAGCTTTGACTTGTTTGCCTGTATATAATATGATATGCCTTTTGACTGAGAAGTGAGGATATAAAAAGAATTCACGAATAATACGCAAGAAAACTCTCCTGTGGTCGCTCCACAAAATCAGGGATAAACTCAGCGGTTCCGGAAATAGAACCAGTTCCAGCATAATGAGTTGGGTTTTTTTCTTTAAATTTCATTCACTTTTGTTTCAAGTGTATTGTATAGCATATACTTATTGTAATGATAAAAAAAATGAAAACAACACTTTATAAATTAATTGCGTTCGAAGCGCTTATCTAGATTTTGCTTCACCAGGAACGCTCAAAGCCAAATATTTGATTAACTGGAATCCGCTTGTATTTCACTACACTCAAACGAACAAAGTTGAGTAGTCAGACGAAAACCAGCTTGAATATTTGAAAGCCAAGGATGTATAAGATCTGGAACAGTTGAAGGGCTATCTTACCAAAAGGGACATACAAATAATAGTATTTGGAAAAGACCTTATAAAACCCTGAACGTTTGATCCGTCCAATGGCGTTCATATTGACTTGGTGATGTTCTCTGTGTAAGAAATTTGTTTGATAATAACATTTGTTTATGCTTTTGACACTTGCCAAGTTTCGTAAGACAAGGAAAAGTCTTGTGTATTTTTTTCCTTGCAAGTACTTTTCATGATTTATTTACTTTGGTTCAGGTTTACATCAAAGTTCTTATATCTTGTACTACACACATATCAGCGCCATTTTCTAGTTTGTGGCTATTTAAAAAAACAATTATTAAGGGTTTTCTATCATTTTATTCAAAAATATATTTCTCAAAAATAATTTACATCACAACTTTTACACAAATAATTCTAAATCCCTAGAAATCATGGACGGATTGATAAGGGAACAGATCTGTCATCAGATCATACAATGTTACATACTATATAATTTGTTAAATAAATATACGCAGAAGAATACTGACAGAAAAGACAACATTTAACATGCACATATATCGTATCGCTTTGTTACCATAGCAACAACATATATAATAGAGTATCTTATTGCTACCATAACAACACCATATAAAAAAATAGTATCGTTTTGTTACCATAACAACACCATATAAAAATATAGTATCGTATTGTTACCATAACAACACCATATAAAAATATAGTATCGTATTGTTACCATAACAACACCATATAAAAATATAGTATCGTATTGTTACCATAACAAAACGACTAAATAAAACTGCTTTATAATGAATTGGAATGATATGGGTAAACGTCAAAGATTTTTAATGATTTCATAAAAATAAATATAGTTTTTAAACTACAAGAACAAAAGTATGATATGGGGTGTTTGTAAATTAGAAATCAACTACAAAAATAACCAAAAGACATATTCAAGTCAACATAAAGTTTGTTTAAATACTTTGATGACTATTTCAAAAAATATTTTTGTAACTTATCAAAAAAGGAAAAAGGAAAAGTTAATGTTTTCACTTGGAATAAATGTGAACAGACCGGAAGTGCAGTAAGATTTTCACTGAATGAACCGGAAGTGCAAGTAGGCTATCTCTGAATAAACCGGAAGTGCAGTATCAATGTTGTCTTATCTGCCACGATAGTGTAAGAAATAGTGTTCTATTCTAATGTAAAAGTGTGAATTAATAAATAAGTATAAATTAATCTATAAATAATTAAATAAACTCTATCAAGTATCACTGTTTGTCAATATCATCACACAACACAATACAATGCAGGCAAAGTAAATCACCTTAATATGTCACCATGTCAAACAACATTTAATGTGTCAACATGTCAAAACTTGAATTTAATATGTCACTATGTTAAAATTAAAATTAAATATGTCGCAATGGCAACGATAAAATTTAATATGTTATAATGTCAAAACTAAAATTTAATATGTCGACTCGCCATGTCAAACTTTAATTTAATGTGTCACAATATCAAACTTAGAATCAATAAGTCACAATGTCAAAATTACAAACTCTTTGATGCGGTTTTTATTTCGTTCCCTGAATCAACATAAAATGACAAGCATAAGTAACTACTTTTAAAATAAAAGAGCTAACAATGCTTTAATACAATGCTTATCTGTACTTGCCTTATCTTATATGCTCACGGTGAAAAAATCAAGGATGTTTTACTTTGCCTATTGTATCAAATCACACCAAACCACAACAAGCTCACAGCAAAGAAGTAAAATACACAGAGTTCTCTAACGTTATAAATAGTGAATTTAATGAACAATATAGTAAGAAATGTTAGTGCTCTTCCACACATTCTAACCATGGGGTTTAACCTAAACGTTTATCCATCATGAAGTAACTAGGTGATCACGTGATATACTTATATGAATGAAATCTAATACAGATATATGCTAATGAACATGTTTGCATGGCAACACTTTTTCACTCTATGTTGAGTCAAACTCGTGAAAATAAATTAACATGTATTTTTTTTTTCGTTCAAATTTTGAGTTAAACTCTGTTGATGTATCATGAATGAAATCGTAAACAAGGACGGTCGTCTATCATTATAAATAAAACAATGTTTGAACACATATAATTGCCAAGCCACAGAATGATTATAAATTTCTGACTTATATCGGTCAAATTTAATGAATTGTAATAAACATGAGAACAGACGAGAACACATTTCTTTTTTTTATTTGCTGATAAAATAAAATGAAGAGTTGAACAATATTTGAAAAAAAATAATTTAAACACTAAAAGAAATTAAATAAACCAGCCGAACGAATGAAGGATATCTTCAACAATTTGAAAAGTTAATTTAATCAAACTTCATACTTTTATAAATAGTGAATTTAATGAACAATATAGTAAGAAATGTTAGTGCTCTTCCACACAAATAAACCATGGAGTTTAACCTAAACTTTTATCCATCATGAAGTAATATTCATATAAGTAGATAATGATAGATGCATTTGAACAGTTAATTTCATCAAACTTTATACCTTTATTTTCATAAACATTCTATGGCTATTAAAATTCTCTTTGAAACATTTTTATCTGAACACATTGTATAAAGAACACTTTCAAATAAATATTTAAAAAACACAATAAAATATATATCACTAAAGGGTCACTTACAGACAGTTTAAATAAAGCACTGAAAGATCATTATCTGAATAAATAAAATGCACTTTTAACTTGTTCGTTTATTATTTTCTGTTGTTTGTAATTGGTGATTTTATATTTTACTTGTTGGTTAAAAAAAAAAGAATCACGTGGTTCGAATAGCAACTTCCGGGTACGGATTAGAGAAATACGCGACGTTAAGAACACAGCAGCGTTACAGATAATGATCTTTTAGTTACGATTTTAAACTTTGTATAATAAAAGATACATTGTTTTTCTTTCTTATAGTGACCTTTGTGAAAAAGTACAAATGGACGGCTGTTTGATATTTTCTTCGGAAGGCATCGTCTGTTTTCTTTCAAAGATAATTCAGTGAAAAACACTGATAATGTTGTTTCTAAAAGAACAACTGAAGGCTGTGTGATGTTAAAACATGATTTTTTTGTATCACAGTTTGCTGTGTTATATAATGTTCTCTCCCTTTTTTAGACACGAGACCTTCGTCCGTCTGCCACCTGGTGGCATTTAAATACAATAATAAATAATATGCTTTTACAAAAACCATCGTAAAAATAAAACCCCAGAGATCTACTCATTGTTGTGAGGGGTAGTTTGATTTATAAATAAATAAATAACATAACAATAAATATAATTCAACAATAAATAAATATGTAATAAAAAAAACATATATTACGTCAAACCGACCAAAGAGCGGTGTTCACAAAACTCTTTCATGTTGTTTAGTACTGTTAATGAGTCTTTAAGTATCTGATTTGTTTCAGTTAATTCTTTGCGGAACTGTGCAAATCCGTCGGCAGATGTGTCGTGTCTGCGGATGTTTTTGTAAGCATTTTCGGCCATTTGTAAAAACTGTCTCTCCATGATTGCGCATGAGCAATTTTCTGGTCTGGTTTCCAGTTCCGATCGACGAAGTTGTTGGTTGAGAACTGTAACATCTGTTTCTAGTTGTTTCAGATAATTCATGTTCATCTGTCGTTTCAGTTCTGAAATTAAATTAGAAACAATAATCAGACTGTTTGGATTTTATATTTGTATTAATAATTATATTTCTGTATCTGAAATTAAAAAGTTCTAACATTATATACATGTTATGTTAACCGTTATACCATGCACTGTAAGCTTAAAAACGTTTTTTTGGAAAATTGAACTACAAAGGTACAAAATCATGTGTACATGATGACGTATTGTGAAATTGTATATACGCAAATTGAAAACCATCGGTCTTGTATACATACACTGACGTTATTCTCAATGTGTATCTTTCATGATTTTGTTGAAATAGTTAACTATCTTTAAACCCTTACCTGATCGTCTTTTCTTGGCAGACCTGTCTTCATAATCACAATCACAATCAGACCTTTCAGACGTTTTTCTTTTTCGTTTGGCTAATTGGTCGAGGATTTGAGACAACAGTGCAGTAGATTCGGGATCCCTCAGACGCTCTGCTAAAACATCTGCTTCTTCATAATCAAAACGCTGATTCGATGTTGACGCTAGCCTCGGGGAATACTGTTCTCGGTGACAATACATATCTGAATGGAAATAAAAGCATTTTTTATAAACAATTAATTTATATTTACTAGCTGCATGACTTCTTTGAGCTGTATGTACATTTCATAATAAAATTCGCTCATACAATATTGCGAAACAGTCTCTGAATAAAGAAAGGCAATTGATAAAAATACTTTCACACAACTTTCAGCCATTACGTATTAAGGTGGCGTTAAGAGGCCAACAATCAATCAATGAACTATCTAAAAATGTTATCGTCTAGTTTTGGCCTTACCTTCTTGTCGGCGGGGATGGCTTTCAAAAACAAGTTGTTTTCTAACTCCTCGTCTTTCATCAACATAGTCAGCGGGAAAGTCTGGTATTCTTCTTACAGGTGAAGATCGATTCACTACTTCTCTTGCATAGTAACCCGGGGATAATTGATCCGAATTTGATTCAGTTTTATGTGAACTTCCTGTCATTGATCTTCCAGGTAACTGAGAGTCTTGGGATCCAGAAACTTGTTTTACTGGTGTTTTCTCCAAAAATTCATGATGTTCCAATCGATTTCGAGGAGATATGCATCGTTTCTGTGAAGTTCTTTCTAATCTGGGAGATTGTAAATACCTTTCCATTCTCGGCGATGGTGACGGACAGACAAAGCATGATTCCGGAGACCGGTTGAGCACCTGCAACGGAACAAAATCAAAGAGTCATAACAATGTTTTATTGGTAATACCTATCGAATATCAATACCGAACTTTATTAAACACCTGTATTGATTAATTCTTTACGGCTTTTAACACAGGCAATTATCACTTCTGTTGACAATTTTCTTTCCACAAACGAGGCTCAAAAGGTTGATTTTCATCTCATGTTTATATACAACAGGAAAACTTTATCGCTTTCTCTTTAACAATAAAACTTGCACATCATGCAGAGTCATAAATGTAGTCAGAAAACTTTAATTTTATTTTATATTTTCCAATAATTTCATTTGATTCAGAAAGTTCTTCATATGAACTATAATTTCTTTTCTTATCAGGCCTCAAACAGAATTCAAATTAGGCGATTTATTAACATTTGTTTGGAGTATTGAACATTGATCTGTTGTTACAGAATTGTGAAAGTGATAATTGTCATTATCAACAGAAATAATAGTCTGACAAAATTCTTTTGTAGTGTTAATTAATCAAGTAATCGTTCTGCCAATACCGTGGTTAAACATTTATAGTGAAAAAATCGGAACCTTGTAATAACCTGATAAAATGTACTGTTGTATCAAAGCATTGAAACACAGATAAACATGTCAAAAGCTTTTGTACTTTATTGCAAAACAGACTGCATGTTCTCTCCCGGAGCCTTTTTAAGCTTACTTAACGGTATATGCTTTGCTCATTGTTGAAGGCCTGATCTATAATTGTTAAAATTCTTGTCCGTTGAACTGTTTTAAATAGTTGTCGCCATTAGCATCATACTAAACGGTCGTAGTTTATATCCATATTTTACTTACCGGATATCGGTCTCTGTCAGAAAAGGAACATGTTGATGATCTCGAAGACGTGTCCGGGGAGACTGGTGGGGTTCTGGGTTTCAATCTCTCCGCCATCATCCAATCAGAATTGTCTCCAAACAACTGACAATGGTCGGTTTCCGAGTACGGTGAATGTCCTGCTCTCTCCAGATGTTTCCTGGGTGATTTAAGTCCATTATTTTCACTAAAGTCCTGAAACGAGGGTGGATATTTGAAAACTAAATCGTCTGATAACTTTGATCTTGGCGTTGACGGTGAACTTGAAACTCTTGACCTCGGAGTTGACGGCAGGTCACATAATCTACTTCTAAAACAATCTTCGACTTCTGCATCATCTTTTCTTTCTTCCTGAATTGACCTGTAGTCTTTAAGTTTTTCTAAAATATCTTTTGGTAGTGTATCTAACGATACCAGTAGAGAGTTGGATTTCTTTTCCACGTACTGCATCCTTTTCTTATCATCTACGACAGTTTAAACTGCAATACAAAAAAAAGAACACTAATTAATATCGCTTTATATTATAACAATCACTTCTAAAAATAAACTTTGCCACTGGACGTTAAGCAACCAACAATCAATCAATCTAAAAATAAAGAGAGTTGACCAAAATAATATAAATTTATCTTCTTTGTATAGACTAGCTATTTACCTCTTTAATAAATAAATGCATCCATTTTCCTTGTACTCGTTTAAACGGATGTCATCGTAATGTCTCATTTCAATGTCTTAATTATAATAAGATACTTTAAACAGGTGCCCTTTTTCAATTTATTTTTAACGTTCCAGAGGAATTCATCTCCACAACCGTTATTGTCCAGGGATTATACATGACTAATGGATTCAGCAAAACGTTTAAGATATTTACCTGAGTCGGGTCTATGTCGGTCTGTCGAACACCGTTATACCTATAACTTATAGATTATTGAATTTCATGTCTCTTTTATGTACCGTCACCTTTATAACGGTAACAATGAGTACGAAGGTAAATCTTAATCACTTAAATGCTTGGACATAATCACTTAACTGTTTGGACAGGTGAGAGGCTGCTTACCTTTGTTTCAGATCGAGATAATTGCTCATGATGAGATTTTATCCCCAGATTAAAATTCTCTCATTTTACAATCTTGTCATTAAGCAGATAGATCTATAAATTATGCAAGAAACTTTTAATGAAATGGTTTAAATTCTTTGAACATACAAAATTTTTAATATACATTAAGCTCCTGATCAATATTTATAAACATTCCCCTATCAATAGTAGACAAAATCGGGTTTAAAATAATGAAACATGAACCGATATCTATTCTAGTATCTCTAAATAACAAATCGTCTTATCGTTTCTTTTCGATCCTCTTTGAAGAATTCTTTTGAAATAAATATCTCCTAATTATATTATATATAAAGCAAGGGGGTCACTAATGCATCGAGAAAAGAAACTTGCAATTTTACAAAAACATCTATTATTTAACCGAACATTTAACTATGAACGTAGTATGACAGATTTATAACATCACTGGCTACTGGGGTAATGAAACCCACGATAATGTGTACTCAACAGTGGCATTGACCCAGTTACAGCAATAGCGATTATTCCTCGCGGATGAATTAAATACACTTTCAATGTCTCTTTATTCAAATTATTTCAGGTTGATTGCATTGTAGTAGAGGATTTTTTTTTTATTTTTCAATTTTATAAAAAAAATGCAAAAAACCTTCCAATTTCTCACTGTATTCATTCATATTCTCACATTAAGATATCTATTAATCAATGCATTCATGTGTGCATTAATGACTGCACACGACACACAGCAGAGTGCATGTTGTCAGGCAATGTATTACATTTATTTTGACATTCTTATAAACTTCAACATCAAGTACAATAAGTGCTGATAACATCAAGATAATATAAGATTCAGGATTATGCAGATTAATCAAATCCTTTTTCCATAAATTATTCGATGTTTGATAAACATGATTTATTTTTGGATAAGCAATCGGTATTTTTATCAGTGCTCAAATAGCGTGTCCTTTATCACACGAATTCATTAAACCAGGACAAAAACTCCACAAAATATACCAATAAACTGCAACAATTGTATCTATTTCTTTTCAAAGAGCATTGATATGTATTTCTTTATCGTTTCTGGGGTCAGAGGTCGGATACCTTTAACGGTTCTAATTAAATAAAGTGGAACTAATAGACAGCCTTGTTGTATAGCATCAACAACAAAGAACAATAGAAAATGTGATGTTCACCGAGTATTAGTGTCGAGGTTGGGTATTGTGTTACATTGTAATCAATGTTATGCACATCATTCTATTGTATCTGATGATGTTTTACAAACAAATATGTAAAAAGTGCTGAGAATATTTAACAAATATAGTTTCCCAGGAGTTTTTATTCTGTGATTTGAATACACTTTACAAGTTGTATACTAAAATGTTTTGTTAGATCATCTGGGTGTACTTTTAATTAGATGTCGTACAAAATGACTGGAATTTTTCCCATGTTTGTTTACCAATGGAATTCTTTATTCTAAATAATGAACTAATTTACATGCTTATTATGGCACGTTTTATGAAAATAAGGGGATGTTAGGTCTAACCTGAATGAGACCGCAGCCCAACATTTAAAAAAAATCAAAATACAAATGCATAACTTGGCCAATCTTTCTAACTCATTTGAGATAGAATAGGATATTTTTATATAAGTACATTTAATTTCAAATATATTCATAACTTATTTTCACATTTAAAAATAGTCCTTTTTCAGATATTGTTGAAATTTCTTATTCATACCATTTCTAAAGCCTTTTATCTAATGTACATTTAAATGCAATCCGTATTTTATCCATTTGAATTAATTCACAGTATTCTATTACAGCAAATTCTTTGTAAAATTTTATTTGCAATCTTCTTTTCAAAAGAAATCATTGATAAACATTTCTTTTTTAAATATATTTCAATAACGGTAAAATTGTAGAATACACGTAGGAATTTTGTTGACATTGAAGTTTGTATTCTTTGGTAATACCTTACACAAACAAATAAGGGGAGGAGCGAAAATGCATGGGAAAATAACGACACGTAATAGAATTCCAATGAAGCATGTAAAATGTTTCCCCAATACATTCTTCCTCGGTTTGATCAAATCATAGGCTTTCTTAAATTTCTTTTAATGCAAAGAAAAATAAAACTATTCGTAAGATTTACACGTATTAAATACTGTAACCTGACTAAATTCCGCGTTTTTTATAATGGGTTTAAAGGTGTAAAGCAATGTTGCGTGAGTATTAAAAAAAAAAACCCCAAAATCGCACCCATTTACACCTTATGCATTTTTCAATAAATATATAAACAATGATTAGTTTATTTGAAACTGATGACCGTCAGTATAAAATATATGGTCATTCATAAATTAAATTTTTATTTACCAATGTATACTGTGTCCCATTCATAAAATATTGTTACCGCAAATAGTATACCATTGTTTGTCATAAAAGGGTATTCTATTATTTCACATTACAACACATTTTGAATTAGAATAGAACTTTGTTAAATTTAAGTGAAAATACTCCGAAACAGCGGTTGCATCCGATTAAAGACAGTGCAGACACTGTTTCGGAGGTTGACAAGTGAAAGGTTGAAACTGCATATCGACTATCTGACTTAAAATAGTTACTCTGTATAATGACTTATTGATTTGAATTTCGATCTTATTGATAAAAATTATAGTATGGTTTCAATTTTGAATTTTATTGTTACTTAAAATTTCAAGTTTGTTTACATAACAGTTATAAATCAATTATCTCTATACAGTCATTGTTTTTGTGAATGATTTTGCAAAACATTGAATCGTTAAAGGTCCTCTATAAAATAGTCAGTTTTTATCCATTTAAAAGTACGTCCAATCTTTTCTGTGTTTTTACCGATTGAACTTTACCGCGTGAACTTTACCGCGTCACTTTCCTTATTAAAGAAATATTTTTTTTAAATGTATGGTTTTAAAAGAAGACAGGTATTCGCGTAATCATATACTACTGATTGTTTTGGTTTTACATCAGGCATAGAGAAGTTCAGTTAGACAATGTTACGTGAATTTAAAAACCAAATTCATCGCGTGTCGCTAACATGTCTATTCAAACGTTTTATACAGGCCTCGCGTGTCACTAGAAATTCTTTAATATCAGTCCTTCGTTTTTGATTATTTATGCTATGCAGTTTTATTACACCTGTTTAGAGTGAATACCGAGGAGAGAAAAAAAACAGAAACGGAAGTACATTTAACTGCTACACGCGGGAAGTAAATTTTCGTCCTTTCCATTATTAAGTACGTGAAATACCATCGGTAGTATATGATGATTGGACGTCAGGTTAATCTAAGAATTCATGCTTTTAACAATACTTAATTAAATTCTTCATTTCGATAGAATTTTCAATGAGTATGAGAATGTGAGTAAAGAAAAACGCCATAACGACTGAGAGGGGGAACGCATGTGATCTTCAGAGCAAAACATGCAGAAAAATTTGGAAAAATTAGTCAGATGAGAAAGACAATGCTTGTAGAGGTTATTCGACCATCGCATACTATCTTGTGATTGGGAGAAAGACTATGCCTGGAGAGCTTATTCTACCATCACCTACTATCTTGTGATTGGGAGAAAATAAGTCTTTTATATATATAACCTGTTGTTACGTGTTAACTGATGTAACTTCGACGATGTAAAAATTAGCAATTCAAACTATTGAAAGATATATTTATTTTATTTAGAAATAATAATAGGAGCTCAATGTTTAATTTCTTAACTAGGACTTTGTATTCAAGAGCTTTAAACTCTGCACGAACTTTCTGTCACACTATTAAACACAAATTTCAACAGAATAAAAGTCCAGACTTGCATGACATCAGAGCAATTCAAAACAATAAGACAAGGTATCAGTATCGCAAGTGAAACCATAATGTGCCTGGTTCTCATCGTCAATGATCAGACCTTGTGTTAGATGGCATGATATGGGTCCATTTAAACCAATTATACAAGAACAAGCACCTGTTGCTGTGTCAATACACATACAGGAATTAGAACCGGTCTGTGTATCCTATACATGCAATATGTGTTATATTAGGGACGCGGAGATCAACAATTAATATATCACTTTAAATTAATATAGCTATTGGAAAGACACATGATAAGCATTCCCATGATAGCGAGCGCATTTTTTAAATATTCATTTTTAAACAAGTTTGTAAATATTGCGTTTTTGTATGTGATATTGATTTGACAGTTGTATATCTTTTTTCAATCATCCTTCTCGTTTTCATATTTCAAGGTATATAGTCATGGCCTGTGAATGGATATTAATTATTGTCTGACTGCAACATTTAAACCGGCAATTAGAACTGTTGTCCTTATGCATATCAAATAATTGTAACATTTAAACGAGTCTGTTCCTTGTTGCCCACACACCCATTACTAGCAACATAGAATATATCACGTTGATGTTTAACTGATATAATTGCGGCAGTGGTGAAAATTATGTTTTTATTGTAACGTAAGTAGGTATACGTCGGTTGTACATTACTAGTAACATAGAAGCCATCACGCTGATGTTGAACTAATATTACAGCGGCGGTGCTGAAACTTCTGTTTTCATTGTAACGTAAGTAGGTACACGCTCCGGATTTTAACCGTAATAATGGGCGATTTTAATGTGTAAACACCGTGTCGAATCATGTTTTATTGATGTTTGTCTTTATTTAACCAAACTCATTTTGAACATAGACAGAGTAATTTGTCAATGAAACGAATAGATTTAAACCGACACCAAAATCAATAAATTCTGACAACTTCTATTAACTGTTCCTCCAGTTACCTGAGTTTTATATATATATATATAAAGGTAACAGCCATCGACATCACATTAAAATCTTCAAAAGACTTAGTTATTTTATACCCGTTTCTATCTGCTGATTTCAGCAATATTGTTACACGATGACGTAAATCATAACGGGTAAAATTTGAATTTCAAATATTTGATGAAAATCGCAACATTATTAGTTTAGCACGGTCTATAATATGGTTGGTTTTCAATCGATATATCAGCAGCATATATGTATATTTCATTGGCCTTAAATTGGTGTGAGTTGTGGAAAATAAATTTAAAAACACAATTAGAATTGTTAGAGTATATAGCGAGTATTTATGTTCGCGATTCATGCGCGTATGCTTTTTTTAAAATATAAAATGAATTCATCTAGAACTGATTTCAAATTGATTTATAAAGTCATGTGTGACTAGTTATTCAATATAAATGTAATAATTGTTTTTTTTCTGAAATAGGAGACGGTGAATGGTTTCTATTTAATTATAGGTTTATGGCCTTCACTTATTAAATAAAGTTTATGTATTCCGTTCTATTTCATGTATTTGTTGGTCTATATACCTTATTATTTTTATTATTTTTAAAAGTTATAACCTAAGCTATGTCCTGTCAACTTAAAAAATTTGAATACATCTTCCTTTCAAAGTGTAACTATTACAAAATATGCTCAAAATTTAATTTTTCTTAACCATTTTATAAGTTCACAAAAAGTGATTTTGATTTAACACCTTTATATAGAATACCTATATTAACACTGATTTAAACGCTTTAGAGAGTAGAGTTTTGTTCCTGCATCACCGCAGCGTTTTAAATGGCAAATGCATTTTATTGTACCGATTGAATTAAATTTAATTTACAAATGCATTCAGACGATTAAGATTTAATTTAGCGTATCGTTCACTTTTGACTTTCAAATTTAATATCGCTGTTGTATTTCTATTTAATCTATAACTAATAAGCGTTTTCTGCAAACTGGCGTCTGACAAAAAAGCAAATATTAAGATAGTCAGGGACTTTCTATACTAACAACTTAATATAGACTGTCCCTGAGATAGTATAATTCAATAATGATAAGTCCTGTGTCAAACGTTCTTGCTCAATTGAGTTTTATCAAAGTCTGTGCCCCAACTAAATAATCCTTAGCACTAATTTGTTATCTAATTGATAATTAAATTACACCCTACCTTTAAAATAAAACTTCATTTTTTTCTTTCAATATCTTCAAGTCATGCTAATAAATCCGAGAAAACACATCATGATTTGCCCGTCACTATCATAGTCCCTGAGACGTTTAAATATATACAGGTAACATAACGGGATATATATATCGCTTTTATCTTTGAATTCAAAGTTTGCACCTGAAGATTTGAATGTCAACATAAGCTTTTTACTATAACCACGTGGTAACCTTTAACCCTCAAGATTTTATATAGATTTAAAACGTTACCTGAAATCGATTTATGTCAATCTAACGTTTGTCAATAGATCCGGACCACGCCCCGTAGCCAATTAAACACGCCCTAAACAAGGGATCACCCACAGAATGGGAAGCCCGTGGAGATATAAAGAAAAGAAGTTATATATACCATGGGTTTGTTTACCTATGTTCAACGAATGGAATTTCAATTAGTTTGTATTTTAGATTTGCATAAACCGTTAAGTGGATTCGAATTCTTATCGCCGATAATATGCAAAAATATTGAAAAATATACCGAAAATTATAAACTGTATTTTCGAACGTGATGCAACATGTCCTAATATTAAAATAGAAATTTGCATTGGTTTCAAGGATGTAGTGCAAGTGTCTAAACATAATATTATTGTTATTTGTATACGGTCTTTTTATCGCTTCAAAACGTCTCTTGCATGACAATATTATCTGATATAATTATACTGCATAAATATAAACATTCACTTAAGAATTGCATGCTTCTTTTTGTAAATTTATTGGGGTGTAAAAGCGGTGACCGAAGTACATTTTCTAAAAATGTGCGCACAGTAAGCGCTTTTACAACCCTATAAAATTACTAAAAGAAGCATTCAATACTTATAATTACATTATTTTGCTAGGATCATGAAAACACGATTTCTATCAAGTTTTTCTTCTATTTACCTGTGCACTTTATTGTGGAAGCTCGTGTCATCATGAATGTTACATTTCATTTTGAAATGAAAGTTAATTTCAGAATGATGCGAGATTGCTGTTAGCCAACCAAAATAACGTATTATAATGAAACATATTTGTAATTATTTCTGTTGATTGTTTCATAGGCAATCACACCACATCTCAGTATTTAAGATGTATAATGTGCAATACACCATATCTTCGTACACTGGTCTCGTAAGTGTGGTGTTACGTTAATTGCAAGTTGCTATACAACGAATTTATTCTGCTAATGACTGATGTCCAGCATTGTACATATTTACTCTTGTGGTCCTTCTATATTACGTAAATTTTGGCAAAGATTACCGTGCACATTTTACTAAAAGTCATAAGAAAATGTGGTATGATTGCCACTGATGACAAAACTATCCGCCAGAGACCAGAGACATGGGTGTGAACAGCTATGGGTCACTATATAGCCTTCAATAATGAGCAAAGCCCATACCGTATATATCATATGTTATTCGGGATCTTCACAGGGGATATGGGTTTATATTCCCTGTCAGTGTTTTATATCTCCTGAGCCGCCAGGGCTCATATATCCTGTCAAGGTAACCGATCCAATTGCAGGATTAGCCAGGATATTTCACTCCAGTATAATATACAAGGTTATAAAAGACCCCGACCTGACTGTTGTGAAACAATACAAAAGAAAAACTAACGACATAATCTATGCTAAAAACAACAAACGAAAAACAAATATGGCAAACAGCAACCAATAACAAACACTGAATAACAGTCTCTACTTTGGACAGACGCATTAAGAAAGTTTTGTTTCAGTTTGTTTCGTTTTTTTTTTGGCCAAAAAGACATGTCACCATACAACCTTCAGTTCGTGTTTTTTTTAGTTCAAAAATGACCTCGCAACATACAGCTCGTTTCTTTGCAAATGCAATTAAGGATTATTCATGTATCTCTTTAATGTTCTACTGCTTAATTTATTCATATTGCAGAACATATTAGAACGACAAGTTACTTTTCTTGTTGTCTTACATACTTTCTTCCTCATACATTTGCCTTTATTGCGAAATTTTGAAATAACATGAATATTTTACAAACGATTCGTGTGCGACTTCAAACACTTAATACCAAACAATATCTTAACCTTTCTATGTAGAAAGACAAAAAATATACACAAATACAAACGCAGCCTAATCTTGTTTTGCTTTTTACTGTTATTGTTATAAAAATTATAAGACAACTACAAGTTCGAATATGAATATTTTTAATTCCGTGTTTGAACGTAATGCCACAAGGTACTTGACGCGGAATCTTTTGTTGTAGCACCTTGATGGAATGTCTGATTACCACAAACAAGGTGACAATTACTAGTAAGCCGTTATGATAACACGACCTATAATTACCCAGGTAACTCGCACTTCCACAAGCTTTTTTCATTAAACATAGGTCTTTGCCATTTTGTAGATCGATTAAATCATTTTCATTAATAAATTTTAATTTGTTTTTAAATTTTTGAATGAGTCGAAGAGCCCATGCCATAAACTATAGACGAGAAAAGTGACTATATTTGCAATTTATTTTTTGTAGCTTTTAGACATCGGAACAAGATATTACCTTATAAACTCTATCGATTGAATGATAAAAGGGTTTATTCTACCTATTCCAACAAATTGGATTCAAAAGATAAAAATTGGTATCAACAAGCTATGAAAAAGTTCTCTTATTTTGAATGATTTGTCTAGCTACAGTAAACCATCCATGCCCATTTTGAAAAACCAGAGTGCATCCTAGTAGACTTGAATAGGGCTACAGTTAACCCGCTGATGAACATCTCAACAAGTGTACCTATATATAAAAGTACGAAGGAAGTTTTACAGGAAGACATGTTGATCAACTATACATCAGCAAAATGAGACCCCTCCTGTGAAAATGTTCGACTTGTTTTGTTTAACTGACAGAATATCATAAATGCGCAGTGGATATGTGCATTTAGTTGATGGTGTGTGCAAAATGCACAAAGGGTTTATAAATCCACCTTTGTTTTCGTTTTTGGCGTGGCGTTCTCAGTTTGTCTTCTGACTGCGAGATTGGAACATCCCTTTGGTATCTTCCGTCCTTTTTCCTTTACCTTTCTGTCTTTCCTTCATTATATATGATGTCCAAACCCGACAACTTTATTATTTTTCGGAACAACTGATAGAATAAGACTCCGAATTTTACCTATACTCTTGTAATATGTATACTTAACTGCCATTCTGGTGCCAACTGAATCAGAATTCAAAGATTCAAACCACGACCGTAAACTGAAAAAATGGGCTTCGGAATTTAACCTATTCTTTCTTTACCACATTTGTATTCTTGTTTAATTGAATTATTTTATATGAGGTCTATTAAGGGTTATTTTATACATATAGTGTTAACACTACATAAAGATAAGTGGTTGAGTTACACCTGCCAGAAATACTTTACAAGCTGATGAAAAGTTAATTCACAATTTATATGCAGAAGTAAAAAGACGCCGGAACGTGATATAGTACGTGCGTGGAGAAACATAATCACGTTCGGACGAGTGTTTGGCTCGCGACTTCAATACATTTAATTTTTAATAAATACTAATGAATAATTGTCATTAGAGATTTTAGTTTTTATTTAACGGTTTCTATAAAGAACCATTTAAAAACAGCAAAATAAGTGCTAAGAAGAATATCTCGTTTCTATTTATTTGATATCGCATACGTGAAAATGCAGGTTTTATGTGTTTTTTCCGTCCGTTATTATTCAAATTTATAACACTATATTGTTAAACAACTTAAATTTCTTCCTGGTTATGATGCTTGCATGGATGCCATGACATGATGGGATCAAGTTTTATGAACTTCACGGAGGCGTCCTTGAAAGAGTCTAGTCTGGTCGATTCTAAATAAGAAAATATCTGTTGTAGTAAAACGGGTACCGTTTTTATTTACATGTAATTGCAACGGTTACCAGTGATGAGCGTTAAATATCAGCCGCGGGTCACACTTTGAAAATTATGTCGAGCCAAAAGAGCCGTCATACTATATCGAGAGACTGCATGATATTTTAATAAATATCAATAACATTAACGGTATAGACAATAAGCTAACTAAAATTCAAAACCTAGTACACACCTTAAAATCTGATAAAACCAAAAAAGGACATAAAGTATAGCTAAATCTGGAAAGGAATCCGATCTTTGCACAAGGAAGATATACCGGGTATTCTGTACTTTAAAATGATTTCCAAAATCGTACTAACAAAAAGGCGAAAGATTGAAAATCTGTTCATCGTATTAATTCTAAATTTTTCTTTCTTGATACAAATTTTTTTTTTTCAAAGTTGTGAATAGAACTTGTCGTGTTGTCATCAAGAAAGTCGGCTAAGACCGTCGTGACGTCGCAGAATACGTTATCCTTATTCAAAATTGAAATCATCGGGGTCAAATTATATACTACGTTATAAGTTGCAATGTTAGATTTTCCTTAGAGCTAAGCACAAACGGATCTACGATCTATAGTTTTGTCAGAATCCCGTATCCCGCTTATCATTGTAATAATAGCGCTTGAAATTTCACGTGTCCCGCCCGACTTCGTTTCCCGTTTTCACACAAAATAATTTGACTATCACGTTTCACGCGTACAAAAATTCGGATAATGCCGGATCACGCTTACACCCCAATGAGACCCACTCATCAGGGAAGAGCTATCCACTTAATTCATTAATTTATCCTTTCCTTTTACAGCACCCTTTTCTCACAAAAACATATCACGTTTATTTAAAATACGCGAGAGCATTTCCAAATTTAGTTTTCACTTCAACAGTTTTTTCGCCAATCATTCTATTTTCCATAAAGTAATAAAAAAACTGCTGATCTAACAAATTCCGTATAAAATTATACATGATAAATCCATACCTATTTACTCTGTTCTGTTCTGTTCTTTCCGTATCATTCTGTATATGGAGAATTACCATAAAATAAAATAAATTGAAAAACAAATTAAAGGATTAGTTTTCCTTTCGTAACATGACTCAACCTGATTTATAATATAATCGGTTGATTTTAAGATCAATCCGAAGATAATGAAAGCGATCAGACGACAAAATACCCGGATATACAAAAGCTAGTTAATGGTTGCTTTCTCCAGGCGACGGTGTTTTTACATCATGCTGGGAGGGTACAAATTGTTTGTTTGTAAACATACATTTTTTATCGTGTGTTAATTAACTTATTATTAGCATGTCAACACTTGAAAAGAGTCAAATAAGGGTGTTTAAAAATTATTATTTACCGTCAAACAGTTTGTTCAGATTTCAATTTTAAGTTATGAGGGATATAAAATGTAGATAAATGTTATATCACAACAAATCCGACCGGCTAGCTAAATAATTATACATGACATGAAAAACAGAAATAAAAGCGATTTATCTTTATATTTTGTCAAAATGGCGAAGGAAGTTTATGTCACGGATTAATAATAGTACACCATATAATAAAATTTAACTAACACGATAGAACAGAAGGATGTGGTGACATACATGATGAAAATACGGATATTTTTGGATCAAAATTTGCTATTATAATATTTTTGAAATTATTTGAAATAAAGGGATATATCTCCCTCGTGTAAAGCTCTGTTTCCTTGTTCGGATTTGGCTATACTTAAGGTTATTTTTAATTTGATCCGCTCTTCAACATTTGAATTTGATTTTAAATATTGAAATAGTTTGGCCTCGAACATCACTGAAGAGACATTAATTGTCGAAATGCGCATCTGGTGCATTAGAATTAGTACCGTTTATGATATTTCCGTTCATTTGCTGATGTATTCAATTCTTAGTTGACCGAAATATAAATAACTTTATTTCCATTATCGGCCCAATGTGCGGCATGCATAAGGACAGCCATAATTTTTTCTGGACTTTTACCGTTCCGACAGTAAATCTTCAAGCTTGTTATAGTGAGTGTCCGTTTAGCTGTGAGGGTGCTTTAATTCGCAACCACGTCCGATCGGAATGGAAATGTTAAATCCGATGCCTCAGTAGGGCACGTGTCACACTCTCTACACGTTAAATAGTATGTACAACAACTGAGGGTCCGTACGTGG
The DNA here is from genome assembly GCF_021869535.1 of Mytilus californianus. Taxonomy (NCBI): domain Eukaryota; kingdom Metazoa; phylum Mollusca; class Bivalvia; order Mytilida; family Mytilidae; genus Mytilus; species Mytilus californianus. Next base: position 1,803,768 of record NW_026262669.1, on the reverse strand, counting down.
CATGTTGCAAGGGAAAATGTCTACCCCTATTTTCGAGTGGCAGTCCCAATTTCTCGCCCTTCATCCCGGACGTCCTACCTAGCAATACCTACATATTGTGTTAACTGTTTTAAATTTATTTTTGTCATGAATTTGCTTGAAAGATTTGCCGTTGAACGTTAGACAAGAAACAATCAATCCATGACCGACCATCCGTTGTAGTTGATCTACACAATTACTCACAAACAAACCTGTGGGAAATATGCTTGTATGCCTGTCTTCAGCATTGATCTAGATTTCAATAACTCCAAACAAAATCAATCGGCCATTAATCGATATTGGAGTTTATTATGTGTGAAATTACAACAGTTTATTGTCTGTAGTGTTTACATGTCAAAATTTAAATGACTTTGTCAAACTTAATAAAACTCCAGTCATTATTTGATTGACTATGACACGAGAGTGACGTGGACACTGGTCAAGACTGACCATTGTAATCTTATCAATTCATTATAGATCCTGATGACTTTATATCAGTTTGATTATTTACTTTAATTGAATTGAATTAAAATTCCGGTGTAATATTTCTGAATTATATTCCATTATAATTATAACGGTATATTTTATGACACTTATAAATGACCTGTCAAATATCGGACAGTCACGTGATAGTTAACCGTTAATAGATACATGGTTGTAAAGGAATTGCACAGACTTGGTTACCAAAGTTCAAATACAAACTTTAATTGACAAACACCATTTCACAAAATACAACGTCGAAAAAAACAAAAATCTAGCAGCACACCCACCCCCACCCCCACCCCACCCCAAAAAAATGTTATCTTAGCAGGTACTTTTGAAGGGTAAGCAAGTTTATGCTCCTTATCAATAAAACTAAAGAGATGAGGTACTATATATTGTCAATGCGATAAATGCTGTTTAACACTGAAGAAAAAAGTTTCAACAAATCTGCAAAATCCTTTGAGTGAAAAAAAGTAAAATAACAAAAATACCAAACTCCAAGGAACATTCAAAACGGAAAGTCCTTTAACAAATGGGAAAATCAAAAGCTCAAACTTATCAAACGAATGGAAAACAACTGTCATATTCCTGACTTGGAAATGAAACAAATAGAAATAAAATGTCCCGTACCTCTTTTCAAAAGAGAGGCGAAAGATACCTAAGGGACATTCAAACTCATTAGTCTAAAATAAACTGACAACGCCATGGCAAAAAAAATACCAAAAGACAAACAACAGTATTATAAACACAACATAGAAAACTAAAACATAAAAAATCAAGGTGTTAATACAAATTGCTTATTGTTGACTAAAAAGTTTCAACAAATCTGCATTTTAATCCTGTGATTGAAACAAGTATCATTAAAATGGCCCGTACCTCTTTTCAAGGTGTCAATAGGAATTGTTTCACGTTGACTAAAAAAGTTTCAACAAATCTGCATTTTAATCCTGTGAATGAAACAAGTATCATTAAAATGGCCCGTACCTTTTTTCAAGGTGTCATTACGAATTGTTTCACATTGACTAAAAAAGTTTCAACATATCTGCATTTCAATTATGCAAGTGAAGAAATAGAAATAAAATGTCCAGAAACCTCTTTTCAGAGTGTTCATACGAGTTGTTAAACATTGACCAAAAAAGTTTCATCTTCATTTTAATGCTGCGTTCACACGTAATTCGAATTTGATTCGCATTAACTAATTCGAATTAGTTTAATTCGCATTCGAAACGTTTTACGTCCGAACGTGAATTCTAATTCGAATTGCAATGCGCGTCAAAATCGCATATACTGTCCGAACGACGTTAACTTTTAATTCGTATTAACAAAAACGTATTTGTAATGCGAATTAGCTAATGAGAATTAGCCAATTCGAATCAATTCGAATTAAAAAAGAAGAGTGTGTGAACGCGATTAGCGAATTCGATTCGCATTCGATTCGAATTCAATTCGAATTAAACGAACGTGTGAACGAGGCATGATCCTGTGAGTAAAACAAATAGCGATACAAATTTGCCGTACCTCTTTACAAGGTGTTAATAGGAAATGCCTTATCAACTTTGAAGTGACTGTTTTCGGCTTCATTACCAAACAATAGTCCTGTAATGGATATATTACCAGCATCACTGACCATGAAATATATTACAGATCGGATTTCACCACCAAATCATTCAAGTGATTGCCGTTTCATTAAACCTAGTATAAATACTTGACAATGAAGATTGTTTGTAATATAGAACCATACTCTTTTTCTCCGCCCCTGTTTCGTATTAATTTTTATAGGCGAGTCACTTGACCGGGTAGCGATTAAAACATTACAAATACAACTATTGTTTGGTTTTAAGACATTCAGTACAATTACAAACAACGGTTCAAGAAGTCTATTGTAATGAGATGGCTTTATGAAAATAAAGAACTTTATGGTTTACAATGAAGTATTGAATTAATACCAAACAGATTATGGCAATATAGACACCAGTCACTTAAGTATATATTGAGTTTTGTACTTAAAATATTTCTACTTCACGATAATACAACATCGAGGGTGAAACTCATTTATCATTATAGTGTTACAAAAAATGTAAAACAAGGAAACAGATAAAATCATCTTTTTAATATAATGAAAAGTAAAGAGAGAGATTATTAATAAAAACGTCTATAGTTAGAAAATCTTCTGACGTTTGCAGATGCCGATTTTGAAAAAAAGAGGGGGAGGGGGGTCCTCAAACTAAACAGCGTTAGGAGTAGAACGTGTGAAAAGCATATGCATTTACTATTTATGTAGCTCCAAAGGGGGCGGACAATGAATCCGTCTCTGGTTTGTCACAAATCTCTGTGTAAGAATGTAGAGACTACAGTTTGTTTGCCTTTTTTTTGTTACTTTTTGTTTGTTTGTTGAGTTCTTGTTAAAACTCTCTGGTCCAATAATTCCGATCAAAAAGACATAACTGTCTTTGAAACTTTACTAATTTGGTAGGTATCTCAATAACGTATACCTTACATACTTCGGACGCATGAAACTTATGAAGGGTTATATTCATTGTCTAGCACTGGGTCGACTGCTGCATGGTGGACTATTATGGTCTCAGAGGCTAACACCATCTCAGTTGCAAGTTCTTCGGTAATGACATGATTTAAAACATTTTTTTTTATAAAATAACCGTTGATAAATCCAGAAATTAGTCATAGTGCTCTTAACGCTTCTATGTAGTTATACATCCCTTTCAAATACATGCGTTTGAGCGTTCCTGGTGATGGCTAATACAGAAAAACGCTTTGGAGTCACCAACATTATAAAGTGTTCTTTTCAGTTACATCTTTTTTTGAAATATTCATTCTTATAAGACGAGACTACCCTGACGGAATTATCAAACCGTTTATAAAAGACATTTTAATTATGCATAACGAAATTGAAAAATAAAAGAATTTGCCAAAGATGGCATACACGATGGTCGTTTTTAGTGTTTATTTTTCGGTCTTCGTCGATGGGACCAAACACTTCTCGTGGGTTTCAATTCCTACTCCACATGAAGTGGACAATTATAAATACCCATTTGACAATTCAAAATGACCAATTCATTTCACATCAAATTTGTCAATATTTACTGTAACTGCTGAGTGACACACTAGTAATAAAAACTTGTCACATTCCAATCGGATCTCTCTTAATCCGGGTATTCATGTTCAGAATGAAACTTCTCTCATCCGGGCATTTGTTAAATAAATACCCGTATTAGAACCATCCGATATATGTATTATTGATTAAGTTCATTATTTTGATAATTTGGCTTATTAATTTGGACGAAATTTCATGGATTTTGAAGAGTAAATAATAACGAAGATAAAATTTCGTGTGAAACCTCTGGTCTGTTTATCTCTACGTGTTGGTTCAGCTTGTTAAACATGTTTGGACAAGTCTTAAAAAACTTATTGACTTAAAATTATTAAAAATTCATATAATCGTTGTCGTAAAGAATTTGAATTTTATTGGCTTTTGGCTTTTTATAAAACTATTGAACTAGTTCATACAAGTGAAAGCTATTGACATAATTAAAGAGAAACGCCTTTTATCTATTACGTTATTTTATCAAAACTCGTCAATTTTACCATATTTCTCGCTTCAATCGTGAGAATAGTTCAAATACAGTTGTCGAAAATCCATTCAAACTTTCGAAATCTATAAAAAGGATGACTTACTTTAATATGGAAAAAATTAAAAAGATGACGCAAATGGGATTTTAATGTCGTAATATGATCAATTAACTTAATGTTAATTTTGAATCAACCTTCTTATTTCTTGAAGAAAAATACCACTTTTTGTGAATAGTATGACATAGCAGCTTACACACATCAATTAACCTAGTAATCCAAAATCTTTTACACACTCCGAATTATAAGTAGGGCGTTGCAGTATTGATTACATTACGACTATTTTTGGTGTTTGTCTTTCACAATTTTTTTCTGTCAGAATTTCAGCATTTGTGCAATTTTGTGAATCCGGTTTACGGGTTTTACAGAATTTTTCGTAAAACATCACAAAGGACATAAATACAAGTTCCAGAAAATCAGTTTACTTGATTACCAAAAAGTATGATAGCATTTCGTATCATTTGATATTTTTCACTGGTAACAAATATAACATGTTTCACGGCTTGTATACGTCCTTGTCTTTCACATGAGCGTTCCTGGTGAATAATTCAAGAAAAGCGCTCATAGATTTATAAAATGTTATTTTAATTTTTTTTATAGTAAAGTCCGTTTTTATAATTCAAGTATGTTGATCTCTACATTTTTTTTCCAAATTGGTTATTTTTTATCGCTGGATCGATGTCTTATTTACGTATATACCCCACATCTACTGATAGTCAGTCGTCTGCTGGCTACTTTCAGTTAAACAGTCGATGAATTTGACGGTGTGACATATTGAAGGTCAAAATGAATGACCTTACTGTTGCAGAAGTATACTGAATTACTATCTCTCTTAAAATTAAAAAGGATCGAATGACAAAGCAAAGTATCGTGTAACCTCGTTTTCATATCATCAATGTTACAAACTTACATTTAAATATTATTCAGATTGTATATTTTGACATTTTCAACTACTGTTATTTTTATTTGTAAAGAAAGTTTTGACAATTTAAATAATAATTGTAAAGATATGATCGATCAAATCAGAGCTTATTATATTGATATAGGGTGGTGACCGTACGATGAGTACACTCTAATATTTTTATCTTGATATACGAAAGAAGCCTGAGGGTCATAAAGCCCTAAAAATTTGAAAAAGATTGCTTTCAAAAGATGTTTTTGTAAAGATAGACGAGCATGTTCAATGATTTTTCCAAATCAGTTAGAATTTTATACCATACATATAAAGATCACTGTAACCTACAAATATTCTAAAACTAGCTGAAATGTGGAGAGCAACTCTAAACATCAAGATATTTCAACAGAAAGTAGATTTTGGTAGATACCATACTGCCACAAAAAAATCATGTGATCAGAAGTTGTGACTAATTTTGAAAAAAACTTCGCATTTTTACACAAAAAAGGCACATTTTTACAACTTTTGTAACCATGGTAATAGTTCTTGTCATATATGCAAAATGACTGCTTAAAATGTTTGACTTCTCACCAGAATTTGGGACCGAATCATCCTGATTTAGGGCTGCTAAAAGTCGCGCTCTTTCTCCATTTTGATATTTAAGATACGTTTCCTTTAATACGTTGTGTGAAAAATATACTTAAGCAAAGTGCCGCTGTGTCGGGCGTATTAATAAAACCATGGAAATACTATATAAAACCTACACGATTAAACAAAATTTATTCATTGCTGATATTACATGTAGGGGGATTTCTATTTATTTATTTTTTGTTGTCGCATGAAATTATGTCACGACTTTAAAAAGGCAAGTGTTCATTAACTTTCAAATATCTTTCCTTTTATTTAAATCACCCAATTTTCCTTTTCATTTATTTTATGTGCAAAATTAAAAGGAATCAAAATAGGAAGAAGCGAAGGAAATACGAACCCGGATTTTCATTTTTGAAGGACAACTTTTTTTTTTTAAATAATAATAAAGTTATAAAATATTCAATGACTTTAAGCAACTATTTTGGGACATAGACTAAATTACTTGACATAAGATTTACTGCAAAATAACCGAAGACAACAATTCTATATCTGATCAACATTTTTACAGTTAAATTAATATTTTCAGTTATGAGCTAAAGAGCTTACTGACGTTGTCTGTATGGTAAGGGGATAGGAACAATTTCCCTTCAATTATTTCACAACAGGGCTATTTTCAAACAGTCTGTAGGATTTTTATTTGAATTCAGGGTATCACAGCTTCATGTATGTACATTTAGGTTGTCTATTTGACCAATTATTAGAATGGAATTTCTTTTACGTATATTATATAGCCTCTTTACATCATATTCAAATTTCACAAGGTTTCTTGAACTTTCCGATGTTCACCCTCTGAGTCATCTTCGCTAGCGAAGGGTTACGATCCAGTTCCCTACTCTTCACCGTCGGCAGATTAAGCTACAATGCTGCGCCATCTACCGGTAGACAAAAGTCACGCCCATTCTGACTACATCATTCTTGACCAATCTGTACATAATTAAATGCTTCCTTATGTTCTAAGGTGTATATAGTTGCTACAATTATACCCTATGGGTAGTGCTCCACAATTAATGGAGGAATATACAAGAAACTGAACTGAACTGAACCAATGGCAGCATTTGAACTCTCTTCAGTGTTGAGGTGTAAAATGGTTTCAAAAAGTTTCGTGAAGCAGGAACCGAAAATATACGTTGACATTCCAACATTTGCGCGAGAAGCATATCCAGGAACTTCAATCTTTAAAATTGTCCCTTAATATCGTCCTATGTTTTGGGGGTAAAGACTTGTTGCACAATCAGCACGTGGTAATTGTTTATTTACATTTTCAATATTTACACGTGATCATCTTAAAGGCGTTTTTTATTGGATGCAGCTAGTTACAACTGCAACCAATGGAAATCATTACCTCGTGGATCCGCAATTCTATGAAGCCTCTTAGTGAAACACACACAACAGAAAGATGACCATACCATTTTGATTATATCATTTCTGACTAATATTTTTCTAGCATCTTAACCTTCAATCATGCAATAGATAGTCTTTCTATCAATATAGTTATATATTAATCTTCCTTTTAACTTTTTTTTGGGGTGGGGGGAAAATACGTTATTGAATATGGAAATAGAGAGATGTGGTATGTGGTATGTGGTATATTGCAAATGAATCAACTATCCACCAGAGTCCAAAGGACGATGATGTTGACAACTAAGGTTACCGTATGGCCTTCAACAATGAGACAACTATCCACTAGAGACCAAAGGACGATGATGTAGACAACTAAGGTTACCGTATGGCCTTCAACAATGAGACAACTATCCACCAGAGACCAAAGGACGATTATGTAGACAACTAAGGATACCGTATGGCCTTCAACAATGAGACAACTACCCACCAGAGACCAAAAGACGATGATGTAGACAACTAAGGTTACCGTATGGCCTTCAACAATGAGACAACTATCCACCAGAGACCAAAGGACGATGATGTAGACAACTAAGGATACCGTATGGCCTTCAACAATGAGACAACTATCCACCAGAGACCAAAGGACGATGATGTAGACAACTAAGGATACCGTATATGGACTTCAACAATGAGACAACTATCCACCAGAGACCAAAGGACGATGATGTAGACAACTAAGGATACCGTATGGCCTTCAACAATGAGACAACTACCCACCAGAGACCAAAGGACGATGATGTAGACAACTAAGGATACCGTATGGCCTTCAACAATGAGACAACTACCCACCAGAGACCAAAGGACGATGATGTAGACAACTAAGGATACCGTATGGCCTTCAACAATGAGACAACTATCCACCAGAGACAAAAGGACGATGATGTAGACAACTAAGGTTACCGTATGGCCTTCAACAATGAGACAACTATCCACCAGAGACCAAAGGACGATGATGTAGACAACTAAGGATACCGTATATGGACTTCAACAATGAGACAACTATCCACCAGAGACCAAAGGACGATGATGTAGACAACTAAGGATACCGTATGGCCTTCAACAATGAGACAACTACCCACCAGAGACCAAAGGACGATGATGTAGACAACTAAGGTTACCGTATGGCCTTCAACAATGAGACAACTATCCACCAGAGACCAAAGGACGATGATGTAGACAACTAAGGATACCGTATGGCCTTCAACAATGAGCAAAACTAATACCGTATATAATTTATATAGTAAGATATAATGTCTAAACATCTTTTGTTTTTTTCTGTCTTCGAGTTGCTGTTTTATTGACCTTACTATATATTTACAGAAACTTTTTAAAATTTTAAACCATGGTTATATTCATACATTAACGAAATCTTAACAGCAAATATATTATTCACGGTCGTACGACTACTTTAAGTTGTTTTAAGATCTTTTGATGGGAAGCCACCTCATTGGAAATTATACCACATTGCCTAATTTTTATACACTGTGAATTCATTCATTTTCATGGATACCAATTTCGTGGATTGCAAAAGAGGACATTTGCGTGGATATTTTATTTCATTGTTAAGACAAAATTTTGCATACCAGCCTATAAAGTAAGTGTGTACTTCGTTAATCATTTTAGTTCGTGATTTATATAAACCCACGAAATCCACGAAAATTGGTAATACACGAATCCACAGTGGAATGAAATAATTGTTTTAAAAGTATAAAAATTAAGATCAGTATTTAATTGTAGACACACATTATTTATATTAATATTAGATATTAAGTTTGCGATATTAAGTCGATTTTTCTTTCCACGAATGTTTAACAAAGATGGGAAACAACTAAGAGCATGGTATAATGATTTAACGTATTGTATTCTCGGACAATGTTCATAAACTCCGGGAAATATACCCAGGACAATGTCACTACAGACATCAAAAGTAAACTTGTCGATATAATTAGTACAAATCTATCGCATGTCATTGATTACATTTTTGTAATAATAAATTAAACAGGTGCCCGTTCACAAAGGTGACAAATAATTGCCAACTGTCAACACAACAAAGGTTATCGGACCTGACCATTCGTGACAGTGTGACTTCATTGTAAATTCTAAATGACATCAGGAAAAACAATTTCCGATATATCGAGAAACTTAAATATTGTTAGACTAAATAAATATGAAGAACTTGGTATGATAATTCGTAAAACTTGAATTATACACCATGTGAAAACTAAAGCCCTTTAAACATCTTCCATAGAAAACAATTTTAAATATACAATGAGCAGGGCTTCTTATTTTTGAAGTATTGACCCGCAGATCTTATTCATTAAACATGGACGTATATTGTTCTTTTTCAGTTTAGTAGCCATAATAACAAGAAGAAAAGACCACGAATTATTCTGGGTTATTTTTCGAGAATTTCAACTCCGGTTTTTCGGAAGACGAAGCTGTTCTTGGTCTATTTCTTGCTTGATGCAAACGTTTGTTTGATACTGTGTTATGATTTTGCCTGTTTCAGCTTCGATGCGTGATTAACAATATTGCTTCAATCATACTCTTTTCATTTGAAGTGTCCGTGACCAGGTTTTTACGCGATAGATACAAATATATGAAAAAGTACTTATGTTTAGGACAATGAATGTCTAGGGTTTAGGTATGTTGTAAATTTTTGGTGTTTGACAAATCTGTCAAAAGAAATAGGTTTGTATCACGACCAGTAAATATAAGAGTATACCCTGTAATATCATTCTAGCTAGGACATTCGTGCTTAACTATCAGTAAATATAAGAGTATATCCTGTAGAATCATTCTAGCTAGGACATTCGTGCTTAAGTGATACTATCTGTATTCTAACAGGTGCCCGTTGTTAACTCCCAATTAATCTTATTATTAAATAGAAGAATGTTCTTGAAAAGTATAACAAAAATACCGAACTCCAAGGTAAATTCAAAAAAGGGAAAGTCCATAAAAACTGATAAAATCGAACTCGACTATTCTAAAGTTCAAACGACTCGAAATGTTCTTGAAATATACTAGATCTTCACTCTGACATATACTAGATCCTCACTCTGACATATACTAGATCCTCACTCTGACATATACTAGATCTTCACTCTTCTGTCGCAACACTCACACATACATATCGTGTATATATAGTGTGCAAGCTTTTACTTAAATATAAAAATAACAAGTTGTGGTATGATTGCCAATGAGACAACTCTCCACAAGAGACCAAATGACACAGAAACGTTCACTTATTTTGTTTGTTTGTTTGCTTGCTCCTAGAATGTCCTCAGGATTAAACGAGGTTTACATACTGTTTTGATTCACTATTTCTCATTTGTACTTTAAAAGGCACAACCACTAATTGAAAGATCGGCCATTAATCCTATAATAAAAAGGTCAATAAGTTTACCTATCCAAACTTTTCACCTTGTAATAGAAGGAATTTAAAGTCAAACATTCATTCTTTACTATTGCAAGAGAGTTGACAAAACAAATCAAATGTGGTTTATAAATGAGATTGGCCCGAGGCGCCGATTTTTGTCAGGACATAAATACATAATTCTAAATCTTATCTTCGTTTTGACTTTTCTAAGTGAATTTTCTTGTCGGTATTGTCGGAGTTGTATAAATGGGATTAACTTATCATAAATACCCATAAAATCTTTAAATTGAATGTTTATAATGTAAGTGTAACTTTCATGATAAAAGTGAAAAGTACAGCTTAGAATGATAACATCTATACTCGAGCCTATCCACGGGTGATAAAATCACTGGAGCGTTGCCGTGATCCGGTTACGGTACGGTTGTCTTATGGATAACCTTGTCGTTCCTTTTCGTGCTTGTAGCTTGTCAATTATGTTCTCTGAAATAACGAACTCGAATTTCATTGAAATAGAAACGCATGTGCTCAGTCAAAAAATATGCGCGACGGCAGAAGTTTAGAAAAAAAGGCGAAAGATACCAATGGGACATTCAAAACTCATAGGTCGAACAAAAACTGACAACATCTGTCAAAAAGCGAAAAACGACGAAAAGACGAACAAGTCAATAAAAAAACATAGAAAACTAAAGATTGAGCAACAAGAACCTTACTAAAAACCAGTGGTAAACTCACGTGCTCCAGAAGGGTGAGCAGTTCCTTAGGACGTTCAATACATAAAGAATTTGTCCAACTGGACCTTAACAGAAGATCAAACTGTCCACAAACATCGCCATAGGGAGCTGCAACCTTACTTTTATACAAATATGCTATCTGTACTTCAGAGTGTTTAAGTCTATTAAGTGCAGTGAACTGCTTGTCTGTTGCCAGTTTTTGCTGACCTGTCACGTGTGGTTTTTTGTTGATCTTTGATACATTATTTCCGTGTTGTCCTGTACGCAGAGCTGATTGCAACAAATTGTGTATTGTGAGGGATCTGATAATAATGTGCATATTATGTGCATGGTAAAAGGGGATTAAAAAGTTGCTGTTTACGGAATGAACCTTCTCATCAGCTGATGTGCATATCAAACAAAACATGTTCCTTCTATGAGGTTTGATTTGACAGGGAAAGCAGTCTGTCCTTCTTGGGAGTTGTCTTCCTTTTGTCAAAAATTCTAAGTTCGAAGAAAGTCAGATTTTATAAACTTGTTGATTATTGCAACCAATTATACTTTTATCCCTAAATAAACAGCCTCTACAAAACGCAAACCATTTGTGGGTTTTTTCAGTACCTCTTCCTACAAAACAAAAACAAAACAAAACAAAAATAAACAAACAAAAAACAAAACAAAACAAAACAAAACAAAACAAAACAAAACAAAACAAAACAAAACACACATAAAAGTTATAGAGAAAAAATCTGTGAAGTTCTAATAAAGCTTTGTTCTGAAATAACCACCAAACACATGCTTTTTAAAGTGTATACTGATTTTAATCAGATATTATTTCAATGTATTCCTATCTTTAATTTCATTTAAATATCAAGACGACGAGAAGGAAGCGTATCGTGTATTTTCAGGAAATTCCGTAATCAAAATATATAGTATTCGATATCAATGAAAAGAAAAACTTTATTTATTAAAAGAGTGAAATATTTGTGGTTTACTATTTTGTCTAATAGATATGGCTGACCAACATTTTAATTTTGTAGTATTGTTCAGTCATGTTTTTTTCTAGTGACAAATCACAGTCCGCTCGACTACTTCAAATGTATAGTTTTCATATTGGGGAAAAATTGTGCGTCTTTCATTCGACATTTGGGTTAATTTTGACTTGCAATGACAGAATTGAAATTAGTTTAGTTTGAAAAAAGTTCTGTGAGCTATAACTCAACAATTATATTTACGTTGTAGAAGGTGTAACAGTCATATTTGTGGATGACAATTCGCCGTTTCAGAATCTAATGCATTCTGGTTAATATTTTCAAAAGCGTACACCAAAACGCTTTGATTGGCTTACAACGGTCCAAAAAATGGATATTCAACCAATGACGTAACGTTGTTTTAATTTTTGGGCCGAACTACCCATAGTCTTTTATATTTTGAAACGGCGAAATTAAACAAATAACCTTTCGGCAAATAGAAAGAACATCGAAGGAACTGAATGTGTTATATGATTTCCATGACTCGATGAAGCTTGGTGTAATATATTCAATTACTAATGAAAATTTGTCTATACTTAAATATTTAGGGAGCTATATTATTACATGTCTAGATGTTAGACGAAATGTTAATTAATGTATGTAATAACAATGATAATTGTAATGATTTTATAGTTCTGATCCTGCCTGGAATTAAATGTATGTGAATTTTTATAGAATGAAGATAATAACATCTGTCTGAACTTTTCAATGTTTCATTTTAATATATAAAAATGTTTTTCTGTTACAAATCATGATGTATTGTTTTATGTGTACATGTTATGTTGCCCACCAAGGGCCCTTGATTGGAATAATAAATATTCTTATTCTTATTCTTCTTATATTCTATTCAATACGTTATGATTTGTCGAGATACTAATATAGACGAACGGATGGACGGACAGCGATAGATAGACCAGTATATCGCTCTCCAATGGAGAAGGAGCGGGAGCTCAGATTAAAAATCTTTTGAACAATAAAATATTTTGCAAAATAAACCACTTTTGCCCCTCAAAGAATTTATGTATCACTCTCCAAACAGCTCAGTCCGGAACTTATCACATTTTATATTTTATAGTCTCTCGACACTCTTTTTACAAGTTAACTTGTGTTTTATTATACTGTATATTTACTATGTAACAAATGGTGAGATTTTAATAGAGTATGTTCTGGTTAATTTTTCTTGTCCAATCTTACTGTTTCTGCAAGACGTGAACCTTTTGTATTGCAGCAGAAGAAAAACAAACCTAATGTTACGGGATTTGAATTCTGGGGATGCTTATAACTCTATACAGTAGCTCCTTTAATCATCATGGACTTGCTTCTAAGTGCGAATGCACTAAAATAACTTTGCATTCAAGGTTAGATACTATATTCTATATTATTATTTTTATAGATATATTATTATTTTTATTTCGATAGCAAGATAAAACTTTTAATTTCAATAGTTAGATGACACAAAAGTCGCGTAGGATTTTGTTTTTGGAAATTCCATAATCATAGCATGAACTCTTCGCAACTCTATCTTTTAAGAGAAAAACTTAAACTATTCAAAAGAAGTCAGATATTTGTGGTTTATCACTCTTGTCGAATAGTTTGGTTATGTTCTGTTAAAATTCAATAAGACTGACCCAATATTTTAATTTTGTAGAATTTGTCCAGTCATGTTTCTTTCTAAGTGACAAATCAAGATTCAAATTGGATTTTGTAAATCTACTTCAAATAACCTCAAATGACCTTCTAGAGACAGAATGGATAATTACATTAGTCAAATAGTTCTCCAATTATTAACAGTATATAATTAAAGTATTTTTATTTCGTTCCTGATTTCATCAAACAGAAGGTCAGACCTTTATTTTTACTTTAATTTGGATTAAAGAAAACGAAATTGTAGCTAAAAATGTCAAAATCTGACAAGAGTTTAGACGACCGATTTTTATTGATAAACTATAATAAATATCAATTATAGTATAAAGTAAAATTTAAATCATATGACCCTTTACATTTACGACATCAGATACAAAACTATACTTTCTCTGCCTTTGTTATAGTGTATTGATGTTTTATAATTATCCGCCTATTTGACACAAAATTGAAGTTCATATTTTACTTAATCGTGACATCGTCTGTATAGATGTTAAACTGCTTTATATATATACAGACTATATTTATAGCTGTCTGCGCAATTCCGGGTCCACCCAACTGTTTTAATAGAATATGCATGTGCATGTAAATTTACAATAAACACTTTTATAATTCAAATCGACACTTTAGGGAACAGATAGAGATTTATAAAATTGATACAATAGAAAAGAGAGAAAAACGAAAATGCGTAAAGATGATTATCTGATGGCAACTCGAATACATGTCAATATTCAATATGTTACAACGTTATTCAGAAAGCTTGACATCTTAAAACGAGAATATATGAAAATTCAAGATGACTTAATTTGTAGCCACACAGTTTTATAATGTCCTTGCGATGAACAATACTATTTTATAAGAGAAATTTCGGACATCATTATGAACAAGACACACGGAAATGATGTCTTATCTCAAAGTTTCTGATTTGATTCTTTCGAGGGGATTGTCCCTTCAACATAGAGGAGGGTCTGGATGGGTTTACAGAATAGAGAATAATGGACCAATACTACAGAAGAAAAATTACAAAAAAATAAAGAATAGAAAAAAATAGGTCAAAAAGAGAAAGAATATAGAGAACAATGGGGTGTTAAAATGTAAAGAATAGAGAATAATGGGCAAAAGAAATAAAGAATAGACAAGATGGCATAAAAGATAAAGAATACAGAAATGAAGTATCCCCATCCAGAGTCTCTTAGAGATTCACAATTTAATAAAGTTGTCAACAAACACGTTTTAACCAAGACAAGAGAAGGCGAAGTCAACTTCGCATTCATTCACCCAACCGCTTACCCAATTCTTACTCGACAGACGCACACAACTTAAACACGTTTAACTCAGAAATATAATAATGATAATTAAAGAAAAGGCACAATTTGGAATTATAATCATGTGATATGAAAACAAAAACTGAAAAAAAATATGTATGAATGTATGACTTATATACATGCTATGTTTAGGTAAAATGAAGAAAACAATAATAAACAAGAAATATTCTATTTGTTATAGCAGGTGATTTAGTAATGTTTAGGGAAAGACCAGAAGAGGAACAACAATGAACATTACTGCATACTATCTTCTTTTAAAAGTTTGACAACAGAGGGCGTGCTGATCGGATCGTGTGCCCCTTTTGAATCATCCACTAAATACAGTGCCAAAGTTTGTTAAGTCAGCGCAATATACGTAAGTCACCGACCATTCATCTTTTTTTATGAGGGACGCTGATATGGTTTTTTTTTGTAAATAAATTGCATCATTCTGAATTTCTTCAAGAAAATATCTCCGAATGGCATTAATAAAAATTAGGGGGGGGGGGGGGGGGCGGTGGTACAGCATTGTGTTTCCAAAATAATGTCTTGCTCATTGTTCACTTTATATTTTAAGACGAAAGAATATCGTTTGTCTCGAGAAACCCATGCCCCGAACCACCCTTCTAAAAAACAAACAAACAAACAAACAATAGCCAGTGCATAAGCAATGTATTTCGCATTAAAAGTCATAGCAATCGTAGTCAGTATGCCCAGGGGTCATTGTAATTTTCATCAAATGAGGTCAAATATTTTACTTCTACGTAACACCATACAGATGTAAGTAAAGAAAATATTTAAATTTGAATTTTAAGACAATAGAATCAAAGACATATATATATACTGTCCTTATGTACCACGTGGTACGTTACCTATAAAATTACTAGAAGTATTATATCGGTTATCTGAGAGATAAGGTTGCTGTATATTGTATATCAGATAAGGTTGCAGTATATTGTATATCCGTTTGACGCCACACTTCACTTTTCCATTCAGTTTGTAAAACAAAAGGTTTTTTAAAACATTTATTGAATATATGTCATGGTGCATTGGCCTGTACTATTTTCAGCATATCACAAAAATGTAGATATCAACTACAGAAATGAGGGTATCAAAGAGATTTTAAATATTATGATTACATAGCCTGTCAGTTTAAGGTAAATTCTCCAGAAATATTAAACACTAATTCATTTCATATTGTCATTGAATGCAAGTTCCTTAGTACCAAATTGATGAAATAACCTAGAATGTTAGGAGAAACAAGTCAGTTTTTGTTCCTGATAGAATAAATGGTATCTAACAGGTATAGATTTTATAACCGTGTTTTATAACAAAGTTTCCAGAGAAACTGCTTCAAGAAGGAGCCGGGAACACTAATAATATACGTTGACAATATAGCATTAGTGACAGAAAGTTGCAAGAAATATATAACATATAAAAACATTAGAAATATATAACATAAGAACATTAGAAATATATAATATTAGAACATTAGAAGATTGAAATAATACACAAACAAAAACATTATTTTGTTCCAAAGTAGATATTGAATATACCCCCAACAAGGCTATAATTGATAATAACAATTATGCTACATATTAAAACAAATAGATGTGAAAATTCAAATAAGAAATATATATCATATATGATTTATATTTGAAGGGCAAACATCGCTCAACGTAATGGAACAAAGGAAGACAAGAAAAGGTGAAGTCATCTATTACAAACAGAACACGGAACAAAACACCTCATAATAGGTGCATCCATCCCATTCAGATAACTGGCCAGATAAAGGAATCCTTCAATCGTCCAAAGTCTCTTTTCTTTCATTTCTTCACATTTAAATGGTTTTTCACACATTGAAGGCCAAAGTAACTCGATAAAAGGCAGATAAACAACAAAGGAGGACAAATAGATGTGTTGTAGTATGATAGAAGTCTTGGTATGATAATCACAAAGATAATAGCTTGAATTGTGTTATAATTATTGTCTAATTGTAAAATTAACATAATTTGTATTATTGTTACGTGTTATTATTGGAGATTTAGATGAGGAATGACTAAAATATGTTGATCATTGATTTACACGGTTAAATCTGGCGTGAAAACGACAACGTAAATATTGTAGTTACAATGTCAATACCAATATTATTGTAAGAATTGTTAAAAAATTCTTTAAGGGTGAACACGGATAATCATCGAACTATTATTAGTATGAATACCATTGATTATAAACCTTCAGGAAAAATGTTAAGTAGGCTTATTGTATAACTACAGTATTTCTCTCTCTCTCTCTCTCTCTCTCTCTCTCTCTCTCTCTCTCTCTCTCTCTCTCTCTCTCTTGTTTCATTGGCAATCATACAATATCTTTGTTTAATTAACTTCGATACATTCATGTCGGGAGCCTGGATGCCGTTTGTTGCTGTCTGCTTTCTTTGTTTTTGTTATTGTTTTTGGTTTTCCTACAAAACCGGACGTTGGATTTCTCTTTGATTTTTGTTCATTTTGTCAAGCAATGCACTTTACGGTATGGATTTTGCTCATTGTTGAAGACTGAATACTGCCCTCCTCGCGCTTTGGTCTCTGGATAATATTTTTTTCATTGGCGGACATACCACTGGTCCTTATATTTAGGACTATAAATATACTGTAACACGTTTGTTTTTCATAAAGTATCTTCGTTTAGCTTCCTATAAGGGAAAACTGTTTAATGAAAAGATATAAATAAACGATCTTCTAATTCACAATGTTAATATGGCGTTGAAAAGACAACTGTTTTATAATGTGACCCAAATTTATGTGGCTGCAAATGCATATGACTGTCCATGACATTCAATTAAATTTGAAAATGTCTGAACCTTTAATACTCATCGAACTTTGAAGAAATTCGTCTCATTGGCAATCATACCCCAACTCGTTACTTTTTTTGGTAAGTTTTAAAAACGCTGATTGACTGTGAAATCAAAAATATAATGTTTAATGATAAAAAGGCAAATTCTTATAAAATGATTTATTTATATAAACAAACAAAGTATGTACATTGTGTATTGTTCATTGTATACCTAACACAGTAATACTGTTATATTGCGTGCGATGTACAGGATATAAATCGATATTGGACCTCAACATTTATGAAAGAATATAGTCGCTGTTGAACTTCACTTATTATATTATAACGTCACAGGGTGCATGCTAGTATTAAATATCCAAGTATTATAAACAGTCATCGTTAAACGATTGATGTTTTGTGTATTTCAATTATCCATTTTCTAAAAACTGCACTGTTGTCAAATTTAAAATGCAATTTAAAATCATTGCAATTATTCATTTTAAAGCTTTATCAGCTCTATTTATTTCAGGCAGAGTCTTCCGTTCAAATAAGCGGGTGGGGCGGGAGGGGGTTGCAGCCAAAAATCAGAAAACAGAAAGAACAAAAAAAAAAACTGTTTGTCCATAAAGAGGATTTGATCCTTTACCCTTAAACAATTCTTGCACCCTACAGCTTAACCTATGATATAATAAAAGTAAATGATATTTGTACTAGAAGCTCCCATTTTACACCGTCACTGTAGACGTGACGTGATGCTGGATTTACTACTACTTTCAGAAATTAACCACGTGTCATTATAACATCAAAAGATACATGCATTGCACTTTGATTAAATAGGACTGGAAGTCTCTTCGGTAAATCAGCGTACAAAAAACAGCCTAAAAATGTTAAAAATCTACATGAATTTCTGAAATTACTGAAAAATTAGTTGCTTTAATTTTAGCAGTTATAATTTAAAGTTCAATATTTCTATTCTTCTTCAATACATGAAGAAACAAACACATATCATTCACAACTACGGTACCGGAACATTTGGCAATCTCCTTATTATTAATTTTACGGTGGCACAACGTTCTGCAATTTCCTTACTCTTAATTTTACGGTGGCACAACTTTTGGCAATCTCATTACTCGTAATTTTACAGTCACACAACGTTTGGCAATATCCTTACTATAAATTCTACGGTGGCACAACGTTTGGCAATCTCCTTACTCTTAATTTAACGGTGACACAACGTTTGTCAATCTCCTTACTATTAATTCTACGGTGGCACAACGTTTGGCAATCTCCTTACTCCTAATTCTACGGTCGCACAACGTTTGGCTATTTCCTTACTCTTAATTAATTTACGCTGGCACAACGTTTGCCATTAATCTTAATTTTACGGTGGTACAACGTTTGGCAATATCCTTACTCTTAATTTAACGGTGGCACAACGGTTGATAATCTTCCTACTCTTAATTCTACGGTGGCACAACGTTTGGTAATCTCCCTACTCTTTAGTTTTACGGTGACACAACGTTTGGCAATCTCCTTACTATTAATTCTACGGTGGCACAACGTTTGGCAATCTCCTTACTCTTAATTTTACGGTGGCACAACGTTTGATAATCTCCTTACTCTTAATTCTACGCTGGCACAACGTTTGGTAATCTTCCTACTCTTTAGTTTTACGGTGGCACAACGTTTAGCAATCTCATTACTCTTAATTTTAATACCATCTGTTGTTTGTCAGGAAGGCTAGTTTGCTCAAATTTCAACCCCTATTCTCGTTTCTTCATTTTTTTGTCATTTTCTCTATTGTTTACTGTTTTAGCCATTTTTCTGAACCTTTCGACCAATATTCTCTATTCTGTAAACCCCATCCAGACCCACCTATAGACGAGAATAAGCATAATTATTATACTGTGAACTGGTGATTGTACATATTCAAAATATCAAAGTTAGTTATTGACCAATGTTACAAAATTAGCACCCAATCTTATCCAAAGACAATGCTGAAATGAAAGATTATTTTAAAATCCTGGATGATAAAAACATTATGACTTTTTGTAGATTCAGGACCCTCAGTCATAAACTTCCTTTCGAATCTGGGACGTTGAATAATGTTCCAAGAGAAAATCGATAATGTAAACTTTGTAATTCAGGAAATATTGGTGATGAATTTCACTTTATGTTAAAATGTCCTCAATTTAATGACGAAAGAGAAAAAAATTTAAACCTCATTATCGTTGAAATATCATGATATAAGACTATACTAGGAACATCAGTATGCTCAACAATTTGTGCAAATTTATCAAACTAATTAACAAACGGCTGGACTCTTAGGGGTAACATTGTGTAATAGCATTTACAAATTATGGTATGAATACATAGTGTTTTATTCATATAAGCTGGAGTCTTTTTTTTCATTGTAGATCATACATTCGTATTTATTCTGACTATTTGTATTATCATTGATTTTCATAATATCTCTGTACGTTGGATTTTGGTTTACGAGAATAAAGATATATAACCCAAATTACTTTGCTATACTCGGCCATTCTCGCTACACTAACTAGTCATTGTAGCAAGGTGGCCTTGCAATTATGGTTGCGAAATTACAGACGAATATTGCATTTAAGAATGCTCGTAGATATTGAAAGCTTGCTCAAAGTATTAAAATATCTTGCTTCGTTCCCTCAAATATCGGCGATTGAACAGTTGTACTAGGTTAAAAACATATTTTTTATCCGACTATAGTGTTTCATTTATCCAACTTTCGTTTTGTTTTGTTTTCATATATCAAGACATTTTTAAAAATAATATTGTAGTGACTAAAGAGGGACAACTCATTTTTCTCACAGGTAAAAGAATAATTATTCCAATTTAATTACTTTGGAGGGAAAATATATCAAAAGATCTCTAAAACACTTTTTACATCAATAACTACTTGAAGAATAAGTTGATGATTATTTTTTTTTTTATTTTTTTAGATCGAATTCAACACACTTTTAGCCAAAAAATTAGTTCCGGAACAAATTTTACAGTGCTGGAACATATAATTCTTTATAATATATATTCCGGGTATACATTTTCTGTGATATAAATTCCGGTGGAACATATTTCCTATGAAATAAGTTCCGACGGAACAAATGTCACGCCGGAACACATGTTGTGTTACACATGTGTGTGTTGTAAGGATGCCGTTATCGGTTGTACAAAATTAAAAATCCACCAACTCTGACCCATTTCTGCTACCACACTCTCTCTATACTGAAGAACCCTTGTAACAGCTATCCGAAGTTTAAGGCAAAATGTCTGCCCCTATCTAGCATACCCTCTTTTTCCAGTAGCAGTTCAAATTTTCTGCACTTCTTCCCGATCGACCTGTAGGAAATATTTGCCATTGGACTTCAAGCAAATGACACTCAATCATACGATGGTTAAGGAGTGTGTGTTGACTTATGAATTGATGTTTGTGTCGGTTGGTTAGAGTAAGTGATGTATATCCATAGGAGAGGGTCGTAATGGGGGTACCTTCATGACGAATAACGGTAAAAATTCTTAACGTTAACGGTAATTTTTGTTGCATGACGATAAAATGTACACTTTCTTTTAGACGTTAAAAAAGTCGACTGATTTTGACGAATCTCGCTAAATTTTCCCCAAAAATAACGGTAACGATAATTCTTTGAGACTTCTAACAAATCACGAAAAGGATATTTTGACGAATCACGGTAAAATTTTAACCAATGACCGTTAGACGCCTGACGGTAAAGGGCATTCCTACCCTCATAGGATGGTTAAGGAATGTGTGTTGGCCTATGATTTGATGTTTGTGTCGGTTGGTTAGAGTGATGTATATCCATACGATGGTTAAGGAGTGTGTGTTGACCTATGATTTGATGTTTGTGTCGGTTGGTTAGAGTGATGTATATCCATACGATGGTTAAGGAGTGTGTGTTGACCTATGATTTGATGTTTGTGTCGGTTGGTTAGAGTAAGTGATGTATATCCATACGATGGTTAAGGAGTGTGTGTTGACCTATGATTTGATGTTTGTGTCGGTTGGTTAGAGTGATGTATATCCATACGATGGTTAAGGAGTGTATGTTGACCTATGATTTGATGTTTGTGTCGGTTGGTTAGAGTAAGTGATGTATATCCATACGATGGTTAAGGAGTGTGTGTTGACGTATGATTTGATGTTTGTGTCGGTTGGTTAGAGTAAGTGATGTATATCCATACGATGGTTAAGGAGTGTGTGTTGACCTATGATTTGATGTTTGTGTCGGTTGGTTAGAGTGATGTATATCCATACGATGGTTAAGGAGTGTGTGTTGACCTATGATTTGATGTTTGTGTCGGTTGGTTAGAGTAAGTGATGTATATCCATACGATGGTTAAGGAGTGTGTGTTGACCTATGATTTGATGTTTGTGTCGGTTGGTTAGAGTGATGTATATCCATACGATGGTTAAGGAGTGTGTGTTGACCTATGATTTGATGTTTGTGTCGGTTGGTTAGAGTAAGTGATGTATATCCATACGATGGTTAAGGAGTGTGTGTTGACCTATGATTTGATGTTTGTGTCGGTTGGTTAGAGTAAGTGATGTATATCCATACGATGGTTAAGGAGTGTGTGTTGACGTATGATTTGATGTTTGTGTCGGTTGGTTAGAGTAAGTGATGTATATCCATACGATGGTTAAGGAATGTGTGTTGACCTATGATTTGATGTTTGTGTCGGTTGGTTAGAGTAAGTGATGTATATCCATACGATGGTTAAGGAGTGTATATTGACCTATGATTTGATGTTTGTGTCGGTTGGTTAGAGTAAGTGATGTATATCCATACGATGGTTAAGGAATGTGTGTTGACGTATGATTTGATGTTTGTGTCGGTTGGTTAGAGTGATGTATATCCATACGATGGTTAAGGAGTGTGTGTTGACCTATGATTTGATGTTTGTGTCGGTTGGTTAGAGTGATGTATATCCATACGATGGTTAAGGAGTGTGTGTTGACCTATGATTTGATGTTTGTGTCGGTTGGTTAGAGTGATGTATATCCATACGATGGTTAAGGAGTGTGTGTTGACCTATGATTTGATGTTTGTGTCGGTTGGTTAGAGTAAGTGATGTATATCCATACGATTGTTAAGGAGTGTGTGTTGACCTATGATTTGATGTTTGTGTCGGTTGGTTAGAGTAAGTGATGTATATCCATACGATGGTTAAGGAGTGTGTGTTGACGTATGATTTGATGTTTGTGTCGGTTGGTTAGAGTAAGTGATGTATATCCATACGATGGTTAAGGAATGTGTGTTGACGTATGATTTGATGTTTGTGTCGGTTGGTTAGAGTAAGTGATGTATATCCATACGATGGTGAAGGAATGTGTGTTGACCTATGATTTGATGTTTGTGTCGGTTGGTTAGAGTAAGTAATGTATATCCATACGATGGTGAAGGAATGTGTGTTGACCTATGATTTGATGTTTGTGTCGGTTGGTTAGAGTAAGTGATGTATATCCATACGATGGTGAAGGAATGTGTGTTGACCTATGATTTGATGTTTGTGTCGGTTGGTTAGAGTAAGTGATGTATATCCATACGATGGTGAAGGAATGTGTGTTGACCTATGATTTGATGTTTGTGTCGTTTGGTTAGAGTAAGTGATGTATATCCATACGATGGTTAAGGAGTGTGTGTTGACCTATGATTTGATGTTTGTGTCGGTTGGTTAGAGTGATGTATATCCATACGATGGTTAAGGAGTGTGTGTTGACCTATGATTTGATGTTTGTGTCGGTTGGTTAGAGTGATGTATATCCATACGAGGGTTAAGGAGTGTGTGTTGACCTATGATTTGATGTTTGTGTCGGTTGGTTAGAGTAAGTGATGTATATCCATACGATTTTAAATCTTGCTTCGCTAGTCATATTTAAAAAAGAGGGAACTATTTCACTAATTTTGGAAAATAATTATTCTCTAATTGTATTTAGTTTTGTACATTTTTTAGTGAAATGAAATTCATCTTCTACTTCTTAAAGAAACAAGGGACAAATTATTTCTCCTACAGGAGTTTTAGTGTGTCGACCTTGTTCAATTTTAAGAACACTATTACTTATGCGAATTTTCGCAAAATGTCCTATTACTTTTCTATCAATATTTAACAATAAATAGGTTTCCAATTTGTAATTTTCTTTTAGCTGTCTATATGTTCTGAGCTTATTACCGTGCAATGATTTATCATCACAAAAATATTTTCTTTCCAATAATTCAGATATCTATCATTAAGTTTGGTATGAAGTGCATATAATAAACGCCTTTTTGAAATAGTATCATGATTTTCCCAAACATGTGAAAAATTTAATGTAGCAAGTAACTGTTCAATCTTTTTTGCAAATCCATTGGTTAATTGCAGGTTTGAACTATATACATCTTTAAGTAAACAATTATTACCAGATTTTATCACATGCAACCAGAAGCCAATGACCTATGATTTGATGTTTGTGTCGGTTGGTTAGAGTAAAAGATGTATATCCATACGATGGTTAAGGAATGTGTGTTGACGTATGATTTGATGTTTGTGTCGGTTGGTTTGAGTAAGTGATGTATATCCATACGATGGTTAAGGAATGTATGTTGACCTATGATTTAATGTTTGTGTCGGTTGGTTAGAATAAGTGGTGTATATCCATACGATGGTTAAGGAGTGTGTGTTGACTTATGATTTGATGTTTGTGTCGGTTGGTTAGAGTAAGTAATGTATATCCATACGATGGTTAAGGAGTGTGTGTTGACCTATGATTTGATGTTTGTGTCGTTTGTTTAGAGTAAGTGATGTATATCCATACGATGGTTAAGGAGTGTGTGTTGACCTATGATTTGATGTTTGTGTCGGTTGGTTAGAGTGATTGATGTATATCAATACGATTGTTAAGGAATGTATGTTGACCTATGATTTAATGTTTGTGTCGGTTGGTTAGAATAAGTGGTGTATATCCATACGATGGTTAAGGAATGTGTGTTGACGTATGATTTGATGCTTGTGTCGGTTGGTTAGAGTGATGTATATCCATACGATGGTTAAGGAGTGTGTGTTGACTTATGATTTGATGTTTGTGTCGGTTGGTTAGAGTAAGTAATGTATATCCATACGATGGTTAAGGAGTGTGTGTTGACCTATGATTTGATGTTTGTGTCGTTTGTTTAGAGTACGAGATGTATATCCATACGATGGTTAAGGAGTGTGTGTTGACCTATGATTTGATGTTTGTGTCGTTTGTTTAGAGTACGAGATGTATATCCATACGATGGTTAAGGAGTGTGTGTTGACCTATGATTTGATGGTTGTGTCGTTTGGTTAGAGTAAGTGATGTATATCCATACGATGGTTAAGGAGTGTGTGTTGACTTATGATTTGATGTTTGTGTCGGTTGGTTTGAGTAAGTGATGTATATCCATACGATGGTTGAGGAGTGTTTGATGACCTATGATTTGATGTTTGTGTCGGTTGGTTAGAGTAAGTGATGTATATCCATATCATGGTTAAGGAATGTGTGTTGACCTATGATTTGATGTTTGTGTCGTTTGTTTAGAGTAAGTGATGTATATCCATACGATGGTTAAGGAATGTGTGTTGACGTAGGATTTGATGTATGTGTCGTTTGTTTAGAGTAAGTGATGTATATCCATACGATGGTTAAGGAGTGTGTGTTGACCTATGATTTGATGTTTGTGTCGGTTGGTTAGAGTGATTGATGTATATCAATACGATTGTTAAGGAATGTATGTTGACCTATGATTTAATGTTTGTGTCGGTTGGTTAGAATAAGTGGTGTATATCCATACGATGGTTAAGGAATGTGTGTTGACGTATGATTTGATGCTTGTGTCGGTTGGTTAGAGTGATGTATATCCATACGATGGTTAAGGAGTGTGTGTTGACTTATGATTTGATGTTTGTGTCGGTTGGTTAGAGTAAGTAATGTATATCCATACGATGGTTAAGGAGTGTGTGTTGACCTATGATTTGATGTTTGTGTCGTTTGTTTAGAGTACGAGATGTATATCCATACGATGGTTAAGGAGTGTGTGTTGACCTATGATTTGATGTTTGTGTCGTTTGTTTAGAGTACGAGATGTATATCCATACGATGGTTAAGGAGTGTGTGTTGACCTATGATTTGATGGTTGTGTCGTTTGGTTAGAGTAAGTGATGTATATCCATACGATGGTTAAGGAGTGTGTGTTGACTTATGATTTGATGTTTGTGTCGGTTGGTTTGAGTAAGTGATGTATATCCATACGATGGTTGAGGAGTGTTTGATGACCTATGATTTGATGTTTGTGTCGGTTGGTTAGAGTAAGTGATGTATATCCATATCATGGTTAAGGAATGTGTGTTGACCTATGATTTGATGTTTGTGTCGTTTGTTTAGAGTAAGTGATGTATATCCATACGATGGTTAAGGAATGTGTGTTGACGTAGGATTTGATGTATGTGTCAGTTGGTTAGAGTAATTGATGTATCTCCATAGGATGGTTAAGGAGTATATGTTGACCTATGATTTGATGTTTGTGTCGTTTGATTTGAGTAAGTGATGTATATCCATACGATGGTTAAGGAGTGTGTGTTGACCTATGATTTGTTGTTTGTGTCGTTTGTTTAGAGTAAGTGATGTATATCCATACGATGGTTAAGGAATGTGTGTTGACCTATGATTTGATGTTTGTGTCGTTAGAGTAATTAATGTATATCCATACGATGGTTAAGGAATGTGTGTTGACCTATGATTTGTTGTTTGTGTCGTTTGTTTAGAGTAAGCGATGTATATCCATACGATGGTTAAGGAATGTGTGTTGACCTATGATTTGATGTTTGTGTCGGTTGGTTAGAGTAAGTGATGTATATCCATACGATGGTTAAGGAGTGTGTGTTGACCTATGATTTGATGTTTGTGTCGGTTGGTTAGAGTAAGTGATGTATATCCATACGATGGTTAAGGAGTGTGTGTTGACCTATGATTTGATGTTTGTGTCGGTTGGTTAGAGTGATGTATATCCATACGATGGTTAAGGAGTGTGTGTTGACCTATGATTTGATGTTTGTGTCGGTTGGTTAGAGTAAGTGATGTATATCCATACGATGGTTAAGGAGTGTGTGTTGACCTATGATTTGATGTTTGTGTCGGTTGGTTAGAGTGATGTATATCCATACGATGGTTAAGGAGTGTGTGTTGACCTATGATTTGATGTTTGTGTCGGTTGGTTAGAGTAAGTGATGTATATCCATACGATGGTTAAGGAGTGTGTGTTGACCTATGATTTGATGTTTGTGTCGGTTGGTTAGAGTAAGTGATGTATATCCATACGATGGTTAAGGAGTGTGTGTTGACGTATGATTTGATGTTTGTGTCGGTTGGTTAGAGTAAGTGATGTATATCCATACGATGGTTAAGGAATGTGTGTTGACCTATGATTTGATGTTTGTGTCGGTTGGTTAGAGTAAGTGATGTATATCCATACGATGGTTAAGGAGTGTATATTGACCTATGATTTGATGTTTGTGTCGGTTGGTTAGAGTAAGTGATGTATATCCATACGATGGTTAAGGAATGTGTGTTGACGTATGATTTGATGTTTGTGTCGGTTGGTTAGAGTGATGTATATCCATACGATGGTTAAGGAGTGTGTGTTGACCTATGATTTGATGTTTGTGTCGGTTGGTTAGAGTGATGTATATCCATACGATGGTTAAGGAGTGTGTGTTGACCTATGATTTGATGTTTGTGTCGGTTGGTTAGAGTGATGTATATCCATACGATGGTTAAGGAGTGTGTGTTGACCTATGATTTGATGTTTGTGTCGGTTGGTTAGAGTAAGTGATGTATATCCATACGATTGTTAAGGAGTGTGTGTTGACCTATGATTTGATGTTTGTGTCGGTTGGTTAGAGTAAGTGATGTATATCCATACGATGGTTAAGGAGTGTGTGTTGACGTATGATTTGATGTTTGTGTCGGTTGGTTAGAGTAAGTGATGTATATCCATACGATGGTGAAGGAATGTGTGTTGACCTATGATTTGATGTTTGTGTCGGTTGGTTAGAGTAAGTGATGTATATCCATACGATGGTTAAGGAATGTGTGTTGACCTATGATTTGATGTTTGTGTCGGTTGGTTAGAGTAAGTGATGTATATCCATACGATGGTGAAGGAATGTGTGTTGACCTATGATTTGATGTTTGTGTCGGTTGGTTAGAGTAAGTGATGTATATCCATACGATGGTGAAGGAATGTGTGTTGACCTATGATTTGATGTTTGTGTCGGTTGGTTAGAGTAAGTGATGTATATCCATACGATGGTGAAGGAATGTGTGTTGACCTATGATTTGATGTTTGTGTCGTTTGGTTAGAGTAAGTGATGTATATCCATACGATGGTTAAGGAGTGTGTGTTGACCTATGATTTGATGTTTGTGTCGGTTGGTTAGAGTGATGTATATCCATACGATGGTTAAGGAGTGTGTGTTGACCTATGATTTGATGTTTGTGTCGGTTGGTTAGAGTGATGTATATCCATACGATGGTTAAGGAGTGTGTGTTGACCTATGATTTGATGTTTGTGTCGGTTGGTTAGAGTAAGTGATGTATATCCATACGATTTTAAATCTTGCTTCGCTAGTCATATTTAAAAAAGAGGGAACTATTTCACTAATTTTGGAAAATAATTATTCTCTAATTGTATTTAGTTTTGTACATTTTTTAGTGAAATGAAATTCATCTTCTACTTCTTAAAGAAACAAGGGACAAATTATTTCTCCTACAGGAGTTTTAGTGTGTCGACCTTGTTCAATTTTAAGAACACTATTACTTATGCGAATTTTCGCAAAATGTCCTATTACTTTTCTATCAATATTTAACAATAAATAGGTTTCCAATTTGTAATTTTCTTTTAGCTGTCTATATGTTCTGAGCTTATTACCGTGCAATGATTTATCATCACAAAAATATTTTCTTTCCAATAATTCAGATATCTATCATTAAGTTTGGTATGAAGTGCATATAATAAACGCCTTTTTGAAATAGTATCATGATTTTCCCAAACATGTGAAAAATTTAATGTAGCAAGTAACTGTTCAATCTTTTTTGCAAATCCATTGGTTAATTGCAGGTTTGAACTATATACATCTTTAAGTAAACAATTATTACCAGATTTTATCACATGCAACCAGAAGCCAATGACCTATGATTTGATGTTTGTGTCGGTTGGTTAGAGTAAAAGATGTATATCCATACGATGGTTAAGGAATGTGTGTTGACGTATGATTTGATGTTTGTGTCGGTTGGTTTGAGTAAGTGATGTATATCCATACGATGGTTAAGGAATGTATGTTGACCTATGATTTAATGTTTGTGTCGGTTGGTTAGAATAAGTGGTGTATATCCATACGATGGTTAAGGAGTGTGTGTTGACTTATGATTTGATGTTTGTGTCGGTTGGTTAGAGTAAGTAATGTATATCCATACGATGGTTAAGGAGTGTGTGTTGACCTATGATTTGATGTTTGTGTCGTTTGTTTAGAGTAAGTGATGTATATCCATACGATGGTTAAGGAGTGTGTGTTGACCTATGATTTGATGTTTGTGTCGGTTGGTTAGAGTGATTGATGTATATCAATACGATTGTTAAGGAATGTATGTTGACCTATGATTTAATGTTTGTGTCGGTTGGTTAGAATAAGTGGTGTATATCCATACGATGGTTAAGGAATGTGTGTTGACGTATGATTTGATGCTTGTGTCGGTTGATTAGAGTGATGTATATCCATACGATGGTTAAGGAGTGTGTGTTGACTTATGATTTGATGTTTGTGTCGGTTGGTTAGAGTAAGTAATGTATATCCATACGATGGTTAAGGAGTGTGTGTTGACCTATGATTTGATGTTTGTGTCGTTTGTTTAGAGTACGAGATGTATATCCATACGATGGTTAAGGAGTGTGTGTTGACCTATGATTTGATGTTTGTGTCGTTTGTTTAGAGTACGAGATGTATATCCATACGATGGTTAAGGAGTGTGTGTTGACCTATGATTTGATGGTTGTGTCGTTTGGTTAGAGTAAGTGATGTATATCCATACGATGGTTAAGGAGTGTGTGTTGACTTATGATTTGATGTTTGTGTCGGTTGGTTTGAGTAAGTGATGTATATCCATACGATGGTTGAGGAGTGTTTGATGACCTATGATTTGATGTTTGTGTCGGTTGGTTAGAGTAAGTGATGTATATCCATATCATGGTTAAGGAATGTGTGTTGACCTATGATTTGATGTTTGTGTCGTTTGTTTAGAGTAAGTGATGTATATCCATACGATGGTTAAGGAATGTGTGTTGACGTAGGATTTGATGTATGTGTCGTTTGTTTAGAGTAAGTGATGTATATCCATACGATGGTTAAGGAGTGTGTGTTGACCTATGATTTGATGTTTGTGTCGGTTGGTTAGAGTGATTGATGTATATCAATACGATTGTTAAGGAATGTATGTTGACCTATGATTTAATGTTTGTGTCGGTTGGTTAGAATAAGTGGTGTATATCCATACGATGGTTAAGGAATGTGTGTTGACGTATGATTTGATGCTTGTGTCGGTTGGTTAGAGTGATGTATATCCATACGATGGTTAAGGAGTGTGTGTTGACTTATGATTTGATGTTTGTGTCGGTTGGTTAGAGTAAGTAATGTATATCCATACGATGGTTAAGGAGTGTGTGTTGACCTATGATTTGATGTTTGTGTCGTTTGTTTAGAGTACGAGATGTATATCCATACGATGGTTAAGGAGTGTGTGTTGACCTATGATTTGATGTTTGTGTCGTTTGTTTAGAGTACGAGATGTATATCCATACGATGGTTAAGGAGTGTGTGTTGACCTATGATTTGATGGTTGTGTCGTTTGGTTAGAGTAAGTGATGTATATCCATACGATGGTTAAGGAGTGTGTGTTGACTTATGATTTGATGTTTGTGTCGGTTGGTTTGAGTAAGTGATGTATATCCATACGATGGTTGAGGAGTGTTTGATGACCTATGATTTGATGTTTGTGTCGGTTGGTTAGAGTAAGTGATGTATATCCATATCATGGTTAAGGAATGTGTGTTGACCTATGATTTGATGTTTGTGTCGTTTGTTTAGAGTAAGTGATGTATATCCATACGATGGTTAAGGAATGTGTGTTGACGTAGGATTTGATGTATGTGTCAGTTGGTTAGAGTAATTGATGTATCTCCATAGGATGGTTAAGGAGTATATGTTGACCTATGATTTGATGTTTGTGTCGTTTGATTTGAGTAAGTGATGTATATCCATACGATGGTTAAGGAGTGTGTGTTGACCTATGATTTGTTGTTTGTGTCGTTTGTTTAGAGTAAGTGATGTATATCCATACGATGGTTAAGGAATGTGTGTTGACCTATGATTTGATGTTTGTGTCGTTAGAGTAATTAATGTATATCCATACGATGGTTAAGGAATGTGTGTTGACCTATGATTTGTTGTTTGTGTCGTTTGTTTAGAGTAAGTGATGTATATCCATACGATGGTTAAGGAATGTGTGTTGACCTATGATTTGATGTTTGTGTCGGTTGGTTAGAGTAAGTGATGTATATCCATACGATGGTTAAGGAGTGTGTGTTGACCTATGATTTGATGTTTGTGTCGGTTGGTTAGAGTAAGTGATGTATATCCATACGATGGTCAAGGAATGTGTGTTGACCTATGATTTGATGTTTGTGTCGGTTGGTTAGAGTAAATGATGTATATCCATACGATGGTTAAGGAGTGTGTGTTGACGTATGATTTGATGTTTGTGTCGTTAGAGTGATTGATGTATATTCATACGATTGTTAAGGAATGTGTGTTGACGTATGATTTGATGTTTGTGTCGTTAGAGTGATTGATGTATATCCATACGATTGTTAAGGAATGTGTGTTGACGTATGATTTGATGTTTGTGTCGGTGGGTTAGAGTAAGTGATGTATATCCATACGATGGTTAAGGAATGTGTGTTGACCTATGATTTGATGTTTGTGTCGTTAGAGTAATTAATGTATATCCATGCGATGGTTAAGGAATGTGTGTTGACCTATGATTTGTTGTTTGTGTCGTTTGTTTAGAGTAAGTGATGTATATCCATACGATGGTTAAGGAGTGTGTGTTGACTTATGATTTGATGCTTGTGTCGGTTGGTTAGAGTAAGTGATGTATATCCATACGATGGTTAAGGAGTGTGATGAAGTATGATTTGATGTTTGTGTCGTTTGTTCAGAGTAAGTGATGTATATCCATACGATGGTTAAGGAATGTGTGTTGACCTATGATTTGATGGTTGTGTCGTTTGGTTAGAGTAAGTGATGTATATCCATACGATGGTTAAGGAGTGTGTATTGACCTATGATTTGATGTTTGTGTCGGTTGGTTAAAGTAATTGATGCATATCCATACGATGGTCAAGGAGTGTGTGTTGACCTGTGATTTAATGTTTGTGTCGTTTGTTTAGTGCAATTGATTATATGTTACAGGCATTTTGTAAAATGCCTGACAACTATAGGCATTTTCTAGGCATGTAAGTTGGACCTATTTTTTGAGGCATTTTACAAAGTGCCTAGAAAAATTAAAAGTCATTTTATAAAATGCCTGAATTGTTTTATTAAATGAAAATGTTCACAAAAACTGAGCCATTGAAAGTATTGAGCTTCACAGCAGTTTATCTATGATAATTACTGACGTTTAAAGCTTGCATTTAAAGATATTTGATAATCAATAATAATTTCTACTGAATTATTTAAAATTCCCACAAGTATTAAACTAGGCAATTATTTGTTAATTCTTGAAATATTTGGATGGCAGGTTCTGTTTCACATTTTCATTCTGACATCAGTAAACTACTGTCACCTTAATTCATCAGATTGTAAAGACCTAAGAATGTCCTCGAGGCAGTGACGATAAAGATACTCATATACTTACTTAACAACCAAACACGACATCAATCCATCGTAAAATGTACCTATATCATTTATTATCAATTTGTTCTTGTTTTAACAAAGCATGAAATATTTTCTACTGAATGCAAGCAAACAACAGTCGGTGAATCAAACAACATCCTTCGTTTTCTCTGCGCCATATTTCACACTTTTGTTTTTAATATGGATTTTCTAAAAAAAAAATCGTTTCTAAATTTTTTTAATTTATAAGAACATTTTTTCCTTCTGTCATCAAGACAAGAATACCATAAAATCACTATCTGAAATACAAAGTAAGTACAAACTTAACGTAGTTTTACCAAAATGAACCTATGACAGACATACAAACTTTCTCAGCTGGTAATTGAAAAAAATAAACTTAATATAACTGTACCATTTGGCATTTTCTTTGCAAGATGTTGTGTTTTTGGTCATATCTCAATGACATTCTTTTCTATAAATTACCTAAAACTGAACAGGAAATTTATTGCATTTTGTTTCAAAGTTCCAGTCATTTTACAAAATGACTAGGTATTTTTTGTCATTTTATAAAATGCCTGATGCTTTGATGAAAGTTTGCTAGTACCACATCTCTTATTATTCACATTACAAATGTCTTCGATGAAAGTTTGCTAGTTCCACATCTTGTTATTCACATTACAAATGTCTTTGATGAAAGTTTGCTAGTACCACATCTCTTATTATTCACATTACAAATGTCTTCGATGAAAGTTTGCTAGTTCCACATCTTGTTATTCACATTACAAATGTCTTTGATGAAAGTTGGCTAGTACCACATCTTATTATTCACATTACAAATGTCTTTGATGAAAGTTTGCTAGTTCCACATCTTATTATTCGTTTGTTAGTACCACATCTTTCTATTCACATTACAAATGTCTTTGATGAAAGTTTGCTAGTACCACATCTTATTATTCACATTACAAATGTCTTTGATGAAAGTTTGCTAGTTCCACATCTTATTATTCACATTACATATGTCTTTGATGAAAGTTTGCTAGTTCCACATCTTATTATTCACATTACATATGTCTTTGATGAAAGTTTGCTAGTTCCACATCTTATTATTCGTTTGTTAGTACCACATCTTATTATTCACATAACAAATGTCTTTGATGAAAGTTGGCTAGTACTACATCTTATTATTCACATTACATATGTCTTTGATGAAAGTTTGCTAGTATCACATCTTATTATTCACATAACAAATGTCTTTAATGAAAGTTTGCTAGTACCACATCTTATCATTCACATTACAAATGTTTTTAATGAAAGTTCGCTAGTACCACATCTTATTATTCACATTACAAATGTCTTTGATGAAAGTTTGCTTGTTCCACATCTTATTATTCGTTTGCTAGTACCACATCTTATTATTCACATAACAAATGTCTTTGATGAAAGTTTGTTAGTACCACATTTTATTATTCACATTACATATGTCTTTGATGAAAGTTTGCTAGTTCCACATCTTATTATTCACATTACATATGTCTTTGATGAAAGTTTGCTAGTTCCACATCTTATTATTCGTTTGTTAGTACCACATCTTATTATTCACATAACAAATGTCTTTGATGAAAGTTTGCTAGTACCACATCTTATTATTCACATAACAAATGTCTTTGATGAAAGTTGGCTAATACCACATCTTATTATTCACATTACAAATGTCTTTAATTAAAGTTGGCTAGTACCACATCTTATCATTCACATTACAAATGTTTTTAATGAAAGTTCGCTAGTACCACATCTTATTATTCACATTACAAATGTCTTTGATGAAAGTTGGCTAGTTCCACATCTTATTATTCACATTACAAATGTCTTTGATGAAAGTTTGCTAGTTCCACATCTTATTATTCACATTACATATGTCTTTGATGAAAGTTTGCTAGTTCCACATCTTATTATTCACATTACATATGTCTTTGATGAAAGTTTGCTAGTTCCACATCTTATTAATAGTTTGTTAGTACCACATCTTATTATTCACATTACATATGTCTTTGATGAAAGTTTGCTAGTTCCACATCTTATTATTCACATTACATATGTCTTTGATGAAAGTTTGCTAGTTCCACATCTTATTATTCACATTACATATGTCTTTGATGAAAGTTTGCTAGTTCCACATCTTATTATTCGTTTGTTAGTACCACATCTTATTATTCACATTACATATGTCTTTGATGAAAGTTTGCTAGTTCCACATCTTATTATTCACATTACATATGTCTTTGATGAAAGTTCGCTAGTACCACATCTTATTATTCACATTACATATGTCTTTGATGAAAGTTTGCTAGTTCCATATCTTACTATTCGTTTGTTAGTACCACATCTTATTATTCACATTACATATGTCTTTGATGAAAGTTTGCTAGTACCACATTTTATTATTCACATTACAAATGTCTTTGATGAAAGTTTGCTAGTACCACATTTTATTATTCACATTACATATGTCTTTGATGAAAGTTGGCTAGTTCCACATCTTATTATTCACATTACAAATGTCTTTGATGAAAGTTTGCTTGTTCCACATCTTATTATTCGTTTGCTAGTACCACATCTTATTATTCACATAACAAATGTCTTTGATGAAAGTTTGCTAGTACCACATCTTATTATTCACATAACAAATGTCTTTGATGAAGGTTTGTTAGTACCACATCTTATCATTCACATTACAAATGTTTTTAATGAAAGTTCGCTAGTACCACATCTTATTATTCACATTACAAATGTCTTTGATGAAAGTTTGCTTGTTCCACATCTTATTATTCGTTTGCTAGTACCACATCTTATTATTCACATAACAAATGTCTTTGATGAAAGTTTGTTAGTACCACATTTTATTATTCACATTACATATGTCTTTGATGAAAGTTTGCTAGTTCCACATCTTATTATTCACATTACATATGTCTTTGATGAAAGTTTGCTAGTTCCACATCTTATTATTCGTTTGTTAGTACCACATCTTATTATTCACATAACAAATGTCTTTGATGAAAGTTGGCTAGTACCACATCTTATTATTCACATTACAAATGTCTTTGATGAAAGTTTGCTAGTTCCACATCTTATTATTCGTTTGTTAGTACCACATCTTATTATTCACATAACAAATGTCTTTGATGAAAGTTGGCTAGTACTACATCTTATTATTCACATTACATATGTCTTTGATGAAAGTTTGCTAGTACCACATCTTATTATTCACATTACAAATGTCTTTGATGAAAGTTGGCTAGTACCACATCTTATTATTCACATAACATATGTCTTTGATGAAAGTTGGCTAGTACCACATCTTATTATTCACATAACAAATGTCTTTAATGAAAGTTTGCTAGTACCACATCTTATCATTCGTTTGCTAGTACCACATCTTATTATTCACATTACAAATGTCTTTAATGAAAGTTTGCTAGTACCACATCTTATTATTCACATAACAAATGTCTTTAATGAAAGTTTGCTAGTACCACATCTTATCATTCACATTACAAATGTTTTTAATGAAAGTTCGCTAGTACCACATCTTATTATTCACATTACAAATGTCTTTGATGAAAGTTTGCTTGTTCCACATCTTATTATTCGTTTGCTAGTACCACATCTTATCATTCACATAACAAATGTCTTTGATGAAAGTTTGTTAGTACCACATTTTATTATTCACATTACATATGTCTTTGATGAAAGTTTGCTAGTTCCACATCTTATTATTCACATTACATATGTCTTTGATGAAAGTTTGCTAGTTCCACATCTTATTATTCGTTTGTTAGTACCACATCTTATTATTCACATAACAAATGTCTTTGATGAAAGTTTGCTAGTACCACATCTTATTATTCACATAACAAATGTCTTTGATGAAAGTTGGCTAGTACCACATCTTATTATTCACATTACAAATGTCTTTGATGAAAGTTTGCTTGTTCCACATCTTATTATTCGTTTGCTAGTACCACATCTTATTATTCACATAACAAATGTCTTTGATGAAAGTTTGTTAGTACCACATTTTATTATTCACATTACATATGTCTTTGATGAAAGTTTGCTAGTTCCACATCTTATTATTCACATTACATATGTCTTTGATGAAAGTTTGCTAGTTCCACATCTTATTATTCGTTTGTTAGTACCACATCTTATTATTCACATAACAAATGTCTTTGATGAAAGTTTGCTAGTACCACATCTTATTATTCACATTACATATGTCTTTGATGAAAGTTTGCTAGTTCCACATCTTATTATTCACATTACATATGTCTTTGATGAAAGTTTGCTAGTTCCACATCTTATTATTCGTTTGTTAGTACCACATCTTATTATTCACATTACATATGTCTTTGATGAAAGTTTGCTAGTTCCACATCTTATTATTCACATTACATATGTCTTTGATGAAAGTTTGCTAGTTCCACATCTTATTATTCACATTACATATGTCTTTGATGAAAGTTTGCTAGTTCCACATCTTATTATTCGTTTGTTAGTACCACATCTTATTATTCACATTACATATGTCTTTGATGAAAGTTTGCTAGTTCCACTTCTTATTATTCACATTACATATGTCTTTGATCAAAGTTCGCTAGTACCACATCTTATTATTCACATTACATATGTCTTTGATGAAAGTTTGCTAGTTCCACATCTTATTATTCGTTTGTTAGTACCACATCTTATTATTCACATTACATATGTCTTTGATGAAAGTTTGCTAGTACCACATTTTATTATTCACATTACATATGTCTTTGATGAAAGTTGGCTAGTTCCACATCTTATTATTCACATTACAAATGTCTTTGATGAAAGTTTGCTTGTTCCACATCTTATTATTCGTTTGCTAGTACCACATCTTATTATTCACATAACAAATGTCTTTGATGAAAGTTTGCTAGTACCACATCTTATTATTCACATAACAAATGTCTTTGATGAAAGTTTGCTAGTACCACATCTTATTATTCACATAACAAATGTCTTTGATGAAAGTTTGCTAGTACCACATCTTATTATTCACATAACAAATGTCTTTAATGAAAGTTCGCTAGTACCACATCTTATTATTCGTTTGTTAGTACCACATCTTATTATTCACATAACAAATGTCTTTGATGAAAGTTGGCTAGTACTACATCTTATTATTCACATTACATATGTCTTTGATGAAAGTTTGCTAGTACCACATCTTATTATTCACATTACAAATGTCTTTGATGAAAGTTGGCTAGTACCACATCTTATTATTCACATAACATATGTCTTTGATGAAAGTTGGCTAGTACCACATCTTATTATTCACATAACAAATGTCTTTAATGAAAGTTTGCTAGTACCACATCTTATCATTCGTTTGCTAGTACCACATCTTATTATTCACATTACAAATGTCTTTAATGAAAGTTTGCTAGTACCACATCTTATTATTCACATAACAAATGTCTTTAATGAAAGTTTGCTAGTACCACATCTTATCATTCACATTACAAATGTTTTTAATGAAAGTTCGCTAGTACCACATCTTATTATTCACATTACAAATGTCTTTGATGAAAGTTTGCTTGTTCCACATCTTATTATTCGTTTGCTAGTACCACATCTTATCATTCACATAACAAATGTCTTTGATGAAAGTTTGTTAGTACCACATTTTATTATTCACATTACATATGTCTTTGATGAAAGTTTGCTAGTTCCACATCTTATTATTCACATTACATATGTCTTTGATGAAAGTTTGCTAGTTCCACATCTTATTATTCGTTTGTTAGTACCACATCTTATTATTCACATAACAAATGTCTTTGATGAAAGTTTGCTAGTACCACATCTTATTATTCACATAACAAATGTCTTTGATGAAAGTTGGCTAGTACCACATCTTATTATTCACATTACAAATGTCTTTGATGAAAGTTTGCTTGTTCCACATCTTATTATTCGTTTGCTAGTACCACATCTTATTATTCACATAACAAATGTCTTTGATGAAAGTTTGTTAGTACCACATTTTATTATTCACATTACATATGTCTTTGATGAAAGTTTGCTAGTTCCACATCTTATTATTCACATTACATATGTCTTTGATGAAAGTTTGCTAGTTCCACATCTTATTATTCGTTTGTTAGTACCACATCTTATTATTCACATAACAAATGTCTTTGATGAAAGTTTGCTAGTACCACATCTTATTATTCACATAACAAATGTCTTTGATGAAAGTTGGCTAGTACCACATCTTATTATTCACATTACAAATGTCTTTAATGAAAGTTCGCTAGTACCACATCTTATTATTCACATTACAAATGTCTTTGATGAAAGTTGGCTAGTTCCACATCTTATTATTCACATTACATATGTCTTTGATGAAAGTTTGCTAGTTCCACATCTTATTATTCACATTACATATGTCTTTGATGAAAGTTTGCTAGTTCCACATCTTATTATTCGTTTGTTAGTACCACATCTTATTATTCACATTACATATGTCTTTGATGAAAGTTTGCTAGTTCCACATCTTATTATTCACATTACATATGTCTTTGATGAAAGTTTGCTAGTTCCACATCTTATTATTCACATTACATATGTCTTTGATGAAAGTTTGCTAGTTCCACATCTTATTATTCGTTTGTTAGTACCACATCTTATTATTCACATTACATATGTCTTTGATGAAAGTTTGCTAGTTCCACTTCTTATTATTCACATTACATATGTCTTTGATCAAAGTTCGCTAGTACCACATCTTATTATTCACATTACATATGTCTTTGATGAAAGTTTGCTAGTTCCACATCTTATTATTCGTTTGTTAGTACCACATCTTATTATTCACATTACATATGTCTTTGATGAAAGTTTGCTAGTACCACATTTTATTATTCACATTACAAATGTCTTTGATGAAAGTTGGCTAGTACCACATTTTATTATTCACATTACATATGTCTTTGATGAAAGTTGGCTAGTTCCACATCTTATTATTCACATTACAAATGTCTTTGATGAAAGTTTGCTTGTTCCACATCTTATTATTCGTTTGCTAGTACCACATCTTATTATTCACATAACAAATGTCTTTGATGAAAGTTTGCTAGTACCACATCTTATTATTCACATAACAAATGTCTTTGATGAAAGTTTGCTAGTACCACATCTTATTATTCACATAACAAATGTCTTTGATGAAAGTTTGCTAGTACCACATCTTATTATTCACATAACAAATGTCTTTAATGAAAGTTCGCTAGTACCACATCTTATTATTCACATTACAAATGTCTTTAATGAAAGTTTGCTAGTACCACATCTTATTATTCACATAACAAATGTCTTTGATGAAAGTTTGCTAGTACCACATCTTATCATTCACATTACAAATGTTTTTAATGAAAGTTCGCTAGTACCACATCTTATTATTCACATTACAAATGTCTTTGATGAAAGTTTGCTTGTTCCACATCTTATTATTCGTTTGCTAGTACCACATCTTATTATTCACATAACAAATGTCTTTGATGAAAGTTTGTTAGTACCACATTTTATTATTCACATTACATATGTCTTTGATGAAAGTTTGCTAGTTCCACATCTTATTATTCGTTTGTTAGTACCACATCTTATTATTCACATAACAAATGTCTTTGATGAAAGTTTGCTAGTTCCACATCTTATTATTCACATTACATATGTCTTTGATGAAAGTTGGCTAGTACCACATCTTATTATTCACATTACAAATGTCTTTGATGAAAGTTTGCTAGTTCCACATCTTATTATTCGTTTGTTAGTACCACATCTTATTATTCACATAACAAATGTCTTTGATGAAAGTTGGCTAGTACCACATCTTATTATTCACATTACAAATGTCTTTGATGAAAGTTTGCTAGTTCCACATCTTATTATTCGTTTGTTAGTACCACATCTTATTATTCACATAACAAATGTCTTTGATGAAAGTTGGCTGGTACTACATCTTATTATTCACATTACATATGTCTTTGATGAAAGTTTGCTAGTACCACATCTTATTATTCACATTACAAATGTCTTTGATGAAAGTTGGCTAGTACCACATCTTATTATTCACATAACATATGTCTTTGATGAAAGTTTGCTAGTACCACATCTTATCATTCACATTACAAATGTCTTTGATGAAAGTTTGCTAGTACCACATCTTATTATTCACATTACAAATGTCTTTGATGAAAGTTGGCTAGTACCACATCTTATTATTCACATTACAAATGTCTTTGATGAAAGTTGGCTAGTACTACATCTTATTATTCACATTACATATGTCTTTGATGAAAGTTTGTTAGTACCACATTTTATTATTCACATTACATATGTCTTTGATGAAAGTTTGCTAGTTCCACATCTTATTATTCACATTACATATGTCTTTGATGAAAGTTTGCTTGTTCCACATCTTATTATTCGTTTGCTAGTACCACATCTTTCTATTCACATTACAAATGTCTTTGATGAAAGTTGGCTAGTACCACATTTTATTATTCACATAACAAATGTCTTTGATGAAAGTTGGCTAGTACCACATCTTATTATTCACATTACATATGTCTTTGATGAAAGTTGGCTAGTACCACATCTTATTATTCACATAACAAATGTCTTTGATGAAAGTTGGCTAGTACTACATCTTATTATTCGTTTGTTAGTACCACATCTTATTATTCACATTACAAATGTCTTTGATGAAAGTTGGCTAGTACCACATCTTATTATTCACATAACAAATGTCTTTGATGAAAGTTTGCTAGTACCACATCTTTATATTCACATTACATAAGTCTTTGATGAAAGTTTGCTAGTTCCATATCTTATTATTCGTTTGTTAGTACCACATTTTATTATTCACATAACAAATGTCTTTGATGAAAGTTTGCTAGTACTACATCTTATTATTCACATTACATATGTCTTTGATGAAAGTTTGTTAGTACCACATCTTTATATTCACATTACATATGTCTTTGATGAAAGTTTGTTAGTACCATATCTTATAATTCACATTACAAATGTCTTTGATGAAAGTTTGCTAGTTCCACATCTTATTATTCGTTCGCTAGTACCACATCTTATTAATCACATAACAAATGTCTTTGATGAAAGTTTGCTAGTACTACATCATCTTATTATTCACATTACAAATGTCTTTGATGAAAGTTTGCTAGTACCACATCTTATTATTCACATTACAAATGTCTTTGATGAAAGTTGGCTAGTACCACATCTTATTATTCACATTACATATGTCTTCGATGAAAGTTTGCTAGTTCCATATCTTAAATTATTCACATTACATATGTCCTGTTTCCCCGGAATATTTGTTAGTATTCTATTTTGTTTATTTGTGAGTATTGAATTTTGTATGTCTTGGTGACAATCCTGTTTTTGGATATTAAACAAATAACTGATTTGATATGATTCATTGTAATATTTGAAAAAAAGCTATGTCGTAAATTAAACAACATTCGATAAATCGATTTCACAAATGTAACGAAGCTCTTAGAGCAATAATTTAATGAAGTTGTTGATTGGAGGATCAGTAAACAATGATAAAAAATTCTGTTAAAATGACAAATCAAAGAAATCAAAGAACCTTCATATGAGATAGCTGAAAGGAAAAGACACACAGATGTCATAATTTAGCGCACTTTTCCGACGTATCTTAAAGGAATTAATTGTATATTTTGTTGTATGTCGGATAATCTTTTTCAATATGAAATATCAATGTTTCTAATAAAATACCAGTATATGTTATACATTTTATATTAACTTTCAACATTATGATAACAATTTATCTTGTATTAATTTTTGTAAAACGAGATTTGAAACTCCCATGGTGATTTAGTTTTATCATTTTAATGAGACATCAATAATCAACATGTAAATTATTTAATAAAGTGCAATCAAGCTGAACTTGTTCATTGTTTATCAAAATGCAATTAGGCCTTAGTTTAGTTTCGTATGCAGGCATCAAGTTGAAAAGTACAAACCGAAGTACTTTTCTATGCATTCACTGAATGCGAATGTCTGAAACATGACAGGTCAGAAGGATGTGAATTCGAAGAAGGCAATATACTTACATTACAAAGAATGAAGAAGAATATGTAAATGAAGTATATGACCGTCAATTGATTATGCCTGACACTGTATGTTATTTTAAAAGAAACAAGACCACTTATAAGTTAACAAAATAATATTACTAATTTAGTAATTTTGTAAAACGTTTTGGAACACAAATATAACTGATTCAT
The DNA here is from genome assembly GCF_021869535.1 of Mytilus californianus. NCBI lineage: Eukaryota > Metazoa > Mollusca > Bivalvia > Mytilida > Mytilidae > Mytilus > Mytilus californianus. Next base: position 1,760,420 of record NW_026262669.1, on the reverse strand, counting down.
CTTCAGACGACAATTTCAAAATTTTACTCAGACATTTAAATAATCAGTTCTGTCTGAAAATACAACTTTGAAAAATGGACAGACGTCGGATAGTTTTAGGGCTTATATTTATCTGGATACACCGCAATGACTGTGAACTGTTGAATGATGTATGTTTCAAGGACGACGTAGAATGTAAAAGACCAAACATTAAAACAATCGGAAAGCTGCAACATGGAAAATGCCGGAAGGAGAACATTTTACGTCAATTGAGCGGGAAAAGTCTGCTTGAGTGCGTCAAAGAATGTTTGGTGACGTCACAATGTTTTGGTATAAATTATAGGAAGGCTTGGCCACTTTGTGACGTAGTTGGACGGTCAAATGAATCTCTCAGTGAAGAAACAGGGTGTATGTATAGCGACATTATCACGTGGTCTAAGGTAAGTTACTGCATTACACCTATATTATATTGATCTATATTGACTGTGTGTATTTTACTTTTTGAAATAGGCTACCTGTGGCTGTGAGTGTTTTTTGTTAAGTATAATAAAAAAAGAATGCGTTTCGGTCGCAACCAAAAAAAAAAAAGAAAAGAAAAGAAAAACTTACGTTATGGTTTTTTCCTAAAAATATATTCTGATCCCTAATTTGATGAAAACAAAATATTGTGTTCAAGCAGATTCTGACTCCAGATTTTCTCCATACCTTATAGTGTTCAATTTTGAAAAATATAATTTGATTGATAGCGTCGAAAAACTAAATTCTGACTCAAACAAAAAAACCATACCCCCCCCCCCCCCCCCTCTCTGAAGTTAATTGCTTGCTCAGTTACAGAATTTCACAAAACAATGTATTTTTCTTTTTTTTTAATACTAGTTAATGGCGTTTCAAACAATGCTCGCTGTTTAAGCAAGACACATCGTGTCGTCTGCTGATATGAAATAATTTCGACCTATCCTCTAATGCCGATGGTTTTACATACATCAACGTCATTACAGTACAAGACAAACAAACGGATCTTGTTCAATGTCCAGAACAAACCTGTCATAGAATTTTAACTTATTTCCTCAAAGTTCCAACATTTGAGCCTTGCTTAGTGAAGATTCCATACAGGAACGGGAGTTGAGTGGACTAAAATCGGCATCATAACTGTGTGTTATTAATTTACAGGACCTTGCAGGAAATTGTAAAGACGTAAAATGTGACGCTGGAAAACAGTGTAAACTGGACGATGCTGGACAACCAATATGTATACAGTCATGTAAGTCCTTTGACATGTACTTGTTAACTCGATGCTAGATGACCTTTGATGTATTCCGCTTCTCTGTCTTTTACTTTCCAGTTTGCCGTTTCAGAATCTAATGCATTCTGGGTAATATTTACAATTCTTTAGATTCTAAAAGGTTGAATCGTCTTATTCGAGATTTAAGTAGATCGGGTGTCTTCCTCAATCTTGTATTGTAAAATATCAAGACACAATCGGCACAGATCATTTATTAAATATGTAAATTTTTAGACAGGAATGCAATTAAATTTAAATCTTTTTTTTTTATCTAAATGAAGGAAAATATATATGTGATTTATCGTATTATGACAACTGTTGTACATATACTTAGTTATATTTATACTAAAACTACAAAAAATAAAAATAAATCCAATACTTCCCGACAGTAAAATGGAAAAGCTAAAACCTGCCTCTAATATTTCACAACCTTGATAATAGGAACTATGCCACTACAATTTTTCTGTTTTGTTGTTTTAAATGAGTTTATATTATTTTTTCTTGATTCTAATAAACTCCACAGACTGTGCTGAGGAACCTATGACTTCTAACGCGACCAGTACTGATAAGTTTGGTATGCACCGTGATATTGGGAAAGGAAACAAATACAAATGTGACGATGGTTACACCATGAGAGGACGTCCTTTCTTAGTTTGTAGGATGAATGGTACTTGGACATCTCTGTTTTGCTGTATTCGTAAGTTTGTGTTTTATACATGTTCTATTAAGATTGAGACAACCTTTATCATGAAAACGACTTACATATTGTAATAGTATGGTCACAGGAATACATTGTAATAGTATGATCACAACAAAACGTTGTAATGGTATTGTCACAGAAATACATTGTAATAGTATGGCCACAAAATACATTGTAATAGTAAGGCCACAGAAATACATTGTAATAGTAAGGTCACAGAAACACATTGTAATAGTAAGGTCACAGAAATACATTGTAATAGTATGGTCACAGAAATATATTGTAATAGTATGGTCACAGAAGTACATTGTAATAGTAAGGTCACAGAAATACATTGTAATAGTAAGGTCACAGAAACACATTGTAATAGTATGATCACAACAAAACGTTGTAATGGTATTGTCACAGAAATACATTGTAATAGTATGGCCACAAAATACATTGTAATAGTAAGGCCACAGAAATACATTGTAATAATAAGGTCACAGAAACACACATTGTAATAGTAAGGCCACAGAAATACATTGTCATAGTATGGTCAAAGAAATACATTGTAATAGTAAGGCCACAGAAATACATTGTAATAGTAAGGCCACAGAAATACATTGTAATAGTAAGGCCACAGAAATACATTGTAATAGTAAGGTCAAAGACATACATTGTTATAGTAAGGCCACAGAAAAACATTGTAATAGTAAGGTCACAGAAATACATTGTAATAGTAAGGTCACAGAAATATATTGTAATAGTAAGGTCACAGAAATACATTGTAATAGTAAGGTCACAGAAGTACATTGCAATAGTAAGGCCACAGAAATACATTGTAATAGTAAGGCCACAGAAATACATTGTAATAGTAAGGCCACAGAAAAACATTGTAATAGTAAGGTCACAGAAATACATTGTAATAGTAAGGCCACAGAAATACATTGTAATAGTAAGGTCAAAGACATACATTGTTATAGTAAGGCCACATAAATACATTGTTATAGTAAGGCCACAGAAATACATTGTTATAGTATGGCCACAGAAATACATTGTAATAGTAAGGTCACAGAAATACATTGTAATAGTAAGGTCACAGAAACACATTGTAATAGTATGATCACAACAAAACGTTGTAATGGTATTGTCACAGAAATACATTGTAATAGTATGGCCACAAAATACATTGTAATAGTAAGGCCACAGAAATACATTGTAATAATAAGGTCACAGAAACACACATTGTAATAGTAAGGCCACAGAAATACATTGTCATAGTATGGTCAAAGAAATACATTGTAATAGTAAGGCCACAGAAATACATTGTAATAGTAAGGCCACAGAAATACATTGTAATAGTAAGGCCACAGAAATACATTGTAATAGTAAGGTCAAAGACATACATTGTTATAGTAAGGCCACAGAAAAACATTGTAATAGTAAGGTCACAGAAATACATTGTAATAGTAAGGTCACAGAAATATATTGTAATAGTAAGGTCACAGAAATACATTGTAATAGTAAGGTCACAGAAGTGCATTGCAATAGTAAGGCCACAGAAATACATTGTTATAGTATGGCCACAGAACTACATTGTAATAGTAAGGTCAAAGACATACATTGTAACAGTAAGGCCATATAAATACATTGTAATAGTAAGGTCACAGAAATACATTGTAATAGTAAGGTCACAGAAATACATTGTAATAGTAAGGTCACAGAAATACATTGTAATAGTAAGGCCACAGAAGTACATTGTAATAGTAAGGCCACAGAAATACATTGTAATAGTAAGGCCACAGAAAAACATTGTAATAGTAAGGTCACAGAAATACATTGTAATAGTAAGGCCACAGAAAAACATTGTAATAGTAAGGTCACAGAAATACATTGTAATAGTAAGGTCACAGAAATACATTGTAATAGTATGGTCACAGAAATACATTGTAATAGTAAGGTCACAGAAACACATTGTAATAGTAAGGTCACAGAAAGACATTGTAATAGTAAGGTCACAGAAATACATTGTCATAGTAAGGTCACAGAAATACATTGTCATAGTATGGTCAAAGAAATACATTGTGATAGTATGGTCAAAGAAATACATTGTAATAGTATGGTCAAAGAAATACATTGTCATAGTATGGTCAAAGAAATACATTGTCATAGTATGGTCAAAGAATTACATTCACTGTGGAACTAGTGGCACTAGTGACACAAACTCTTCTGTTGTAAAAGTAAGTAAGTGATTGTCAAAATAGTGATTTGTAGACAACTCACTGTCCATTTTTAACGTTAGTTTGTCTACATCAGATTTTCGACAGGCACACAAATCCTACCATAAACTGAGTATGAACTCAGGTGCTCAGGTTAAGTGGCTCTTGCTCATCTAGTGGCACCAGTTGATTTGCTCATGACATTTGCTTAGGGCATGGCCAACCATTTCTTATTTTCTTTTTTAAAACTACATATTCTATAACATCTTGTGAGTACATGTGAACACCAACCCAACAACATCAAAAATAAAATAAGTGCAAGACGTCTAATGATGTCAATATAAGTCTTCAACAACATATCGATAAGTGCAATAATAAAAGAAACATATCAAGTGGAATGGTGGTCATTGATATAAACAATACATTGTCAACAACAAGACTATAGAAACTTAAAACAGCATCGTTTCCAATGTCAACAACAAGACTATAGAAACTTAAAACAGCATCGTTTCCAATGTCAACAACAAGACTATAAACTTAAAACAGCATCGTTTCCAATGTCAACAACAAGACTATAAACTTAAAACAGCATCGTTTCCAATGTCAACAACAAGACTATAGAAACTTAAAACTGCATCGTTTCCAATGTCAACAAGACTACAAACACTTAAAACAGCATCGTTTCCAATGTCAACAACAAGACTATAAACTTAAAACAGCATCGTTTCCAATGTCAACAACAAGACTATAGAAACTTAAAACAGCATCGTTTCCAATGTCAACAACAAGACTATAAACTTAAAACAGCATCGTTTCCAATGTCAACAACAAGACTATAAACTTAAAACAGCATCGTTTCCAATGTCAACAACAAGACTATAAACTTAAAACAGCATCGTTTCCAATGTCAACAACAAGACTATAGAAACTTAAAACTGCATCGTTTCCAATGTCAACAACAAGACTACAGAAACTTAAAACAGCATCGTTTCCAATGTCAACAACAAGACTATAGAAAACTTAAAACAGCATCGTTTCCAATGTCAACAACAAGACTATAAACTTAAAACAGCATCGTTTCCAATGTCAACAACAAGACTATAAACTTAAAACAGCATCGTTTCCAATGTCAACAACAAGACTATAGAAACTTAAAACTGCATCGTTTCCAATGTCAACAAGACTATAGAAACTTAAAACAGCATCGTTTCCAATGTCAACAACAAGACTATAAACTTAAAACAGCATCGTTTCCAATGTCAACAACAAGACTACAGAAACTTAAAACAGCAATCGTTTCCAATGTCAACAACAAGACTATAAACTTAAAACTGCATCGTTTCCAATGTCAACAACAAGACTACAGAAACTTAAAACAGCATCGTTTCCAATGTCAACAACAAGACTATAGAAACTTAAAACAGCATCGTTTCCAATGTCAACAACAAGACTATAGAAACTTAAAACAGCATCGTTTCCAATGTCAACAACAAGACTACAAACACTTAAAATAGCATCGTTTCCAATGCCAAAACAGGAAATAATTCAACGAAAACGAAATGGAAAAAACAACTTCAAAAGCTTTTAGTCTTCATTATCAGTCAAGCAGTTTAACTTAATTCAAAAGTGAACGAAATCAAAATGGAAAAATAACGTCAAAAGCTTTTCGTCTTCATTATCAGTAAAGCAGTCTAACTTGCACAACGATGAACTCACACGGTAAAGAGTCACTGAGTGACGTCACTTACGACTTGGACCAATTGAAGATCCTGTATGAGACATATATAAAGTGACTTGTTTTCTTTCCTTCAGCAAAGAAAGGCATCGTAGATTGTGGAGACCTACCTAGAGATAGCCCCTCTGGAGTGTACACAACAGTCTACAAGTTTGATGTTTACTGTGAAATAGACATCGCTGGGAGCGGATGGACAGTAATTATTGTTTAATTCATTTATCCATTTATCAAAACTTTATTTATAATAACTTTATTTGACAAATATAGTTTAATTCTGTAAAGAAAGCTTCATTTGGTCTCTGGTGGAGGGTTTTTTCATTGGCAATCATACTACATCTTCTTATTTTTATTATTAAGCCATACGAATATAATAAAAAGGAGATGAGTATGATTGCCAATGAGACAACTATCCACCAAAGTTCAAATGAAGTGGATGTAAGTAATTATAGGCAACCGTACGGCCTTCAACAATGAGAAAAACCGATACCACATATAGTTGGCTATAAAAGGCCCCGACATGAAAAATATGAAACAATACAATTGAGAAAACTAACTGACTTTGTTTTGTGACTACAATGACGGTCAACTTGAAAACAAGACATTGGGACAATAATTCTTTTAAAAAATTATAAAAAAGCACGAGGTTAAACAGTTCACACGATCATCGTCTATCGTTCAAATGTTACATTTAATATTTACTAACTATTTCTTTAAAAGACATTTCGCTAACTTGAAAGAGCGACATTATTAAAATGTTGCAATCTAAATGAGGAGATATTTCATTTATCAGATTAATCTTTACAACATTTTCTCACTGATAGTAGCAAGATTTCCAACAACCCTAAAACCATACGACTGAAGCTATTTGATGTACGTTTTACAATTTTATATCCAAAGATAATACAGAGGAGAACGAATGGTGCCACAGATTTCGATCGACTCTGGGATGAGTACAAACAGGGATTTGGTAGCGTTTCAGCAGAGCACTGGCTAGGTAATCAATATAGTGTTCAATATAAAGATAAATAAAAGCACACGTAACTTCCGTAAGGTATACGCCAGTTAGACACAACACAGCGAAATATACTAAAAAGACTCATATAGATCCACATACGGTTTTCACGTGTCTTGTTTCAGAGTATGATTTTCATTGGAATCCTTTCGTGTTTCCTTAATTTCTGACGTTTTTTACAAGCCCAGAAATTTTTTTTTTTCAACATTAAACACTGAATCAAAAGCAGTATACCCAAGTCATCTTTCAATCTAATAATTCGTATCAATTAAAGATAATATGGCAATTCTTAACTTGAGAAGAAAATGATATAACGGAGATTTGGTAAAGCGTCAATGATACATCAACCCACAATACAAAAAAAAAAACCAATTGACCGAAGAGAACAATATATCATGACGGTATTCAACAATTAACAGACGTCTATACCGTGACAATATGTAAAGCTCAAAATTACCCGAATCTTAGTTTTTTTTAAAGTAGTCAGTTGGACAATTTACCAATATCCTTATCATCTTTCAGTTAGAGACAACAGAAGATTTCCCATGTTTAAATCTCGTAAATTCTTAATGAATATACAAATAAAGATAAAAAGCAAAACTGGAAGCGCCAAAACGATCAAGACCAGGTGCCCTGCTGATCATGAGCAAATCGCTGTTAATAAATCCGTATTACATGGACATGTATGCGAGTTACGTATCAATAGAGATATGTGAACGCCATACGTTGGGACAGAGGGTTCTTTACAGCTGAAAACCAGGAACATGCCAAATTGAAAGTTGAAATCGTTTGTCAACCTCTATATACGTACTATTTGTAGGAAACAGTAAAATCCACAAAATGACGTCATCAAAGCACTACAAACTATTTATAGAGCTGGAAGATTTTGATGGCGAGGTTAGATATGCTGAGTACGGACAGTTTAGTGTTGGTAAAGAAGATTCAAACTATAAACTCACAATAGACCATTATACTGGGGATCTTGGTGTGTATACTCATTTATACTGTTACGTGTTATAACCTATTTAACCATTTGGTCTTACTCGACAGGTTTAGCGATATAGATAAATGGAGATGTGGGGCTTACGTCAATGATATAAGAACCCAACCGCGCAAATATCCAAATATATGCACAAATATCCAAATATATGCACAAATATCCAAAAGACACTTAGAAGTCTAGCCAAATTAACAAAATAATATGGAACATAATGATATGAAAAAATACGAACTTTGCCAAAACTGGCGGTAAACGCGTACGCTGGTGCTCCAGAAGGTAAAGCGGCTCCTGATTCGCCAAAGTTGTGTTACCCATAATATTATTGTTATATATATGCTATGTTAGGTATCACTGTAATTTCATTATTTTTCCTTTGAAGTACAATCCGCCCATTCAGTACAGTATTGGCATACTGTTTATGTACAAGTTCATTGTGAGAAAAAACATATGTATCCTCGTCTCATTTCGTGCTATTAAGAATGCACTGTGACGTCACAATTTCCATTGAAAAAGAATGCATAGTACGAATTCATATGACGTACGAATAAATATGATCTGACCATACGGAGAAGTAAGAACTATCTACAGTGTGACAGTGCTCCGTTAAAATAAGACTTAGTAAAAGATTGTAAATCTAGCAGAGCTGGACGTTTTGTACATTCTTTATGAAAAATGTAATGATAGTGCAACTAATAAGTTTTGGCAGACCATTCCAGATTCTCATGGTGTCGGGGAAGTCGGTTGGGACGGGTCGGTTTCTTTCAAATAGTTGCATAAAATCAATTCAAAGCGTGCTATACGTAATACATGTTTTCTCGTATATTTCTTATAAGTTATTGCATGAAAAGTTTTGTGATTTAACGTACCGAATAAGAATCCCGAGCTCGTCGCCTGTCTTTTCATTTTTTATTAACAAAGAAATTTTTTTCTGAACTTCTAGGAAATAAATTGTGTGAGGAGGCTTTGTATTAACTTATTCGTTTTCAATTTGTGCCACTTTATATCTAGACGATTCTCCTTCCAGAAGTATACAATGTTGTCTATAGATTTATTCCGTAATGGTATATTTTATATTATTATACTTCATGTCGAAAAGACATTGTCAACCTTGGCTTCGCCTCAGTTGACAATGGTTTTCTCGGGGTAACAATCTGCTCTATCACCCTCTCAGCTATGTGTTATTTATATATTGGAGCCACTCGTATGAAATTTTGTCGAAGGTATTTGAGAAATCTAATAGAAATATATATGTTTGTTGTTGATGTTCATCGAAAAGTCCTGAATTGAGTATTAGTTGGGATATACAAGACCGTTCCGTTTTCTAAAACATTATAATCAATCAATAAAGATTGGAGTGCATACCTCGTATAAATGAAAACAATCTTTATTTTTGTTTTTTAATAGTGTCGGGCTTTTCCCGACTTTTTTTAAGATTTTGTTTTAATTACAGGTAATGCCATGCATAATAACAACAACACGATGTTTTCGACGATTGACAAGGACAACGATAAACGGCTCTCTAGTACTTGTGTACACACTGGCGGATGGCAAGGGGGTTGGTGGTTCAATGGGGAGAACAGACCATGTAGTCTCTGTAACCTAAACGGAAAATACCTCCATAAAGACCAAACTAAAGACGTTTACAAAGGAATAGTCTGGAAAACATCGAGGTCAAAATCCTGGTATTCTTTTAAATCATCGAAAATGACAATTTTCCCAGCGGATGGGTTCAGTGATGATAGCAATTTTAGGAATCAGCAAGTGGATGTGAATCTTGATTATGGGAGTTTAAACAAACGTAATGACAATTAATAGTTAAATTAATGTTTTTTTTAAATTCGTGTTTGTCTTGACCTTAATAGGACATAACCATGACCCATAAACTGTGTCTATAATTATACCTTACTTTTCGTATTGTGTTTATAATAAAACAAATTCAATTGTTTACAAAATTGAATACGAAAATTGACCACTTCTTATTTTCATATGAGTCGGAGTTCCTTCAGATACTTGTCAAAAACAAGAAGATCAAAGAAGCCAGATCATTTGATTTCACATTCAGATATATTGATGATGTTCTTTCCATTAAGAATTGAAATTGTTTGGGTTCCATTGATATATCCTCCAGAACTAGAAATTAAAAAAACAAGAGACACGGCTTCCTCCGCCTCATTTTTAGACTTACACCTCGAATTTGACAAAAGAGGTCATCTCAGTACCAGAATCTATGACAAGCGAGACGACTTTAATTTAGAAATTATAAATTCCCCCCATCTTAGCAGCAATATACCAACTTCACCTGCATATGGCATAAACATTTCCCAACTTATTCAACAGCTTGCAGCTACTACTCAGATTTTATAAAGCGTCATAAGTGTCTGAGCAGAGAGTTGATAAACCAGGGTTACGTCAAAGAACGTCTCGTCCTTTTTCTAAAAAAGTTCATCGGAAGATATCAAGACCTTGTTGATAAATACCAACTTCACAAATTATACCTGATGGTCTTGAAGTAGTAGATTCTAGGTACTGTCGTTGTTTATCATCTTAATTACGCGTTATAGTGTTCTTTGTATTGGCTTTGTATAATTTTAACTTTTACTGTTAAGTCAGTTTTGGTAATACGTCGTCCGTTAACTTAAAACAAAGATCACCTTCTCTGAAACTACACAGCCAAATTTAACCATACTTGGCCAAAATCATCATTAGGGTATTTAGTTTTTAAAATCTGTCCGATGAACCCGCCTGCAAACCAAGATGGCCGACATGGCTAAAAATAGATGTGAAATGTAAGTTTCGTCTATTATTTTGGAAACTGCTATTATTAGAGATAATCTGACACGAGTAAAAATGTTCAGAATGTTGAGCTCTACCTATTTACGTCGAAAGTGTCAGACAATTTCTTATTAGAGTTATTGCCCTAAAATTACGCATTTTACAACTTTTTTCCAATTTGCTTATTATCTTTAAAACTATAATAGATAGAGAGAAACTTTAAACAGCAAAACTGATCAGCAAGACAAGATCTTCAAATAAGTCAAATATAGCGGAAATCGTCAATCGACTCCTTATAAGAGTTATTGCCCTTTAATGACAATTTCTACCATTTGTTTTGCGTCTTTGCCTAAAATCTTAAAAAACTAAAATAGATGAGGGGCCTGATGGGTTATTTTCGTTCTTCGTGATCGGCGCATTTTCGCTATCGTGATCCGTTTTTCTACAGATTTTTTTTTTATATTTTCGTGATCCGTGATCATGGAAATTTATTTTCTGTGAATCGTGATTGACAAAAAAATCAACTCGTGAATCGTGATGAGACCCCCCCCCCCCCCCCCCATCAGGCCCCTCATAGATAGATAAAAAAACTTTAAACAGCATAAGTAATCAACAAGACAAGATCTACAGATAAGTCTATAAGACGAATTCTTCAGTCGACATGTTATTGAAGTTATTGCTCATTAATGACGATTTTAACCAATTTTTGGCGTGTTTGCCTATATACCTTTAATCTATAAAGGATAAATAGTAACTTTAAATAACAAATATGATCAGTAAGACTAGATCTACAATCAGGTCAAATTCTGCCAAAAAAAGTTTGTAGATAGGAATGATTGCCCTTACCTTAAATGACGATTTGTTATTACCCTCCTTTGTGTTATGTTTGGGCCAAAATAAGATAGAGAGGAACTGTAAATAGTAGTCAGTAATGTTGAAGATGCACATAGACCTAGGTGAGTGACAAAGCTCTTTAGAGTCTCTAGTTACCTATTGTGTCTGTTAGTTTTGCTCGCACATTGTTGTCAATATAATGGAATTCTCCTTGTGAAGGTAATTCAAGAAAACCGCTTTCGACGCACCAAATTTCATTGGCAAACCAAAACGCAAAGAAGCGCAGATTTTATTGGTATTATTCATTATCAAAATCACATTGAGGCCTTCTAAAAATAAAAAATCTAACACATTACTTCAAGTTCACGACGGCATTTATGTTATCATCGGTTTGATTGAGTTGCTGTGGAATTACAAGGGTGTTAAAATTTTCATATGTGATATATATCCTTTTCCCAGCTTTTTAATTAGGAAAGGTATTTGCGACTGTGTAGAATTTAATACTAGTACATATCTTTATATTTTTGTTATTTGGTCACCGAGGGTATCATCAGCTAAGTATTCAGTACTTTGGTACTGACATGATTTATAACAAACTTTTCTAAAATTGTCCGTTTATAAATGTTTGAATTAAAAAAATCGTAAGGGGTTCCACGGAACCCAATGTCTCGCCTGCTATTGCTGCTGTCAGTGTAAAAGTGTGATATTGACTTTAAAAAGTTAGTCCATTTATCAGTAAATACAGAAGTTAAAAAAAAAAATAAAAAAAAATTCTTTAGATGCTATTTCTTGGTATTGAAGATTAGCTTATGTCCAAGTTTCATAACAATGGATGAAGGGTTACAAATTCATCATGTCAAAAAAAATTAATCCCAGACTGTCTCTAAATGTTAACTGTAAAAAACTAAGTCTATCTATCAGAAAAAAAAACTGAAAATGAAAAAAATATATTTTCAAAAGTTTGCTTCAGACATTATCTCTTAATCATAAAAAAGCTTCTGCCAAAGTTTCATAAAATTCTATGAAGCTTTGACAAAGTAATTGACCTGCAACAAACTATAACCCCAGACTGTATCAACTTAGTAACTATAAAAAAAAGTCCATTTATCAGTTAAATACGGGAAAATGATAATAAATATTTTGTTCTGGATACTGTATTTTGGTCATTTTCAAGCTTCTGTCACAATTTCATAAAATTCCTTGAAGGTTAGACAAAGTTATTGATGATTGAAAAACTTTAACCTCAGGCTGAATCTAAATGTTTATTTGTAAAAAAAAACTAAGTCCATTAATCAGTAACATACGGAAAAATAAAAATAGATATTTTCAAAATTTTGCTCTGGATACTGTATTTTGGTCATAAACAAGCTTCTGTCCAAATTTCCTAAAATTCCATGAAGGTTTGACAAAGTTATTAATGTCTAAAAAAAACTTTAGCCACAGACTGAACCTTAATGTTGACGCCGCCGACGACGGAATCGAGGATCGCTATGTCTCGATTTCGCGACATAAATGTCGCAGGCTCGACAAAAAACCTAAGGTTTCAACTCCCTCAGGTAAAATTGTCCTTAGATGAATTTGGCTATTTTATAGGTTCTTTTTGGTCTTATAGCTCTTCAACTGTTCTTAATATCCTTTGCTTTCAAATATTTGGCTTTGTGCGTTCCTGATGAAGGTAAATCCAGAAAAGCACTTCGGACGCATGAAATTTATGACTTGTTATTTTCAGTTTTTGGAGAAAGTTATGTTGACGGCAAATCTTTGATTTTTTCTGTTTAATTTATTCAAAACTTTATGCGCATTTTTTTTTTTTCTTTTTCTAATTCCTGATTTTGATCTTACTTTTAAGATCAAATTACCATGAGGGCCTAACTTTCCCATTTGACCTTAATCGCAAGTTTATCCAAAAATATCCCATTTTACACTCAGAATGATTTATCAAGACGTTAGATATATACAAAAATAAGAAGATGTAGAACTTAGTAACTATAAAAAAAAAGTCCATTTATCAGTTAAATACGGGAAAATGAAAATAAATATTTTGTTCTGGATACTGTATTTTGGTCATTTTCAAGCTTCTGTCACAATTTCATAAAATTCCTTGAAGGTTAGACAAAGTTATTGATGATTGAAAAACTTTAACCTCAGGCTGAATCTAAATGTTTATTTGTAAAAAAAAAAATAAGTCCATTAATCAGTAACATACGGAAAAATAAAAATAAATATTTTCAAAATTTTGCTCTGGATACTGTATTTTGGTCATAAACAAGCTTCTGTCCAAATTTCCTAAAATTCCATGAAGGTTTGACAAAGTTATTAATGTCTAAAAAAAAAATTTAGCCACAGACTGAACCTTAATGTTGACGCCGCCGACGCTGACGCCGCCGCCGACGACGGAATCGAGGATCGCTATGTCTCGCTTTCGCGACATAAATGTCGCAGGCTCGACAAAAAACCTAAGGTTTCAACTCCCTCAGGTAAAATTGTCCTTAGATGAATTTGGCTATTTTATAGGTCCTTTTTGGTCTTATAGCTCTTCAACTGATCTTAATATCCTTTGCTTTCAAATATTTGGCTTTGTGCGTTCCTGATGAAGGTAAATCCAGAAAAGCACTTCGGACGCATGAAATTTATGACTTGTTATTTTCAGTTTTTGGAGAAAGTTATGTTGACGGCAAATCTTTGATTTTTTCTGTTTAATTTATTCAAAACTTTATGCGCATTTTTTTTTCTTTTTCTAATTCCTGATTTTGGTCTTACTTTTAAGATCAAATTACCATGAGGGTCTAACTTTCCATTTGAGACATGTCTATTGTTAAGACTGCATGTTGTCCTTTAGATGTCTTTTTTGTTAATGTGTGTCTTTGGGTTGCTATCTAGACTGCATGTTGTCCTATATATGTCTTTTGGTAATGTGTGTCTTTGGGTTGCTATCTCTACTGCATGCTGTCCTATATATGTCTTTTGTTCATGTGTGTCTTTGGGTTGCTATCTAGACTGCATGCTGTCCTATATATGTCTTTTGGAAATGTGTGTCTTTGGGTTGCTATCTAGACTGCATGCTGTCCTATATATGTCTTTTGGTAATGTGTGTCTTTGGGTTGCTATCTAGACTGCATGCTGTCCTATATATGTCTTTTGTTAATGTGTGTCTTTGGGTTGCTCTCTAGACTGCATGTTGTCCTATATATGTCTTTTGGTAATGTGTGTCTTTGGGTTGCTATCTAGACTGCATGCTGTCCTATATATGTCTTTTGTTAATGTGTGTCGTTGCTATCTAGACTGCATATTGTCCTATATATGTCTTTTGGTAATGTGTGTCTTTGGGTTGCTATCTCGACTGCATGCTGTCCTATATATGTCTTTTGCTAATGTGTGTCTTTGGGTTGCTCTCTAGACTGCATGTTGTCCTATATATGTCTTTTGGTAATGTGTGTCTTTGGGTTGCTATCTAGACTGCATGTTGTCCTATATATGTCTTTTGTTAATGTGTGTCTTTGGGTTGCTCTCTAGACTGCATGTTGTTCTATATATGTCTTTTGGTAATGTGTGTCTTTGGGTTGCTATCTAGACTGCATGTTGTCCTATATATGTCTTTTTTGTTAATGTGTGTTTTTGGGTTGCTATCTAGACTGCATGTTGTTTCATATATGTCTTTTGGTAATGTGTGTCTTTGGGTTGCTATCTAGACTGCATGTTGTCCTATATATGTCTTTTGGTAATGTGTGTCTTTGGGTTGCTATCTAGACTGCATGTTGTCCTATAGATGTCTTTTTTGTTAATGTGTGTCTTTGGGTTGCTATCTAGACTGCATGTTGTCCTATATATGTCTTTTGTTAATGTGTGTCTTTGGGTTGCTATCTAGACTGCATGTTGTCCTATAGATGTCATTTGGTAATGTGTGTCTTTGTGTTGCTATCTAGACTGCATGTTGTCATATATATGTCTTTTGGTAATGTGTGTCTTTGGGTTGCTATCTCGACTGCATGCTGTCCTATATATGTCTTTTGCTAATGTGTGTCTTTGGGTTGCTCTCTAGACTGCATGTTGTCCTATATATGTCTTTTGGTAATGTGTGTCTTTGGGTTGCTATCTAGACTGCATGTTGTCCTATATATGTCTTTTGTTAATGTGTGTTCTAGACTGCATGTTGTCCTATATATGTCTTTTGTTAATGTGTGTCTTTGGGTTGCTATCTAGACTGCATGTTGTCCTATAGATGTCTTTTGGTAATGTGTCTTTGTGTTGCTATCTAGACTGCATGTTGTCCTATAGATGTCTTTTGGTAATGTGTGTCTTTGGTTGCTATCTAGACCGCATGTTGTCCTATATATGTCTTTTGGTAATGTGTGTCTTTGGGTTGCTATCTAGACTGCATGTTGTCTTTTAGATGTCTTTTGTTAATGTGTGTCTTTGGGTTGCTATCTAGACTGCATGTTGTCCTATAGATGTCTTTTGTTAATGTGTGTCTTTGGGTTGCTATCTAGACTGCATGTTGTTCTATAGATGTCTTTTGGTAATGTGTGTCTTTGGGTTGCTATCTAGACTGCATGTTGTCCTATATATGTCTTTTGGTAATGTGTGTCTTTGGGTTGCTATCTCGACTGCATGCTGTCCTATATATGTCCTTTGCTAATGTGTGTCTTTGGGTTGCTCTCTAGACTGCATGTTGTCCTATATATGTCTTTTGTTAATGTGTGTCTTTGGGTTGATCTCTAGACTGCATGATGTTCTATATATGTCTTTTGGTAATGTGTGTCTTTGGGTTGCTATCTAGACTGCATGTTGTCCTATATATGTCTTTTTTGTTAATGTGTGTTTTTGGGTTGCTATCTAGACTGCATGTTGTTCCATATATGTCTTTTGGTAATGTGTGTCTTTGGGTTGCTATCTAGACTGCATGTTGTCCTATATATGTCTTTTGGTAATGTGTGTCTTTGGGTTGCTATCTAGACTGCATGTTGTCCTATAGATGTCTTTTTTGTTAATGTGTGTCTTTGGGTTGCTATCTATACTGCATGTTGTCCTATATATGTCTTTTGTTAATGTGTGTCTTTGGGTTGCTATCTAGACTGCATGTTGTCCTATAGATGTCTCTTGGTAATGTGTGTCTTTGTGTTGCTATCTAGACTGCATGTTGTCCTATATATGTCTTTTGGTAACGTGTGTCTTTGGGTTGCTATCTCGACTGCATGCTGTCCTATATATGTCTTTTGCTAATGTGTGTCTTTGCGTTGCTCTCTAGACTGCATGTTGTCCTATATATGTCTTTTGGTAATGTGTGTCTTTGGGTTGCTATCTAGACTGCATGTTGTCCTATATATGTCTTTTGTTAATGTGTGTCTTTGGGTTGCTCTCTAGACTGCATGTTGTTTTATATATGTCTTTTGGTAATGTGTGTCTTTGGGTTGCTATCTAGACTGCATGTTGTCCTATATATGTCTTTTTTGTTAATGTGTGTCTTTGGGTTGCTATCTAGACTGCATGTTGTTCCATATATGTCTTTTTGTAATGTGTGTCTTTGGGTTGCTATCTAGACTGCATGTTGTCCTATATATGTCTTTTGGTAATGTGTGTCTTTGGGTTGCTATCTAGACTGCATGTTGTCCTATAGATGTCTTTTTTGTTAATGTGTGTCTTTGGGTTGCTATCTAGACTGGATGTTGTCCTATATATGTCTTTTGTTAATGTGTGTCTTTGGGTTGCTATCTAGACTGCATGTTGTCCTATAGATGTCTTTTGGTAATGTGTGTCTTTGTGTTGCTATCTAGACTGCATGTTGTCCTATAGATGTCTTTTGGTAATGTGTGTCTTTGGTTGCTATCTAGACTGCATGTTGTCCTATATATGTCTTTTGGTAATGTGTGTCTTTGGGTTGCTATCTAGACTGCATGTTGTCTTTTAGATGTCTTTTGTTAATGTGTGTCTTTGGGTTGCTATCTAGACTGCATGTTGTCCTATAGATGTCTTTTGTTAATGTGTGTCTTTGGGTTGCTATCTAGACTGCATGTTGTTCTATAGATGTCTTTTGGTAATGTGTGTCTTTGGGTTGCTATCTAGACTGCATGTTGTCCTATAGATGTCTTTTGGTAATGTGTGTCTTTGGGTTGCTGTCTAGACTGCATGTTGTCCTATATATGTCTTTTGGTAATGTGTGTCTTTGGGTTGCTATCTAGACTGCATGTTGTCCTATAGATGTCTTTTGGTAATGTGTGTCTTTGGGTTGCTATCAAGACTGCATGTTGTCCTATATATGTCTTTTGGTAATGTGTGTCTTTGGGTTGCTATCTAGACTGCATGTTGTCCTATAGATGTCTTTCGGTAATGTGTGTCTTTGGGTTGCTATCTAGACTGCATGTTGTCCTATAGATGTCTTTTTTGTTAATGTGTGTCTTTGGGTTGCTATCTAGACTGCATGTTGTCCTATATATGTCTTTTGGTAATGTGTGTCTTTGGGTTATTATCTAGACTGCATGCTGTCCTATATATGTCTTTTGGTAATGTGTGTCTTTGGGTTGCTATCTAGACTGCATGTTGTCCTATATATGTCTTTTGTTAATGTGTGTCTTTGGATTGCTATCTAGACTGCATGTTGTCCTATATATGTCTTTTGGTAATGTGTTTTTGGGTTGCTATCTAGACTGCATGTTGTCCTATATATGTCTTTTGGTAATGTATGTCTTTGGGTTGCTATCTAGACTGCATGTTGTCCTATAGATGTCTTTTAGTAATGTGTGTCTTTGGGTTGCTATCTAGACTGAATGTTGTCCTATATATGTCTTTTTTGGTAATGTGTGTCTTTCGGTTGCTATCTAGACTGCATGTTGTCCTATATATGTCTTTTGGTAATGTGTGTCTTTGGGTTGCTATCTAGACTGCATGTTGTCCTATATATGTCTTTTGTTAATGTGTGTCTTTGGGTTGCTATCTAGACTGCATGTTGTCCTATATATGTCTTTTGTTAATGTGTGTCTTTGGGTTGCTATCTAGACTGCATGTTGTCCTATAGATGTCTTTTGTTAATGTGTGTCTTTGGGTTGCTATCTAGACTGCATGTTTTCCTATATATGTCTTTTTTGTTAATGTGTGTCTTTGGGTTGCTATCTAGACTGCATGTTGTCCTATAGATGTCTTTTGTTAATGTGTGTCTTTGGGTTGCTATCTAGACTGCATGTTGTTCTATAGATGTCTTTTGGTAATGTGTGTCTTTGGGTTGCTATCTAGACTGCATGTTGTCCTATAGATGTCTTTTGGTAATGTGTGTCTTTGGGTTGCTGTCTAGACTGCATGTTGTCCTATATATGTCTTTTGGTAATGTGTGTCTTTGGGTTGCTATCTAGACTGCATGTTGTCCTATATATGTCTTTTGGTAATGTGTGTCTTTGGGTTGCTATCAAGACTGCATGTTGTCCTATATATGTCTTTTGGTAATGTGTGTCTTTGGGTTGCTATCTAGACTGCATGTTGTCCTATAGATGTCTTTCGGTAATGTGTGTCTTTGGGTTGCTATCTAGACTGCATGTTGTCCTATATATGTCTTTTGTTAATGTGTGTCTTTGGGTTGCTATCTAGACTGCATGTTGTCCTATATATGTCTTTTGGTAATGTGTGTCTTTGGGTTATTATCTAGACTGCATGCTGTCCTATATATGTCTTTTGGTAATGTGTGTCTTTGGGTTGCTATCTAGACTTCATGTTGTCCTATATATGTCTTTTGTTAATGTGTGTCTTTGGATTGCTATCTAGACTGCATGTTGTCCTATATATGTCTTTTGGTAATGTGTTTTTGGGTTGCTATCTAGACTGCATGTTGTCCTATATATGTCTTTTGGTAATGTATGTCTTTGGGTTGCTATCTAGACTGCATGTTGTCCTATAGATGTCTTTTAGTAATGTGTGTCTTTGGGTTGCTATCTAGACTGAATGTTGTCCTATATATGTCTTTTTTGGTAATGTGTGTCTTTCGGTTGCTATCTAGACTGCATGTTGTCCTATATATGTCTTTTGGTAATGTGTGTCTTTGGGTTGCTATCTAGACTGCATGTTGTCCTATATATGTCTTTTGTTAATGTGTGTCTTTGGGTTGCTATCTAGACTGCATGTTGTCCTATATATGTCTTTTGTTTATGTGTGTCTTTGGGTTGCTATCTAGACTGCATGTTGTCCTATAGATGTCTTTTGTTAATGTGTGTCTTTGGGTTGCTATCTAGACTGCATGTTTTCCTATATATGTCTTTTTTGTTAATGTGTGTCTTTGGGTTGCTATCTAGACTGCATGTTGTCCTATATATGTCTTTTTTGTTAATGTGTGTGGCTTTGGGTTGCTATCTAGACTGCATGTTGTCCTATATATGTCTTTTTTGTTAATGTGTGTCTTTGGGTTGCTCTCTAGACTGCATGCTGTCCTATAGATGTCTTTTTTGTTAATGTGTGTCTTTGGGTTGCTATCTAGACTGCATGTTGTCCTATAGATGTCTTTTTTGTTAATGTGTGTCTTTGGGTTGCTATCTAGACTGCATGTTGTCCTATATATATGTCTTTTGGTAATGTGTGTCTTTGGATTGCTATCTAGACTGCATGGTGTCCTATATATGTCTTTTTTGTTAATGTGTGTCTTTGGGTTGCTACCTAGACTGCATGTTGTCCTATATATGTCTTTTGGTAATGTGTGTCTTTGGGTTGCTATCTAGACTGCATGTTGTCCGATATATGTCTTTTGGTAATGTGTGTCTTTGGGTTGCTATCTAGACTGCATGCTGTCCTATAGATGTCTTTTGGTAATGTGTGTCTTTGGGTTGCTATCTAGACTGCATGCTGTCCTATAGATGTCCTTTTGTAATGTGTGTCTTTGGGTTGCTATCTAGACTGCATGTTGTCCTATATATGACTTTTGGTAATGTGTGTCTTTGGGTTGCTATCTAGACTGCATGTTGTCCTATATATGTCTTTTGTTAATGTGTGTCTTTGGGTTGCTATCTAGACTGCATGCTGTCCTATAGATGTCTTTTGGTAATGTGTGTCTTTGGGTTGCTATCTAGACTGCATGTTGTCCTATATATGTCTTTTTTGTTAATGTGTGTCTTTGGGTTGCTATCTAGACTGCATGCTGTCCTATAGATGTCTTTTTTGTTAATGTGTGTCTTTGGGTTGCTATCTAGACTGCATGTTGTCCTATATATGTCTTTTGGTAATGTGTGTCTTTGGATTGCTATCTAGACTGCATGGTGTCCTATATATGTCTTTTTTGTTAATGTGTGTCTTTGGGTTGCTATCTAGACTGCATGTTGTCCTATATATGTCTTTTGGTAATGTGTGTCTTTGGGTTGCTATCTAGACTGCATGTTGTCCTATATATGTCTTTTGGTAATGTGTGTCTTTGGGTTGCTATCTAGACTGCATGCTGTCCTATAGATGTCTTTTGGTAATGTGTGTCTTTGGGTTGCTATCTAGACTGCATGCTGTCCTATATATGTCTTTTTGTAATGTGTGTCTTTGGGTTGCTATCTAGACTGCATGTTGTCGTATATATGACTTTTGGTAATGTGTGTCTTTGGGTTGCTATCTAGACTGCATGTTGTCCTATATATGTCTTTTGTTAATGTGTGTCTTTGGGTTGCTATCTAGACTGCATGCTGTCCTATAGATGTCTTTTGGTAATGTGTGTCTTTGGGTTGCTATCTAGACTGCATGTTGTCCTATATATGTCTTTTTTGTTAATGTGTGTCTTTGGGTTGCTATCTAGACTGCATGCTGTCCTATAGATGTCTTTTTTGTTAATGTGTGTCTTTGGGTTGCTATCTAGACTGCATGTTGTCCTATATATGTCTTTTGGTAATGTGTGTCTTTGGGTTGCTATCTAGACTGCATGTTGTCCTATATATGTCTTTTTTGTTAATGTGTGTCTTTGGGTTGCTATCTAGACTGCATGCTGTCCTATAGATGTCTTTTTTGTTAATGTGTGTCTTTGGGTTGCTATCTAGACTGCATGTTGTCCTATATATGTCTTTTGGTAATGTGTGTCTTTGGGTTGCTATCTAGACTGCATGTTGTCCTATATATGTCTTTTGGTAATGTGTGTCTTTGGGTTGCTATCTAGACTGCATGTTGTCCTATATATGTCTTTTGGTAATGTGTGTCTTTGGGTTGCTATCTAGACTGCATGTTGTCATTTATATGTCTTTTGGTAATGTGTGTCTTTGGGTTGCTATCTAGACTGCATGTTGTCCTATATATGTCTTTTTTGTTAATGTGTGTCTTTGGGTTGCTATCTAGACTGCATGTTGTCCTATATATGTCTTTTGGTAATGTGTGTCTTTGGGTTGCTATCTAGACTGCATGTTGTCCTATAGATGTCTTTTTTGTTAATGTGTGTCTTTTGGTTGCTATCTAGACTGCATGTTGTCCTATATATGTCTTTTTTGTTAATGTGTGTCTTTTGGTTGCTATCTAGACTGCATGTTGTCCTATATATGTCTTTTTTGTTAATGTGTGTCTTTGGGTTGCTATCTAGACTGCATGTTGTCCTATAGATGTCTTTTGTTAATGTGTGTCTTTGGGTTGCTATCTAGACTGCATGTTGTCCTATATATGTCTTTTGGTAATGTGTGTCTTTGGAATGCTATCTTATTGGCATAAATCCTATCTTTTTTCTTTTTATTGTACAACGAGTCGATGGTTTATAATAGTTAACATGTCTGTAATACTATTTTCAATATACACAAAATATAGTGACCCTATTGCTTATGCCTTATAGTATATGAGAAATTATCCAAACATCAAAAATTAAACAATGTCCAATGAACCATTAAAATGAGGTCAAGGTCAGATGAAACTTGCCATTTGGACGTTTACATCTTACAATCATTCCATAAACCAAATAAAGAGGCCCTTGTGTTTATATAGTATATGAGAAATACATCAAACCACAAAAACTAATCATTGTCTACTGAACCATGAAAATGAGGTCAAGGTCAGATGAAAAGCTGTCAGTTGGACATGAACACCCTACAATCTTTCCATACACCAAATACGGTCGACCTATTGCCTATAGTATCTGAGATACGGACTTGACCACGGAAACTTAACCTTAATGACTGATCCATGAAATGACGTCGAGGGCAGGTGAACCCTGTCTGACAGACATGGATACATTGCAAGGAACCCATATACCAAATATAGTAATCATATTACTCATAATAAGTGAGTATTTTACATGACAATAAAACTATAATTTTTTTATCAAGCAGTCACTGAACCATGAAAATGAGGTCAAGCACAACGGAATGTGACAGATGGAAATTTCCTAATATAGGGTATCTGCGTACAAGGTATGAAGCATCCAGAACTTCTACCTTCTGAAATATAAAGCTTTATACAAATTGTTTACGCCGCTGTCGGATTGCTATCCCTATGTCTCGCATTGTATGACTTTAGTCTCAGGATAGACAATTAAAAACAAAATATTTTAATTTCCACATGGTATTTTTGTGACATTCAGGATAGAACATATAAAAATGTGTCAAACATACCAAAGTTCTACCTGCACAAGGTATTCTACTATATTCTTACATGAACTTAATTTTATGCGCTTTGCTGAGTGGTAGTCTTTTGATTGACAAGTTAGTGTGAATTATGAAACTATGATTTCCTCCAAGCACACGCCTTATAAATAGATGTGGAATATAATGTCAAAGGGACAAACACAAAACCCCAAATAAAAATGCATTAAATCATGAAATGGAAGGATGTGTTGCATTAATATTTCTCTTTTATAAAGGACTAAACAATCAAATTAGGATGTTCCACTTTCGTTTTTCCATCCACTTCGAGATAAAATATGAGGACTCTTGCAATTTCCAATCCAGGAGAGTACATGTAATAGTGAAAATATGTCGATTAGTGAATGATAAAATGAGGTCAAGGTCAGATGGGACATGTTCACCTAACAGTAATTCTATAGACCAGATATACTTGACCTATTACTCATAGAATATTAATAATCTGACATAAGAACGAAAACTTAACATTGATCAGCCACGGAAATAAGGTAACGGTAACGTGACTCCATCAGAGACCTAAATTGATAAGTTCTCATAACTTAGAAAATAACCTAAGCATAAAAACCCAATGTTTGATCATTGAACCATATAAATGAGGTTATTGTATGATGTTCCCTGCCATACATACATGAACTCCCAGATTTTATGGTCCAGTTGACCTACTACTGATAATAAAAGAGAAATGTGCCTAGTAAGTTCAACAAAAATAATATTAATCATTGAGCATGGAATTTAGGTAAATTCTGTTGCCCAATAATATTTTATTTATATATCATAGTCACAGTTATACTGACCTCAAAATGAAAACTTAACCTTGCACATGAGACCACTAAAATGGTCAAGGTCAGATGACTTTCGTCAGATTGACATGCACACATGTTAAACCTTTAAACTAAATATAGTTAACTTGTTTTAACAGTGATAAACTGACCTAGGCTGAAAACTTTAAATTGATCAATGATACAGGATATCAGGTCAAGGTCAGGTGACCTCTATAAAATTGACATGTATATCTTACAAAGATTCTATTAACTAAATATAGTTGAGGTATTAGTAAATGAGAAATTGACCTATGCCAGAGGTTATAAAGTTTACTTTACAAATACAAGTTACATACATACATAATAAAGTTGGAGAGTCAATGAACCATGCTAATGAGTTCATGGACAAGTCAACAGATAAATTGAAGAATGAAACATCACAACAAACTTTATTATTAAGCTTCTTACAATAATAAGACACTGTTGCTAAAGTCTGATATTGTTTGTATTACTTTTACAATATAAAGACTTCGGTGTGAGCCAATGCTCCGTGTTTAAGGCCGTACCTTGACCTATAATGGTTTACTTTTATAAATTGTAACTTGGATGGAGAGTTGTCTCATTGGCACTCATACCACATCTTCCTATATCTAATTAGTCTAGATAGTGGGTTTTTTGTGCAAGTAAAAAAAGGTTTAATTCCCACATTTTGTGCCTGTACAAAGTCATTCTATCTGGACTATGTGTTGTTCTATATTGTTTGTACATCAAATTCTTCAGGGAAGAGAGTTTGTCTTGAAATTTTTTTGTAATCAGATGTACAACTGATGTTAAACAATAGTGACAGCTCATACTTAAGACTAGCTGAGATAAATGTTGACACAGATATATGTCTCTCATTTATGTAATTATAGTATAATGTAAATGTTGAAATTGAAATAGCAATACTTTAACATGTAAACTATGCAAAACATTCAACTTCAGTGAACCATGACTAAGGTGCAAATAATCTCCATTGAAATGAGATGTGCCAATTCTTATACAACTGCATACCAAATATCATTGACATGCTACTAGTGGTTCCCTTAAACTGACTAAATCGTAAACTGGCAAAGCAAAAGTTGCAAAGTCAATAGACCATGACCGAGGGGGTGGGGCAAAAAAATTCTCTATGAAAATGAGATGAGCCCATCCTAATACAACTGCATACTAAATATCATTGACCTACCACTAGTGGTTCCCCTCGAACTGATCTAATCATGAACTTATACATTGTTGTCAATGTTGATGCTGCCACACTGGAAACAGCATGCCTGTTTTCTTTAATTCCATGAGGCGAAACAAAAAAATCAAATAAATCAATGTGTGTGAGCACAGAGAGGGTAAAGATTGCTTTTATTGTGGATTGTGAACTTAAAACTAAACATATTTGGATATATTGTGCACTATTTTACATGTAATTATCTCCCTCTGTCCATAACTACATAGACTTCCACACCATGAACTACTTTCGCACCTTGTGCAATTTGACATAAAATAGTTTTCTTGAAAAGAATGGTAATGTCTATACATGTCATTTTGAAAATTGAATTACTAGTATTTAATATTGTATTATTAATAAATTACTTGATTTGGAATTGGTAGGATCTAAAGAATGGTCTTCTAACTGCACTATAGTATATACACTCATGGTAGGATCTAAAGAATGGTCTTCTAACTGCACTATAGTATATACACTCAGGGTAGGATCTAAAGAATGGTCTTCTAACTGCACTATAGTATATACACTCAGGGTAGGATCTAAAGAATGGTCTTCTAACTGCATTATAGTATATACACTCAGGGTAGGATCTAAAGAATTGTCTTCTAATTGCACTATAGTATATACACTCAGGGTAGGATCTAAAGAATGGTCTTCTAACTGCACTATAGTATATACACTCAGGGTAGGATCTAAAGAATGGTCTTCTAACTGCACTATAGTATATACACTCAGGGTAGGATCTAAAGAATGGTCTTCTAACTGCACTATAGTATATACACTCAGGGTAGGATCTAAAGAATGGTCTTCTAACTGCACTATAGTATATGGGTCATTATCAAAAAAACATGCAAAACTAATAGATGTTATTTGGTCTTTTCAAGTCAAAAGACATGAAACTATATCAAAATGTATCAAAATAACTATTGCATATGAAAGATATGAATGTTTTGTGATATACTATACACAGTTTACAGTATGAAATGTTATAAAAACATTCTTAATTTTTTCTCAAACCCTTGGATATAGCCAGAATCAACTGTTATTTTTCACTATAAATCCCTTCAGACCTGAAATAGGGCTATTATTCATATCATTTGTTATTAGAAATTATCACTTTTTATTGCATTTGATACATACAAACATTTTTTTAATGATTTGGAAGGTGTATGTTGGTTTTATAATAAAAAATTTAACCAAAAGGAAAAGTCTCATTTTTTAAGTCAATGGTGTAACCAAAAGACAAATTGGTAGGGTAAGAGTTATCTTTCTCAATATTTCAGCATTTACAATAGTTTCTCCCTTAGCAATGTTACCTGTAAGCATGTTATGCAAAAGAAAACAAACTTTTATGTTGAAAATTTAGTAAAAAAATATTAAAAGTAAGTACAAGCTATATCGTAATTGAAAATAGTGTCCATGGTGTACCCTTATAAAAATCTGTTTTTTTTTAAATTCCTAAACTTTGAATTATGAAATATATTGATTGTAGAAACATGCACCAGGAACACCATATAAAATAGGGGAATGGAGCCCTTATTTTGTAACTAAACCTTAAAATACACCTGAAAATCAATGGTATTACTGTCAATGGTGAGACCATTTTAATAAAATAACACCATTGACCAGCTTAGTAACACCACTGAATATATTATGACTATCAGCATTTTTTGGTGTTTCTTTCATGTTTAACAGGCGAAACATCATATTATTTATAACAAACAATACTTATTTAACAATGTTTTAACAATATCATGTATTACATATACAAAGTTTTCAAAAAATGGTGTATGCTGGTAACACCAATGACACTATTTAGTAACACTACTGACATTTTTAGTTACTGATATTATGTTATATAATTTGAGATTTTTAAGCCTAAGAATTATTTTTTCTTCTTTTTCTTTTGCTCAGTGTTCTCTGTTTTGTGTTCAGTACTTAATAAAAGTAAAATTTGAAATGTGTTGTCAATGGCGATACTTTTGTGTCATTGGAGTTACTGAAGAGTCAGTGGTGTTACTATATAAAATTGCGATACTTTTTAATTTTTATTCATAAATGAAAGCGTTTTTAGGTTGTATACGAAGGATTAAGCATATTCTTATCATTTCATCTTATACATTATACATATATTCAATTTAAGTGTATTTTTTAGTATTTACAACAGCCATAATTAGGACAGCCAACTTTTTTACGACAATGTATTCTGAAATTTATGTTTAAAAAGAATGTATAGCTAGAGGAATAATGTCAATAAGTAGTAATTTAAACCTTAACAACAAATTGGAACAGTTGTTTGATGTTTAACAATAATATTTAGTACCTAAATGCATGTTTTAAATTGGTAACACCATTGACACGATTCTATCAAAGGATGACCTAAAATTGTTGAAATTGAAGGAACCCTTCATTTTTCCCATTGCATATTTCTGAAAATAGTTGCTACCATACTATAGAATAGAGAGACACATTTAAATGTTTTAAACAATGACATCGTTTTTCCAAATATTACTTCATCGAAATTTGCATGTTTTTTTATAATGACCCATATACACTCAGGGTAGGATCTAAAGAATGGTCTTCTAACTGCACTATAGTATATACACTCATGGTAGGATCTATAGAATGGTCTTCTCACTGCACTATAGTATATACACTCAGGGTAGGATCTGAAGAATGGTCTTCTAACTGCACTATAGTATATACACTCAGGGTAGGATCTAAAGAATGGTCTTCTAACTGCACTATAGTATATACACTCAGGGTAGGATCTGAAGAATGGTCTTCTAACTGCACTATAGTATATACACTCAGGGTAGGATCTGAAGAATGGTCTTCTAACTGCACTATAGTATATACACTCAGGGTAGGATCTAAAGAATGGTCTTCTAACTGCACTATAGTATATACACTCAGGGTAGGTTCTGAAGAATGGTCTTCTAACTGCACTATAGTATATACACTCAGGGTAGGATCTAAAGAATGGTCTTCTAACTGCACTATAACATATACACTCAGGGTAACAAAGAACATACAAGAAAGTACTTTATATTTTTAACAAAATAGTTCTATACTGTAACTTTTTCAATAAGCAAAATATTTGGGTCATTTTGATATCAAATGAAAGCTCAAGGACTTAGGATTACTGTAGAAAATTTTCTCTTGAATGATAAAAAAATATATGGGGAATGCGTCCATGGGACACAGATGATGCCCCCAATTGCATATAACATTATAAAGGGACATAACTCAAGAATGATAAAAATGATGCCACCAAAATTCAAACTGTGGTAATAAGCATTGTGTATAAGAGTCATAACATTTGGTTGAGGCAAACTTAAGTTAGAGAATGCAAATGAATAATTCAGCAAATTTTCCATTTGTAAAGGGGTATAACTCTAGAACGGTAAAAGTGATGCCACCAAAATTCAAACTTTATCTGTGTTTTGTGGTAATAAGCATAGTGTGCAAGTTTCTTAACATTTGGTTGAGGCAAACTTAAGTTAGAGAATGGAAATAAATAATTCAGCAATTTTTCCATTTGTAAAGGGGTATAACTCTAGAACGGTAAAAGTGATGCCACCAAAATTCAAACTTGATCTGAGTTTTGTGGTAATAAGCATAGTTTGTAAGTTTCATAACATTTGGTTGAGCCAAACTGAAGTTAGAGAACGGAAATGAAAAGTTCAGCATTTTTTCCATTTGTAAAGGGGCATAACTCTAGAACGGTAAAAGTGATGCCACCAAAATTCAAATTTTATGTGTTTTGTGGTAATATGCATTTTGTATAAGCTTCATAACATTTGGTTGAGGCAAACTTAAGTTAGAGAATGAAAACTAATTTCGGGACGTAGGTATGTACCTACGGACAAGGGTAAAACTTAATGCCCCCTCCGCTACGGTGGGGTTATAAATATGAAATTAAAATTGGGCATGTTTGCCCTGTTACTCAGATCAGAGGTACCTGTTTTAGTACTACCAAACTAATGGAAGCCAGTGCACTCTAATATGCAATTGAGGGTATGATGAATTTTTCAGTCCAAGTCAGGATAAGGTATAGTTTTGATATGAAATGAATGTCACTTTATTTGAACTTGAAGAAATAAATTGAGGACTGAACACTTCTTCCTATTTTTAATGACAATTAAATTCCCAAGCTGTTACAGCAGCTGATCGTAACCTGTTCCAATGAAGCCGACCCTCAAGAGACAACTACAAAATGTAACTTTTACTTAATATGTTAAAACACAACAATATAGCACAGGTACATTTATTTGCCATAAAACTGTAAACAATGTACAAAGATAGCACATGTGACTAAAGTAACAGTAATAAAGGTCATCACAATATATGAAGGTCAACTCCATGGTAACAGAATAATTCACCATTATTTTTCTACATTAAATTGATCATATTCTAATTTTCAATACTGATTTACATATGAAAAACCAAGGAGAAAGTGCAGTAGCTTAACAAAGCTAATGTTTTTTTTTAAATTAAGAATTTATAATTATGTATTCATTATCACTGTTTGCTTCTTAAATTGTAAGACGAGAAATAAAAAATAAAAATGTCATCTTTCGTTTGTCATTTCATGAAACAGTACATATCTAAAGTGTTGTTATAATATTACAGTTTACTTTTGGAAACGCCATAATGTCAATGAAATATGTCGATTTACATGTAACATTTATGAGTATCTGTTCTCTCTTGTCATATCTGAATGGCAGACATGGTTGACTTGTTTGTTATACCTAGACTTTTGAAGAGGATCCACTTTTAGCCTGGAATTTAAAATTATACCAAATGGTCTTAGAATATAGAATGGCGGAAGGACCTTCTTATGGAATTCAGGATGGAGTAGTTTAATTCATGGCCAGTTAAATTGTCAGTTATTTTGGAATTAATTATATTAGATGCCCGAACTTACACATTATTTTCATAGGAATTTAGGGATTTGGCATTCATTTTCTCAGGAAGTTGGGATGAGACCCCCTCCTACCCGACTAAATATACAAATATTTAATAAACCAAATATTAATGATTCTTCAAATAAATATGTTCAGAGCAGCTGATCTACAAAACTGCATAATTTCCAAATCTAATTATTAAATCTCCTCTTACTATGGGCTTACTTTTTGATTAAAATAAATTTGTTACCAAGGTGCCAAATTAAAATATGCATTAAAGCACAAAACCAGGTACCAAGCACAGCACATCATAAAAGAGCAAACTGATTCTAATTCTTTGTAATGTAACTGATTGGGAACCAGATTAAGGTTATATGATTTTCATGACATAGAGACATTACATATAACACACTAATTGTGGAGAATAAAACAAATATTTAATAATAGTGTATTTACTGTGTGACCTCTAGTTACAGGTCAACCTATTGTTGTTTAACTGAACCAGAAATAAATTTCTATTTGTAAAATTACCTTTTATGGACAATTTTAACAGTTGAAACATGATTTGTTATATTTGTATAATCAACAAACAACAATACACATAAATCTTTGATGCATAAAATGTAGGTCACAATTACCAGCTTTATATTTTCTACTTCCTATATTTTTGTAATTATAATTTTACGCACAGGTAAATTTGCTCTTTCCAATAGCTTACCATTGTCAATGAATGGTTCCCCGGGTTGATAAGGGACAAGGGAGGTAACCAAAGTTGATATTCATGGTTATTTTTCCCTCCCAATTTGGTATGGAAGTGATAAAATTATTTCAAAGGCAAATTTCAAATGTACTCTTCTTTGCCCTTCTTTACATGAAATGAACCAAAATTGTTTCCTCTATTTTATGGAACAATTGTCTTTAATTTTCTGTTATGCAAAAACAAAGGTAACATTGTTAATTAATTAAAAATAACATGTGAACTTTGACACAAACAGAAGAAATACTGTTTGGCCATTGTGATATAAGTAACATAGGATTTAAAATCAATGAGTCTACATAATTATAAAGCACCATTGTAATGTGTGAAACAGGTTGAGAAAGCTACTAGTTATACATATCACTCCTCAAACTTTAGGTCTCGACTCTACATTGTATCTGAAAAGGGTTATTTTAATAGATGCAGAGAACATCCCCACTAATGTTGCTATTATATGTTTCATTCCAAAAAACCTTTACCTTATAACATTTAGTATTCTGTCAATGTGATTAAAAAAAACTACATGAAAAAGTCTTTGGGTATTCCTGTTAACTATCTTTCAATGTGATCTAAGTTACAAGTCAAAAATAGTTCTACCATACATTTGATGGTCTTTTAGCAAAATCAACAATAAGCCACTATTTTGAAAAAGCTTTCAACTAAAAATAATTTACCTGATTTTTGAAAGAAATATTTGTAATATACAGAAGCAATGTACAAGCTACTATAGAAGGGGAAGTAACTCTATTGGTCACCGGTATCATTATAACATCCTGAGGCACTTTACACATCAGAGTTACCCCCCTTAGTTTTGGCATTATAATATTTACAGCATCACACAACATTCTATTAAATAAATGTCTTACACCAGAAACCACTCATGTGTAAACCAATTCTCTTCCAAGTATTCAGATATATCTGTAATTTTATAAGAGCTATCAAAAAAACATTCAGAAGTTGGAAACATAATATATCAGCCAGAATTTGATTGATTGATTGTTGGTTGCTTAACGTCCAGTGGCAAATATATCATGTATGCTCAAGACAAAGCCAGACTTTGGGTGTCTCAAAAACAAAATGACCACAATTGATGTTTTTCACCAGAGCAATATTGAATTTAACACCAAACAATGTTGTTTAGAAAGCTCTTTAAAAATCAACTGACCTTTAAAAAAAATAGTAATTTACACATGAGTAGTTTTGTTGTAAAATAAAAAGCATGTCAAATTCTTCCATTACTGGGTGCCTTCATAAAACCCTCAGCCAGTTGAGTCAAATTCTCCCATTATTAGGTGCTTTCATACACCCCTTAACCAGTGAGTTAAAATAGTTTTAACTACATGTCTGTTTAATAATTTTATATTTTTTGGCACAAGAAACATATAGTTTCCTGAGTTGTGATTAATATCTACTGTAAATTCAGAAATAACTGCCAGAATTTTATTATTGTGAATAATGTGACTGGGTGAGTATCACAATAGTGGGAACTCCCATGTGACTGGGTGAGTATCACAATAGTGGGAACTCCCATGTGACTGGGTGAGTATCTCAATAGTGGGAACTCCTATCCCAATTTCTGTTACATATATTTGTTTGCAGCTTTTCCTGCAATCACAATAATTATTTTCACATTTGGTCTGTCATGTAAAAAATGCATGTAATAATTTCTGTATTTCTTGATAACATTGCATTGTTGGAAGTTTTGTTAGCAACAGAGCTATTGGTGTCT
This sequence comes from Mytilus californianus, assembly GCF_021869535.1. Taxonomy (NCBI): domain Eukaryota; kingdom Metazoa; phylum Mollusca; class Bivalvia; order Mytilida; family Mytilidae; genus Mytilus; species Mytilus californianus. The sequence continues at coordinate 1,727,929 of NW_026262669.1, read as the reverse complement.
TATCCAATCATAAGGTTTTACACAAGAGAGATAAATCAGATTATAAAATTTGGTACTGGAGCTCCTTGTTAATTCATACTTCTTTTAAAGCCTTTTTTTTCTTTTAACTTTTGACCCTGTAAATTGTCTCCCTCGTATTGGCCAATCAAAATCTGGCATTTTGACATGAAGTATAATACATATCAATATTCTATTCTTGTAAGCATTATCTAAAACTGCACATACAATGAAGAAACAAATCCCTTTTAAGAGAAGCAGACTTGCCTGAGAAGTAAATTTCTTGGTGGTCAATACATAACATCAATTTAACTTTAAAATTCATTGACAGTTCAACATTGAAAGAATATATCACCATACGTTTTATTTCACTTTAAAAGGAATCAAAATTTACAGGTGAAAAAAAAATAGTACTTTCTAAAAAATAAACAGTAACGACTACATTTGTATCTTATCAGTATACTGTTCACTGATCACAGATTGAAAATGAAATTAAAAACATTATAAAAATTGACAATAAATTTCTGTTTTAAAATATCTTAATTTACACAATTTAAAAACATGCAATCTATGAACATAATAATCAGCTAAGTAAAACCATGAAACCCTTGCTCTTCTTATAACCTCCCACTTACTGAAGTGGTGGTACAGTAATCAGTCAAGTGAATTATGGACACTGGCTCTTCTACAAACCACCCACTTACAAAGTGGTAGGTATAGTGGATCATTGTGCTAGTTGGTTAATTTATTTATCTAAATTTCTCCTTATCCATTCATTTCCATAAGTTTAATTACCATAATAGCATTGTTGAACTCCTGTTTTATTTTTAATCCATATTTATGTTAAATTAAGCTATGTTTAGATTGTCAGTTGGTCAATTTTCATAGAGTGGCAATTTAAGTGCATAGTTAAATTCAAGCCAACAAATTGATTCAGTTTTGTCAACAACCATTCTATCCAATGTGATTAGGAAATATGTACGAAAAATAAATTAAGCCAGGGTTCCAAGCTTTCTCTCTTAACAATGAAAAATCATAATTATGTATAATGTGTATATAAAATCAATGATCAGCAATGTGATATACAATAAAATACAGGGGTAAACACATACAAAGCACATGACTAATCTAACTTTTCTACCTCCATCTATAGAGAGCAGTTAACAACTTTTCTATCTCCATTACAAAAGAGTTCAATTACAACCTTTATTTCATGACTTTGTCAATAACAATTCAACATAACAATGCCACTTTTCAGTTCATTTGATGACTATTTTGACCTTTTGACTTTCTGACCTATGACATACTAGAACATGGAAGTCCTGGTGACCCCATCTGACATAATACTCTATCAAGCCATTGCAGTGGTCCATTCAGATGGATCTCAATCCAACATGGTGTACTGGTTACAGTTTGTCGTCTGCAAAATTAAACCACCATTAAATATTTTACCGGTATATATAAATCCGCTATAAAAGATGCAGTTGAACTTGCAGTGAAAATCTACTGATTGTTATTGTCAGACAGTTCTAACTAAGTTTTTAAATATTTTTTTTAATATTCATATAAAATTGCTTGAAATCTGTATTTTTTTGGTAGTTGCATGGCTTTTAATATTTAGTTGTATGTTTCATATGTGCATGAAGATTTTATTTTTGTTTTGTATATGTTTTTATATTTGGTAAAAAAAGAGCTTATGTTAGTATGTTTTATACCATGCTGAATCAAAATAAAGTGGTCTATGTGAAGTGTAAACTTTGCTCTGTGTTGAAGGCTGCACTGTCAATGTTAAGATGAAGAACTGCATATAAGAGCTATTCCTTTGCTTTAAGGTTTTCTGACGGTCATGAATGGATTTTATGACATCGAGGACAGTGGATATAATCCAGCAACTCTCAGTAAAATAAATTTCTATGACTGACATTCAGGTTTAAATTCTACAATGGAGGTCTACTTCACATAAATATAAAAAGCACAGCTAAAACTTTTTGGGTGTGTGTGCTCCAAATGAATGGAAACCTTCTATGATCCCAATGTATGTAACTAGTTACTTACATACACACCACTCGATTGATTGATTGATGGATTGGTGTTTTTTTAACACCACTTTCAACACTATTGTGCTACTTCGAGGCGGTCAATTTTTATTGGTGGAGTAAGCCGGAGTGCCTGGAGAGAACGACGACCTTCAGTAGGAAAACTGACAATCCTAGTCAATTAAGATTGGAGTTGAGTGCACCTGCCCTGTGCGGGATTTGAACTCACAACCTCAGTGTTGACTGGCTATCGATACAGTAGTTGGACTACTTAGACCACTCGGCCACCGAGGCCCCTCACACACACCACTCGATCTCTGGTGGATACTTAAGGGCAATCAAACTAACATTACATATTGAGGGGCCTTGGTGGCCAAGTGGTCTAAGTACTTTAACTACTGTATCACTAGCTTAACACTGACGTTGTCAGTTCAAGCCCCACATGTGGCAGGTGGGCTGGAATCCTATCTTAATTGACTTAAGATTTTCAGTTTTCCTACTAAAGGTCGAAGGTTCCCTCTGGGCACTCCAGCTTCCTCCAAAACTGGCCACCACGAAATAGCAAACAGTGCTAAAAGTGGCCTTAAACACCAATCAATCATCTAACATTACATAGTCATTACCTGTACTCAGCTCCCCATCCTTTGACAAAACTCATACGAATAGTACACATGCGAGTTAGTTGATAAACAGATTCAAATCCTTGATTGACAGACTGGGCAAGCAATGCAGCAAATTCTTGGTTGTTAAAGATCTTTAAATTACATCCTGAAAAAAAGAAACAAAAGTCAGAGATAATATTTAAAATTTGCAAAACTTGAAATATTAAGGGTTACCTCCCTTCTACTAAACTTACTTGAATTATTTTATAAAGAACCCCTGTACATGCTATTTATAGCTTTCATGGGTTAGCATAGGTTTAAACTAGATGAGTCGGAAAGATACAAATGGCATGCTCGCAAAAAAAAGGTTGAAACAATTTTTAGGAGTGGAAATTTGAGAATGAATGTCTGTATAACTGTTATTTTCACGAAATATTCAGAGGCGTTTAGAAAAAAAGTCTGTAAAACTGTTCGTTTAGGAATGACGGAATGATGGATAAGGGTAACACTATATGGCCCGAACACTTTGTGGTGGGGCCATAAAAATAATCAGCATTGTTTGAGGCTATTAAAGCTTCAACTATTGATCAAAGGTTATGTTCTACTTTTAATTGAGTAATGAATGTTTAATCATCTATGTAAATTTAAACACAAGTGAATCAACGCCTGGTAAATCTTCTGTCAGTAGATTCCATAAAGTGGATACCTCGGGTATGAAGGGTCGTTACGATAAAAACATAAAATGTAGAAGGTCCAGTAGCAACAACACTTTAAGGAATGCTCCAGTAATTTATTGAGATCGACATGTTTCAGTGGCTAGGCCACCATCATCAGGATAGAAAACAATACATAAAATCATGCTGAGGTACAAAATCGGGTTGAGAAAATTAAAACGTCACAATGTTGCTATGGTGAGTAACGTTATAAATAGCAATTGAAAGAGAAAGTAAAAGTAAGTATATATGGAAGTGAACTATTAAAATAAAATAAAATAAAAATACAATGTTTTTGTTGTTAAAATGTTTGTTAAAATTATTCTATGTAAATTGTTGATATTTTCAACCTGAATATAATTTATCTTTTTACCTGTACTCATATGGATACTGTGACGGTAGATAACTGACAAAGAAACTGTAAAGGGGGAGACTTACAAAGAAACTGTAAAGGGGGGGGGGGGGGGGGACTTACAAAGAAACTGTAAAGGGGGGGGACTTACTTACAAAGAAACTGTAAGGGGGAAAACTTACAAACAAACTGTAAGGGGAAGACAACTCACCTGGTGGTATTTTACATACTGTAGCAGGATGCCAACCATATCTTTGGTTACAATTAGGACTTTGTACAAATACAGCACTTTCACTCAGACATTCAGCAAATACCTCTCCTCCTATGTAATATAGTCTCACGCCTTTACCTAGAAATACACAAACACGTAACGTTAAAACACTTTTTGCTGTTAGTTGAGACAGTGAGTAAATAATCAGTTAACTAACAGTTGCAATTTAGACAGAATATCAATATTTAATATCAGTTTACTTAAAATTTCAAGGAAGACCGAATTTGACTTAAAATCACTGAAAATTTGAGGTTTGACAGGGTTTAACTGTATTATCGATGTAAAATTGTGATTAGACAGGGTTTAAACTGTATATTTGAGGTTAGACAGAGTTTAAACTGTAAAATTGAGGATAGACAGAGTTTAAACTGTATAATTGAGGTAAATTTGAGGTAAGGCTGGGATCAAATGTATAACTGAGGTCAAGTAGAGGTTAGGAAGGGTTTAACTGTATAATTAATTTACATTTGAGGGGTAACACATGGTTTAACTGTATAATTGATGTAAATTTGAGGTTAGGAAGGGTTTAACTAAATAATTGAAGTAAATTTAAGGTTTGGAAGGGTTTAACTTATAATCATTGTCAAGACAGGGTCTCATTGTATAATCATTGAACAGACAAGGTTTAACTGTATAATCATTGTAAAGACAGGGTATAACTGCATAATTGTTGGAAAGAAAGGTTTAAATGTATACTCATTGTTATCAAGGTTTAACTGTATAATATAGATAACAATATGTCTCCCTGTCATTGAGGTTGGGAAGGGTTTAACTTATAATCATGTCAAGATTGGGTTTAATTGTATAATCATTGTACAGACAAGGTTTAACTGCATATTTATTGTAAAGACAGGGTTTAATTGTATATTCACTGTAAAGACAGGGTTTAATTGTATATTCATTGTAAAGACAGTGTTTAACTAAAAATCATTGTAAAGACAGGGTTTAACTGTATATTCATTGTAAAGACAGGGTTTAATTGCATATTCATTGTAAAGGCAGGGTTTAACTTAAAATCATTGTAAAGACAGGGTTTAACTGTATATTCATTGTTAAGACAGGGTTTTAATGTATATTCATTGTAAAGATAGGGCTTAACTGCAGAATTGTTGGAAAGAAAAGTTTAAATGTACAAGCATTGGAAAGACAGGGTTTTACTGTATAATAATTGGAAAGAAAGGTATACTTGTATAATCAACTAGATGTAAGTTTGAGGTTAGGCAAAGTTTTACTGTATAATCAACTTGATGTAAGTTTGAGGTTAGTCAAGGTTTTACTGTATAATCAACTTGATGTAAGTTTGAGGTTAGGCAAGGTTTTTCTGTATAATCAACTTGATATAAGTTTGAGGATTAGGCAAGGTTTTACTGTATAATCAACTTGATGTTAGTTTGAGGTTAGGCAAGGTTTTTCTGTATAATCAACTTGATATAAGTTTGAGGATTAGGCAAGGTTTCACTGTATAATCAACTTGATGTAAGTTTGAGTTTAGGCAGGGTTTAACTGTATATTTGATGTAAATTTGAGGTTAGTCAAGTTTTAACTGTATAATGTAGTTGTGATAGACAGGGTTTTACTGTATAAAAGATTTGATAGACAAGGTTTAACTGTATAATATAGATACCAATATGTCTCCTTGTCATTTCCACTTGTTGTGTTCTGTTGATATTAGACAACAGACCGAGACAGAATCTCTCAGAGTTTGATGGATCAGTGAACCCATCTACTGTCAACGAGGGCATTGAAGCATGAAATGTCTCCCCAACACGATTATTTAGTTCATAATATGCAATGGAGCACCAAAATGCTGGCTCCTTGTAAGTGACTGGTTCTGCATCTAAAAATAACAATAGTATCATATAAGTGACAGAAACTGCCACTGGAATATTAACAGGCAATACATTCCTTATATATATATATCTATCTGTTTATAATTAAGATCCATTTATCACACCAGGTGATCCGTTTATTTGGCAATCGCCAATGGCAGTCAGCAGGGTTTAAGAACATTTGTTGTTCGACCTGTTAGTCAAATGCGTTTTGTTAAAATATACTTTTTCACTTTTTTGATCTTTTGGAAAATGTTGTTTGTGCTGTATTTAGACCCCTCTAACAAGAAATTTGTTTTGCATGCACACGTATAAAAATTGCGGTTTTTATCCGACGCAATCATAGGTTTGAACGTTGTTTTCAATTTAGACTTGTGTATATCTATCTTCTTATATACTAGCCCCTTCCCATCACTCCATTGTTACTGATATCACTGATTGCTACTTGCTTAATGTCTATAGGCAAATATTTCATGCATATACATGACAATCATCCCTTTGTGCTCTAGATTAAGTCAGAAGCATTTATTCCTTATATAAATTAATATACCTATATGGAGCTTTTTCCTTTCAGAACAACAGGTCATTCTTTTCAAGAAACAACCTGGATGATACCAAGTTTCAATGAAATGGGCTTCAAGGCATAAAACAATGACCTGCGTCAGGTTATTTACCATGATTAAAATGATTAAACTACAGAGTACTTAAACATATAATTTGTGTGTTGTTGCCAAATGGGGTTTTACTGTAAAATTTTCTATCTTGAACATTTCTTAAAAGTTTAGGCCGAAACAATCCTTTCCTCCGTTTATTAGGCTGAAATAAATACCATTTACTCTATTAAAGAACAAAATATTCCTATTTAAGAAAGGGAACAGCCACGTTCTTTAAAAAAAGGGAGTGTAATATTTGATACTGATTCTCAATTTAAAAAAAAAATTGTATTGCCAGGCATAAGAGAGAAAAAATTAATCTGAAAAGTTTGTTAAAAATTATTGAAAAAATAATCTGTTTTTCCTTGATAAAAATATCGTGAAACGTGAGAACAAAATATAGCACCCCTTATATATAGCTTATATGATAAATTACTTACAAAGTGACTTGTATTTTTCATCATCATACAATTCATTTGCTTCTTACTTCATGCAATAACTGTAACATTTATATTGTAACTGGACAGTGATTTCTAACGTTTATACCTAGATTAATTAGTGAGTTTTATTTCACATTTATTTTTAGCCTATTAGGCGTGTACATACCTAAACGCTTAAGAAAAGAATATCCCATTTCAATGTGATCAGTAAAATAGGATACAATTCTTAAAATATTTGCAGAAAATGATATTTTTTGACTGTATATAAGTCAGATAATGTATATTTCATGGTTTTTCTTGTCGTATAACACACCTTGTGGTGTCAGGATTGCCCCAAAAAAGACCTCCCTACAATCGGTCTTTCATTTGATCAATCCTGACACCCCTCGGTGTGTTATACAACAAGAAAAACCTTAAAATATACATTAATTATCTATAACATATACACCTATTCCCATGACAGAGGAACTATCAACCAAATGCTAGTAAAAAATTCACTGGAGAACAATCATGGATACATTAATATTTGTATATTTACCTGTGAATCTGTTACCTAAATAGTAATTACAACGTTGAACCTTTTTTCAATTACTTTTTTTCCCATCCCGCCCAATGTCTCTTCCTATATATAAGCCTGGTTTAACAACCGCCCACTGTCCCTTCCTATATATAAGCCTTGTTTAACAACCGCCCACTGTCCCTTCCTATATATAAGCCTGGTTTAACAACCGCCCACTGTCCATTCCTATAAAGACCTGGTTTAACAACCACCCACCCTCCCTTGCAATATAAGCCTGGTTTAATAACCACCCACTGTCCCTTCCTATATAGACCTGGTTTAACAACCACCCACCCTCCCTTTATGTATATAGACCTGGTTTAAACAACCATCCACCATCCCTTCCTATATAGACCTGGTTATACCACCACCCACCCTCCCTTGCAATATAAGCCTGGTTTAACAGCCACACACCCTCCCTTCCTATATAGACCTGGTTTAACAACCACCCACTCTCCCTTTATGTATAGGACTGGTTAAACAACCACCCATCCTCCCTTTCTATATAGACATGGTTAAACAACTGCCCACTGTCCCTTCCTATATAGAATTGGTTTAACAACCACCCATCCTCCCTTTATGTATAGACCTGGTTAAACAACCACCCACCCTCCCTTCCTATATAGACCTGGTTTAACAACCACCCATCCTCCCTTTATGTATAGACCTGGTTTAACAACCACCCACCCTCCCTTCCTATATAGATCTGGTTTAACAACCACCCACCCTCCCTTCCTATTTAGACCTGGTTATACAACCACCAATCCTCCCTTCCTATATAGACCTGGTTTAACAACCACCCACCCTCCCTTCCTATATAAGCCTGGTTTGACAACCACCCACCCTCCCTTTATGTATTGAACTGGTTTAACAACCACCCACCCTCCCTTCCTATATAAGCCTGGTTTAACAACCACACACCCTCTCTTTATGTATAGAGATGTGTTGTGTTTCTTTAAATGATAAACTTACCAAGAGGAGAACTTGGAGAAACATCCACGCCATCTATAAAAACAAAAACAAAAACACTTTTACAATTAAACAAGGAGTTGCATACAATTTCATGCAAAAAAATATTTCTATTCATAATCAGACATTGCACAAAAAACATACATCCTCACAAGGTATAATAAAAATTCAAACTATCATCAAACTGTTAGAAACTGTCGAGTAGAATAGCCTGCATTCAGTGGTTGTCATTTATTGCTGTATATCATATTTGTTTTTCATATATTGTTTTGTACATTAATCCGGCCTTTAGCTTTTTTGTTTGAATTGTTTTACACTTGACCATGTCAGGGACGTTTAAAGCCTGCAATGTGGTTTTTCTCATTGTTGAAGGCCATACTATGTTGCTAACTTCTACATCATATAATATCTGATAGATGGTTGTGACATAGGCAATCATACCACATCTTTTTATTTTTGCATGGTGCATTTGTACAACTCAAATTATAAAGTTCTTGATCAAATATTAAATCAGGACTTGTACAGAAACTGAAAATTAAGTAAGAAGGAAAAAAATCTCTTAGTCTAAAAATGCTCTGATGAGTCTGTATAACAAAGGTTCAAAGTCTTATTAAGCAGAGGTTGACTTCCTGGCAGATCTGATGCTGGTTTACTACTCAACATTCAAAAAATTTCTTTCCTTAATAGATTTATAAGCTGAGTAATATGTAACAAATTCCATGTTCAGTGTGTATATTCAACAAAAGTTTTACAATAGAGTATCGCCAAACAGGAAGTGACTACCCAGTAGATCTAAAACAAACCACAAACTTGATCCAATAGCACTGCATCAGATTATAAATCAACCAAATCATCTCAATATCTACAGGTATGAAGAAACAAGAATGTGTCCATAGTACACAGATGCCCCACTCGCACTATCATTTTACATGTTCAGTGGAATGTGAAATTGAGGTCAAAACTCTAATTTGGCATTAAAATTAGAAAGATCATATCATAGGGAACATGTGTACAAAGTTTCAAGTTGATTGGACTTCAACTTCATCAAAAACTACCTTGACCAAAAACTTTAACCTGAAGCGACCAAAAACTTTAAACTGGAGTGGGACAGATGGACAAACAGACGCACAGACCAAAAAACATAATGCCCCTAGATGGGGCATAAAAATAAACAGACAAGCACAATTTTCATGAAATTTTTTTAAGACAATTATTTCATGAAAAGTAGCTAGGTCATACAAAGGGTAATACAACGCCAGCTCCATCTGTAACTCACTATTATTATATATTTTAACAATCAAAATTCACTTCATAGTGGAAAAAATAAAGCTTAAACTGTTGAATTTCAGAATAAATGACTAACAGAAAAGACTTAAGACTGTAACACTGACTATATACCCCTAGCAACTGGCCAAAGTTATCCTGAAATAGCATAAGGCTGACAGACTTAATACTGTTGTGTCAAAATATTGAAATAAAGCATTTAACAGTATATTATCACATGTCTTTTTAAATATTTAAAATCAATACCATACTGAAATTGCCAATATAAAAAATTTATCAAGTAATACTCTGAAAGTTCAAGGTCAAGGCAAACCATGTGTTGTCACTAACATCCGTGTACATTTAATCTAACAAAACCCTTATTATTAATATTGGGTTATACAAAGTCATTGCCATCCTGAGTATAATTTTAGTAAATATCAAATATAAAAATTTAAGTATTTCTAAATCAGATTTGAATAAATCTTCTGGGACAAGGTGCTAAACGATCTTATTAAATTTATCAAAAAAATACCATGTCTAGTCACGAAAAAGTATACATGGGTAATACAAATTCCTAGTCATCATTTCTGTTATTGATTAAAACCAAATATTTTATTATATGGTACTTCAAAGTCCAATTAAATGAACCTTCTGAGTAAATAAAGCATTTTTTGAATGTTTTCAAGGGAATCACAATGTAAAAATCAACTAATAACTTCCGAGAGGTTAATGACTTCTGGGACCAATCTTCTCTGACTGAAGAAATAAATTAGGTTAGGAAATAATCTTCTGAAGGATGATTCCTTGGAAGAAGGCTGAACATTTTTAAACCTAGATAAGTCACGATTTCTTGTATTTCCTTATTGTCTTTTTGACCTCATTTAACCAGAAAAATCTGCTTTTGCTTTCAAATTTCATTTCATGGTAAAATGGGCTGAGATGTAGGTCAAATTTGTGCAGGTTGAACTGTATTGGAGAAACAGTCATAAAATATGTACACTTATTCTGCTTATACAGCAAAAAAATCTAGTATGATCATTTGCAGTCAGACATGTTGCTGTCTAGCTGATTGACATGCTCTGAACGTTTATCTTAGATGACAATTTGTTGTTGGGTTGCTGAAGTATACCCCACATCTCCATTTTATGTATACTTACCCATGCCCTGTGTGTCTGTGTTGTCACCATCCTCACTCATGTACCCAGGAGGAGGGGTATCTGTAATAAACAACAAACACATGTAAAGATCTAAAACAACACATATGTAAATCTAAAACAACACATGTATAGATCTAAAACAACACATATGTAAATCTAAAATAACTCATGTATAGATATAAAACAACACATATGTAAATCTAAAACAACACATGTATAGATCTAAAACAACACATGTATAGATCTAAAACAGCACATATGTAAATCTAAAACAACACATGTTTAGATCTAAAACAACACATGTGTAGATCTAACTAACACATATTTAGATTTGAAACAACACATGTTTAGATCTAAAACAACACTTGTAAAGGTCTAAAACAACTTGTATATAAATCTAAAACAACACATATATATAGAAGTTAAAACTCAAATAACCTCTACAAGTCATGTAAGAGGGTATTGGTATGGTTTACAGAATACAGAATAGTGGGATAAATAAAAATAAAGAATAGAGAAAAACAGGCAAACATAAAGAAAAGAGTATGATGGGCAAACATATATAAATGTGGAAAAAATTATAGAATACAGACCCTTATTCAATGCTCCACATTTCATCATCTACTCATACAGTGGGTATCCCAAACAGTGGATATACACTAAAACAGTACACATTGATCACATGATATTTGTTACACCTTTTTATACTTCAGTATTTCCAAGCTCTTAAAACACGAGGGAGGGGAGTTGGAGATATGGCAGGTCCTTGTAAAGGGGGGGGGGGGAGTTGGAGATATGGCAGGTCCTTGTAAGCTCAGGGGGGGGGGAGTTGGAGATATGGCAGGTCCTTGTAAGCTCAGGGGGGGGGGGGAGTTGGAGATATGGCAGGTCCTTGTAAGCTCAGGGGGGGGGAGTTGGAGATATGGCAGGTCCTTGTAAGCTCAGGGGGGGGGGGGGAGTTGGAGATATGGCAGGTCCTTGTAAGCTCAGGGAGGGGGGGAGTTGGAGATATGGCAGGTCCTTGTAAGCTCAGGGGGGGGGGGAGTTGGAGATATGGCAGGTCCTTGTAAGCTCAGGGGGGGGGGGGGGGGGAGTTGGAGATATGGCAGGTCCTTGTAAGCTCAGGGGGGGGGGGAGTTGGAGATATGGCAGGTCCTTGTAAGCTCAGCAAAGTCTGGATACAGATGTTTGGATTCTTAGTTATAATTATATAAACAAGTAGATTGATTGATTGATTGGTTGTTGGTGTTTAACACCACTTTCAGCACTATTGGCTAAACATTCAATGGTGATTGGATTCTATACATGGATAATACAATTGAAAACAAATGATATTAAATAACAAATTCTAAGTAGTTACTGCAGTCTTTATCAGCAATTTCCCCTTTGGATCTTACAGCCGAATATTTTTCTATATCATGGACAGGACCTGATACTCGAAATTATTCCACCCGGGTAAATTAGTGACGTTATAATTGGTTTAACGCCCTCACATGGTGAGCCCCTATGGGTCAGTCTACTATTATCGCTTAATATTCTTGCTGATAAAGTCTGTATCAAAAACAAAAATGCCATTATTGTATATATCTGCCAGCTATCAGGAAGACATTTGTAACCTGTGTCACTCACAGTCCACCACAGTGGGATGATAAACAACAGTTTAATTCTTTCTATATATAACTTATCCTAATGACCAGTGATTTTTTTATCGATCCATGCTGAGCTTCTAGGATAAAGTGTTTTGAATGACAACTGCTAATTAATTCCATCTTTCTACTGACAGTCTATATATAGAATTAATTTTTGTACTTCTGGTGGAATGAGCAACATCATTCAATCACATCAAACATTATAGTATCCTTTTTATTCAACATCATTCTTTTTTTATGGTATAATAAATATTAAGAAGATTTGAATTAAAACAAATCAATTGTGTGAACTCAAATTTTGTTCTTCTATTTATTCATGAACAGATAAGAATTTTATTAATAATTTTCAATATCTATGATTTTCTACTAAGAAATATTTAACCCCACATAAACAACATGAGAAATTCTTAAATATCTTCTTCAACAACAAATATTCTTTCCTAATCTTAAAGTATAACTTTCATTGCTGTCTTTAATATGTCGTTCTATAACAATGTTTTTAATTTGTTGTGAAAAATAAAATTACAAAAATACTTAACTCCAAGGTTAAAGTTCAAAAGGAGAAATCCATTATAACAACCCAACAAAACCAAACACTGCGCTATATTAACCTATGGAATGATAGGAAAATAAATGTCATATTCCTGAATTGGTACAGACATTTTCCAAAGAATTGAATGACGGGTCAAACACTAGCTAAACATCCCATTAGTATGACAGTTGACTATAGTTCTGTTATATATTGACAAAAATCATTGTGAGCAGCCCAAACAGAGATGACAATAATTCAGATCCAGTTGTAATATATAACACAACTAAATTAAATAATATAATTACAAAAAACAAAACAATCATCAAGAACTCCATACATATCTAACAAAAAATTGATAGCAAAATATCTTCGACATACACACACTTTCCTGATAAAAGAACAAGTAAAACTGTGAGCTACTGCTCAGTGATGATACCCCTGCCATAATATTTCAGTAAACAGGAAGTTGTTGAGTGATGAATCTGAAAACGCATCACACGGTAAAGCTGACTTATATAAACCCTGAAACCAAATTTCAGAAATCCTTGTCAAGTAGTTCCTGAGAAAAATGCGACAAAAATATTCATGGGACGGACGGATGGACTGACGGACTGACGGAAGGACAGACAGAGGTAAAACAGTATACCCCCCTTTTTTAAAGCGGGGGTATAATTAATGCGGGGATATAAATATAGTATGGTAAAATATCTTTGACATACACATACTTTCCTGATAAAAGTACAAAAGTAACAATTAAAATGATTTTTTTCAATCACATCTTGTTTATAATTAATGGCTTAATGTTAATTGTCATTGTGGAAATCTAATGGCAGATCACTGATAAACTCTTGTTAAATTTTTAGAATTTTGGGTCCTCAATCAGCTCTTCAACTTTGTACTGGTCTTTTTAACTTTTTTTATTCAAGAGACGTTGTTTCAAATTTTTATTGAAAAAGATTTTATCCTGTTCTAATGTTGTTTTCTTGTCTAAAACATGTAGCTTATGTTGTTGGCAAAAATAAAATAAGTCTTTAACTACCTAACTAACCTTAAGGATGTACTTGGGTCAGGTTTAGGAATTTTTGTCAGATGTTCGGACACCTTTGTTTTTTTCCTATGATACAATTAAGGTAAAATATTTTGCCCCAATTTAACACCCATTTTTCTTTTCATATAAGACTTCAATAGATCATAAAAGGTCATTTACCAAAATTTAAGCAGATTCTAAATATTCTTTTCTTTTGATTTGAGACCCAAATCATACCAATGCAAATATAAGGTAAAATTCAGAGTCAGCCTTTTCCTGCCATTTTTTAAAGATTGAAGATCTCAAAAAGGAGCTCCATAACCTATCAATATTTATAGCTTATTTTGTTCCTTTACTAATGCTCTACTGACTAATTATAGTATCAATTTTAAATTCTAGATTTTTTAATTTCACCTAAGTACATCCTTAAGAGGCATGGGTACTGGCAACATCAAACAAATAATTCTTGAATGGTGGCCTGATGTGAAAACATTGACTTCAAAATTGTATTATGGTTAAGATTTCCAAACATAGCATTTAATCCCATTGTGTAATTGACATTAATCTTAATCCACGTAATATTTAACATTTTGTTATATCTATAATAATCCACGTTATATTGAACATTTTATTATATCTACTATAATCCACGTCATATTGAACATTTTATTATATCTATTATAATCCACGTTATATTGAACATTTTATTATATCTACTATAATCTTCTCCTTTTGTTAATAATGATCTCTGTTTAGAAAAACTTCAGGCTATGAGCATAAGGGGCCGACCTCCCTTAACTTCAGGCTTTGAACATAAGGAGCCGACCTGTCTAAACTTCAGGCTTTGAACATAAGAGGCTGACCTCCATAAACTCCAGGCTTTGAACATAAGGGGCTGACCTACCTAAACTCCAGGCTTTGAGCATAAGGGGCTGACCTCCCTTCACTCCAGGCTATGAGCATAAGGGGATGTCACCTCCCTAAATTCCAGGCTTTAAAACTAAGGGGCTGACTTCCATTAACTCCAGGCTTTGTACATAAGGGGCTGAACTCCCTAAACTTAACACTTATTTAGAATCATTACTAATGTTATAATGTATTGAATGATTTGTATGAAGCCTCCCATACTAATTTTTCCAATTTATATTTTCTTCTTTTTACATGATTTTTGCATTGCAATAAATCATCAATTATTTTCCAGCCTAAGAACTGCTATGGACTACTATCAACTAAATCAATTAATCACCACAAGTAAAGATCTACTTAACTTCTATACCACTATTTTCTTTTTTTATCTGGGCTTGTAGTCACTCAGTTTTATCCACTTCTCTAGTTTTAATATATTTTAATCCATATTTCCCCCTATAGCTGTTTTTTCTTACCTTTTTTCATTAGTTAATTAATCAGTCAGGAGAAAGATTTAATATTCTATACATTTTTTTAAGCAAGCCAATGTTCACTCTATGTCCTTGATGGGGAACAACTCTGATTATAAGCATCAGTGAAGTAAAAATGGTTTTAAGCTAGCCAATGTTAAATCTATATCATTACTCAGGATTCTAAGAGGGGAACAACTCTGAATATTGAGCATCAGTGAAGAGAAAGATGTTTTCAAGGTCGCCAATGTTAAATCTATATCATTACTTAGGATTCTTAGATGGGGAATAACTCTGAATATTAAGCATCAGTGAGGAGAAAGATGTTTTTAAGGTAGCCAATGTTAAATCTATATCATTACTCAGGATTCTTAGAGGGGGAACAACTCTGAATATTGAGCATCAGTGAAGAGAAAGATGTGTTAAAGGTAGCCAATGTTAAATCTATATCATTACTTAGGATTCTAAGAGGGGGAACAACTCTGAATATTGAGCATCAGTGAGGAGAAAGATGTTTTTAAAGTAGCCAATGTTAAATCTATATCATTACTTAGGATTCTTAGATGGGGAATAACTCTGAATATTAAGCATCAGTGAGGAGAAAGATGTTTTTAAGGTAGCCAATGTTAAATCTATATCATTACTCAGGATTCTTAGATGGGGCACAACTCTGAATATTGAGCATCAGTGAAGAGAAAGATGTTTTAAAGGTAGCCAATGTTAAATCTATATCATTACTTAGGATTCTAAGAGGGGGAACAACTCTGAATATTGAGCATCAGTGAGGAGAAAGATGTTTTTAAGGTAGCCAATGTTAAATCTATATCATTACTTAGGATTCTTAGATGGGGAATAACTCTGAATATTAAGCATCAGTGAGGAGAAAGATGTTTTTAAGGTAGCCAATGTTAAATCTATATCATTACTTAGGATTCTTAGATGGGGAATAACTCTGAATATTAAGCATCAGTGAGGAGAAAGATGTTTTAAGGTAGCCAATGTTTAATCTATATCATTACTCAGGATTCTTAGATGGGGCACAACTCTGAATATTGAGCATCAGTGAAGAGAAAGATGTTTTAAAGGTAGCCAATGTTAAATCTATATCATTACTTAGGATTCTAAGAGGGGGAACAACTCTGAATATTAAGCATCAGTGAGGAGAAAGATGTTTTTAAGCTAGCCAATGTTAAATCTATATCATTACTTAGGATTCTAAGATGCCCCGGGAACAACTCTGAATATTCATAAAACAATAGTAGTTTAAATATCTAGCAGAAGGTATTTTTACATTAATTAAACAACTCTGGCCAAACTGTTCATGTGTAATTTGCTCTTAAACCAATTCAAATGAAATAAATTGCTTCGCTGAGCGCAGCTGGATACGACCGCAGAGGTCCAACCCTGAACAGTTGGGGCAAAAATGATTTCAAAAAGTCTCAATTCAAATTTCCAATGGAGTTTGCAACCATAATTTCCCATTTTAATACATCATCAAAGTCTTAAAATAGAAAATGACATACATAATTATGGCTAAAATTAATATTCCTTAATCAGTATTTTTAAATAGTAACTTCTAAAAATAAATTGACAGCTAATCACTTCAAGACAATACAACATTTCTTTATACATAATTTAAAAGCAGTGTAAGGGAGGTAATCCAAACATAACATTGTACTTTTTTTTAATTGTCTATTAACTAGGAAACCCTTGATTTTCCCCCTTTTTTGCTCCTAATTCCTCAACGGTTTGAGCCATAACCCCCCAAAGCCAATCCTAACCATCCCTTTGTGGTATGGAAACTTGTGGTATAATTTCAGAGAGATCCATACACTGTTCCACAAGTTATTGTCTGGAAACTAGAAAAATGCTTACTTGGGCCCCTTTTTGGCCCCTAGTTCCTAAACTGTTAGGACTATAACCCCCAAAATCAATCCCAACCTTCCTTTTATGGTTATAAACCTTGTGTTTAAATTTTATAGATTTCTATTTACATTTACTAAAGTTATTGTCCGGAAACAAAATGTCTTTGGACGACACTGACGACGATATGATACCACAGTCGTATAAAAATTGAAGGCAAGCAGTAACTTTTCCTGTGACTAAATCAAAACTAATAAAATATGATTGGAAGTAAAAAGGTGATAAATCACAATTAACTCTTTAATAAGAAATTACGATAGTATTTTATCAGTATCTTATGCTTGTGAAAATAATTGAATCTAATTCGGTACAAACCATTGATATAAGATTGATTTCCCACTTTTTTTAAAAATAGATTCAATATTGTTTTCCAAATATTAAATCGACACAAAGAGATTTTTCATTTATAATAAGTAATTATGCTTCATTACAAAATTCTAAAAGAATAAGACTTTTGATCTGGAAGAAGGTGTGAAACCCCTTTTTACAACTGATATCCTTGACCTTTTCTTGGGAAACTGTGAAGGTCATGTCCTTACCATTTTGCTCATCTTCCTGGCATTCTGTTTTCAGTAAAAGCCCCCAACTTTGTAGCCACTAACTTAGTTTTTAAAAATACACAACAAAATTGAAAAAAAAAGTATTATCTGTCAAATTTATTTTTAAAAACTTTTTTGCTTATTGCAAATAGTGATTTCCATAAAGGTTAATTATGTGCTTAATACCAGAACCCAACTATTTGGGGATATAATATCTTCAGCTTTTTATATAAAATCTTTACCAACCTTCCCAATGCAATAGACTTTAAGGGAATTTATAACCCTAAATGCACATATTTGCTCTTCTTCTCTGGAAATGTCAAAATAATAGATATTGTTGAGAAAATCAAAGAATTTATCAAGAAAATCAATTTCTATATACAGGAATTTATTAAGAAGAATTCTTTCTGACAATTAGAGCAATTTTTTCCCTTAAATAAAAACTGTTAGTGAATCTTGGTTTGAAATATTTCTAAATTGAAATTCCAACAACTATTTGGAATAAAACATTTGTAAAGAAATTGTTTACATGTATGAATATGATGTTACAGTGAAAATTAAATTCAGCTGGCTAACATTAACCGATGGTGCTTTGATTTATATTCCTAAGTGTTAAAATTTTTTTTTATAATCAGATACTAATGTTCTTTTTTTCTGTTCTGTTTTTTTTTTTTATATAATTCATATTTTGTCTGTCGCAGTATGCGAGACATAGGTTTTACTATCCAGCGGCGGCGGCGTAAACTTTTTATATAAAGCTTTATATTTCAGAAGGTAGAAGACCTGGATGCTTCATATCTTGTATGTAGATACCTTATGTCACGAAGTTTCCGCCTGTCATATGTCCAGGCAATGTCCTTGACCTCATTTTCATGGTTCAACAACTAATTGAAAAATAATTTGAGTTTTTTTGTCACGTGAATTTCTCACTTATTATGAGTAACAGGATAACCATATTTGGTATATGGGTTCCTTGCAACGTCTACATGTTCATCAGGCAGGGATCACCTGACCCCGACCTCATTTCATGGATCAGTGATCAAGTAAATTACACTGTATTCAATCTTTATAATGTCCAATCAGAATGGATGTAGTAAATTACACTATATTAAATCTTTATAACGTTCAATCAGAATGGATGTAGTAAATTACAGTCTATTAAATCTTTATAATGTCCAATCAAAATTGATGTAGTAAATTACAATGCACTAAATGGAATAGGATCCCAGTTACAAGATACCAGTCCAGTACACACGAATGAAGTCCCTTAATAAATCTACCATCTTTTAAATGGGATATTGTACCAAGATGAAAATTATGTAAAGTTGCTTAAATTTGTAGTATATCCAAAGGGTATTCATTAAACTTTCAACTTCTGTTAAATTTTAAGTGATTCTGAAATGTATAGGATGGATGATTGTCTGAGTAAATGGTCCAGTTTTTATTTTCGATTTTAACCAGAAAGTTAATAAAATTACCCTATTTAATTATACTCAAAATAGTATTGACCCTTCAAGAATTCTCCAAGAAACCATGCAGGGGGCTACTAGTATGATAAAGTAATAGAAATTTTGCAGTCTTATATAGGGAATAAAAAATCTGCCCCTCAATTATGATGACATTGCATTGAAGTAATGGGGGAAGTAATTGGGTCCTTCCAAATCTTCATATCTACAATAACCTGTCCTGATAATTGATGGATGACTATATATATAGCTAACTATTGGAAATCAATATCATCAGGTCAAAAGTGGTCAGTGACTACTAATGAGTGGCCTTAAAAGGGTAAATCATTCAACATACTGACCTGTTATGAATGGTCTTTATAATCATTCATATCTACACATATATATTTTTTCTTTATCAAAACAAGTTTAAAGTAAAAGTGATAAGAAAAGTGCAGTTTGTAAGTGAAAAACAATTTATAATCTGAGAAAAAAAAGTGAAATTATCTGGAACTGAATCCCTGTTTATTCTTATAAAACTGTTACTTGTTAAACCAAGAGTTAAGACATGCTAAAAATTTGAGCATAACGAAAACTATATAGTAGAAATCTTAGTTAAATGACTTTTATAACAAAGTGATTATTTAACAATGCCAGTATCATAAGATCTGTCAGGTTTTTATCCTTAAGAAACCAGCAACTTGGCAATAAAACGTAAAGTCTGAATTTAAATTAATTTCTTGACCATCTCATTACACAACTAGCATTTAATAGCAAAGACTTTATAACCCCACTGTCCCCTACACATGATATACATCTCACAAGGTAAAGTCTGAATTAAATTAAAATTAGTATAAAACAGTTTAATCTACTAAAATTGAATTTCTTGGCCATCTCATAACACAATTTGCATTTATGTCACTATCAGGTATACATATGCTACCATTAGATCCTAATTAAATGGCAAATCAGGGTTACTTATGCTACCATTAGATCCTATTTAATGCCATATTAAGGCTGCATATGCTACCATTAGATACTATTTAAAGGCCAAATCTGGGCTACACATTCTACTATTAGACCCTATTTTAAATGCCATCAAAGTCACATATCTCCTCATTGGTGCTATCTGCATGTGTAAAACACAACTAATTCTCATGAGGATCAAATGTCAAACAGACGATAGTTTGTTTGTTGATGTTTAACGCCAGCTATTTATTGGCTATATGGTGGCACCTAGTTTTTATCGATGCAGGAAGCTTGAGTGCACAGGGAGAACAAATTGGCAACGCATTTCTATAAGAAAATTGGAGTCGAAAGCACGTGCCTTCTGAAGGGTTTGAACTATCAACCTCACTGTTGACAGGCTAGTGATACTCAGCCACTGAGGCCCCTGAAAGAGCATATGAACTATGATATACATGTATATCAAAGAAAAACTATTGAATATTCTTTAAAAGACCCAGAAAGCCAATAATATCCTTGATAATTTTTATTAAATCATGCCACTAGACAATATATTTTATTCATAACATCCTATCAATACAAATTTACATTGATTTTGTAAACTGAGATCTATCTTTTGTGCATGGCTACAAAATTTATTTTAGAAAAGATCTTATGTATTCTTTGGTTTTAAATAATAACCTGTGTACATGTGAACAACCTGTTTACCCATCAACAATGGGTGAACAACCTGTTTACCTATCAGAGATGGGTGAACAGCCTGTTTACCTGTCAGAGATGGGTGAACAGCCTGTTTATCTGTTAGAGATGGGTGAATGTCCTGTTTACCTGTTGGAGATGGGTGAACAGCCTGTTTACCTGACAGAGATGGTTGAACAACCTGTTTTCCTGTCAGAGATGGGTGAAACAACCTGTTTACCTGTCAGAGATGGGTGAGCAACTTGTTTACCTGTCAGAGATGGGTGAAACAACCTGTTTACCTGTCAGAGATGGGTGAAACAACCTGTTTTCCTGTCAGAGATGGGTGAACAACTTGTTTACCTGTCAGAGATGGGTGAGCAACTTGTTCACCTGTCAGAGATGGGTGAAACAACCTGTTTTCCTGTCAGAGATGGGTGAACAACTTGTTTACCTGTCAGAGATGGGTGAAACAACCTGTTTACCTGTCAGAGATGGGTGAAACAACCTTTTTACCTGTCAGAGATGGGTGAACAACTTGTTTACCTGTCAGAGATGGGTGAAACAACCTGTTTACCTGTCAGAGATAGGAGAACAACTTGTTTACCTGTCAGAGATGGGTGAACAACTTGTTTACCTGTCAGAGATGGGAGAACAATTTGTTTACCTGTCAGAGATGGGTGAACAACTTGTTTACCTGTCAGAGATGGGTCAACAATTTGTTTATCTGTCAGTGATGGCCCCACTGATGAGTGAACAACTTGTTTACCTGTCAGAGATGGGAGAACAACTTGTTTACCTGTCAGAGATGGGAGAACAACTTGTTTACCTGTCAGAGATGGGTGAACAACTTGTTTACCTGTCAGAGATGGGTCAACAATTTGTTTATCTGTCAGTGATGGCCCCACTGATGAGTGAACAACTTGTTTACCTGTCAGAGATGGGAGAACAACTTGTTTACCTGTCAGAGATGGGTGAACAACTTGTTTACCTGTCAGAGATGGGTCAACAATCTCTTTATCTGTCAGTGATGGCCCCACTGATGAATGAACAACTTGTTTACCTGTCAGAGAGAGGTAATATTACCTTTATTAGACAGGTAAAAGCCCTATATATATGTAGGACTCAAATCTATGGTGGGTTCCAAATCTATGGCAGATTCCTAATCTATGGTAAATGTGACGTCATGCCACCCCAAATCTATGGCAGATTGTTTTACAATCCTAATCTATAATGGCAAGTTTTGTAATTTCCTAATCTATGGCAGGTTTTTTGTTGTTTTCAAATCTATGGCAAATTTGTGCAAATGGAAAACAATGCAGTACATATACGACCAATGACTTGTCTTATACAAGTGGGCATGTACGACGGGAGCATGTATATAAATATTTGTGAAATTTCATAATGGTCAACCAAATCGTGTTGGCAACCAATCAAATTCGTAAATGATGAAATCATATACCTTAATACAGACTTCAAGATTGAAATGATGTGCACCGTAAAAATAAACATTTTTTAATCTGTGAATGTTACCTATTTAACCCATTCATTAAACCAACTAGTAAGTCCCTTATAAACAAAAAAAGGGGATATTTTTTTTATAAAACAAAAATGATAAATAAAAATGAACAGTTTGAGTTTTCAAATAATATTTACTTCATCGTTAATATCATTTTTATTTGAAGACGATTTAAATCAAATTGGTATCCGGTAATTTTATCGTTCACTTTATTAACTTTGCCAGCTGTAGACAGTAAAATATTTACTATAACTCCTTTTCTAAAATATCCGGTACTGAAAAAAGCGGTGCCCTTGTTCATCGCGGGTTTCGGCCGGTACAGCACATTTTGTCCCTCTTCCGGATAATAAGTCATATCTTCCTTTAAACCATCCGCAAATTGTTGTCGAGGGAAATACCTTCATCTGGAATCGTGTTCAAATCTATGAGTTCCGCTAACGTTTGCGGCGGCGACGATGTAATATTGCGTTATTCTATTGTGACGTAATTTAAAGATCTGCCATAGATTTGGAGAAAACAAAAATCTGCCATAGATTTGATTTGTTTGACGTTTGTTACGTCACATTTGCAATAGATTAGGAATCTGCCATAGATTTGGAACCCGCCATAGATTTGAGTCCTACATATATGCAAGAAATTTTTCGAAAATGTTGTTTTTCACATACTGTGAAGTGAATTAAGAAATTTTCTGTGCATTTATTATTGAAATTTTTTTAACAATGAACAAAAATGTAAGTAAGTTATTCTTTTATATTTTTGTTACGTTTATACGATATGATAGGCACAAGGGCGAAGATTTCACTGCATTGTTTGTCTTTTTGCAGATTGTTCCAAATTGTTTTCTTATAATTTTACTTAAATTCAAGGTTGAAGTTAGAAACAAATGTAGCGTTCATACTAACAAACGATGAACGACAAACTGTAGACGCACTTTTAGCGAGTGCATAGTTTGTCAAAGTTTATGTAAACTTTGCAAACGTATGTTAGAAACAAATGATCAAAACGCTTAGCCGTTTGCATCATTTGTGTTAGAAAGAAATGCACTCTTATTCAGATCTTAGGAAAAGCTGTGAATACAAAATTGCTACCATAATTTTAAAATGTGAGTTTTTATTTTCAAGAAACCTATTTATCACATTGTAATTTTTCACAATAATAAAAACAGTCCCCATCTTATTTCCGTCTTATAAACAACAGATGTCCATAATTAAAAGTAGAAGATCATTGATTTCTCCTTCAATACAAGGAAGTAAAAATAGTACTGCACAACAATCCATACATAATCTATAAGCAGTTGTATGTTATTGTTTGTATAATGAAGGCTATGAGTTATTATAAAGCAATAATATATACTGTAAATAAAAATTATTGGGATGTTTTTATTGTTTGGAATAATGCAACTTGGTGAGTGTCGCAATAATAAGAGCTCGCATTTTGATATCAGAGATACATACATCATCCTTTTATTTACTTATAATGAAATAATAAAAAAATAGAAAGGTTTTAACCTGATGAACCCCGTCTTTCCTGCCATGAAGTTCTTATCACTTTAAAAGTGCAATGTTGACTGCAATAGACTTCACCTATTTATCAGTAAAATATGGAAGATATAAAAAAATATTATTTTTTCTTTAGATGCTATTTCTTGTTCATGAAGAATTTTCCATACATGATTGGTAATATTTCATGTTTTGAAAGTTATTGATGTTTATCAAATTTAAGCTCTTCAACGTTTTGAATTTTCTAATATTTTGGCCTCGACCATCACTGGAGACATTAATTGTCGAAATTGTGTATCTGGTACAGTAAAATTGGTACTGTGGCGTTTTTATTTAAGGAATGACTGAAATAACATAAAAAATGTGGTGCGCACTGAATAATTCCCACGTAGCGGGTTATTTAAACGTGTGCACCACATTTTTTATGTTATTTCGAATAGACAGAAAAAATATTACAGTCATTCCTTATAATTTGATTCTAAAAAGGAGTAAATAATGATAAAAATGTTGATGACGTCGCAGTCACATGACAAAATTATGTCTATGAGATGATAGACAAAACACTTTCAGCCAATCAGAAGCCGTGTTACATCCAAAATTAAATCATTATTAAATGTATGTAATTGTAACTGTAAATTGTAAGTCAATCTATAAGTTAAATACAATAAGAATAAAAAAAAAAAGAACAATGCTTCTGAGGACATAAATCTCCCCGCTCAAGCTTAAAAAGGTGCATAACTCTAGAACGGTAAATGATTCCCTGCCCAAATTCAAACTTTGTCTGCGTGTTGTGGTTCTTAGCATTGTGTATGAGTTTCATAACATATAAATGAGTCAAACTTAAGTATATAAGAGTGTGGAAACCAAAAAAAATTGCAATTTTTCAAGTTATCAAGGGGCATAACTCTAGAACAGTAAGTTACTCACTGCCCAAATTCAACTCTATCTGTGAGTTTTGGTTCTTAGCATTTTGTATGAGTTTCATAAAATTTGGATGAGAAAAACTTAACGAAAATGGGACTGACAGAAGGACAGTCAAAGGTAACAAACACTTTATGCCCATTGCGTACAGTGAGGGCATTAAAAATATATTGTCATAGTTTTGCTAAACTTAGATGTTGACTATTTTCATAAAAAATTAAGATAGTGTTCCAAGTTTTAATTAAATTTTAAGACAGTTTGATCATATGATTATTTAAATAAATGGGGAATGTATCCATGGGACACAGCTGATGATGCCCCCACTTGCATATAATGTTATAAAGGGACATAACTCAAGTACGGTAAAAGTGACACTACCGTACTTGAATTTTGTGGTAATAAGCATTATGTATAAGTTTCATACCATTTGGTTGAGGCAAACTTAAGTTAGAGAATGGAAACGAAAACATTCAGTAAATTTTTCCATTTGTAAAGGGCATAACTCTAGAACAGTAAAAGTGACGCCACCAAAATTCAAACTTGATCTGTGTTTTGTGGTAATAAGCATTGTGTATAAGATTCATAACATTTGGTTGAGGCAAACTTAAGTTAGAGAATGGAAACAAAAATTCAGCAATTTTTCCATTTGTAAAGGGGCATAACTCTAGAATGGTAAAAGTGACGCCACCCAAATTCAAACTCAATCTGTGTTCTGAAGTAATAAGCATTTAAACCTTAATGCCCCCCTCCACTACAGTGGGAAGAATAAAAACAAATTTTACCAAGGACTTTATCTAAATGTTTGTTGTAAAACTTATTAAGTCAATTTATAATTTAAATACAGAAAAAGGAAAACAAATCAAATATTTAAACTCTGGACATTATATTTTATCCTGAAGAAGCTTCAATCCAAGTGTATGTGTTTTCAATTTCAGATAATTTAATAGAAAAGTAACTGCAACAATTCAAAATTAAGGTACAGAGCACCTAAGGGAGTTCACTCTTTAAAAATCAGCTGAACGTTTTAATCACCTGCTATTTGTAAAGACATATCAAGCTTCTAAATGATCAAAATTAGTGTTTGTCAAACTGCTATCTACCCAAAGAAATTATTCATGTAAATTGTGTGGTTCAAATTTCTTGAAATTTCTAAATTTTTGTTAACAGATCAAAGTAAATATTTTGTCAATTTTTTTTTTAAATAAACAAGTAACATCTATTTTAGTCAAAGTGTTGGGTACCACCTTAATATACAGATATATATTATAATATTTTGACAATGCTCATGAAGATAAAATCAATACATTTTTTCCATTTATTTAATGAACATATTTCATCCAAGAACCTATATATTTTGAACTAAACTGAATGAAGAATATAAGACTATGTGCAAAAATAACATTTGTAATTAATAATTTAAATTTAGTAATTTAAAAAATATGATTTTATGACATTCGGTTCAATAATTTGCATTGTAAATAAGTGTGTTAATTCTTTTTTAATTTACTATAACCTTAAGGAATCTAATTGCAGCTCAAAAACAATTTGAACATACAGAATACAGAATTTTTCAAATTTTGAAATTGTTCATTTAATACCAGTTATAACTAAAAAATGATATACTGGATTGTGAAATTAAAAGCCTGAAAATTTCTTCTGCATTTCTGTCTTTGGTAAACAAAGGTTTATCATACATGTTTCTCCTTCTCTCGATCTTTCCTTTCCTTTTTCTTCCTTTCTTTAGTTTTCAAAAACCTTGTTTAATGATATACATGTCAAAACTTTTGAACTGTTTAATAGTCCCTTACCACTTATAGTGCATAAGAACCATTCAGTATATCATTGTACTAAATACGAAAAACAATCAAAACTTGTTGAAATGATCAAAAATGGCACAACAGAACTAGAAAACTTCTGCAAGTATAATCATGGAGGTCAGACTGACCTTTTATTGATATATCCAATTGCAAATCAATTCAAAAATAAAACTTGAATAATCAATTATATAACATTAGAGAGGTAACAGGTTCTCTCACTTTCAAACCAGGTCCATTTGCAAAAAGTTTATAATCTTTACTAAAATTCATTCTTTTATGTGTGTATTTTGAGGACAAATTATAAATGCTTAAATATTGGCTGAATATGGTTACCAAATTATAAATGCTTAAATATTGGCTAAAAATGGTTACCAAATTATAAATGATTAAATATTGACTAAAAACGGTTACCAAATTATAAATGATTAAATATTGACTAAAAACGGTTACCAAATTGTAAATGATAAAATATGGACTTAAAACGGTTACCAAATTATAAATGATTAAATATGGTTAAAACCTTTTTTACCAAATTATTAATGTTTAAATATGGATAAAACTGTTACCATATTATAAATGCTTAAATAAGGCTAAAAAAAGTTCCCAATTTTTTTATTTATGCTTAAATATGGCTAAAAATTGCAATTTTTTATAGATTTTTGTTAAATCTAATTTATTAATCCAAAAAGGATTTAAGGAAGACATTCTAAAACTACTACAAATATCTATTCTAAATAAATCTCTGTACATTAGCCTTTCACATACATTTTTTCATGTTGATTATTGAAAGTTTTTACAATAGTTGTGTACATTTCATATGTTATACCAAAATTGCCAATTAATTTATTGTATTATTGGGTTATACATCAATAAGACAGCAACCCAATGACAAAATATAACCAACAAACAACTTCAATGAGTCTTCGTGGGGGGCCTCAGGGATGATTAGTTTTATAGTTAACTGACTTTAAATAAAGAATTATCATTATTATTATTATTACTGTAAATTTATTAATGCAAATAATGCGATTGGATGAGTTATAATTGCAATAATAAGAACTCACATTCTGATATCCTATACATATATCTACATGCACTTTCCTGAAACCGCAGTAATCAATCTCACATTTTTGTCCACTTTTCAAAATTTGCAATGATAAATGCATGCAATAATTTCTGAATCTACAATATAATTATTCATGACAGACAGGTGTCTATACTATATATGTCAAGCTAAACTTTTAATGAGTCTAAAAAGTTGTGAAATAATTGAACAGAAACAATCACAGATCATGCTGCCATCTGAAAATCAAATTCTCAAAACAAAGAAAAAAAAAATAGATATGACATGGGACAACTACTAACAAGGCTTTGGACTTTGGACAGGCACTGAGGAAAATATTTTACCAAAATTATCTCTTAAAACAAAACAACTAAACTAAAATTTCAAGAAACCAATTCAAGATGAGACTTAAATTTGTTTTTATGACTTTTTCTGTAGCTGGATATCAAAGTTGACTTTTCTTACCAACACTGATCAATTTCAAACCTTACATTACATTTGCACACAAAAAGTCCCTATTAATTGCATAAGTATTTTACACTTTTAGTTTCATTCATATACACTACTTAAAACTTTCACACTTAAACTTGGCCATGAAGATACATAAGTCATGCCATTTATGTTCTAATTGTTTCATCAGAAATAAGGGTATAATAGTCTTATTGTTATTTTATTCAATATCTACGCTGATTTTTAAATCTGAAAGTTGCCTCTTTAATACACCCATCCCGTTCCCACCCCACCCCCCTCTTTCATGGAATTTACAGTGTTGACATTTTGTAACTGACACTAAATCTAAAAGTGTCAAACTTCCATGAATAATATATACCAAATTTAACATATATACCTACAGTTTCAAAAAATTATTAAATCTTGGAAATTCCTAAATCAGCAGCTAAGTCTTTTTAACATCAATGAATTATCTAAAAAAATATGTGATTCAAAGACCTTGCATACATCTAAATTTCTTGAGAAAATGCAACAGTTTGGACCTTTAACGTCTATGAATCATTAATACCAAAAGATGCAAGTTTTAATTTCTTATGTATATTGTACCATTTTTAGTATTAACATCGATGAATTATTAAATAGGCATCAAGGTTAAAAAGAATAAAATTATATGATTTTCTCATACATGGCTTAAAGTATAATACTAGAACATGTTTTACCTATCCTGTGTTATTAATTCTTGAAAAACAACAGCATTTTTGAATTCTTATATATATTGTACAATTTTTACTTTTAAAGTCTCTGAATTATTAATATAAATAAAGAATAAAATTATATGATTCTTGCATACATGCCTCAAGTATATATATAATACTAGAACATTTTTTACCCATCCTGTGTTATTAATTCTTGAGAAACAGCAGTCATAAGCTACGTACCATCTTGTTAGAACAGATTTTTTTCCACACAGTAGTGGACAGTTTACATTTTTAACTCGATCAGCTGATAAACCATCCAGAGCAACAAATCAATATTTTTTTAGAAGAATTAAGAATCATATCACTTAAACTAGCTTTAAAATCTACATATTGTTCATTAAGTAATTTAAATAAATCATATTAAGACAAATAAATTAAGCTTACCAGCTGACTCAAAACATCCATGTTCAAAGTATGGCATCATTATATTAAATATCCACGTTTTAAATTCCAAACTTCCTCCTCCCAAGTGGGCCCCTTATTTTATAAGACAGTACAAAACATCAACCTACCGCTTGTGCTCGAACAGACATGCTCACAGAGTGGCATCGCTTTACTAGAATCCACACAAAATGATGGCAGATTAATGCTATCCACACGATTTATTCCACCCAAGTTACGGTGGATGGCCATCACCACATTTAGATTTCCATCGATATTTTTTTTTTACCGATTTGACCAAACGACTTTGTGAGAGGTCATTTGAATGTTTTAATCTGGTTTTCTGTGCTGGCAATCACTCAGAGTCTTATATAACAACAAACTGTAGAAAAAAATCTATATCTACATAGCTATATTTAGACTGAAATCATTATACAGAAAAAATTCTATGTATATATACTGTCTATTGACTTACAGGGGAAGTCTTAATATAAAACAGACATTTATACCAGTATCGTCTGTACACTAAAAGGGGGGTTAATATTATACAGACTTACAAACCAGTATATATACCATAGTATACTGATGGTTGACTTAAATAGGGGGAGTCCTTAATAGACTTGGATGGAGAGATGTCTCATTGGCACTCATACCACATCTTCTTATATCTATTTACCAACAAGAATACAAATAATTTTCTGTCTATTGACTTAGAGCGGAAGTCTTAATACAAAACAGACATTCATACTAGTATCATCTGTAGACTAATTAGGGGGAGGGGGGGTGTTCATGACCCAAGACTTACAAACCTGTAGGTATACAATAGGATACTGATGATGGACTTAAAAAGGGGGAGCCTTAATATTATACAGGCTTACAAAATAATACACCAATTGAAATGCTATATTGATGTTGACTTTAAAAAGGACAGTCCTTATATTATACAGACTTACAAACAAGTACACCAAATAATATGCTTTTTGTTGACTTAAAAGAGGACAGTCCTTATATTATTAAGACTTACAAACAAGTACACCAAAAAATATATGCTGTTTGTTGACTTAAAAGAGGCAGGGTCTTTATATTATACAGACTTACAAACAAGTACACCAATTAATCTGCTGTCTGTTGACTTAAAAAAGAGGATACAGACTTACAAACAAGTACACCAAATAATATGTTGTCTGTTGACTTAAAAGAGGACAGTCCTTATATTATTAAGACTTACAAACAAATACACCAATTAATTTGCTGTCTGTTGACTTAAAAGAGGGGGAGTCTTTATATTAAACAGACAAGCAAACAAGTACACCAAAAAAAAAATGCTGTCTGTTGACTTAAATGGGGTGCACCCTTACATTAAACAGATCACAAACAAGTACAAAGTTAGTATACTGTCTGTTGACATACAAATTGGGTTACGTCTTAATATTAAAGAGAATTACTAATCAATGAATAATATGCTGCCTGTTGACTTAAAGGAGAGGGCGGAGTTTAAACATTAAACATAATATATCTATGGCCAAATACAGGAAATATTGATATTATATATCTATGGCCAAATACACGAAATATTGATATTATATATCTATGGCCAAATACACGAAATATTGATATTATATATCAATAAGGCCAAATACAGGGAATTTTTTTGGTTGGGTTCGTGTGGCGCAAACTTTAACTACCTGTGTAGTGTTTTGTAGACGGGTTTGTCTTTAAGGTTCACCCTCAGTTTTTGGTTGGGTGCATGTGGCTCAGGCTTAAATCTGTGTAGTTTTTGTGGACTGGTTTGTCTTTAAGGTTCACCCCAGTTTTTGGTTGGGTTCATGTGGCTCAGGCTTAAATCTGTGTAGTTTTTGTGGACTGGTTTGTCTTTAAGGTTCACCCCCAGTTTTTGGTTGGGTTCATGTGGCTCAGGCTTAAATCTGTGCAGTTTTTGTGGACTAGTTTGTCTTTAAGGTTCACCCCCAGTTTTTGGTTGGGTTCATGTGGCACAAGCTTTAAACTCTGTGCAGTTTTTGTGGACTAGGTTGTCTTTAAGATTCACACCCAGTTTTTGGTTGGTTTCATGTGGCGCAAGCTTCAACTCTGTGCAGTTTTTGTGGACTAGTTTGTCTTTAAGGTTCACCCCCAGTTTTTGGATGGGTTCATGTGGCGCAAGCTTAAACTCTGTGCAGTTTTTGTGGACTAGTTTTTCTTTAAGGTTCACCCCCGTTTTTGAATGGGTTCATGTGGCGCAAGCTTAAACTCTGTGCAGTTTTTGTGGACTTGTTTGTCTTTAAGGTTCACCCCCAGTTTTTGGTCAGGTTTAACTTTGTGTAGTTTTTTTAGGACTGGTTTGTCTTTTAACCCCCGCCCCCCGCTCCCCCATTTTTTGGTTGGATTTAACTTCGTGTATTTTTTTTAGGACTGGTTTGTCTTTAAGGTTCCCCCCAGTTTTTGGGCAGGTTTAACTCTGTGTAGTTTTTTGAGGACTTGTTTATCTTTAAGGTTCATCCCCAGTTTTTGGTTGGGTTTTTCATGAAGCTTTTTTAGGACTGGTTTGTCTATCAATCTATTCCCTTTGTTGTCTGTTCTTGTCTTCTGAAGGTTGATAGATTGATGGTTGGTGTTTAATGCCAATTCCAGATCTTTTGGCTTTTCATGAACTATTTAGACAGCCAGTTTGAAGGTTGAGTCAAACATATAGAGAGACAATTACTAGATGTACTAACAGATGTCAACCATTTTTTTGTAAGAAAGAACTCTTTATATTCTTAACACATACACGGCTCAAATTATACATCAATGTAAAATCTTGTTAAAGCATTATTGGATTAATATCAAACACAAGTAAAGACAAAGGCAGAATGGAAAAGTCATTGTTTTGAATGTGATTATTAGTTATGAAGGCCATTGATCTTAAATTATTGTACAATGTCATCAGATCTTTCAATATTATTAAGAGTGCAAATGTTGAAATGTCTTGATTGCAAACTTTATGTTGAAATACTTTCAAGATCAATGTCTTATAGGTTACACCCTTGTAAATACAGCTGATTCACAAACCACGCCTCTTTTGGGGAGATATTTAATATTCATATATAATTTGTTTTGTTTACCTACTGGTTCCCAGATATGATATCCATGTTTCATCTCATAGAGACATAACTTGGGAATGTTACCAGTATAAATACTGATGGAAAGTGGACAAATTGAATTCTCAGAAAGACTCAAAGTAAAGGGAGGGGTAGTACAGTAATTAGTATAAGTTTAAACTCAAGAAGTTCAAGGCATGTAAATGTTGAAAATATGCTGCACCACCCTATGTTTGAACCTTTGCAAGAAATAGTAGTGCATATGAACTTTCTATTCCAGGATATTTTTTTTACGAAACTTCATAGCAAAAGTGGCACAGTCTTAGCCGTAAAAGGAATTCCTATGGGAAATTGCATTATCTTTATTTACTAACATTATCAATGTTTACACAAAGATGAAGTGAAGGTCAAATGAAACTGTTCAAAAAACATGCTCACCTAACACTCATTCTATATACGGAATAAAATTTTCCATTACTATGAGCATCTAAGAAACTTGACCAATGAACAATGAAAATTAGGTCAAGGTCAAAGGATTCTGTCAGATGGACAAGTACACCTTAAAATCATTCTATACAACAAATATTGTTGATTTATTACATATTGTATTTAAGAAATTTACCAAATAACCAACACTAAAATTATCACTGACAAATGAACCATGACAATGAGGTGAAGGTCAAATGAACCATAAGTATTGTAACCTTGCAATTATTCTTTTCATTAAACAGTCATAGGAAGTGGAAAAATATCATGTGATACAAAATTATTAATTTTATTTAAAACACATGAAACAGTCATTGAACCATGAAAAAGAGGTCAAGGACAACAGATATATGCCAGACAGAAATTTCAGATTTTTGGGCATCTGTATAGCAGATATTGGATAATCCAGCTCTTCTGACATTATATAACCCTTTCAACAAAAATCTTATGTCATTCCAGCTATGTCTTACATTCTGCATCATTTTTATCCACTTATGATTAGATTGTTTTAGTAACAACCATTAAATTGTAAATTGTCACGCAAATCAGTGTTTAAACTTTCTAATAAAATCTTTTACACCTGTAGGTTGTCATGGTTACAATTTTATTGTAGTTTATATATATTTAATATAAATAAGACCAGAAATAAATGTCACACTCATTTACACAATATCTTATTAAACAAAGAAATAAACTCCTACAACCATTGTTAATCTATTTTATAGAATCACTGTTTAGGAAATCATCCGGAGTGCATGAGAATTCACACTGAAATGTCTGACTTAATGGTTTACCATCAGAATTAAATTGATGCTGAAAATATTTTAGATAAAAGTTTTTAGGAGTACCACATAAAAATAAAATAGCCGACATAAATGAGGTCAAGGTCAGATGAACCCTACCAGACAGACATGAATACTTTACAATCATCCCATACACCAAATATAGATGACATATTACCTATTGTATTTGAAAATCAGTCCATGGTAAAAAACAAACAAAAAAAAGAACCAAAAGACAACCAACAGTCTACAAAACACAGCATAGAACCAGGTGAGATCACAGGTGCCTTGGAAGGGAAAGCAGATCCTGCTCCACAGGTCTTATACTTCTGAAATACAATGCTTTATCAAATAGAGTGTGCCTTCACATTCTCTAACTTCAGTCCTAAGCACCAATAAAGATTGCTTAATGTGAGCTAATCAGACAGCAGAAAGCCATTTAACTTATTTAAAACTCAATACAATACTCAGCGTTAGGACTGGGACATATAAATGATTTATGCATTAACCATATATGAAGCTCCATATATCTGCCTCTGTGTTCAATATCAAAATAAGATGTGATATTATTGACAATATGAGACAACTTTCCATCAGAAGACTAAATGACTGCCTTCAACAATGAGCAAAATCCATACTGCATAGAAGCTTTATACTGCCAGACATGAAAAAAATAAAACAACTCATAGGAGAAAACTAACAGCCTGATATAAGAACAAACTATAATTAATAAACTGTTAACACAGAGATATGTCTCGCCTATTTGTTATTTTGATAATGCAAATGTTGAAATTAAAATAGCAATACTTTAACATGTAAGATATATATATATATATGCAAGTATTCAAAGTCAATGAACCATGACTGAAGGTACAGGGCTAAACAATCTCCATGGAAATGAGATGTGCCAATGCGAATACAAATGCAAACCAAATACCATTGACTTTTCATAAGTCGTTCCCATTAAACAAACCTAAACACAAACATTAACTTGTAAACTATGTAAAAGTTTCAAAGTCAATGAAGCATAATTAGGGGGTGGGGTTATATAATCTCCATGGAAATGAAACTTGCAAATGCCAATACATTTTCATACCGAATATCATTGACTTAACATTAGTGGTTCATCTTAAACTAACCTAATCACAAACTAATACATGTAAACTAAGCAAAAGTTTCAAAGTCAATAGACCATGAATGAGTAGCTGGGCCAAATAATCTCAAAATAATGAGATATGCCAATGCTTATACAACTGCATACCAAATATCATTGACCTACCACTAGTGGTTCCCCATAAACTGACCTAATCACAAACTAATACATGTACATGTAAACTAAGCAAAGTTTCAAAGTCAAAAGACCTTGACTGAGGGGCGGAACCAAATAATCTCCATGGTAATGAGATGTGCCAATGCTAATACAACTGCATACCAAATATCAATGACCTACCACTAGTGGTTCACCATGAACTAGACCTAATCACAAACTAATACATTGTTGTTGCTGCTGCCGTCGCCGGAAACAGCATACCTATGTCTCGCTTTTTGACTCTGTCAAGGCGAGACAAAAATCAGTTGAAAAAGGCTTACCACTTCATTTGAACTCTGGTGGATAGTTGTCTCATCTCCTTATTTTTATATTGACTCGTCAGATTGACACAAAGAACACAAATAAACAGACTCAAGACTAAAAGTACTAATCTGAGAGAACTCACAGTTACTGAAAGTTAGTTGAAAATCCTGACAACTAATAATAAACTATTGACACAGAGATATATCTTGTATTTTGTTATTTTGATGGTATAATGTATACATATGTTAAAATGGCAATATTTAAACATCTAAACTATGTCAATGAATCATGACTGAAGTAGAAGGGCCAAATAACCTCCGTGGAAATGTGAAATGCCAATGCTCATAAAACTGCATACCAAATACCATTGACTTATCATAAGTGGTTCCCTTTAAACTAACCTAAACACAAACTTTAACTTGTAAACTAAGTAAAAGTTCAAAATCAATGAACTATGATGAGGGGGTTGGGCCATATTATCTCCATGGAAAGGAGAATTGCAAATGGCAATACAACTGCATACCCAATATAATTGACTTCCCCATAGAAAATGTTAATGGAATTCCAGTGGAATATCAGTTGATTCCACTGGAATTCCACTGGATTCCATTGACCCATTGGAATTCCACTGGTAAATCATATAAAACTAAAAATTCCAGTGGAATTTGATTGGTGATTCCACTGGAATGACATCGGAAAATTTTACCACTGTAATTCCACTGGAATAATGACATTGGAAAATTTTACCACTGTAATTCCACTGGAATACATTGTTCCTTGATTTAAATATAAACATGCATATATAACTACTCATGATAATGAAATACCTTGGAAAACCAAGTGTACATAAAAAAGAACTCATGAGTAGTTTGATCATTTAGTGATGAAAAACCATGAACAAAAACTTGTGCACTTTAAAAGATTGTTTTCAAAAATTAAAGCAGGGTTGCGTGATTTATCATTAAGATACTGATGGGCATTATTTTCTGTAGAAAAAAAGTACTTATATTGAATTCTAAAGGCTATTATCAGTACAACTCATTTGTACCTAGTCCAAATAATTATGACGTCTTGAAAGGCTATTTAATTTTTGCTTTGACACCTTCTGCAGCAAGGTGCAAAGCAAAAAAATAAAATAGCCATCCAGTTGAAGAATGTTTTTAATGCAACACCCTAATTTGTTTCTTATACATTGAAACTTCTCTGAATATAGTTCTCCCACCATACCAGCCTTATCAAGATGACTCGGCAGATTAGCATTCAATTAAATGGGTATTTAACCTTATAAAACTGGCCATTCCTTTAAATCGGGTACCGGTCAAATAATTAAAATCATTAAAATTCAACCTCATAAAACGGGCCTTGTCATCTGAAATCACTGATCCGAAGATATAATTGTTATCAAGAGACATATAATACAATTGTATTATGTGTTTCTGTTGTTATGTAACTTAAAAATCGTCCGGACCGGTCAATCAGGTCACCTAAATACTGTACATCTGATTACTGTTCACCTGTCAATTTCCAGCTTGTAACAATTTCAAATACTACACAATAACATAGGTTATTATGAAACAGTATCATAGTATTGGTCTAAATGTGGGTAGAACATTTTACTTAATTATTAGTGAAATATCATTAATGTATGGTATTTTTATTTTTTATTCCTGCAAAATAAAAAAATAAATTAAGATGAAATAGAAGTTGTAGCTGTATTTTACGAAAGATATTATATACAAAACTAAAATTCACAAAGGAAAACGTATATTTTGATTAAGGTAAAATACATTTTCAAATATTCTCAAACACCCATATTAAAGGGAAATAACTCTTGGTGCTTTCAAATTTCAACAAACCGGCAAGCCCCGCAATCGGCCGTTTTTCGTAGTCCGACTGGCGCCCGGTTTTGAGAAAATTCACTGAAATAACGTTACAGGGACAAATCAATTTCGGGCCGATATTATATGGGGCGAGATTGACACCTTGACGTAAACGCACTTGCATACGTCATCAAAATATGATTACGCTGGATAATCAAAATGGAGAATTCAAACGCAGATGTTTTCAGATAAGTATTTGATTTAACATATAATGACTATAAAATACAATTTGTTGAGACACTATAAAACATTTAGGATTTTAATATGAGCAAAACATCAGAAAGTTTTGACAGACAATTAATATAATGAATATATATTGTTGTCACATTCATAACATACATAAATCATGTAAATGGTACTGATCGAATATAGGATAATCTGATATGTAGAAATTAAATTGTGTGAATGAACTTGGTGAAAATTATGTCGCCAGTTTTATCTTCAAGGGATAAAAAAGGGGGGTCCTTAATCTGAGTTTAGGCTTCCCATGACAATGTAAGGTGTAATATATACCCGGTATGCATAATGCAATAATGTTTCTATTGAATTTATTGCTTCATAGAATCATAACCTCTTCAACAATTGATTCTTTGTGGATATTTTTGTACTTTTAGGGGATTAAATATGAGCTGCCAGCAATGATATGAAACAGATTTTGTGCAGAATCCATTTATATACCTTTATTCAGCAATTCTAGTTGGAAGTAAAGAGACAGCAAGTTTTAAATTACAGAAAGGAAGAGAAGTTTATATCTGACACATAATTTTTATATTAGTTAATCAGTTTGTGGGTGAGGTTTAAGCTGACCATAGTCACTGTTTTGATTCTACTTATATATCATGTATATACAAACCATGCAGGCCATTTTTCTGTTCATGAAAAGGATGTTAAGAATGTTATTTATTTGAATATTTGAATATGATCAGATCAATCATGATCAAAGCACTATATTTTGTGTTTCTCAGAAGTAGTGATAAACCTTGGGCTTGGAAGATCAAATCAGTAACATAGGGTTTTGATTGCATTTCATGCAATTCCACTGGAACTGCACTATCATTCCACTGAAATTACACTGTTATTCCACTGGAATTCCAGTGATTTTCAGTGGAATAATTTGGCTGGAATTCCACTGGAATACCAATGAATTTCCACTGGAATTTCCACTGTAATTCCAGTGGAAAGCCAATGTAGTTCCAGTGGAATTCCAGCCAAATTATTCCACTGAAAATCACTGGAATTCCAGTGGAAATTACAATGGAATATCAGTGGTATTCCAGTGCAATTCCACTGATCTTTTTCTCTAGGGTTAACATTAGTGGTTCATCTTAAACTGATCTAATGACAAACATTAACATGTAAATAATGCAAAACATTCAAAGTCAATGAACCATGACTGAAGGGGGTAATAGTAACTATACCCGTGGAAATGAGATGTGCCAATGCTAATACATCTGCAGACCAAATATCATTGACCTACCACTAGTGGTTCACCTTAAACTAGACCTAATACCATTGACCTACCACTAGTGGTTCCTCATAAACCTGACCAAATCACAAACTAATACCATTGACCTACCACTAGTGGTTCCTCATAAACCTTACCAAATCACAAACTAATACATTGTTGATGCTGGCGAGGGAAACAGCACTCCTAAGTCTTGCTTTTTCAACTTTGTCAACAGGAGATAAAAACATCCTGTATTCGAGACAGTTTACCTTGTCCCAAGGTTGACTTTAATATGCAGGTTTGACTGTAGTAATTCAATAAAACCTAGTCATCTTTTATATAAACATTTATATGCTGATTTGACTGTGGTTATTCAATAAAACCTAGTCATCTATAAACATTTATATGCTGGTTTGACTGTGGTTATTCAATAAAACCTAGTCATCTATAAACATTTATATAAATATGCAGGTTTGACTATAGTTATTCAATAAAACCTATCTAGTCATCTATAACAGAATCTATTTTTGATCATGTTTTGAACAAGTCTTATCCCACATATTTGCAGACATGGTACAGAACACATATTTTCTATGAAAAGAAATGATCAAAACTCAAATGTTGCTCAATCATTATTTCTTCACTTTCGAAAGATTTCTAAAATAAATTTTTTCAATTTCAACCCCATCTCAAATACATAACAGCAAGTTGATGCAAAAAGAGAGAAGAAAAACAAATGGTTGGCCTAATTTTAAATGTAAGATAAATCTTATTTCTTTATACAAGAGCTTTTAATGAAAAAATCACAAAACACATATATTTTATAAGAAGTTGACAATTATTTTTATATACTGCCAGCAACAAAGAAAAATCAATACCGTCTCTCAAGATTCAAGACAGAAAAAAATTTAATTTATAAAACCTTCTGTATAGAACTAACTAACAATTAAATGGATTATCAAGTTACAAGCCCAAAAAAATTGACTGCCGCAGGCCCGTATAAATTGAATTCAGTTATTAATTGAGGTGGGAGAAAAAAAAACAGGTTTTATTTAGTCTGGAGATACTGTATAATATGATGGAAATCGTCATAAAAACAATACTTGACTCTTAGAACTTCTAATGAATGTTTTCCAAGAAAGTCGTCATTTGTGTTTAGTAACAGATTATAATACAGAAGATGCCTTTTGTGGTTATAGTAGCTATTATACCTATAACCCAAATTCAAATATTCAACAAAATACAAATTTTCTTTAGGCTTTAATGCAGAATATCTCAACTACCAAACCCCAAGCGCAAGTTTTAACTTATACGACATAGCACCATAAGTCTAAAAGAAAAAAGTTTTTCTTATTGTTTTTTTATTCACCCTTTTTTCTTCATCAATGGCTTATGCACAATGTTATTTCTGGCTATAACATGTAAAAATAAGTTTCAAAGAAGCATTTTACTAATTTTTCCCATATAATCAATGGTGGTTGCCTGCATACTTACAGTAAGTCCAATCACCTCTTTTATTTCAAATAATTATGATGTCTTAGAAAACTATTTCATTCTTTGCTTTGAGGCTTTCTGTATCAATGAGGGATCTCTTAAATTAAAAAACACCCAGCAGACGTCCTAACTCTCTTGACTGCTAATTACATAAATACATGTAACAATTTTCAAGGTTTTCTGAATAGACAACTTTCAATTTTGTTGCATTTCTGTCAGAAACTTTTTAGTGAACCTCATTCGTGGGTTTAGGGGCATCATCTCTTTCTTCGCATGTTGAGCGAGTGGTTGAAAAAATATAATGCTGTATTGCACGAATTATTCGGCAAATTAAATTCTTATAATTGATAATAAGCACTGCTGTCATTAGGGAATTGTGATTAAGTACCGACTGTACCTACGGAACAAAGATTATTTCTAGTTCGTCCTGCATAATGACAATCACGAAGACGCTTGATGAACTTTAATAGTGCATGGATACAGGCGATCCCCTCTATCTGGTAAATGATGTCATAAAGGCGCGCATAATTGATGAACTTTTACGGTGAAGGACATAACTCAAAAGTGGTCTATTACATTTATTAAATTGAAGACCTTTCAGTGTTCTATGTAACTGAGATTTTTAAAGTTGGGATGACTTCACAATGTCACTTGGCTACTGTTTAAATGGCTGATGTATACTTTTAAACTAATGATTCTGTTGATTGATTATTGTTGGTTTAACACCACATCTGGATACTTGAAAGTGCATTGACAGAACGTTTCATATCCTAATACCATTACTTAAAGTCAGACAAAAGAAAAAATAATAAAATGCTTCGCTAGGGCGCAGCTTGATACGACCGCAGAGGTCGAACCCTGAACAGTTGGGGCAAGTATGGACACAACATTCAAGCTTGATACAGCTCTGAATTTGGATTGTTATTAAATATTTGACACAGCATAGGTTTCTGACACAGAAAGAATGTGGTCTAAGAACTTGAATTTTTTTAATTTACCTATTATGGTCCAATGTCCAAAATCAAAATACATGGTTAGATTCAGCATATCAAAGAACCCCATATATTCAATTTTTGTTAAAATCAAACAAAAGTTTAATTTTGGACCCCAACTTGGACAAACTTGAAAACTGGGCCCATAATCAAAACTCTAAACACATTTTTAGATTCAGCATATCAAAGAACCCCAAGAATTCAATTTTTGCTAAAATCAAACTAAGTTTAATTTTGGACCCTTTGGACCTTAATGTAGACCAATTTAAAAAACGGGACTTAAAATTAAAAATCTAGAATATACAGTTAGATTTGGAATATCAAAGAACCCTGATAATTCAATTTTTGATGAAATCAAAGAAAGTTTAATTTTGGACCCTTTTGACCTCAATATGAACCAATTTGATAGCGGGGCCCACAAATAAAAAATCTAAATTCATGGTTAGATTCAGAATATCAAAGAACCCCATATATTCAATTTTTGTTGAAATCAAAAAAAATTTAATTTTGGACCCCAACTTGGACCAACTTGAAAACTGGGCCCATAACAAAAATCTAAACACATGTTTAGATTCAGCATATCAAAGAACCCCAAGAATTCAATTTTTGTTAAAATCAAACTAAGTTTCATTTTGGACCCTTTGGACCTCAATGAAGACCAATTTAAAAAACGGGACCCAAATTAAAAATCTAAAAACACGGTTAGATTTGGCATATCAAAGAACCCCAATAATTCAATTTTTGATGAAATCAAACAAAGTTAAATTTTTGACCCTTTTGACCTCAATATGAACCAATTTGATAACGGGGTCCACAAATAAAAAATCTAAATACATGGTTAGATTCAGCATATCAAAGAACCTCAAATATTCAATTTTTGTTGAAATCAAAAAAAGTTTAATTTTGGACCCCAATTTGGACCAACTTGAAAACTGGGCCCATAATCAAAAATCTAAATACATGTTTAGATTCAGCATATCAAAGAACCCCATATATTCAATTTTTGTTGAAATCAAACAAAGTTTAGATACTGGACCCTATCTTGGACCAACTTGAAAACTGGGCCCATAATCAAAAATCTAAACACATGTTTAGATTCAGCATATCAAAGAACCCCAAGAATTCAATTTTTGTTAAAATCAAACTTAGTTTAATTTTGGACCCTTTGGACCTTAATGTAGACCAATTTAAAAAACAGGACCCAAAATTAAAAATCTAAATACACAGTTAGATTTGGCATATCAAAGAACCCCAATAATTCAATTTTAGATGAAATCAAACAAAGTTTAATTTTGGACCCTTTTGACCTCACTATGAACCAATTTGATAACGGGGTCCACAAATAAAAAATCTAAATACATGGTTAGATTCAGCATATCAAAGAACCCCACATATTCAATTTTTGTTGAAATCAAACAAAGTTTAATTTTGGACCCCAATTTGGACCAACTTGAAAACTGGGCCAAAAATCAAAATCTAAATACATGTTTAGATTCAGCATATCAAAGAACCTCATATATTCAATTTTTGCTAAAATCAAACAAAGTTTAATTTTGGACCCTTTGGACCTTAATGTAGACCAATTTGAAAACTGGACCCAAAATTAAAAATCTAAATACACTGTTAGATTCGGCATAACAAATAAATAAATGTGATCAAAGATTTTACAAATCTAATGCGCCATACTGTGCAATTAAAGATTACTTCTTGAAATTTTTCAATATTTGAAATTTGAAAAAAAAATAATATTTGAAGAATAATTCTTTTTAATTTCTGAAATCTGAAATAAGAAAAAATTGACCCCCCACAATTTCTTTTTATCCCCCCCCCCCCCCTTTTTTCCCCAAAAAAATTCTTTCCCTCAAGATATGGTCATAATCTCAATTCAAATTTCCAATGGAGTTGGCAACCATAATTACCCATTTAAATTTACCATAGTGCTAACTTAATCTATTTTATAATAGAATTAAAAATATAGTGTCAAATCTTTCATATGGATTTTTTTGTAAAAAAAAAAGATGCAACATTTGCAGATATTTTTACTGGTCTTCCTTTATAAATATGCATTTCTTTAAACATAATTTAAAAGCAGTGTAAGGGAAGTAACCAAAACGTTGTATTTTGATTACCTCCCTTACACTGTTTTAAATTATCTTTATTGTTCATTAACCATTACTTTATACATAATTTTAAAGCAGTGTAAGGGAGATAATTTCAATGATGAATTTGATTTATCTCCCTTACACTGCTTTAAATTATGTTTTGTACTAAAGTATTTGTCCATTAACCAGGACAACCTTGTTTTTCCCCCTTTTTTGCCCCTAATTCCTAAACGGTTTGAGCCATAACCCCCCAAAGCAAATCCTAACAATCCCTTTGTGGTATGGAAACTTGTAGTATAATTTCAGAGAGATCCATACACTGTTCCACAGTTATTGTCTGGAAACTAGAAAATGCTTATTTTTGGCCCCTTTTTGGCCCCTAATTCCTTAACTGTTGGTACAATAACCCCCAAAATCAATCCCAACCTTCCTTTTGCGGTATTTAACCTTATGGTCAAATTTCAAAAAGATCCATTCACTTAAACTAAAGTTAGAGTGCGAAAACCAGTGTGTATTCGGACGACGACGCCGGACGACGACGACGACGACGACGACGACGCCAACGTCATACCAATATACGACCACAAAATTTTTTTGCGGTCGTATAAAAATCACTGTCTAAAACCTTCTGACTAGCCACTTATAAGATAAAACTATGTCTGTGTGTGTAACTTCAGGGGGTCATTTTCACTTAATTGATTCCTGAATAATACAGATTTCTGACTGCTAAGCTATTAAATATTAAAAATGGAATATTTTCAACTCTTTTTTAACCACAGCCAAATTTACTTATCCAGGAGTATTAAACAGATTTGTGCTTTAAAAGACATATGAACTCTGCACACTGGCAGTGACAGCTAGCAGACAGCATATTTGTCTATTGTTTATATACAGATCAATACATGTCCATGAGAATAGGGTAGTTGGGAGAATTTGGCATAATAGGATTGGTTTATGTTTAAGAAGAACTTTGTCTCTGCACAGACAAAGAGAAATTACCTATATAAGTATAAGATACACCTTGAGAGCATTAGCCTAAATGTGTGTACCGGAGGTATCTAATTTGCACCAAGATATTATTGTCAATCAAGCAGAATGATAGTTTTCAATAATTTAAGAGGTGGGTCTTTCAGTGATTTGATCATTTGTTATTGAAAAACATGATAAATGCAGGGTATTCAATTTCATTTCAAGAAATCTTTGTGTAATTGAAAAATCTTAATGAAAGCAAATGATACATTTACTTTAAAGACTTTAATTACAGCATATGTTTGGACAATTGAACAGATCATTATAAAGTAGTTAGGGAGAATTTGACCCAATAGTCAATATACATTGGAACTGAATTGTGGAAGGAGATACAAGTAAGGAGAATTTGACATGATGAAGTGGAAAGAAGTTTGACAAAATTTATTGAAGCTTAAAACTGTGAACATTAGTTTACAAACAGGGAGAATTTGACATAGTATATTAAAACTACAGATTGATGTATGCAAGGATATAAAATTATGAAGAATTTAACACTGCTGATAATTGATTAATGCAAGAATAAACAATTAATAAGAATATAACAATTGTTTAAAACAGTTTTAAAAAAAGGAAAATTTTGACATTGAAGATTGGGGGAATTTAACAATGTGAAATCACGATAAAGTGCACATGCTTGGTTTACAAAAAGGA
This sequence comes from Mytilus californianus, assembly GCF_021869535.1. NCBI lineage: Eukaryota > Metazoa > Mollusca > Bivalvia > Mytilida > Mytilidae > Mytilus > Mytilus californianus. The sequence goes on along the minus strand of NW_026262669.1, from coordinate 1,683,029 downwards.
GTTACTAAGTAGTGTATTGTTATACAGTATTATAACAGAAGAGATATATTTTGGAGGGTTTTCCACGTGTTATGTGTTTGTAGTGTATTGTTATACAGTATTATGACAGAAGAGATATATTTTGGAGGGTTTTCCCAGTGTTATATGTTTGTAGTGTATTGTTATTTACAGTATATATTATGACAGATGAGATATATTTTGGAGGGTTTTCCCCTTGTTATATGTTTGTAGTGTATTGTTATACAGTATTATGACAGAAGAGATATATTTTGGAGGGTTTTCCCCGTGTTATATGTTTGTAGTGTATTGTTATACAGTATTATGACAAAAGAGATATATTTTGGAGGGTTTTCCCCGTGTTATATGTTTGTAGTGTATTGTTATACAGTATTATGACAGATGAGATATATTTTGGAGGGTTTTCCCCTTGTTATATGTTTGTAGTGTATTGTTATACAGTATTATGACAGAAGAGATATATTTTGGAGGGTTTTCCCCTTGTTATATGTTTGTAGTGTATTGTTATACAGTATTATGACAGAAGAGATATATTTTGGAGGGTTTTCCCTGTGTTATATGTTTGTAGTGTATTGTTATACAGTATTATGACAGAAGAGATATATTTTGGAGGGTTTTCCCCGTGTTATATGTTTGTAGTGTATTGTTATACAGTATTATGACAGATGAGATATATTTTGGAGGGTTTTCCCAGTGTTATATGTTTGTAGTGTATTGTTATACAGTATTATGACAGAAGAGATATATTTTGGAGGGTTTTCCCCGTGTTATATGTTTGTAGTGTATTGTTATACAGTATTATGACAGATGAGATATATTTTGGAGGGTTTTCCCTGTGTTATTTGTTTGTAGTGTATTGTTATACAGTATTATGACAGAAGAGATATATTTTGGAGGGTTTTCCCCGTGTTATATGTTTGTAGTGTATTGATATACAGTATTATGACAGAAGAGATATATTTTGGAGGGTTTTCCCTGTGTTATATGATTGTAGACTGAGTAATTTCAACAAGTGTTCTGTTTAATCAAGTTCAAAGCAATTTTTTTACAATTTTGAAGAAAAAAGCCCTCATTTAACATGTCAGTTTTGTAAGTTAAAGACTAAATTTATTGTTATCGTTATTAAGGTACATTTTCATGCATTGCTGTTTGAAATTTTTGTTTTGGTTTTTAGTCTTATCTATTTATGTAAGAATGGTTTGGTTTGTTGCTGTTTGGAAATTTTTGTTGCATTTTAGTATCTTTCATGAATCAAGAAAAAATTGTGCATACACACCCTGTACATATAAAAAGTTGATTCAACAATTCTTACAATTTTAGCTAAACTAGAAATTCCATATGTTCTTCCTGAATGGGCTGAGTGAGTTGTTGGGATCAGACTTGGAGAAAACATCTGATTTTTTTAAATTTCTTGAAAATTATAAATCAAAGATATATGTTTATTTGGCCAAAACATGCAAAATGAACAGCAAATTTTGTTTTACATTGAAGTTTAAGGAATGTAGGGAGGCCCCATTGCATGGAGTAGACAAAAAAAAGTAGGGATAATGTAGACCCCTTGTCATGGCGTCAACAGGATAGTCAGAAGGGATAATGTAGCCCCCTGCCATGGAGTAGATAGTGACCAGTATGGATAATGTAGACCCCCTTTCTGATAAAATCAACTTAACAGACTGGCAATGTTTTTATCCATTAAAGCCATTGACTTTTTATAAGATAAAATCAATATAGAGTTTTGTCTTAATGAGAAGTTTTTTTCTATGACTGACAAGGAAGATATTTTTTTTAGAATTTATTGGACATGTTTTACGTCTTATTTGAATTTTCAATTAATTAGAAAATCTCTGTGGGTTAATGATAAAAAACCGAAGAACAATTTCAGGCGAACAATTTCTGGCGCTAACATGTTCCGATGTATAAATGTCATTTAAAATTCCTGTTAAATGAGAAAACAAAAAACAATTCATTTCAAACATTGAAATACTGGATTAGTAACTAACTTCTCATAAACACTGGTTTTAACGTTTTGCTCCTTAACCAATTCTGGCTATTTGGACCATGCTTTGATCATTGAACTCTTTGTTTGGACATCAACTTTATGGAAGATTTAGATGTTGGTGATTAGTGTGATTTATTTTACTGCCTAATATTTTGGGTCAATTTTCTTATGTATTAATATTTAGCTTTAATACAAAATCTACAACCTGACAACCACTGGATTGAATCTAGTATTGGAAGAAGTTTCTTGTCAAGTGGTCACACTGGATGGATGCAACTAGTGGAGGAGGTTTCTTGCCCAGTGATCACACTAGATTGATGCCACTACTGGAGGAAGTTTCCTGTCCAGTGATCACACTAGATTGATGCAACTAGTGGAGGAAGTTTCTTGCCCAGTGATCACACTAGATTGATGCCACTACTGGAGAAAGTTTTTTGCCCAGTGATCATACTAGATTGATGCCACTACTGGAGGAAGTTTCTTGCCCAGTGATCACACTAGATTGATGCCACTACTGGAGAAAGTTTCCTGTCCAGTGATCATACTAGATTGATGCCACTAGTGGAGGAAGTTTCTTGCCCAGTGATCATACTAGATTGATGACACTAGTGGAGGATGTTTCTTGCCCAGTGATCACACTAGATTGATGCCACTACTGGAGGAAGTTTCTTGCCCAGTGATCACACTAGATTGATGCCACTACCTATACTGGAGGAAGTTTCTTGCCCAGTGATCACACTAGATTGATGCCACTACCTATACTGGAGGAAGTTTCTTGCCAAGTGATCACACTAGATTGATGCCACTACTGGAGAAAGTTTCCTGTCCAGTGATCACACTAGATTGATGCCACTAGTGGAGGAAGTTTCTTGCCCAGTGATCACACTAGATTGATGCCACTACTGGAGGAAGCTTCCTACCCGGTGATCACACTGATTGATGCCACTAGTGGAGTAAGTTTCTTGCCAAGTGATCACACTAGATTGATGCCACTACTGGAGGAAGCTTCCTACCCGGTGATTACACTAGATTGATGCCACTATTGGAGTAAGTTTCTTGCCCAGTAATCACAGTAGATTGATGCCACTACTGCAGGAAGTGTCTTGCCCAGTGATCACACTAGATTGATGCCATTAGTGGAGGAAGTTTCTTGCCCAGTGATCACACTAGATTGATGCCACTACTGGAGGAAGCTTCCTACCCTATTGTGCTGACATAAAACATCTTTTTTTAATTTTCTTTACATAAGAGACTGAAATCATTCAAAACACTTTAGTTTTTCTACCTCCAGATATAGAGGAGATCTTAGCCAGATTTGGAACAACTTTTAGGAGTTTTTGTTCAATCAAAAGACCTACAAATATAATCCATTGATATAACGTTTTTATTTGTATTCACCATTTCTACCGATCCATTCAGGTACTGCCCCATGGTGGATCCATGGAAAAAGCAAAACCCCTAACGACCAATTCAAGCACTGCCCCATGGTGTATCAATGAAAAAAGCCAAACCCCTACCGACTCCCATTCAGGCACTGCCCCATGGTGGATCAACGGAAAAAGCCAAACCCTTACCGACCCATTCAGGCACTGCCCCATGGTGGATCCATGGAAAAAGCAAAACCCTTACCAACCCATTCAGACACTGCCCCATGGTGGGTCAACGGAAAAAGCCAAACCCCTACCAACTCCCATTCAAGCACTGCCCCAAGATGGATCGAAGGAAAAAGCAAAACCCCTACGATTCTATGTCCCATTCTGACAGGCTCTGCTCCAAGTTGGATCGATGGAAAAAGTAAAACCTCTACACACTCTTCAGGCACTGCCCCAAGTTGGATCGATGGAAAAAGCAAAACCTCTACACACCCTTCAGGCACTGCCCCCAAGTTAGATTGATGGAAAAAGTAAAACCTCTACACACCCTTCAGGCACTGCCCCAAGTTGGATCAATGGAAATAGCAAAACCTCTACACACCCTTCAGGCACTGCCCCAAGGTGGATCAATGGAAAAAGCAAAACCTCTACACACTCTTCAGACACTGCCCCAAGTTGGATCGATGGAAAAAGCAAAACCTCTACACACCCTTCAGGCACTGCCCCAAGTAAGATCGATGGAAAAAGTAAAACCTCTACACACCTTTCAGGCACTGCCCCAAGTTGGATCGATGGAAAAAGCAAAACCTCTACACACCCTTCAGGCACTGCCCCAAGTTAGATCAATGGAAAAAGTAAAACCTCTACACACCCTTCAGGCAATGCCCCAAGGTGGATCAATGGAAAAAGCCAAACCCCTACGAGCTGTAGTGTACATCAATATTCCTTACATTTTTACTGTTTCTATCTACAACTTTATGTGTTCTAGACTATTGGTCAGTGACTCGAAAATGGTCATGTTGACATTTGACACTCTTGGTAGGAGAGAGATTTTTAAGATGGCAACATTAAAAATAAATTGTGAAAAAAATACTAAGACTTCATCAACTTCAATGGTCAAGATGACACCTCTTTTTTAAACCAGTTCAAAAACAAGATACAAAATCATCCATAATCATCTACTAATTGTGAAAGATCTTGATATCAAAAAATCCAGTCTGATTTGTTTACTTTCATCACTGACCTTCAACTAATCCATCGGTCAAATGACCCATTGTTTCAATCTAGTTCATAGACAAATCACCCATAAACATCTTCTAAATTCAAAAGATCTTGATATTGAAAAAAAGCCAATCTAATTTGTTTACTGTCTCTGTTAATTTATGAAGCTATGTATAAATGATTTAAAGCAAGGAACTGTCAGATAGTCAGATAGGAGCTTTATAAGACAAGAAGTTTTCATGATAAATTTGATTGACTCTCGTCAAAGGAAAACATATGTCACGTTTTTTTAAAGGACAAAGTCACATTTTCTAATAAGAAAAGAAACTTGAGGCTCCAAGAAACATGATTGGCTCATCTGTCAAGTTTATAAGATATTGATCTTTCCGTAAGTCAGGTTGAATAAATATTCACAAAATATTCTTTTCCCTCCCTTAAGGGGGTACCAACACTTTGATTAAAATAGATTTTGCTTGTTAATTTGTATAAAACTTTAACTTAATATTTACTTTGACCTGTTGACAAAAATATAAAAATTTTAATAAATTTTAACCATACAGTTTACAGGAATAATTTCATTTGATATGTAGCAGTTTGACAAACACTAATTTTGATCATTGAGATGCTTGATTACTCTTTACTACATTTGTAATAGTATGTGATTAAAACGTTCAGCAGATTTCTAAAGAGTTAGCTCCCTTAGGTGTTCTGCACCTCCTTAAGCAGTTGTCAATATATTAACTACCAATGAAATGTTTTGTGATCTAAATTGTATTGTTTATGCTGTTTCTCTCTATTACTATTGTAGTTTTCAAGATACTGAAGACATTCAGAAATTCTAAAAGGTTAAATAACACAGAGATATGTCTCTCCTTTTTGTAACTTTTATAGTATAATGCAAAATTAATTAATTAAAATGGTTATTTTAAACATGTAAAAAATGCAAAATATTAAAAGTCAATGAACCATGACTGAAGGTGCAGGGCCAAATAATCTCCATTTTATAAGTTATAAGTGGTTCCCTTTAAACGAACCTATAACACATATTTTAACTTGTAAATTTACAAATGATTCAAAGTCAATGAACCATGATGAGGGGGGCAAGGCCATATAATCTCCATGGAAATGTGACTAGCAAATGCTAATACAACTGCATACCAAATAACATTGACTTAACATAAGTGGTTCATCTTAAATTGATCTAATCACAAACTTTAACATGTAAACTATTTGTAAAATATACAAAGTCAATAGACCATGACTGAGGGGGCGGAGCCAAATAATCTCCATGGAAATGAAATGTGCCAATACTATTACAACTGCATATCAATTATCATATACTGTTACCTATACCCTTTTGTATCTGTTTATTAACTTGCTAAAATGATTTGCTATTTTAAATACACATGTAAACCTTAATTTCTGTCTAAGAGACAACAGCGCGACCAAAGAACAGAAAACAGCCAAAGGCCATCAATGGGTCTTCAACACAGCGAGAAAATCCCGTACCCAGAGGCTGACTTCAGCTGGCCCCTAAACAAAAATGTGTTCTAGTTCAGTGAAAATAAGCCTTTTTACATACACAGGTGCCTATGATTTTTTACATACACAGACGTCTATGATTTTCTCTCGTACAGATGTACTTTTCTTTATTATACAAAAGTACAACAGATTTTTTATGTACATAAGCACATCTGATCCTGAAGACAAAAAAAAATACCAATCAATGCCAGAATATTTATTGAGTATCTGTCAATATATCAGTTAAACCTATTGGTATTTCATCTCTCCCACAAAAATTATATTTTATTACTATAAATATTACAGATTACTACTAGACTTGTGGGTGGACACTATAACTGTTTTTTCCCATCTTCCATCTTGAGATATATATGGACAGATAACATAACCTCATCAAGTTAGAGGTCAGTCAGGACAATCGATTGTCCTACTTCTACTGACCATACATTTCTGGACAATTGTAATCTGGTTAACACAGATTTATTCCTTAGAGAAAATTTCCAATAGAGATCTATATATACATAGTGGGGTTCCATACAGGATAAAACTTGAAATAGAGTTCTGTATAAATAAGTGACCATACTGAGCTTGACCATTGCAATCAGGTCAATACAGATCTATTCATTAGAGAAAATGTCCATTACATTTCTACAGCGGGGTTCCATACAGGATATTCATTTCACAATTTTACAGGTTAAGTTAGGTAGTCTTCATGAATTAAATGTTGAATGGATGTTCAAAAATTATATATCTTTGGGTAATATTTAACTGAACTAGCTATTATTTTTCTGTAGTAATATAGAAGATGTGAACTTACCAGGTATATTAAAGACTTCACTGTTACCACTTGGAAAGTCTGTATTTTCAGGCACTGTCATGGCATAGTTTTCTAGTTGTGGTAAGTTGTCCGGTATATCATTGTGACGTGGAACCAATACTGGTGGCAGGACTGGAAAAAATAATGAAAGGCAACAGGTAAAATCTGGTCTGTTAATGAGACATGGAACTATGGGTCTTCACTGCTTTGAATATGAGTCTAATTATTCAATTGCTTACTTCAATGGAGGAAATGAATAAGTCTATTTGTGGCTTTGAAAAAATAAATTTATCAAGCTGGATAAATCAAAGTTATCAAAATCACAAATAAAATTTCTGATGAGCTATAGAAGTTCACTACTTCAGAGATGACTGCCTCCTTCCAAACCTCATTAGAATTCCCAGTTTGAATATTTGTACAACTCCAGTACAACTCATCTAAAGAATGCATTTCTATCAAATTTCTTTCCAAAATCCTGAAATTCATAAAAATACTTAAATGTAAAAATAAAAAGATGTGGTATAATTGCCAATGAGACAACTCTCCACCATAGACTAAATGACATAGAAGTTAACAACTAAAGATAACCGTACGACCTTCAACAATGAGCAAAACCCATACAGCATAGTCAGCTGTAAAAGTCGCTGAAATGATCAATGTAAAACAATTCAAACAAGAAAAACCAACGGCCTCATTTATGTGAAAAACAATTAACTAAATACAAATATGATATATACAGCAAGAATTACAGGCTCCTGACTTGGGACAGGCACATACAGAATGTGGTGGGGTTAAACATGTAAGCATGACGTCTTGTACATAACAACCATCCATATTTAATAAAGCGCACAATTGATCAAGCGTCTCCGAGAAGGGTAATAGAGTATTTGCCATGGGATAGAGTAAATTATCTACCTCGTATTAACCAATCAAAATCTGCCATTTTGACGAAGTATTATAACACTAAATGTTTTTTTTCTCAGATATGTATCAGTATGTAAATACCTGGAGCTTCTACACGTGTGTACTGATATGTGTAATTACCTGGAGCTTCTACACGTGTGTAATGATATGTGTAATTACCTGGAGCTTCTACACGTGTGTACTGATATGTGTAATTACCTGGAGCTTCTACACGTGTGTAATGATATGTGTAATTACCTGGAGCTTCTACACGTGTGTAATGATATGGATTAACACACACTTCGTCCTTCTTTAAATGGAAGGCATATTCACATACATCCACTGCACGTAACTCCTGATGATTCTGCAGATCAGGCCATCGCCATAAACGACAATATATTACATGTGGTAAGCCTTTACGATGAGACACTTGTAATCGACCGTCCAATGATCTGTAATTAGAAATGATGTATTTATACTATATAGTATACCAACAGTGTTCCAGCTTGATCATTTTCACGGGGCATTCGCCCGCCCTTTCGCGAATGACGCCCTGTGCCATTTTTATGATTCCCTGTGCCTTTTTATAAATGAATTCCAAATATCAATTTAAACGTTTTTACAGGGATAATAATTATGCAGTGAAAAAGTCGTTACAATATCATTTATGCTGTGATTCCTAGTTTTAAATAAATGGGGACATAGACACAGATGATGCCCCCACTTGCATATCATATAAATTTATAAAAGGACATAACTGAAGAACGGTAGAAGTGATGCTACCCAAATTTGTAGTTGATCTGAGTTTTGTGGTAATATGTATTATGTATAAGTTTCATAACATTTGGTTGCGGCAAACTTAAGTTAGATCTCAGAACAGAAACGAAAAATTCAGCAATTTTTACATTTGTAAAGAGGCATAACTCTAGAACAGTAAAAGTGACGCCACCAAAATTCAAAATCGATCTGTATTTTGTGTTAATGAGCATTGTGTATAAGTTTCATAACATTTGGTTGAGGCTAACTTAAGGATGTATTCTTCTGACGTTTCAGTCTCGTTGAAATCTCGTTCTGGAATTATTTCCAAAACATGTGATACAAGTGGAAAATATCAATGAATTTTAAAAATGTTATAATTAAACTTAACTCTGTGAAAAAATTGTGTATTTACAATGAGTAGTTTTTGAGTAATCAATTTTTCAAATTTTACGACCAATCAAGTCAGTCTTTTTAGCCAAAATTTTGAGAAAATGGGTGAGGGGTACAAAAAATGATTTTACCAGAATCATGTACATCCCATATCATTTTTTTCTTTTCAAATTTCTAAGATATGTATGTATTTTTTCAATCATTTATAACAAAAAAGTTGAAATAATATGCATTTTGTTCTTAAAACTGAGAAAAATCACAAATTTACGAAATTGACAGCACTGTAAATTTGACACAAAAAAGCATCAAAATACGATAAAACATTCTTATATTAACACCTACCTATAGTTTTTTTTAGTTAAATTTATTCAGATTGGTCCAATGCATCTTTATTGAAAGTTTGAATAAAAGTTTAATTGTGGAACTGTGATTTTTTTCACGATAATAGCCCAAAAATAGGCAAAAATTTATGAAAAATGGGAAAATCATCAAAATTGGGTACTTTCAAAGGGCCGTAACAAAAAAAGAAGTGCACCACCATAAGATTTTTTCTTCAATTATTTTTTTACAGTCATATAAACCCAAAAATCAGGTTAAGAAAAAAAGTTTAATTCTAGAAATTTTTGGCTCCTCAGAGGTGTACATCCTTAAGTTAGAGAATGGAAACGAAAAATTCAGCAATTTTTCCATTTATAAAGGGCATAACTCTAGAACGGTTAAAGTGACGCCACCAAAATTCAAACTTGATCTGTGTTTTGTGGTAATAAACATTGTGTACAAGTTTGATAACATATTGTTGAGTCAAACTTAAGTTAGAGAACGGAAACCAATTTTAGGACGTACGGAAGGACATTAAGGGTAAAACTTAATGCCCCTCCGCTTCGGCGGGGGCATAAAAAAGTCTGTATAATGGTTTGTTGCGGAATGACAGAATCACGGAATAATAGACAAGGGTAAAACTATATGGCCCAGACAACTTTGTTGCGGGGCCATAAAAACAATGTTCGATTGCCCATTTTGAATAATCAATCAACTGCTAAAGTGCCATTTTCATGATTGGCTCCCTGCCCTGTTGAAATCCTAACTGGAACACTGACTAAGAGAGTTAGCTCCCTTAAACATTGGATATTAAATAGAAAAACAATTTGATTTTTTTTTAAAGAAAAGAATTGACTAACAAAGTTTAAAGTAGGCTGATTTTTTACATATGCTAGCAGATCCAAAATCACAAGCAATTTAAAAAAATTTAAAAACAATCATTTAAATAAAATCTTGGAAGGTTGGGGAAAAATTGAACAGGAAAAAAGTGCATTACGTGTATTATGAAGTTATGTTTCAATACTAACTAATAGGTTGTACTTAACTGTATGTCTTTACCTCTGAGCTTCAAATACAAACAGCAATATTCAATTTCAAGAAGTATGAACTGAACAACCATAGTACAAATTAGATAACCTAAATTAGTACAAAGATAGTACTTAAATGGTGACAAATTGTTTGTTTGTTTTTTGAATACATTAAATTTGGTGTCTGGGCAGAGAACACAGTTATTTCGTAATGCATTTCTTTTAGACAATAAAGGATATTAAAAGATCACTCCTGGTCTTTCTCAATGAGATTTTTTTACAGTGTAGTGTACAACTTTTGGGACAAATTATATCAAAATTATAGAAAAGTCTACCAGCTCTAACTAAAAATATAGATAATTTTATGTTAAGAGGTTTTATTATTCAGTTTGACAGCTTCAGACATAATAATTTTTTTGAACTCTTTTAAACTATCCCTTTGAACCAGTATATATCTAAGATCAAATTTTTAGTATTGCATCTAGACTCTAGAGAAGCCAGTCATGAAGATATTCATTTTAACTAGCATAAATATAATGCACTTGGATTGTGGAGTGAATATAGATTTTGGAGAAATAAACTAAACAAATAATAGAGAATTATAAAAACATGATAAAAGACTCTAATGACTCAAAATCTTTATGGAAATGCCTTCATAGCCTGAACCCTAAGGTAAAAAAAATCCCCACATGAGTTAGCTACAGATGAGACCAATACAACAACAAATAATAATAAAATGCTCTGCTGGGGCGCAGCTTGATACGACCGCAGAGGTCGAACCCTGAACAGTTGGGGCAAGTATGGACACAACATTCAATCTTGATACAGCACTGAATTTGGATTGTAATTAAATATTTGACACAGCATAGGTTTCTCACACAGAATGAAAGTAGTCTAAGAACTTAAAATTTTTTAATTTACCTATTCAAACCATATCATTATTATTTGCTTTTATATATAAATCAGAAATAACCAATTTAAAATGGAAAATTTTAAAGAAAAAAAAGGAAAAAAAAATCCCCCCCCGCAAATTTTTTGAAACCCCCTTATGATTCATCACCCCCAAACTCAATCCCAGCCTTCCCTTTGTGGTATGGTACCTTGCAGTACAATTTCAGAGAGATCCATACACTTGAACACAAATTATTGTCTGGAAACTAGAAAAATGCTTGGGTTTTTTGCACCTTTTTGGCCCCAAATTCCTAAAAGTTTAGGGCAATTACCCCCAAACTCAAACCAAGCTTTCCCTTTGTGATATGGAACCTTGCAGTACAATGTCATAAAGATCCATACACTTACACACAAGTTATTGTCATGAAACTAGAAAAATGCTTGTTTTTTGCCCCCTAATTCCTAAAATTTGGAGGCAATTACCCCCAAAATCAATCCCAGCATTCAAACCCTCAATCAGCATCATTTAACAGTAATATCTAAAAATGGAAATTACATAATAAAGGTATTAAAATAGAAAATGACATCATAGTCATGGCTAAAAATAAACAAAATCCTTAATCAGCAACATTTTACAGTAATATCTAAAAATAAAATTCCTTTGTAACCATAAAAGCCCATTTAAATACATCATGACAGATATTAAAATAGAAAATGACATCATAGTCATGGCTAAACATAGCAAAAACCTTAATCAGCATCATTTAACAGTAATATCTAAAAATAAAAATTTCTTTGCAACCATAAAAGTAAAATAGAAAATGACATCATAATCATAGCTAAAAATAAACAAAATTTTTTTTTATTACCAAATTTTAAATGGAGTTTATTAAACTAAAACAATAAATTTGCAACCATAAAACCCCATTTAAACACATCATAAAAGTATTAAATAATTCAACTACATCATAAGGCTATAAAAATAGAAATTGACTTCATAGTCAAGGCTAAAGGTAAACAAAAAACCTTCATCAGCAAAATTTTATATTGGCAAATTTCCAATGAAGTTTATTATACTAAAATTGTTGGCAAATTTCAAATGCATTTATTAACAATAAAGTTATTGGCAAATTTCCAATTTACATAATTTAAAAGCAGTGTAAGTGAGATATTTAAATGAGTTTGAATTACCAACCTTACACTGCTTTTAAATAATGTTTTGTACTTATTTGTCTATTAACCTGGAAACCCTTATTTTTTCACCTTTTTTTCCCTTATTATTTAAAGGTTTGAGCCATAACCCTACCCCAAAGCCAATTCTTAAATTCCAATGTAACCTAAATTTACAATATACATAACTTCAATTTAAGTTTTTGATAAAATCAAACCACATCATTATTATTTGCTTTTATATCTAAATCAGAAATAATTAACCAACTTTAAGTGGAAAATTTTCACACATCACGCCCCCCCAAACTCAATCCCAGCCTTCAGTTTGTGGTATGGTACCTTGCAGTACAATTTCACAGAGATCCAATTACTTAAACACAATTAATTGTTGGAAACTAAAAAAAAATGCTTATTTTTAACCCCTTTTTTAGCCCCTTATTCCTAAACATTTGAGCAATTATCCCCCAAACTCAATTCCAACTTTCTCTTTGTGATCAGAATTAACCAACTTAAAATGGAAAATTTTAAAGAAAAAAAAAAGGAAAAAAAATCCCCCCCCCAAAATTTTTTGACCCACTTCCCTTTGTGGTATGGTACCTTTAAGTACAATTTCAGAGAAATCCATACACTTGAACACAAGTTAATGTCTGGAAACTAAAAAAATGCTTATTTTTGCCCCCTTTTTTGGCCACTTATTAATAAATGTTTTGGGCAAACATTTTACAATAATATTTAAAACTGAAATTAATTTGTAACCTTAAAATTAAATAGAAAATGACATCATAGTCATAGCTAAAAATAAACAAACTATTGGTAAATTTCCAATGGAGTTTATTATATTAAAACAATAAATTTGCAACCATAAAAGCGCATTAAAATACATCATAAAAGTATTAAAAAAAATTTAACTACATCATAAGGCTATTAAAATAGAAAATGACATCATAGTCAGACTAAAGGTAAACAAAAAACCTTCATCAGCAAAATTTTATATTGGCAAATTTCCAATGAAGATTATACTAAAATAATTGGCAAATTTCCAATTTACATAATTCAAACATAGTGCAGGTGAGATATTTAAATGAGTTTGAATTACCAACCTTACACTGCTTTTAAATAATGTTCTTTACTCAATTATTTGTCTATTAAAATGGAAACCCTAGTTTTTTAACCTTTTTTCCCCTTATTCCTTAAACGAAAAAAAATAATTACCCCTTTTTTGACCCCCCCCCCCCCTATGATTCATCACCCCCCCTTCCCCCCCCCAAACCAAGCTCAATAACAGCCTTGCCTTTGTGGTATGGTACCTTGTAATACAATTTTAGAGAGATCCATACACTTGAACACAAGTTATTGTCTAGAAACTAAAAAATGCTTATTTTTCACCCCTTTTTAGGCCCCTTATTACTAAACGTTTTGGGCAATTACCACAAAACTCAATTCCAGCTTTCCCTTTGCGAAATGGAACCTTGTAGTAAAATTTCAGAAAGATCCATACACTTACACACAAGTTATTGTCATGAAACTAGAAAAATGCTTGTTTTTTGCCCCCTTTTGGCCCCTTATTCCTAAAATTTCGAGGAAATTAACCCCAAAATCAATCCCATCATCGACCCTTTGTGATATGGAATCTTGTAGTACAATGTCAAAGAGATCCATACAATAACACACAAGTTATGTCTGGAAGTTACAAAAATGCTTATTTTCGGCCCCTTTTTGGCCCCTAATTATTTAACTGTTGGTACCATAACCCCCAAAATCAATCCCCACCTTCCTATTATGGTATTGAACCTTATGGTAAAATTTCATAGAGATCCATTCACTTAAACTTAAGTTAGAGTGCGAAAACCATTGTGTATTCGGACGACGACGCCAACGTCATACCAATATACGACCACAAAATTTTTTTGCGGTCGTATAAAAAATCTATAGCAGATACTTTTAATAACTTTTTTACTTTCTGTGCTGAAAAACTAAGAGAGCAAAGAGATATTACATCTGTTGACAAGGCAGATTTCAATAATCTTAGCACATTCATTAATAATCAATTAAAACAACAAAAACATGAGAAATTTACCATACCACCAATAAAGATAAATGAGCTATTTGATGAGTTAACCAAACTTGATGTAAATAAATCATCAGGAACTGATAATATTGGACCCAAAATCCTTAAAATAAGTGCACCATATATTGCCACTCCTCTCACATATATATTCAACAGAATGATAGATACTGGTATATATCCTTCATTACTGAAAAATGCTAAGGTAACACCAGTTTACAAAGATGGTGACAAGGTTTTAGCAACAAATTACAGACATATCTGTTCTTCCATCTCTATCAAAAGTATTAGAAAGGCATGTCTCAAATAACATGTACAAGTACTTGTCTAAATTTAAACTTTACATCCTACACAATCAGGTTTCAGGCCACATCATTCTTTCAAACTGCACTTATTGATATCATTGACAAATGGCTGCAAGAAATGAATGATGGTAATTTAAACTTAGCAATACTGTTGGACTTCAAATTTTCAGGTCATACCTAAGTAATAGAACACAGCAAGTAAACATTTGCAATGTTAATTCTGATAAAAAAGATGTGAAATTTGGTGTCCCCCAAGGATCTATACTAGGTCCTCTATTATTTGTCTTATTTATAAATGACCTTCCCCTTTGCATTAAAAATTGTAAAACAGACTTGTATGCTGATGATACTACTCTCCATAAATCCTGGAAAAACATAGAAAATTTACATGATGATGTACAAGAAGATTTATGCAGAGTTGAAGAATGGTGCAAAATTAATAATATGTTCATCAATACCAAAAAAACTAAATGTTTGGTTACTGGAACAAGTCAAAAGTTATATCAACTCAATCTTTTCAACCAAATTTACTAATAAATTCAGAAACACTACAAAATTCATCATGTGAAAAATTATTAGGTGTTAAAATTGACAGCACACTTTAAGCTGGACAAATCAAATTGATCAAATTTGTGCTAGCATTTCATCAAGAATATACCTTCTTTCTAAATTAAAGAAATTTTTAGATATTGATGCCAGGAAAGCATACTATAATGGGTATATTCTGCCGCTCATCGATTACTGCTGTATTGTTTGGGGAGAATGTAAAAATGAAGGGATGGTAAGAATATTAAAACTTCAAAAAAGAGCAGCAAGATTGATTCTTGATGCAGACCCTTTATCCCCATCAGCCCCCTTATTTAAAGACCTTGGATGGATGACAGTTGAAAACAGAATCAAATACCACAAATATTTACTGCTACATAAATGTATGCGGAAAGAAGCACCACAGTACCTACTTCAAAAGTTTCAACTTATATCTGTTAATAATCCTTATGCTTTAAGGAGTGTCACTCAAGGTAATTTGATAGTCCTTAAGCCAAAAACTGAACTGTTTAAAAAATCTTTTGCTTATTCTGGATCAGTTTTATGGAACGGACTACCATATGAAATGCGTAAAGTGCAAAACACTTTTTCTTTTAAACAAATTATAAAACAATACTTGAGACAGTCCCAATATTCAGTCTTGAAATGATTGCAACTACTACTCTTTTTTTTAGAATGTATGATTTTGATTTGTATATAATATCTATTCACTACATGCAATCTGTAACTGTTTTATATGTTCTAATTATGGTACATGTACATTGAACTATCATGACTATACGATTGTGTTAATATGTTGTATGTTTGCTTTTTTTCTTTTATTATTATTTTTTACATGTATATGAGGGCCTCAGGGAAGATTAGTAATTGTAACTAACTGTGTTTACCCTCTTTAAGTAAAGAATTTATTATTATTATTATTATTATTATTATTCATCCCTAGTGGCCAGTTTCTAGCCCTACTGGGAAGCCTCTAGCCCTATTGACCAGCCTCTAGGCTTACCTACTTTACTAAAACAGTTCCGTCATTTATCAATATGACTAGTGAAGCTAGATATTAATGTATGTAGACTTGTGAAGAGAATGATATCACTAGAATTATTATATAAGTAAAGTGATTATGTACAATACTTGAAATGCTTTATTGAGTAATAAATAACCATTGTGGTACCATCTCCTAAGAGTGAGACCAGATTATACAAATATATATCAATGTAACAATATTCTCTTTTTTAGTCATGGAGGGAATATATACATGTATATGCCTAAAAAGTATACAAAACAACAACAATATTATATATTAATATCCAACTATGTTAACCACGCCACATTTTGTATGTGCCTGTCCCAAATCAGGAGCCTGTAATTCAGTGGTTGTCGTTTGTTGCTGTATATAATAATTGTTTTTAGTTCATTATTTTGTGCATAAATCAGTCCGTTAGTTTTCTCATTTGAATTATTTTATATTTGTCATTTCGAGGCCTTTTATAGCTGACTATGCGGTATGGGTTTTACTCATTGTTGAAGGCCATACGGTGATCTATAGTTGTTAATATCTGTGTCATTTGGACTCTTGTGGAGAGTTGTCTCAGTGGCAATCATACCACATCTTCTAATTTTTTATATATATGTAAGTGTTAACTGATATGTATCTGTGTGTTTATCTAATGTATATTGTGAAATGTTAGTAGCAATCCTGTCATTTTGGACTAGAAACCAATAAAATATCTGTTATCTTTATTTTGATCTTGATGACAACCACTGAATAGGACTGCTGACCAATAGGACTGCTGACCAATAGGACTGCTGACCAATAGGTATGATGTTTCACATCTACGTTTTACACTTAAACATTAAGTCTTAATTTGCAAGGGTTGTCAAAAAGTACTAAGTCACCTATATAATTTCAAACTTTAAATATTTAAAAAATTCAGTCGGTTTGACTATAATGTGATGAGTTAATCCATCACTAAACCATTAGACCAAGAAATTAACTAAACTTTACAAAATTCCAGGTGGTGGAGTTAAAAAAATAAAACCGAAAGTGGAAAAAAATAATTCTAGCTTTATATTATATAGGGGAGATAACTATTGAAATATCAATACATCATCAATAATTTACTTCTTCAAGGTTAGCCTACAGTATAAAACACATTGACAATAAAGTCTCATTCTTTAATATAACTTGATGATATGGTAGCCTGTTTAATTGGTAAAGGGATAATTGATATCTAATGCAATGTATAAATATATATTTTTTGAGAAATCATAGATCAATTACTATACAAGTATGGACCTTATGTTCTTTAATGGCAAATATATGAAAGTAGATATAAATATCAATCCTGTTTAGGGGGATTTGATCCTATCTTCTCCCTCCATATACACATAAAGACTTTTAGTTAGAGCAGGTACGCTTGCACTGTAAACTTACCTGCTTTTTACCTGATGAAATATTCTCCACTGTGACCTTGGTATTGGGGCCCCCTTTAAGGAGCACACACACCCAAAGATATACCTCAACAATCATATTAACATATCTTTCAATTGCAAACAATCTATACAATATGTTATTTTAAAGCTATATTAACTTAAATCTTTAAAGAATTTTATGTTTTTTCCACTTATCTAAAATGATGGCATTGTAATACCACTTAAATGTGAAATGCAGATTAAGCTATCCTGCGTGTGGCCCCATAACAAAGATGACCCAGACAGTTTGACCTACCTTTGAGAATGACCTTAATTTACCTCACACTACAGCAGGTGCCCTCCTGAACACAATGTATTATTGATTACTTTTTTTATCTCTATACAGAAGAGTTTTTGTGTATATATAATCAGTGACATACGTTTTATTTATGGCATAGTGTTATTTTTGTTTCGATCTTTATTTGGTATAAATAGATATACATTTGTAGCATGATAGTGACAAATTTTACAAATGTACTGTGTATAACCATTTAAAGACAGAAAAAAATTGCAATAGTTCTTGAATAATTTTGTATTTAATACTGAAATATAGAATTGATCTGTCATCTTTAGTAGGGGCCTTACCCTTGATTAAAGGATTGGACAGGAGACACTTGTCATATATTCAATGCATGAAACTAATAAATATATTGCTATGATGCTGTTAAATGTCAACTGGATTTCCTACATTTATCATGTTAACATAAGGCCAAATTCCTTAAAGACCCTCTCCTAATTTATTGTAAATTAATCTGTCATTTTGTCTCAACCATAAAATCTTGATACGCCCAATCAGATTAATTCCTTAACTGTATCTAATAATTAATAAAACAAATTATGCAATAATTATTGTGTTACTGAGATAGATTTGAACATTATTCATAAGGTGGGGACTTGACAGTGTTCGAGAGAAAACTTTCTTGATATTTGGTACCAAGCCTCATATTGGTGAGCTATAAAATATAACACATTTTCCAATTGGTCACTTATCTACTTCTGTTTGCTGCATACATGTATGTTCTTCTCATTAATGCATGTATAAGATCTGTTCAAAACTTTGATTTCTAGTGGATGAGGAAAATGATCAATGATGAACAAAATCTGCTACAAACTATTTGGAGGAAAAATGTAAACTAGTACACTCCCACTCAGTTGAAGCTAGGGTATAAAGAGAGGCTTCATGGAGCATGTATTTCCCCAACTAGTATACTCCCACTTATTTGAAGCTAGGGTATAAAGAGAGGCTTGGTGGAGCATGTATTTCCCCAACTGGTATACTCCTACTCAGTTGAAGCTGGGGTAAAAAAAGAGAGGCTTGGTGGAGCATGTATTCCCTCACTCAGTTGAAGCTAAGGTATAAAGAGAGGCTTGGTGGATCATGTATTTCCCCAACTGGTATACTCCCACTCAGTTGAAGCTGGGGTAAAAAAAGAGAGGCTTGGTGGAGCATGTATTCCCCCACTCAGTTGAAGCTAGGGAATAAAGAGAGGTTTGGTGGAGCATGTATTCCTCCACTCAGTTGAAGCTAGGGTATAAAGAGAGGCTTGGTGGAGCATGTATTTCCCCAACAGATATACTCCCACTCTGTTGAAGCTGGGATAAAAAAAGAGGCTTAGTAAAGCATGAATTTCCCCAACTGGTATACTCCCACTCAGTTGAAGCTGGGGTATAAAACGAGGCTTGATGGAGCATTTATTTACAAACTAGTATACTCCCACTCAGTTGAAGCTAGGGTATAAAGAGAGGCTTGGTGGAGTATGTATTTCCCCCAACTGGTATACTCCCACTCAGTTGAAGCTGGGGTATAAAAAGAGGCTTGGTGGAGCATGTATTTCCCCCAACTGGTATACTCCCACTCAGTTGATGCTGGGGTATAAAGAGAGGCTTGGTGGAGCATATAATTGCCCAACTGGTATAATCCTACTCAGTTGAAGCTGGGGTATAAAGAGAGGCTTGGTGGGGCATGTATTTCCCCAACTGGTATACTCCCACTCAGTTGAAGCTGGGGTATAAAAAGAGGCTTGGTGGAGCATGTATTTCCCCCAACTGGTATACTCCCACTCAGTTGAAGCTGGGGTATAAAGAGAAGCTTGGTACAGCATGTATTTCCCCAACTGGTCTACTCCCACTCAGTTGAAGCTAGGGTATAAAGAGAGGCTTGGTGGAGCATGTTTTCCCCAACTGGTATACTCATACTTTTTGGCATGGGGCTTCGGTAGTCAAAGGGGTATGAAACATACAGAATACCCCCTTTATATTTAAACTCACGGAGTAATCACATTCCCATATCATTCACATACAGCACTGTTAAAATACAATGTTATTCAAGTAGTTTAAGATACCACATCCCATTTTAGAACTACGAGAGGTCATTTTACAAAATGTAATCATCTCTGAAACTCATATATCTTTTATTCCCTGTGTCAAGGCTCTTTGAAGAGAGGAGATGAACCACAGCTGTTATGCAATAATAGGTTTGTTTCCTGTTAACAATGGTCAATAAAATTTAAAAGTACTTTCCAAAATCAATGCAAGACTCACTGATGAAGTATATTACATTGTATAAAAAAAAATCAAGAAACAATGGAAGGGAGACAACTGTGATTTTATAAAAAGTACATTTACCTTTATTAACAAAAAGGATATTTTTTAAGGAATGGAGACTTCCATTTGAACCCCTCAATTGTCAAAATAAGCTTACATACATTAAGAGGGTTCAAAAGGAAGTTGTCATTTTTCAAGAAAAATTTAACTCAATAGAAAATCTCAAACAGGTTCTACCCACGGTAAATAAATGACATTGTTGTTTCAGGGGAGACCATTTCAAAATTCAGCCAATCAGAATATAAGTTTTCTCAGCCAGTCAGAATATAGATTTTCTCAGCCACATGCAGGATTCAAACTCACAACCTCAGTGTTACATTGTAACAGGCTAATGAGACAGTAGTTGAACTTTACTTACCTGAAGACTCCCAATTTGAATCAAAGATTGTCTCTGGAGGTTCCAATGTTTTTTCTTCTCATTAAAATCATATGATTATTATTGCATACATATTTCCTGCCAAGTTTGACCAAATTTTTTTTTAGTTTGAATTTGGTTTATTAAGAGTCAAAGACTGCTTCTGGAGGTCACATTTTTCATCCAATCAAAACAAAATGCAGATCATTTATACATGTAGAACATAAGATGACCATACAAAGTTTGGTTAATATTTACTCATTAGTCTTAGAGACTATTAGGGTTGATAGCTTAACGCAAAATGAAAGATTTTAATAATTTAGTAGGGGGTCGAAGCTACATGTAGATACAATAGGTAAAATGAAACATCATTACTTAGTACTCCCAAGATATTCTCAACAAAATCATCCCCTTTAAAAAGTCTGAGTCGTCTGACAGTTTTTCTGCTTTTTGCCCTAATTGTAGATCTTGTTTTGCTAATAATTTTTGCTGTTTACAGTTTCTATCTGTCTGCTTAAGTTTTTTGCCCTAACACTAAAACTCCTTTAAGGAGTCAAGTTCGGCTATGTTGACCTTTTTATAGATCTTGTCTTGCTGTTAAAAGTATTTCTCTGTCTATTACCTTTTTTTCAAATAATGGACATAAACCCCAAAAAATAAGTAAAATATCATCATACAAGTTCTATATTACTATAAGGAGTCAACTGACAATTTCAGCCATTTGACTTATTTGTAAATCTAGTCTTGCTGATCATTTTTACCGTTCAAAGTTTCTCTCTAATTCTCTATATTAAAATTTTCAAATGCAAGCAAAAACCAAATAAATGTATGTTCTACAATGTTCTTTGTCACCATGTTGGTTGGCTGGCTGAATAATCGGACACTTATTTTTAACTTGATACCCCAAGGATGATTGTGTCCAATTTTGGTTCAATTTGGAACAGCCTTTTCAGAGATTTTCGTAAAAACAAAAAGTTAACAGACAGGCTTCCCACAGTCAGGTAAGTTGATAGGTGGAAAAAGCAAAATGCACTAGAGCTGTAGAGTATTATTAGACATGATTGATTGATAGATTGATTGTTGCTAACTTCACACCCAGTAGCAATTAGTACATGCATATTTAGGACTGAAACTACAAGTAATTAATACAATATGTAGGCTCTTCACGGTGGGTTGACAGGGATGAAGGGTAAGATATTGTAACTGCTACTGGAAAACAATGGTGTGCTGAATAGGGAAAAAAATTTGCCTTGCAATAGGCAACATATGAATCCCTAACTTGTGCCATGGTTGAAAGGTAAGGTCTTTAGCTACCACTATTTTTATGCACAATTAGAACCAATTGACTATAACTGCATAACAAATTTTAGAAACCATCTTGAATTATAATCCAAAGGGTCCACCAAATTAATGTTTAATGCCCTTAGGAAAATCATGCTAATGATTGCTAATTTCTTGTACAGGTACAAATGTAGACACACCCAACAGGAGAATACATAGATCAGACAATTATCTGCATTACTAATTTATTTAATTACTTTCCGGAAAATGCTAATGACACTTTAGATTACGAAATTAAACTTTATAATATTCAATTAGAAAAAAAAAACACTGAACAAGTTGAATATTTGCCTTTGATCCAATATTGACTTACGTAATAAGCATTCCCCTATTTTTTTAGGGAGTTCAAGATTAGACTCTTAATCATGTTTATCGTAAATTACAACACAATTTCATGCCAAATAACCTGTCATATACAACAATTATCAATCTAATTAAAGTAAATATACGAAAGTATTATATGCCACTTGAAAATCTAAGATATTTCGTAACGTAGTTCCTCATTTCTTTATAGTTTTTACAATTAATTTGATACATCTTGTTTATATTCTTTGTCTCAGAATAGAAGGATTCATGGTCTATTTTTATGGCATTTAATATTTTAGATCTTTAATATACTTCAATTTTTTGCAATTGCAGTCCTCAAATCTGTTTAGAAAAAATTGTACAAATTTTTTGTTGTTGATGCTGCAAACTGTTGATACTAATTTGTTTATTTGACTTGTCCTCTGATTTGAATTTGACATATCCATTATTGAGGAAAAACCACCACCATTTTTTAAGTCCTTACTTAACAACAAAATTAACTAGAGAGAAAATTTCTGAACCATTGGTTCACAATGTATTTAAGGTTAAAATAGAACTCTTGATCTGTCTACTCAACAGAGAAAGAACTAACGCCAGATTCTAACTTAATCACAGGTGTTGAGTAATCTCATGGTTGTCATTGTTGATTAAGAGAAACCAGGCTTGATGTTGGAATCAGAGGCAGATTTAGGGGGGCGGGGGGCCAAGGGGGCCCGGGCCCCCACTTTTCTGAGAAAAATTTGGTTGATTATATAGAGAATCATTGAAGCATGACCTAAGCGGGCCCCCTCTTAGGCAGTCAGTGGGCCCCCACTTAGGAAAATTTCTGGATCCGCCACTGGGAATTGTTACACAATTACAATGAATTAATGATAATACATATAGGTAATTCCATAATGAAATTAATATTAATATAACAAATAATATATTAGTATATTCACTATTCCAACAAAATCATGAAAATGGAGAAATGATTAATTTTGATTGTGACATGCAGTGTTTTGTCCTTTTGAAAGTTCCTCGATAGATTCAGGTACGGTGTATTGCTGTTTCAAATAGCTAAACTTATACAGCTTTTATCCCTTTTTTCCAGGTAACACGGTCACCTGCCTCATATAGACTTTATAGCTATTCGGGAATCTGTGACACTACATTGTAGTTGAACTATTGATGTTATACATGTACAACAATCACTTTTTCTTTGTGGCGTCAGACATTTTTTATTGTGACCTTAAAATTTTGCTGGAACCTTTGTGATGTCCAGTAATCAGGTAATGGCGGACAAATAGCAATAAGGTGTATTAAATTGTAACAGGATTGCTACAAGAACCAAAACCAAGTAGGCCAAACAAACGCCATAGAGTCATGCAACTGTGGAGCACCTGAAACACCTCATCACTTTCTCCTAGTGTCCTTGCTATGAGAACGAACAAGAAGATATGTTCCATGAAATATCCAGAGGTCAGGATCCGAAACCCTTGATTTAGCTACATTGTACCATATTAACCAGACTAGAAGGCAAGAACATCGAAGAGACGAAAGCCAAACTATGAACAGTGGCAAATTATATCGACAGAACTGGCAGATTTGATACTGCAGTTCTTCAATCCCAATCTTAACCAGCCCATACCCTTTAAAAGCACAGAGAGAAAATATGTTCAGCATCACGCAGGAAGAAGTGAATCTGCACATTTGAGACAATTTGTGCCCACAGCCACAGGCCTCTTGAAGATTGAGGATTGCTTCCTTTAAATAGTAAATACTTAGGCAGTTGTAAACGTTTGAGCTAGGGAAGTTGTTTAGATCAGTTTGAATACTACAGGAGATGGTGTGATTTTCTATTAAGAATCACCCTCTCTGGTTACAAAATTAAAGGCCAATTTGACCACCTACAGTACAGGTCTTCTTAGAGGTTTTTATATCAAAATTAAACAATACTGTTCAGGATGTTGAATTGATTTACCTTGGTATAGTTATACATTTTGTTGATTCGTCCTGCCTGGTGATTGCCTTTTCCAATTCATCAAGACCTCCCGTTTTCTTTAGTTTTTTCACCAAACTTTTGACGGCCTTTTCACTCCATTTGTCATCCCTTTCAGAACTGTCTCCTTTTTTCCACCCTAACAAACGCTTTACAATAGGGGGTGTAAAAGGAGACAGTGTTGTCATTTTCTGGGCCTGAAATTTGTAATTTCAATCTTGACTGAGGCTTTTAGACTATAAAATTGAGATTCATAACAAAATGACACTACGCTAAAATTGACCGGAAGTTTAGATTAATTGGAGCATGCGTAACACATTTTGCTATACATATTTCTCCTTTGACGGAGCACCGTCTTTTTGTCAATCAATGGAGAAAAGAGGATAGTTGGATAATAATAATAATATTTGTAATTAATTTACCGAATGTAAGTCATTCAATGATTACATGATACCAAAGAGACATTCAAAAGCCTTTATATACTTTTTCCCTGCAACCGTGAAATTATGGAATAACTCTCTCTTTCTATTTAAAAAACATATTTGTAAACAAAATAAGAAGGTTCCCACACATTATTATGTTGGAAATCGCATTGGACAAATTCTCCATGCACGCTTGCGAATGAACTCTAGTGCTTTAAACTCCGATTTATTTTTACGTAATTTAGTGGATTCGCCAAATTGTCGTTGTGGTGCTATAGAAACAAGCTCTCATTTTTTATTAACGTGTCCTTACTATACTAACATACGCCAAGTGCTACTGAATTCTCTTGCTGATTTTCCGCAGCGTATTGATGTAAATATTTTGCTTTTTGGGTCAGATTGTTTAACTGATGAAGAAAATTGTACTCGTTTTGTATTGGTACAAAAATACATATTGAAAAGTAAAAGATTCACACCATAATATGAAAGCATCATTTATATGTTTTCCTTGCATTTCATTTAGCTCATTTCAATCACTTGTTTTTTGTTTTTTGTTTTTGTTTTTGTTTTTCTCCCTTTTTTCTCAAACTATATAGTCAATCTTTTTTTGTATTTACTATTCTTAATATATTTCAATTGACAGAGCATGCTCCAAGTATTCATTATATTGTATGTCAACATTCTTTTGGAGACAGATTAAAATAAGCAATGTTGCTTGTTTCTGAATCCCATTGTTTATACTGTATTATATTATATAGCATGATTTGACTTATCGAATAAAATATTGTTTAAACCAAAAGCCTTTGACCAAAAAGGGTGAAGGTTTGGTACCATTAAAACGTTTAAACCCGCTGCATTTGTTTGCACCTGTCCTAAGTCAGGAATCTGATGTTCAGTAGTTGCCGTTTGTTGATGTGGTTCATAAGTGTTTCTCGTTTCTCGTTTTTTATATAGATTAGACCGTTGGTTTTCCCGTTTGAATGGTTTTACACTAGTAATTTTTTGGGGCCCTTTATAGCTTACTGTTCGGTGTGAGCCAAGGCTCCGTGTTGAAGACCGTACTGTGACCTATAATGGTTTACTTTTATAAATTTTGACTTGGATGGAGAGTTGTCTCATTGGCACTCATACCACATCTTCTTATATCTATATATGAAAAAAAAAACTACAGTCTACAATACACTACATACAAAACTTGCACTGGCTACAGTTACTCGCAAGAAAGTAACAACAAGGAATAGTTATTGTTACTTCCAAGACTAATTGCCGATTTGAATTTCCGGAGAGGGAGCCAATTCCATACGGAAATTGCAGGTAACAATAATATATTTTTTTATTGTTACCTGCAGTCATTGTTACCCGCAAAATATATCAAAAATGTTTGATTTCACGGCGAGCAATCTGTGAAATAAATTTTAAATTTATGATGTAAAAACATTAACATGATTAAACTTACAGATATTGTGACAGTTGTTGTCAGTTTTGCCATCGATATAGTCTAGAAAAAAAAAATCTGAAATGGGACCGGAAAAACAGCAGAATCTATATAAATCGCTATTCTGCCGGAGCCGGTAAAATAGCACTAAGCTAGGCGGCTATTTTGCCATAAAAAAAACGGGAATAAGGCAGCAATGTTTGGTATTTACAGGCACTGCAAAAACATTTTTGGCCACCACACCCGGAGCAGAATTTTATATTTGGTATGCAGCTTAATATTGTTGAATTGTAGCGTGTTAGTAATTTTACATCTGCCGAGCAGTCGCGTCCTGTTTGCCAATAGTTTGAAATTTTACAACACTCATTTGACAGGAAAAAATTTTCATGCAGCGACGTTTTGATGTACTCTTTTGAGAATATTAACCAGAAGGCATTAGATTCTGAAACGGCGAATTGAAAGAACCATTACAATCAAGTAGTTTCTCTTAAATATTCAAAGACGTTTTTACCATTTTATTTTCACAATTAAATAGATAATAAGGAACTAGTCTAAATGACAGAAAGATTAGTTGTAGATCACTTACTCGAAGCTGAGGTGAAAACATATTTGACCGAGCATTAATGAGTAGTGTAGGTAGCCAATACACAGTATTTTGATGTAGATTTGCAAAGATACTAAGGTTCAATTATGAAACAAAATATTTGAGATTGAATCTCTAGCAATATTTGCCACTGCACTTTAAGCAATTAACAATCAATCAATCAATCTAGTAGCGGAGTAAGAGAAACTTAACTACATGAGGGATCATTACTGTGATTTGAACATTGGAATTGCTTATGCAAAAACGAATCCATTTGTTTACATCAGTGCCAAATCCAGAGAAGAAAATAATATTAAAAAAATATAAAACCTTTAGACAGTATTGTAAAGAAAGAAACATAATACAAAAAAATATTTGAGAAAGATAGAAAATGATTAGTTTGAAACCTGTCATAAATTCTCTAAAATATACATTATCTAGCACTAATTGTATATTTTTATTGTTGATATTCACCCCATATGTACCAAGTGTTAGATTAGTTTTATTGATATTAAAGAAATTTCTTGGTATTCCTAAACGGAAGATTTTATACACACAGAAGAAGAAGTATACTTAACAACAAAATTATTTTCATTTACCTGTGTATAATATGACGCAGGTTTCTTCAAAAGGGATGATTTTCTAAAAAGTGTTTGAAATTTCACAGTGACATCATACTTTAACTTTGTTTAAACCTGTTTATTTACTTTTGACTTTAATTATTTATCCCTTGCAATTTTTTATTAACTGTGTATTTGCATTCAGGTGTCACAGGTCAAATTTATTCGTTCATTGTGTGTTAATTTACGTTTTTTGATTGAGTTAAGCCTTCCAATTGATATTTTATAGTGTGTTTTTCTATGTTGTCATGTTACACTATTGTTTCAGAAAAGGGAAAAGGTTTGGTACCATTAAAACGTTTAATCCCGCTGCAAATGTTTGCACCTGTCCTAAGTCAGGAATCTGATTACAGTAGTTGTCGTCTGTTTATGTAGTTCATACGTGTTTCTCGTTTCTCGTTTTTATATAGATTAGACCGTTGGTTTTTCCGTTTGAATGGTTTTACACTAGTAATTTTTTTGGGGCCCTTTATAGCTTGCTGTTCGGTGTGAGCCAATGCTCCGTGTTGAAGGCCGTACCTTGACCTATAATGGTTTACTTTTATAAATTGTAACTTGGATGGAGAGTTGTCTCATTGGCACTCATACCACATCTTCCTATATCTATGGGATGGAGAGTTGTCTCATTGGCACTCATACCACATCTTCCTATATCTATGGGATGGAGAGTTGTCTCATTGGCACTCATACCACATCTTCCTATATCTATGGGATGGAGAGTTGTCTCATTGGCACTCATACCACATCTTCCTATATCTATGGGATGGAGAGTTGTCTCATTGGCACTCATACCACATCTTCCTATATCTATGGGATGGAGAGTTGTCTCATTGGCACTCATACCACATCTTCCTATATCTATGGGATGGAGAGTTGTCTCATTGGCACTCATACCACATCTTCCTATATCTATGGGATGGAGAGTTGTCTCATTGGCACTCATACCACATCTTCCTATATCTATGGGATGGAGAGTTGTCTCATTGGCACTCATACCACATCTTCCTATATCTATGGGTTGGAGAGTTGTCTCATTGGCACTCATACCACATCTTCCTATATCTATGGGATGGAGAGTTGTCTCATTGGCACTCATACCACATCTTCCTATATCTATGGGATGGAGAGTTGTCTCATTGGCACTCATACCACATCTTCCTATATCTATGGGATGGAGAGTTGTCTCATTGGCACTCATACCACATCTTCCTATATCTATGGGATGGAGAGTTGTCTCATTGGCACTCATACCACATCTTCCTATATCTATGGGATGGAGAGTTGTCTCATTGGCACTCATACCACATCTTCCTATATCTATTGGATGGAGAGTTGTCTCATTGGCACTCATACCACATCTTCCTATATCTATTGGATGGAGAGTTGTCTCATTGGCACTCATACCACATCTTCCTATATCTATTGGATGGAGAGTTGTCTCATTGGCACTCATACCACATCTTCCTATATCTATTGTGACTTGGATGGAGAGTTGTCTCATTGGCACTCATACCACATCTTCCTATATCTATTGGATGGAGAGTTGTCTCATTGGCACTCATACCACATCTTCCTATATCTATGGATGGAGAGTTGTCTCATTGGCACTCATACCACATCTTCCTATATCTATGGATGGAGAGTTGTCTCATTGGCACTCATACCACATCTTCCTATATCTATTGGATGGAGAGTTGTCTCATTGGCACTCATACCACATCTTCCTATATCTATTGGATGGAGAGTTGTCTCATTGGCACTCATACCACATCTTCCTATATCTATTGGATGGAGAGTTGTGACATTGGCACTCATACCACATCTTCCTATATCTATGGATGGAGAGTTGTCTCATTGGCACTCATACCACATCTTCCTATATCTATTGGATGGAGAGTTGTCTCATTGGCACTCATACCACATCTTCCTATATCTATTGGATGGAGAGTTGTCTCATTGGAACTCATACCACATCTTCCTATATCTATTGGATGGAGAGTTGTCTCATTGGCACTCATACCACATCTTCCTATATCTATTGGATGGAGAGTTGTCTCATTGGCACTCATACCACATCTTCCTATATCTATTGGATGGAGAGTTGTCTCATTGGCACTCATACCACATCTTCCTATATCTATTGGATGGAGAGTTGTCTCATTGGCACTCATACCACATCTTCCTATATCTATTGGATGGAGAGTTGTCTCATTGGCACTCATACCACATCTTCCTATATCTATTGGATGGAGAGTTGTCTCATTGGCACTCATACCACATCTTCCTATATCTATTGGATGGAGAGTTGTCTCATTGGCACTCATACCACATCTTCCTATATCTATTGGATGGAGAGTTGTCTCATTGGCACTCATACCACATCTTCCTATATCTATTGGATGGAGAGTTGTCTCATTGGCACTCATACCACATCTTCCTATATCTATTGATAGAGAGTTGTCTCATTGGCACTCATACCACATCTTCCTATATCTATTGGATAGAGAGTTGTCTCATTGGCACTCATACCACATCTTCCTATATCTATTGATTCGAAAATTAATCAATAATGGAAAACGATATTTTACTTTTTACATTTTCTTGAAAATTCAGCCGTCTTAATTCAATAAATAATTTAATTTTATTCAAAAATTACTTTATCTATGTTTATTTAGAAACTTTACCCCTTTACAACGGGGATACTTGCGGACGGGTTATCCACAAAAAAATATCAATATGTCATTATCAGAGTTGAAAATTGGTACATCATAGAATAGGATTGATGTTTGAGTGCTCGGAAAAAATATTACTTTCAGTAACTTTGAATTCTCTCAGACCGGTACTTTGTGTCTTAAGTCGTTTCCCAAGTCAGGAGCCTGTAATTCACCAGATGTCGTTTGTTGCTGTACTTCATATTTGTTTTTTCGTTTGTTGTTTTGTAAATAAATCAGGCCGCTAGTTTTCTCGTTTGATTTGTTTTACATAGGTCATGGCGGAGCCTTTTAAAGTTTGCAATGCGGTATGAGGCTTTGCTAATTTTTGAAGGTCGTATGGCAACCTATAGTTGCTAACTTCTACGTCACTTGGTCTCTGGTGGAAAGTTGTCTCGTTGGCTATCATACCTCATATTCTTATTTCTATATTGATGTTGATATTGATTAACCCCTGTTGTCACTATCATAGTTTCTTTGGCCAAGACAACTTGGTAAAAGTTTTAAAAAGATATCTGACAGTGTCAACGGCCAAAGAAAACTTTGATTAAAATCTTAGACAAACTTTGAAGGAATATAGAATATCATCCTATATTTTGTCTTGAAACGTAGATAAACGTTAATAGGAACTAGCCTATCAGAGTTCAGTTAAATAATGAAGTTGTTTAAAAAACAAAAACAAATGGTATAAAAACGACTTCAAAAGAAAAACTGAAGAAGCAGCCTAAATTCCAGTAAAGCTAAAAGAATATTGTCATGGACAAACGACATAACAGAGGTTTTGATTGGATAGACTACCAACAATTAAGATTACGATTCACTCGCCTTAAAACAAACAAGTATGCTGTCTAATGTATTTCGGCAAAAACGGTATTTTAGGATTTAATTGGAACCATTTTACACTTTGTATCTTGAAATCCCGCCTTTTATTTTTTCAAGTACCATGAAAACGTTGACAACGAAAACAGAAGACTTTGAACCAGTTTTTTTTTCAATTTTTCATTTATAATTTTTTTTATGGAAAACTTTGATAATGACAAATGGGCTAATTATGTTTTACTGTTACACCGCTGTCCCAGGTTAGGGGGAGGGTTAGTACCTTCAAACGGGTTTCACCCCGCCACATTCTGTATGTGCCTGTCCCAAGTCAGGAGCCTGTAATTCAGTGGTTGTGTAACATATGTGTTTTTCGTTCATTATTTTGTACATAAATTAGGCCGTTAGTTTTCTCGTTTGAATTGTTTTACATTTTTCATTTCGGGGCCTTTTATAGCTGACTATGTGGTATGGGTTTTGCTCATTGTTGAAGGCCGTATAATGAACTATAGTTGTTAATTTTTGTGTCATTTTGTCTCTTGTGGAGAGTTGTATCATTGGCAATCATACCACATCTTCTTTATATAATTGTAAGGTTTGTATCTAATGGATTTTTATAAGAATTGAACATTGGTAAACTGCTGTTTCTATTTAATATGGTTTAGGGTAAAATAAGGAAATCTAAGTAGAAAATGGTGTTGTCTTTTACAAAGCATGAAACGACAAAGGTGTATACACATTGTAAACGATTCAATAGATGAAGCAGGAGAAATACTTTCCCTTAATGGGGCATTAAGTTCGAGATATATACAATGAATTTGTTCAATCATCAATGAAAGTGAAATAGTGAACTAATGGTTCGCTTTTACCAGCCAGTTTGTTTCAATTTTACCAAAATAAGATAAGAAACATCGCTGATGAATTGTTCACTTGCAAGTGAATAATTCGACCTCATTGAATCCGTATTCATGTGACCTTCAATTTAACCCCTTAGCTAGAGATGGGTAACGCATAAACTAGGCTTGTTCAGCTTTTGATAGGAAAAGAATGTCAACATTGAAAGTGAAACAAGGGTAAACCATTTACTTGATTGATTCGATTAACAAAAATTCATTCTTATACAGGTAAAGACGATGATAATATGAAATCAGACAGACCTAGAAAAATCCAATTGCACGTGTTCGTTATCTATTTATATCTATATTTATGTTTATATCGTGTTATATAGCCGTCGGCAGTCTTCGGAGGTCACATCGATGGTAAAAATGGATGGCGTCTAGACAAAAATAGACACGAAATGCTGATTCATATTATCGAGTAAATGCGACGTAATTTTTTTTATTTTGGACTTTTTATTATTTTTACGTTTTAATATGTTATAAATCAAATATGAGAATTTGAGTCAAACCGGGGAACATGAATTTGACAGCTAATGCCCCTTTGATTCACCCTATGAATAAAAACTTTCTGAATGTTACGGCTTACCACAATGCATAAAAACAGTATTCTTGAAACTTTATTAAACACAGTTTAATCTTCAATGAAGACTAGTGCCCAAGCATTCCCAACAATATAAATATTTTCCTTATATATTCTTTTATATTTTGTGACACTATGTGAAAAAGTAGAAGTTATTGGGGTTAGATCTATACCTTGGTTTGAGTCCTATTTGACAAATAGAAAACAGGTTGTAAGTGTAAATGGAGTAACTTCAGGAGTGTGTAGTGTCTCTCAAGGCAGCTTACTGGGTCCATCATTTATTTTTTTTTGTATCTGTGTCAATGATGTTCAAACTAGCATTGACTCAGATTGAAAATTATATATATATGCAGATGATCGATACTGCAATTTTATTTTCCCATATAGACCCTAGGTCATCTTTAATAAATCATCCAGAATGTTGGAGTCATGCCATGAGTGATTAACTGACAATAAATTGTTTCCTACATTTGGCAAAGAGTAAAATGTTTAGTCCTGGTCGAAAACTTCGGTCTCTATTACCTGGTTATTTTGCTATTTCTTGTAATGGTATTAATATTGAATCTAAAAAAATTGTAAAATATTTGGGTATAATAATTGATCAGTTTCTGACTGGTGATTTTATTGTCATTTCTTTAGTGAAAAAAGTTAATCAAAAACTTAAATTTTTATATAAAAACAAAGAGTGTCTAAATTTTCAATCTAGGAAAACATTGTGCTCTTCTCTGATTCAATGTCATGTTGATTATGCATGTGCATGTTGGTATGGTATCAAAACAAATGAAGAATAAACTTCAAAGGGCACAAAATAAGATTGTGAGATTTATTCTGCAATAACATCATAGAAAGAGTGTGACATATATTTTAAAGTGCCAATCTGCCTAAGAATCAGACAGTGGTGAAAACATGACAAACAAAAACCCACTCAAGTTGACATTAATTTATGTTCAAATTGTATTATGGTGCAAGAATATAACAATCGTTTCCTATTCCTGTTCTGGTAATTCAAGATATAATTTGGTTGAAATGCACTAGAAATTAACAATTAAAGGGAGATAACTCCGTAATTTGCTATCATTCTAACTAAAAGTTATCTAGAGATTTCTCGAATTACCAGAACAGCAGAAACGAAAGACCTACAATTTCTTACTCAGGATGACGGTAACTTCAAAATAGGATAGATTGGTCGGTGGTTTTTTTCGGCCATGTTTTGAAATTTTTCAAAATTGCCTGATTCTTACAAAGACTGGCACTTAAATTGGAAAAAAAAATGGTTTTTTAAATAATAGTAATAGAGTCAAACAACTGAGACTCAATCATGTTTTCAACATCTTTAACAATATATGCCCAAATTATTTACATACTAATTTTGTTAGAAATGAGACATCTTTCAACACAAGATCTAGTAGATGAATTTTTATATACCAATAATTAAAGGGTGTGAATCTACCACTTTTTTTATAATAATAACATTACATGTATGTTTCATTATAATACGTTACTAGTATTTTGATTGGCTAACAGCAATCTCGCGTCATTCTGAAATTAACCCTCATTTCAAAATGAAATGTAACATTCATGATGACACGAGCTTCCACAATAAAGTGCACAGGTAAATAAAAGAAAAACTTGATAGAAATCGTGTTTTCATGATCCTAGCAAAAAAATGTAATTATAAGTATTGAATGTTCTTTTAGTCATTTTTAGAATGAAGCGCTTCCGCGCCTCATACAAAATGTACTTCGGTCAACGATTTTACACCCCAATAAATTTACAAAAAGAAGCATTCAATTCTGAAATGGAATAAAAGACTAGAACTCACTACCAGAAATAGTTAAAAGTTGCTCAAAGAAATATGATATTAAAGTACCAGTAAAAACATTTTTAATGGATAATTTTAAATCCATCTTTAATAGTGATTTTTTGTTATTTATTTTACTGAGGCTTCGAGCCTTTGTCTGTGATAAGTTTTAATGATTTTTGTTTTTCATATGTGTCAACCTTGGTGAGAACTAGAAGTCTATCCTTAAAAGGACCCCACTGGAAATAATTTTCAATAACTTTTGTGGTCATCCTAAGATATTAGGCTGCAGTGAAAAGCTATGATGACAATTTCCATAATTTGAATTTTTAAATTATAATTTTTAGTGATCATGTAAATCATGTCTAGTGCTATATATGTGTGTCATTTTAATCTATTGTGTCTGTCAAACTCATTCCTTTTATCTTGAATAAATATATATATTTATATAGTTACATTGTATATTCGTAGAAGTTTAATTCACGATGATATCAGATAAATATCAGAAGAAATATGTACGTGGTCACATGCACTATATAGTATACCATTTATTCAATCGTAATAGTGATTAGTTTATATTTTTCTGAATTAATTTTAGACCTTACTGTACAATATTTTATTATCACTGTAACCTCTCGCCTGTTTTTGCAAATCTTCCTTGACGTCACGTACATCACGCACGAGGAAGCAATGACAAAAGAATCGTCTATTTCGGCATAATTTGTGGTTATCCACAGCGTGCGTTGTTTTAAGTACATTGTAGTATTGCATTTGGCATTCCCATGAAAACCAATGGGCTCCTTTTCTTATCGACTTGTTCCTTCATTCATATGAGGCTAACTTCATACAGAAGCTTCTTAGCATTATTCTTAACGTTAACTTCACTTTGCGCTATTAGGATGATGTCCTCTCACTAAATAATTCAAATTTTGGTGACTATATTAAACGCATATATCCCATCGAACTTAAATTAAAGGATACAACAGATACTGCTAAGTCCGCCTCATATCTTGATTTATATCTAGATATTGACAATGAGGTCGGTTGAGAACAAAACTTTACAACAAAACAGATGATTTCAGCTTCCTAATTGTGAACTTTCCATTTGTATGTAGCAACATTCAAGCAGCTCCTGTATATGGAGTATATATCTCCAAGTTGATACGATATTCCAGGGCTTGCGTTTCCTATAATTGATTTGCATAGAAGGTTGCTTCACACAAGGAAGCTATTAAATCAAGAGTTCCAAGTGGTGAAGTTAAAATCATTCCGACGAAGATACTTTTTCGTGTAATTCCAGTGATAACTTATAATGAATTGTGTTGTGTTGTTGTTGAACATGTTTCTTTTTGGTAATTTCAAGTTATCTTTATATCTAATACAACAATTGAAGACAAAAATCATCTGTATTGTATGTACTATCTCAATATGACTTGCCTATCTTATGGAAAGAAATATTCTATAGGAATCAAACCGTTGCCGTGACGTTAGCCTATTCATTTATCGTGGTCTCTTTTTCTAAAATCAAGGCTTCCTAAATCAGAACCTGAAATGGACTTATCAAATTATATTCAATTGTTTCCTTAATTTCATTATGTTTGAATTGGCTAATTTACTAATCTAATTAATTGTTCACTAATGGAATTAATTTATAAACTTGCCTTTAACTTTTGTAATTTTTATATGCCTTTACTGGGAATCGAA
Source organism: Mytilus californianus (assembly GCF_021869535.1). NCBI lineage: Eukaryota > Metazoa > Mollusca > Bivalvia > Mytilida > Mytilidae > Mytilus > Mytilus californianus. The sequence continues at coordinate 1,647,075 of NW_026262669.1, read as the reverse complement.
CCTCTCCTTGACGTCTGTTATGTTTGACTGACATCAAAACATCGATGAAACCTTTCGGCTACCAATGGGTTGCATTGAAGATATATTATATATATTTATATATTAATGAACATATGATACAAATCTAAACAACGGACACCAATTGCATGTACCTTTATGTATACATAATAGACTAATGTATAGTATAAGTTAGTAGCCGCGAGGTTTAGATGATTGAGTTATAGAGTCAAGTTAGAACTAGAGATTTTTCGGTGGAGTTTCGAATCCCTATTTTCCCTTTGTTGTCCCTTTTCTTCAGATTTTCTGTTTTTCTTATTTTGTTTGTTATTATAGCGTTTTTTTCTTTCATTAATATTTAAGGCATGCAAACGTGTATGGTTGGTTTAAACTATAGTTAAGATAATTTTATGACAGCTAAATAGTATCCAATAGTCGCTGTACTTACTGGACATTAAATATATATAGGCCATGGTATCTTTTTCAAGAACCAACGCTTAACCGTTGTATTTCTGATACATAAACTCTACATTGATCAAAGAAAAGGCACATTATTTGCTGACCTTTGTCATAAAGTAGCTTAAGGGCCGTCAGTGATGAAATAAAAAATCCCGTACCAGTGAAAAGTAAAATAGCAAAAATACAAAATTCCAATCAAATTCAAAACGAAAAGTCCTTTATCAATAGGCAAAATCAAAAGCTCAAACACATCAAACGAATGGAAAACAACTGTCATGTTCCTGACTCAGTACAGGCAATTAGTAAACAAGACCAAGACCTCCTGAACTTACAAAAAGCTGAGAAACTATCTGCTACATGTTTCTGATATTGTAGTTCTAATACTCACTCAATCACTGTTTTAAACACCTCATACTATCTGTGATTTGCCGAAATGTATTACAATGTTATTAATTGTTTTCGATTAAAATACATTCAAATGCTTGCACAAATAATTCGACATACAACAACGAGAAAATAAAATAAGAACAAGTCAGGGATATGACAGTTGTTATCTATTCGTCTGATGTGTTTGAGCTTTTGATATTGCCATTTGATTAGGGATTTTCCGTTTTGAAGTTTCCTCGGAGTTCAGTTTTTTTTGTTATTTTACTTTTTCTAACAATTTTAAATGTAATATACAAACAAATTGTCTTCGCGTTTTTGTATAATTTAATAAAAGGATAATACAGTGAACATATCGACATCGTTTCTAGTTGTTTCGATAGCGAGGCTGTAATTTATTTGTTTTGAATTCAGAAATTAATATTCAAATATCTTTACTGAGTGTATTCGTTGATGGTAAGTTTAATACTGAACCTGAATGTTATAAAAATATGTTTATATTTCGTTATGAATGCATAGGTTCACAGACGATCTTGTGTCGCAATCTATAACGACGCAATTTGAAAATAAATGGTGTTTTCTTTTTTATTCGTCGACTAAGTTGTTTTAGTCACTATATAAACATCTAAATGTGTCAGTTACAAACGACAGAACAGCAGAAACACTGAACTGCAACAAAAACAAACGCCAACATACATAGAAACGGACTGTAGATAACAACTGCCATATCCCTGACTTGATACATCATGGTATTTAAAGAAAAAAATGGTGGGTTGATGGTTGATGAATTATTAATATAAACAAGTTAGAGTCTATAGATTTTTATATTATACTTTAAACAGATGTGGTTTTTTTCACGTGACAGGACGTAATGCAGCTTTTAGAAACATATGCAAAGCCTAACCTATTAATAGGCTGAAATAAAAAAAAAACTGAATATTACATTATATTTATTTTTGTCGAAACTTATTCGAAAATGTATCTGATAATTGCCATCTAGATATATATTCAGCCAATTTGTTCGCAGACCCGGCCAAATAAATAGCCCGTAATTCACATTTGTGGATTGCAGCAATGTAATACAATTCTCGCATACAGTTCTGACGGGTCTAGACCTTACTGTGCTAATCACTGAGACAGATACTTGATTGTCACACAAAATTCCTTTTCTATAAAAAAATATTGCCCACAACTTTTCGGAAAACTACAACAGAAAGCAGTTCAAGACCAGAAGTGAAAGCATCAGACGAAACGATTTCGTCGGGCTGACTATTCCTCATAAATCATCATGGAGATTCTATTATGAGTAGGGAGAAGATTTTATCTTTTTGAATAATTCCAGGACCATAACATATCCGACCTGACCATACAATGATAGAGGCCGGTTTGACATACGTAACATAAACAAAAAAACGTCCTGGCTTGACATTCATTGCTTAGAAATTTAGCTTTCCCGGTACCAAAGACTGAATTTCTCGTAAATTTTCAGATTTTCTTTTTAACTATCAATGCGAAGTCTAACGACTTGTCTTGTAATTTATCTTCAGGAATTTGTTATATATAAGCTTGTGTGTGTGTGTCATAAAAATTCCTTTCTCGTAGACAGGGTACTTCTTGGTGAAACGATTATTTTAGCCCACAAAAAAAATCAAAAGTTGTTTTCAAATTTGTTCAAATACAGATTCGATTACTAATTCATACTGGAGAGGAGACTGAGGTCAGATGACCGTTCTTAATTTTTACAGAAGCTTAAGATCCTAACACAGACCTTTTATTCTTTTTCTTTTTCTTCAAAAACTGATTGAACTTGAATCTGAGCTATAAGACATTTCAATCTTTTCCAATTTCTTGAAACTGATTTTTTTTTTTTAGATTTATCACTTGCAGATGAAGAATTTGAGAAGATTTTAAGAAACAATTTGAACAATCTAACTTGTATTGGTTTTTTTGTTTGCGTTAAACCATTCTAACAAAATTTAAATGAATGACAACAAAAAAATAAGTGAATACTATTCAATGGTTCGTTAAAATAGGTCCAAGAGAAAACTAGAAAAAAACAAACGAATCTGAATGACAACGCATAATAAGTGAATACTATTCAACTGTTCTTTAGAATAGGTCTAAGACATAACCAAAAAAAGAAAGCACACGAAATTAGATCCGTATACGTTTATTGTAGAGGAAGTTTGACAATTATAATAATAACTTGACAAAAAAGAAATAAGCCAAATGTGGCACGTCAAATTACTGATGCCTATGTTTAAATCATAATTTAGACTGATTTTCTTTGTTAAGTGGCATATTTCATCCTCATACATCCATTTATATCCATGTATAATATATCTTGCCCAATAGTATAGTGGGTATATACTTAAAAGAAATACCCCTTAAAATAAATAAGGGTTGCTGAGATTAATTATCCTATTTTTAAAACATATCAAAATAAATGAGTATCCATCGATTTGCACTTTCCTATTTATGAGTACTCCTGGCCCGAAGGCCAAGTGAGCTTTTCCCATCTCATGGCGTCCGTCGTCCGTCGTCATCGTCGTTAATGTTTTACATTTTGAACTTCTTATAGAGAACCACTGAATGGAATGAAACCAAACATGGCATGAATGTTCCTTATGAGGTGGTGACCAAGTGTTGATACTCTGTAGCCAAACCATCATCCAAGATTGCTGCCAACGGGGAACTCAGTTTAACATAGGACCCTATGGGAAATATATACAAATGTCTTCTTCTAGAAAACCGCTTAATGGATTGAAACCAAACATGGCATACATGTTCCTTATGAGGCACATGAAGTGTTGCTACTTTGTTGATTTATTGTTCAAGATGGCCACAAGGATTTTTCATTAAATAACGGGGCCAATATTAAACAAAATTTGACTCCAATCAATATTAGGGTATCTGTTATGATTTTAGTCTATTATTACATGATTTCCAAAACCAAAGTAGAATCAGGTGAACGACACAGGCTCTTGAGAGCCTCTAGTATGTTTATTTGATTGATTGATTTATTGAGAATTTCTTGCAAACGTACAGTTGCACATATTCTATGCATATTAAATACCATATCCATATGTTTTAAACTTGTGATATCATATTTACGTGTCGTGTTCAAACCTTTGTAGCCAATACAAATGTTCATCTTTCCTGTTTCACTGACCTTCGATATTTATATTCTATGTTTTGAATACTTCCCGACATATTTAATATAGTATATACATTTTCAAGCGTTTTTACAGAGTGTCAGTTACTTTTTATATAGTATGATTTTTAATACTAAAAATCTATGTAAAATATATGAAATCTGGAACATGGAAAAGTATGGAAAGAAAAAAAAACAAAATACCGATAACCTAAACGGAAAGTTCCTCGTCTTCGTTAGCCAAGGATTTCGATCCACTTCCCTCCTCTCCGCCAAGGTCGGGTTAAGAGGAGGGGAGTGGATCGCAACCCTTGACTAGCGAAGATGAAAGTCCCTAAGCAAATGGCAAAATCAAAAGCTGAAACACATCAAACGAATCGATAACAACTTAAGCATAATCCTGACTTGGTACAGGCATTTTCTTGTGTAGAAAATGGTGGATTAAGCCTGGTTAAGTAATTTTTCAGTCATATTAGTAAATTCAAAATTGGTACTTCTATTTAATTTGACGTATAATAGCGTACTTTAAAAAATATTGAAAATGTTCATTCAATTCAAATAGGTTTTTGAATGGACACTTTAAAACTCTAATCACGATATCTTAAAGGGTACATTGCTTGTAAAATTTCAGTGCTCCTACTAAAGAAGTATGATGGAAATCTGACATACAACAACTTTGATAAGATGGCACAATCTTACTGTGCGGGTAGCTTAACAGGTGGTTGGGTGTTTGCTCTTCGAAGAGACTGTCCAAAAGTAGCAAAAAATTACAAAGCTATATGTGCTGGTGCAAAAAATAAAATACTGGCTTCAATCAGAAAACAGAAGAGACGGTGAGTACATTTTGCAACTGTAAAAAGGCAGGCAAAGTTTTTCAATTTGTCTTCGGTAACGACATAGTCACAGGGAAAGACTGCTTTTCTAAACAATTTAGTAGAGGTATTTGGACCCGGAAATGCAGTGTTTTCTTCATATCCGGAATCTTGTGTGAAAGTTGGTAGTGAACTATTAAAAAATTGTAATGCATTAATAAAAAGAAGATTCCCAATGAAAAACTGAAATATATTTTTCTTATAATAACACTTATGTTTTCTGTAAACTTCCCTATTTTACTGATGATTAGAATCCTTTTCAAATTATGTAAAACAATAAGTTTGAACGTTTTCTTTATTGACAAATTACAATTGTTACAGAAAACATCCGTCAGGTGCCTAGTAAGGTAGTCATGATCTTTAACCTCCGGATTGTTCTTGCAAATAACATTCTGCAGCATTCTAATTATCAATACCATCTATATCAAGCGAATGTTGGATTTTGCAGTTCAACTTTTTTAAAGTCCTGCGCTGACAGTTCTCAGATCCGGACATCCTGGCATTTATATTTTTCAAGGGGTGATGCCAATAGGAATCCTCTAGATTTTTCATCTATTTGAAGGTGATTACTGATTATTTATATTGCCGATTATTTTTTAACCAGAGAATATAGTATGATAAAAATCAAAATGGAGATATTGTATAGTGTCTTTAACAATATTAAAGAGTAAAATTACTATATTCAACTGGTGTCGATATATATCAATTAAATTAATTTGCATTGAAGTCTATGGAAAATCTAGAGGACTCTTATTGGCATCACCTCTCAACATTGTTTACATAACACAAATGCTAATTATTGATTGGTCAGTTACATGTTGTGATGTCACTGCAGATCTGACAGTTGTTGTTCTTTCTGTAATATATCTATCTAGAATGAATGATTGGCACAAATTCACATATCAATTATATAGGTTTACTTGTTTATTCAACAGATTAACTAAAGCGGACGTACACATATGAACGGGTACGCATATATGCAACGTTACAAGATTTCATTATGAGGGGTGTGCTTCAGACACGAAAACAGCTCCAGCAAGTTATATATGAGAAATTACAACAACTGAAATAGACACTACATATGTTTGATTGTCCCAATGCATCACGAATTTGTTGATATGATATGTCCTAGACCTAACTTGCACCGACGTGCTTTCGCGAGAATGATATGATGTGCCCTAGGCCTATCCTGAACCGACGTGCTTTCGCGAGAATGATATGATGTGTCCTAGGCCGAACTTGCACCGACGTGCTTTCGCGAGTATGATATGATGTGTCCTAGACCTAGCTCGTACCGATATACTTTTGCGAGAATGATATGATGTGTCCTAGACCTAACTCGCACCGATATGCTTTTGCGATAATGATATGATGTGTCCTAGGCCTGACTCGCGCCGACATGCTTTCGCCAGAATGATATGATGTGTCCCAGGCTTAACTTGCACCGACGTGCTTTCGCGAGAATGATATACTAGTAATGTGTCCTAAACCTTAATAAAGGCAACAGTAGGATATATAAAATCCCAAAAATACTGAACTCCGAGGAAAATTCAAAACGGAAAATCCCTAATCAAATGGCAAAATCAAAAGCTCAAAGACATCAAACGAATGGATAACAACTGTCATATACCGCTGTTCAATAGTCATAAATCGATAAAGTGAAAACAAATTCGGGTCACAAACCAAACCCGAGAGAAACACTTCAACTCTAACTCGCACCGACATGCTTTCGCGATTTTAAATCTTTGGATATGAGAATAATCATTGCATCTATTTACCGATTGCATTCTATTTATGACTTGGTGGATTCGCATTTCGGGTCGGTGCATGCATAACAGAGGGGCTAAAGATATCAGAGGGAAATTCAAACTCATAGATCGAAAATAAACTGACAACGCCATGGTTAAAAAAGAAAAAGACAAACAGACAAATAATAGTACACAAGACACAACATAGAAAACTAAAGACTAAGCAACACGAATCCCAACAAAACTTGGGGGTGATCTCAGGTGCTCCGGAAGGGTAAGCAAATCCTGCTCCACATGTGGCACCCATCGTGTTGCTAATGTTATTACAAACCCGGTAAATAGTCTAATTCGGTAGATCACATTCGTGGAAAGGAAACGGGATTGTAGTTACGACATTAGGAACATATCCGATATCATCTGTGAAACGGATATTCCGTAATGGTCAACCAACTCCGTCTCGTGATGGCGTCCGTAAAATTTACGAAGGGATGATTTCAACTTTACCATTTGGAACTCTTGGTTTTATAGCTTCCTTGTGAGCAGCAATCCTCTATCAAGGAAATCATTATAGGAAATACAAGCCCGGGAATATCATATCAATTTGGAGATATATATTCCGTATGCAGGCGCTCCTGGAATGTTGCTACATAGAAATGGAAAGTTCACAATTGGGAAGCTGATTTCATCACTTTTGTCGTAAAGTTTTGTTTTCAACCAACCCTCATTGTCAATTTCTAGATGTAAGTCAAGATATGAGACAGACTTTACTGTATCTGTTGTATCCTTTATCTCTAGTTCGATGGGATAGATGAGTTCAACATAGTCACCAAATTTTGAATTATTTAGTGAGAGGACATCATCTTTATAGCGGAAAGTAAAGTTAAAGGATATTGCTAACTTCTTTTCTTTCTTACTAAGAAGTTTTTGTATGAAGTCCGCCTCATAAGAATAAAGGAACAATCGACAAGAAGAGGAGCACAGTTGGTTCCCATGGGAATGCCGATAGTTTGTTGAAAAACACGTCCTCCAAACGTTACAAATATGTTGTCAATCAAGAAATCAAGCATCTTGATAATGTCAGTTTCATAAAAAATTTTGTTTGAATCAGAGTGATTCTTTACAAAGTAGGATTTATCCCTCCCCAAGACAAGATTCTTGTATCTACGTTGGCCATTCTTTTTTATGAAACAAAGCAATACCAACTCTTTCAATTTGTCTTTTAGTTTAGAATGGGGAATACTTGTGTAAAGTGTAGAAAAGTCAAATGTTTTAATACTATTGCAAGATGAAAGAGTCTTAGATTGTATGTACTCTGAAAGATCTTTGGAATTTTTAAGTATCCACATCTGATTAACGCCACCCCTAAAATATGCAGTTTCACAATAACTTTGAAGCCCGGTTTTGATTACTGATAACATAGATGTTAATAATTTAGAAAGAGGCTTCGTGGAGCACTTGGAAGACCCAGCAATATACCGTTGTTTGTAAGGACACCTATGTAGTTTAGGTATACAAAACAGTGATGGAAGATCCAGTTCTTCATCGTTAGTTGAAATTCCAAATGATCATAGAACAGACCTATGATTATCCAGGATTTCCTCTTTGGTAAGTGTCGTGGGGATATATGTTGAGTTTCCAAGTGAATTGTCAATACCTAATTCATTTATCAAACAGTGTATGTAATGAGATTTACACACAAAAACGATGTTGTTTGGGACTTTTTCTGCTGGGAAAACAACATATTTGTCATGGAGGTAGGACAAGTGTTTTGCAACATTTGGGTCTTTAAAGATTGACGTAGCATGGGTATTTATAGACGCATTCAGTTTCTTAATTCTGATTTGTATCAACGACCTCACAGCTTTAATCCATTCGGAAAAAGTATCTTCGTCTTCTTTCGAGCAATTAGCCCATTGCCTGGCATAATCCTCGACTGAATCCATCAGTATTTTGAAGTTGTATTTCCAATTGATGGATTTAGGCTCACGATATTTCGGACCTTTGGATAACACAGTTTCGCAGGGAACTGTTATTGACAATGTTGAGGTCATCGGTAATAACGTGGCCAGTCAGGTTATATGTGAATTGGGAACTAGCACAGGTGCAATCAGGATAGTTAGTCGACGCACACATCTCTCTATGTTTTTGGAGTTCATGCGGTTGTTCCTGTTTTGTTTTTATCTTGATTTGAGTATGCTAAATGAATTTTAGAGATTTAAAACTCGATATATGTCTGATGACTTAAATGTTACATTTTTGATCATTGACTAATAAAAGGTAACCCAAGGTTAATGAAAGAATTTACAGTAAAGACATTAAATGATATAAAAAAAATAATAGATAAGAAATCAGAAGTATCAAAAATAAAAATAGACAGATCTGAAGCTCTATACAGCAACGGAGTGAACCGTATTGGGAAATGAAAATTACCTCTGATAAGTTTCATGCATGACGCGCTTTTCTGGATTTATTTTTATAAGGATCGCTTATAGTCCAAACATCTAACCATCCAACCAGTCCATGACATCAAGGATGTATAAATACCTCAAAACCTAAGGCGCTATATGACCGAAGAAACCTTACTAGATCGATTGAAATGCTGAGAGCAAACTTTGTCCTCAATTCCATGCAGAAAAACAAAAAGTCTTGTTTCAAACTATACATTAGCGAATTGTTGTTCCTCCTAAAAAAAAATGCACACCATTATGATTATGATATCAATGCATTTCATTTAAGAATTATAGATTATCGTTGGTTATCTCAACGAGTTTGATTTTCTCGCTTGAGCCGGTACGGCGAAAGCGAGAAAAGCAATCGAGTTGAGATGACCAATGATAATCTGTTTATCGCTATTTTACCTATGAAGACGTTGTTAATTTCCTTGACAATGGCACGTGTTCCCTTAGTTTCTAGCGATAATTTTCATATCACTCGACTCAACTGAGAACGGAAATTATCAGTCAACAAAATCAAAGGAAAAATTCGTAAAATAGCGATAATTGACCCTATCAGTGCAGGATCTTTGCTTATTATGTTGCTAACTGTTCTTACTCCATACAATACATTTTCCCCAATATTCAAATTTCAGTGTCAGTTGCTTTGATGCATACCACATTGTTAAACGTCAAAGCAAGCTCCGGGACAATCCCTCGAATTCCCAGCCTGACGGTTATGGTACAGCAGGATGTACCTACCCAGGGAAAATTTGTGAACCAAACTACTGCTGTTGCAGGGCTTTCTGAAAAGTCTGAAAAGGGCAATCTCAGTTACCCATGAATTAAACTAATCCTATATTCTTGCCTTTTATTTAATATATATCATATATTACTGCTTTACTTTCCTTTGCATAGTGACTTTAATCTGTTTTGTGTTCTAACCTGACATACTTTTAAGTTAAAGTAACTATAAAAATAAAGTATGACTCCCATTTTCGATGAGAAATATACTCTTTAAAAATATTTAGATGCATTCCAATACTAGTACATGATTAAAACAATTAATGTGCATCTGATTATATCACTTACTTACTATACATTTTGTTTGACTACAATTAAGAAAAGGCTAGAATAAAGTGATGACTTACACATCAACTTCCCGATTGCGGTTTAATTTGGGTGTCAGACCACCAATTAAAAATCCCTATCTGTTCAATCAAATTTTGCAATTTGCACAGCTTTCGTAATATTTTACCTTAAGTTTAACTTCTTAGAAACCAGGTATATCCTGAATTGTACATGTATCACCTTTCTACATGCCAATTTTCAACCTACCTTTAAAGTCATATAAGAAAAATCTGACCTTGGGAACACAGGTACTACCAAAATAATCCCTGGTTTTCTGGAAATCTTAAATTAGTATACCATGGAGCGCATTAATCCTGAATTTTTAATGCAAACTCATAGACAAGTAAATTTTGGCTCAAGGTTTCACATCCACTGAGTTCATGTATTTAATAGTGCTACTGTCAGGAAACATCATTAGTATATGGTAATTATGTCATCAATTAAACTAGGGGCGAAAGATAACAGTGACATTCAAACTCATATGTCGAAAATAAACAGACAACGCCATGGCTAAAAAAGAAAAAGATCACTAAACAAACAATAGTACACAAAACACAACAAAGAAAACTAAAGACTGAGCAACATGAACCCCACCAAAATCTGGGGGTGATCTCAGGTGCTCCGGAAAGGTAAGCAGATTCTTCTCCACATGTGGCACCCGTCGGGTTGCTCATGTTATTACAATTACTATCATATCCGTGTTTTACTGGAATTTCACTGTTTTTACAAGGGCAAGCTCTGTTCCCGTTTCAAGACTATGTCATCATTAATATCAGATATTCCGTTTGCATTAACATTTATCAAACACATTGTAAATTTGAAGACTGTTATAACAATAGCTTTTACGGCTAAATTAGATCGGTATGTTTCTGTGCCTAAGGCGCCGTCATCGAGATAAGAACAATAGACAAAAGTGCCATTTGATAGTTTTGAATTTTCCTTGGAGTTCGGTATTTTTGTTATTTTACTTTTTGCGCCGAAGTACATATTTTATGTCCTTATCATTACTACCCTGATTCTGTTGTATTAAAATTGTAAAAAAAAGTTTTTAGAATTAGAAACTTTTTTTGGATTGTATAAGAATGGGAGTCTGCTGCTGACAATCACTTAGGTCGCACAAGTACAAGTCTTAATATGAAGCAGAAAATACCATTAAAGTCAATTCATATATAAACTGATCACTTGTCATATATTACCACACACACTTGAACAGGATATGTTACATAACATACTTTAGAGCTTAGTAACATCTACATAACTTTCAAACGAAAACATTTAAAAATTGAAGATTTAATGAGATAATAATGTAAAAATAAGACGATGTGGTTAAAATTCTTTTGCTTATATGTTATACACAGTTGAGAGAAAAAAATATATGGAAACATCAAAATATCGCTAACGTCATGGATACATTAGTTCTATTGTCTATCTAAAATAATAAATGCGTCGTTAGGTGCAGCCAATCTGCGACAGTAAAACCTACGATATACGTATAGGGTTTTAAAACAATGCCGCTATATCCTTATCTATTTTGATTCATATCAAATCATATTATTTTATGACATTTTTTATAACACATTTTTGTAGGATAGTTATTTCTTTAATAATACAATTTACATGGTAAATGTTAAATAACATTTTTATCGAATCAGTTACCTGCACATGCGTGCGACTACCGCAACGACCAATCAAACTACAACAAACATACACAACACATATGCGCAGATTAGACAAAATATATTCCTCGACAAAGTTAGGCGTACTTTTTTGCGTACTTGCAGTGATATTTTTAAAATGAATCTCGTTGTGGTGTTGTTGAACATGTTTCTTTTTGGTAAGTTCAGTTAATTTTTATAGTTTATAGTTTATACACCAATAGGAAACTAATGAAATCTGTATTGTATTTACTATAAATAAGAAGATGTTGTATGAGTGCCAATGAGACAACTCCCCATACAAGTTACAATGTATAAAAAGTTAACAATTATAGGTCAGAATACGGCCTTCAACGCGAAGCCTCGGCTCTCACCGAACAGCACTTATAAAGGACCCCGAAATGACTAGTGTAAAACAAATCAAAAAGGAAATACAACGGTCTAATCTATATAAAAACGAGAAATGAGAAACACCTATGAACCATACCAACAAACGGCAACCATGCACTGAACTACAGGCTCCTGACTACATTTATCTTAATATATTTCTTTCCTATCTTATGAAATACAAATGTATTGTAAGAAATAACCATTACATGAAGGAAAATTAACTTTGTTTGCTTTTCTTTATCTTCAAAGTAGTCATAATAGGGCAGTCAGCGGTCAGTTGAGGAGCCGTCTCCCCACAAATCCAAGACCTCATGAACTTATAGCAAACAAACAAACATTATCTGTTTCATGCTTTGAATAACTTTTAATATTCGCTCGTTCACTATTGTCAAACCTCTATCACATTATATCTGAATTGATACCAAAAAAAAATCAATTCATTAATTGTTTTTGATTGAATATGTTCTAAAAATTAAATAAATAATTAATCCACGAGAAAGTAAATGAATAAACAAGATAAATCAATATAAAATTTTCAAACGTAACTTTCACAAATTGTTCGCCAAAGTGGAAGATCAAAGCTTGACCTTTTCCACGTGAAAATAAATCAACGTAAAATATGTGAAATAAATGACATGTTTAAAGGATCTACAGGGCACAGAATGACATTGTGGTTAGTGTGGGTTTCTCAATGAAAAAAATATAAAAAAAAAACGTAGTAATATGAAAACAAGGAAATGTGGTATGATTTCCAATGAGACAACTATACACTAAATTTCAAATGAAGTGGATTTAAGCAATTATAGGCAACCGTAAGGTCTTTAACCATGAGAAAAAAACATACCGTATAGTCGGCTATAAAAGGCCCCGACATGAAAAATATGAAACAATTCAATTGAGAAAACTAACGGCTTAATTTATAGCAAAACAATTTACGAACACATATATGAAAGACATGAACCAACAACAACAACTGAATTACAGGCTCCTGACTTGGAACAGGCGCATATAGAATGTGGCGGGGCTAAACATGTTTGTGAGAGCTCGATCCCCCTTTTTTTTTACCTGGGACGGTGGTGCAACAGCACAACATAAGAACAAACTGAATATGAATAAGAATATTTATATTAGAAATTTTGATAGTCATTATGGTATGCACACGAAGTATGACAGAACACATCCTGATTCTTTAAATTGAAATATTTTATTCTTGCATTTTATACCACTAATATAGTGTTAACTTCATAACTGATTTTCTATTAGAAGAGGGTGGAAGTATTGTGTGATTTAACCACAGTAAAACAGTATTACATAATCTTAGTTATAGATGTATTTCACCATACACAAAATCGAAGCTGCACGTCTCGACGTCAATTATCTGCTTTCTCCGAGTGAGTACTTTATTAAGAAGTACAAAGATAGATATAAGAAGATGTGGTATGAGTGCCAATGAGACAACAAGCCTTACTTTGAGAACAAGCCTGTAATTCAGTTATTGTTGTTGGTTCAGTTGTTGTGCTTTGAGAACAAGCCTTAATTACTTTGAGAACAAGCCTTACTTGGAGAACCTATTCATCACTTTAAATAAAATATAACATCATTAGCAGTAAACAATTAATCAATCAAAAAAGTCCCAATTATAAAAGGGACTATGTGATAAACGTTAACAAGGCAGCAACCTGAACAAATAAAGGCAACAGTAGTATACCGCTATTCGAAATTCATAAATCGATTGAGAAAAAAACAAATCCGGGTTACAAACTAAAATTGAGGGAAACACATCAAATATAAGAGGAGAACAACGACACAACAGAAACTCAACACTAAAATGCAACACACACAGAAAAGAACTATAATATAACAATGGCCATTTTCCTGACTTGGTACAGGACATTTTAAGAAAAAATTTAAATGAAAAAATACGTTTAGATTTTGATACAAAACATTACTTTATATAATTCATGGGTCCGAAGCACTTCTCTGGGTTTACCTTCACAAGGAACTTTCACAGACGAATATATCAAAGCCAAGAATGTATAAAAACTGAAACATGCCTTATAATTTCAAAATTGGTAAAATTCGTTTCTTGGCTGTTAATTGATTTTTTTTTAGTTATTGTTGTCATTTAAATAATCAGTGGCGGACCCAGAACTTTTTGTAAGGGGGCCCACTGACTGACCTAAAAGGGGGGGGGGGGGGGTGCGCCCGCTCCAGTCATGCTTCAGTGATTCCCTATATAATCAACCAAATTTTTCCCACAAAAGGGGGGGGGGGAGGCCGGGCCCCCTGGATCCGCCTATATTGATTTAGCTTTTCTGTCATGTATTAAGCTTGGTAGGCTCTGTACAATGCAATGTCTTAACAGTTGTTACAGATTCAGGACACCTTAAAGCTTGCAATCTAATTAAAATATAGAACTCGCATTTCGTTATACTACATTTTATTTGTAAAGCTTAACACGTGGCAATGAAATTTTTCAGGCCTCTTGTGTCAATAACTTTTTCTGAACCTATTTATTAATCTGTTCACACAATCTCTTATATATATTGTCATAGTTTGATACTTCATTTGATAGGAGACATGTTTTCATTTGTAGCAATCTTCATTATAAGCTGTATCAATGGATTGGATTATGCATCCTTTGACAAAACAGCACATTCCTACTGCGCAAGTCATTCAAATGGTCACGTGTTTGTTTTGAGAAGGGATTGTGAGAAAACTACAAAGGACTGCAAAGCAATGTGTTCAGATGCAAAAAATGCAATAGTTGGCACAATTTACCATAAGAAAGACACGTAAGCAATCTATGTTTTATGAACGCAGGCAATGAAGTTACTGAAGGATTGTGTGTAATTTCATTGTTCTTACCCCAAAATACTTGCTCATGTATTGACACACGTCGTTTGTGATGCTTATGACCAGTAAAAAACGGTAATAAATCACTTAAATGAAAAATGTGGACTTGATTGTAGCTACGACAAGTGACACATATTATCGATGACACATATAATATATTCCAGAGTGTTGTGGTTATGGTCAGCAGCTCTTGCTATGCCGTTATCACCGGTCAATCGATTCCCTACATCTTACCATTCATTTATATTCGGCGCCAAATGAACTTTTCCACTTCTTTAATGCAGGACTTAAACGTTTTTATTTTTTTTTGTCAATTTCAGAGTTGTCTGCTTCGATGCTTACAAAGTTTACACAGACCAATATAATTCCAGTGATGTTATGCAGACTACTGGTTTAGTTGGCTTCCATACCTATGGGTTCGGTCCAAGAGGGTGCACTGGATCACCAGATCACTGTGGACCGAACTACTGTTGTTGTGTGGCATATTAGAGGAACTTCTGAATTGTCTAGTGTAAAAAGACCTTCAAATGTGTTATACAAATAAAAGAAGCTTTAGCACTTTTTTGTTCCCATGGGATGCCCGTTAAAGTTTAAATACTACTCTGTACTTTTTTTTATTCAACTGCATATATGGTATGGACACTTTCCGTGGTCATTGTTTCACTGGAAGAATAAGTCTTAGAAAATATAGAAATTTTTATGGGATTTGGATATTTTAGTATAAGAAAGGTACTATTTGTCTTTGTCTTTTTTAAGTTATTTTTGTGCTTCGTGCCTATGTGACGAATCAAGCCATTTACAACATTTTTTTACAATTTGTTATTATGTTGTGCTGTTACCCCATAGTCCCGAATAACGGGAGGGCTGAGCGCTTACAAACAAGTTAAACCCCGCCACATTCCTAATTTGCATGTCCAAGGATTCTGTAATTCAGTGGTGGTGGTTTGTTTCCGTCTGTCATAATTGATGTTCGTTTATGTTTTTAAGCATAAGTCTGGCGGTAAGTTTCCTCTTTTGAAATATACTAGTCAACAAAAGAAACGATACAAGGCAATGCATTTTCCATATATATAATGAAATTGGATACACTACCAAGGTAAATAATTGCCCGATTGGTCAAATATTTACAGAGTGTTATTTTCTCATCAAAACTATTGATTTAAGGCAAATACGCGAATTTTATTTTTGCTATTTTTGTTATTTCAAAAATCGTAAAATCGATATTAGGACTTAAAACTTTAAACTAAAACATGGTCTGCTTAAAATCTTGAATGCCTTTGCAGATATTTGAATACTTAATTCTCATCTTTGAAATTAAGTGCCGACTTTTGTAATCATTTTCCGCAAAATAAATTTGACCCTATGTTCAATAACACGGTATTTTCTCACTTTCCAATTTGGTCAGATTCTTTTAATCATATGCATTTGCTTTGCAATTTGCAAATGAATTTTTTTTTATTGGACAATTTAACAATTTTTTTCTTATTTATTATATTTTATGATAAATTGGAGTCCAAACTTGTGTATCGTTACTTTTGTTGACTAGTAAATTTTACATTTTGTCTTAATTGCCAGGATCTTCTATAGTTTACCATTCGGTATGGGTTTTGCTCATTGTTGAAGGCCGTATTTTGGACTAATTGTTGTTCACATCCTGATTCTTTGGTCTCCGATGGAAAATTGTCTCATTGGCAATCATACCACATCTACTTATTTTTTTATATTAAAGACTAGTTTCTCAACATATGTAATCCTGTACAGATCAACTAATGATACATGCTTCTTGAAGACAAGTATAAATATATTACAAATGCTACATTTTCCCGAAATTTCGTAACATGAGTCATCTGATTACAAGGTATAAAGCATCCAGATCTTCTATCCTCTGAAATATAAAACAGTAATGGTTTACGATGGCACCGCTGGATAGTGATCCCAATTGTCTCGCATTCTAAGACTGCCGTCGCAGGCGAGGCAAAAACTGTAAAAATGAATTCTCCGGGTCTGACTCATCAGATCAGTACTCAGTACGAGCATGTTTATCCCCACGACATAAGTCATGTTCCTGTTCCAAGCCAGCAGCCAGTTGCGGTCTGACGTAATCGAAACACAGCAATACACACAGTAAAACTCAGTTTAAAATAAGAATTAAGTCCGATTCCGATGTTAAAATAGGTGACAGAAAAAACTAATCAAAAGTAAAATAACAAAAATACCGAACTCCAAGAAAAATTCAAAACGGACACTCCATTTATCAAATGACAAAATCAAAAGCTCAAACACATCAAACGAATGGAAAACAACTGTCATATTCCTGACTTGGTACAGGCATTTACTTTTTTTTGAAAATGGTGGATTAAAACCCACATAGGACTAACAAAGGCTAGAGGTTTCTGACTTGGGACAGGCACAAAATGTAACAATGACAATGATTTATTTAACTTAAATTAACAATCTAATTGAGACTTTTTAGTACAGTTTACCTAACCCATGGAGACCTTCATTGAACCAATCTTATTGAACCCTTTTTGTTCCAAACCCATGGAGCCCTCCAGTTCCGCCGAGGTTAAGGAATGCATGGTTGAAACTCTCATTAAACAGATGTGTATACCACTTTATTTTTTTTCTCTCTAAAATATCTTTATTGCACTTTTCTTTGCTGTAATGACAAATTACTCAACCTACAGAATTTGGCCGAGTATCCCCTGAATTAGTCACTTTATTAAGATATGGAGACCTTTATATATAGAAACCTCTGTAAACTCAATACATTATACGATTTTAGGTCAAATTCGAGTTGAAGAAATAATTCTATTAATATATCAGGGTATCTTGTTTGTGAAAGCTGTAGCAATAAGGTTATTGTAACAGCTTTAGACCAATAAATCAATTATCATATTAAAAAAAGAAGAAAAAAAAAAGAAATACTTCTTAAGGAAATATAACTTCGTTATAGAAAGAATCATTTTAAAATTAGCATAATAGGTATCTTTTTTTAAGTTAAAATAAAACTTTGAACATTTGATTCAAAAATTATCTTAATCGTTTGTTTCCTTGACATCATTTGGTATGTTTTTCCGGATGATAAGATAAGAGGTTTTAAAATGTTCTCTCTATAATTAGAATAAGGTCTAGGTACATTAGATGTCAACACCTGAGGAATCCATATTGCTGGTTTTTTTTCACCAGTATATATATATATATATATATATATATATATGTATGTTATATATTGAAGTTAGCAACGTTGGCCAATGGACGTTGCTAACTTCAACTACCAATTTTGTAAAAATCTTGAACTTCATCCAAATTATGTATTATTTTCAAGGCAGCTAAATTCAAGTGCAACATATACATTGAGCTGCAAAAGTTTCTTATCATCTACATCCGATTTCACCTGGATAGATGCACGCTTGATAAAGCTATTTAGTCTAGCGAAATATTGCGTTTATTTTCATCATTTTGTAAATATTTTAAACATTCTTATATTTACATACTAAATAGTGTGTTAAAATTACATTGTTAGGCAATCTATAATTTTATTTGTGTAATTGAATTAATCTCTGTACTGATTAATCCACACTCCCATAGATTTGTATGTCATGTGCTGCTATTTATAGGCACTTATATATATATATGTATATATATATATTGCGCAGTTCTTTTCTTTAATAAATGTATATATGTTCAATGTTTTAACTCAATCAATCAAATCATGTTTAATATCAACATGGAGCAAAAACTCTCGACTCACTGCAAATTTAAGACGGCCCCTAGAACCGGTTTGAGCGGAATTCTTTGCAAATGACGATCATGCGGTACCTGAGATAACGCCCTGTTTTTGTTGGGGTTCGTGCTACTCAGTCTATAGTTTTCTACATGTACTGCTGTTTGTCTTATCGTCGTTTTAAGTTTTTTGTCATGGCATTGTCAGTTTGTTTAATTTCAACTTATGAGTTTGAATATCGCTTTGGTATCTTTTGCCTCTCTATCACTCTAACTTGACCTTAAAGATATATATTTTTTTAACTTTCGGAGAACTATTTGACCTATTTAACGGCCGTCTATTCAAACAAATGTCATCCCGAACATCACACTACGCTTAAATGTTAGCTCACTTGAATGAATGAATGAATTCTTTATTTGCAAAGCAGTAGTTACATGCTATAGCAACACCAACATATTTACATTGTGACACACAATAAACAGCAGAGAACAATATTAATAGATATTACAATAGACAAATAATCAACTAATTAGATGTGATCTAATCTGCCAGGCAGATTTCAAATAATTACATAATTTTCCACTTATAATTATATATTCAATCTTTTCAAAGTTTATTTTTTACAACAAAAGATACTATTTTTATGTACCGATGTTATAAATACGTGTCAGAATACATCATATAGGCTTATCTTGCCCTAAAAGAGACTGGTACCGATAAACCAACACCAGTTCAATTTAAAAATGAAAGAGATAAAAATCAGTATCGTTTATCTAAGAATCTTCATACTAACAATTATCTTTCTACTGAATCTTGACCCCAGAAAAATTGGTTCTTATATCCCGGTTAGTTTCAATACAACGTCCACCATGTATACGTGACCAATGCGAACGTAGACACTATCCCCCTTTACAAGATGTAATGGTGTTGCTGTTGTTACTTGATTCCTAAAGTGACCTCCATCCATGGAGGAATCAGGCATACTAATATCTCTGATTCGCCCATTTTGCATTAACTGAATTATTGCCAATGATTTAAAACATACGCCCGTGGAAACATGGAACAAATACACACCCGTATATAGATGGCGCTGTGAATATACCGTTATGTCTGTTGTATGAATTCCCAATGTTTAGATCATCACGGTCATACACAATAGTACTGTCTGTTCGACCAAAGCGGGAGCTTGTACCAAGATTTCCACTTCGATATGCAAAGAAGGCAACAGCGGCAGATTTTTCTCTACGTGCTTCAATGATATGGTATATAGTATCATAGGAACGATATTTCCCGGCTCCCGATCAAGAAATGTGAATAAATTTCTACCAAATATATAAAATCAGTGTGTTACATTTAAGGAATATGAAAGTTATATCACGTGATATAAAGTTTAAGCGCTGGTCATTCATCCATTTATTTTTGGTCTACTATTGGTGGCTGTTGATTATTTGATTCAGTGGTATATTATACAATTATAGCCTTTGTAGGAGGTCGATACAAGGATATATTGACCTGAAAGAAGTATATTGACTGAGGACGAAGTCCGAGGTCGATATACATCTTTGGGTCGATATATCCTGTATTGACCTCATAAATAGGCTATAATTGTTATATTATTAATTTCCGACCATAATTGTATCAAAATCGTCATTTGATTTTGTTGTAATTTTATAGATATCATATTGTCTCCTAGACAATAACAACAGATTAGTTGTTATTTCATTTACTTTTTTGATATTATTTGCTCAAGGGATTATATTGGTTGAGGGTTGATACGGTGTGTGATATCGAAAAAGCCATATCATATACATATAGATTCTACCACTGCATCGAGTGTGATACGATATTTATCCACTCGAGACAGTTAAATTTTCAAATTTAAAACGCGAGGCTCGCCGAGCGTTTTAAATATTTAAAATTTAACTGTCGAGAGTGGATAAATATCGTATTACACGAGATTTGGTGGTGGAATCTGTTTCTCTAATGATTTTCAAACAATATGCAGGCAAACTTCTTCCATCTTTTTGAATGATCTGCAAAAAGATGTGTTCTTTCTATGTGACGTCATCAGGCATGGTCGCCTTTTTTCATGCCGTCACAATAGGAAATTCAGAGGAAAGCAAGAAAATTCTACGTCATAATCGGATTTTAACCAATGAAGAACTGAGATCAAACGAACCACACGTTGATTAAATTTTTTTTATACAATGGGTGCAGAATGGGATAAATTGACGAAGAATTAGAGAAACTTTATTATATACATATACCTCACGTAGATGTTTTTTATGTGACATGACGTCATACAGGTAAGTAGGTTTGAAATGACGTCATACAGATTATAGGATTGACATGACGTCATACAGATTAGGGGTTTGATAAAGCCTTTGCAACAGTGACTGCAATCGATGACGTGAAGTCATACAGATTAAAGGTGTGATAAATCCTTTGCAACCGTGCTGATATCGATATCATCACGGGTGGCTGATACAGCACGCTTGCCAATGATTGTATTACACATACAATTTATCTGTATTTACTACTAAGTATATAATAAATATATATAGATTCTACCACTGCATCGAGTGTGATACGATATTTATCCACTCGAGACAGTAAAATTTTCAAATTTAAAACGCGAGGCTCGCCGAGCGTTTTAAATATTTAAAATTTAACTGTCGAGAGTGGATAAATATCGTATTACACGAGATTTGGTGGTGGAATCTGTTTCTCTTATGATTTTCAAACAATATGCAGGCAAACTTATTCCTTCTTTTTGAATGATCTGCAAAAAGATGTGTTCTTTCTATGTGACGTCATCAGGCATGATCGTCTTTTTTCATGCCGTCACAATAGGAAATTCAGAGGAAAGCAAGAAAATTCGACGTCATAATCGGATTTTAACCAATGAAGAACTGAGATCAAACGAACCACACGTTGATTAAATTTTTTTTATACAATGGGTGCAGAAAGGGATAAATTGACGAAGAATGAGAGAAATATATATACCCCCGACGGAGGCATAAATGTAAGATGGTCTTGGGTCTATGTTTACCACTAATGTACTGAAAACCCGTCAACAACTAACTTTCTGGTTTTACTTTTTCTTACGTAAAACACAATAAAGAAGTTTACAATTCCTGAAAATTTGTATATCTGATTTCCGCCAAAAAGGAGCACACGATTTTCCGCAAATATGTATATCTGATTTCCGAAAAAATGATGGCATGTGTATTCAGGTATTTGTAACAAATGGGTGGAAGACAACAAGGATACACACAAAACTCACGAGAAAACCGAGTACGACAAAAAGACAAACAAAGCCACAAAACATCATATTAGCAACACGAACCCAACAAAAGTGCTCCGGAAGGGTTGGCAGATCCTGCTGCACATGTGACCAACATCGTGTTACCTTGTAAAATTTAACATTCGGGACGTTAACAGGTAGCATCTGTCTCATAATATCGGACTATTATTTCTCATTGTGAATGGCCGTACGGTGACCATTGTCCTCTGGTCTCTTAGTAAATAGTTGTCTCGTTGGCAATCATACAACATCTATTTTTATATATTTATTCATTTGTAGGTTCCGATTGACGAGTACAGTAATTAAAAGTCAAACTTTGGTTTTATAAATCTATATAGGATTTTTTTCACACATCATCAAGATTTTTTATAACATACTGACATACCTGTAACTTCCCTTTTCTGTTCATTCAGGTCACTAGTTTCTGGTCTTTTAATGACGTGTATCGAAAACATAAATGCATACGGCAGGAACAAAGATAAGACCAAAAGTGGTAGCATCATTGTTAACAACGTATAACAACAAACAAGCAGTGAAAACAGATAACTTCCCAGGCGCTTTGGAAGCAAAACAAATGAAACATAATACGTATAACATCTGTGCCTTTACCTTGCCTATCATTTTCATCTTTCTTGGATTTTTTTTTTGTATAAGGTTACTGAAATAGGTAACAACGAAGAATCGAATTTTGATATTAAATCAATTATATGTGTCAACTGATCTTTTCTGCATATAGCTTGTCTTATTTATTTTGTGTAATGTCAGGACTCCTCAGTTTTAAGTCTAAAACAATGTCAACTGACCAATATTGATCTTGGAAAACGAAAGAAAAACAAACTTTGTATATGTCTGTCTTGTAGTGGACATACGATCTAGGGTACATAATTTGTAATGTGTACATGTCCGTCTTCTAGGGTACATTTGACCTTGGATATAGAAGTTGTATTTTTTTACGTCAGTCTTCTAGGTGACATCTGACCTTTAATACAGAAGTTGTAACTTGTACATGTCCGTGTTCTAGGGTACATTTGACCTTACGATATAGAAGTTGTAATTTTTACGTCAGTCTTCTAGGGGACATCTGACCTTAAATACAGAAGTTGTAATTTGTACATGTCCGTGTTCTAGGGTATATTTGGCCTTGGATATAGAAGTTGTAACTTTTACGTCAGTCTTCTAGGGGACATTTGACCTTAAATACTGAAGTTGTAATTTGTTAACTTTTTTTATTCGAGCGTCACTGATGAATCTTTTGTAGACGAAATGAGCGTCTGGCGCAAATACAAAATTTCAATCCTGGTATCTATGACGAGTTTATTGTACATGTCCGTGTTGTAGGGTATTTGTGGCCTTGATATAGAAGTTGTAATTTTTACGTCAGCTACTAGTCTTCTATGACCTTTAATACAGAAGTTGTAATTTGTACATGTCCGTGTTCTAGGGTATATTTAGCCTTGGATATAGAAGTTGTAATTTTTACATCAGTCTTCTAAATGACACCTGACCTTCGAAACAGAAGTTGTTATTTGTACATGTCCGTCTTCTAAGGGACACCCAGACACTGGCTTTGTTATACAATCCTTTTTTTACTTAGTGATATTAACATCAGTCCATTTTAGCAGCTGTTTCTTGCTGTGTGTTCTGTGTATGGATATCACTGTCTACTTAATGTCCAGTGGCATCTATTATAGGTATATTTCTCTGTTTCTTGTTGTGTGTTCTGTGTGGACATCATGAATGTCTACTTAATGTCCAGTGGCATGTATTATAGGTATATTTGATATGACAACATGTTAATGTGATGTCAAGATAAGCTTCATTATACTACTAGTATACATACTGTAAATTCAGAAATTATTGTGTGGATTTATTATTGTGATTTTCAATAATTGAATCAAAATGAGATTAATTATTGCAATTTCAGAAAAATCTTCATTTAGAACTATGTATCAGATATCAAAATGCAAGTTCTTATTATTGGGATACTAAACCAGTCACATTATTGGAATTAATAAAAAACCTCACAATAATTTCTGAATTTACAGTAATGAACCCCATTTATAATATCTTATATCAAAAATTATTCTGACACAAGAGTCAACCTGCTCTTCTTTTTAAATGTTCCATGATCTGCAGAGAAATACAAAATACCATTAAAATTATCAGATTTACACAGCCAGGGGTCAAGCCAACCACCTCCGGCACTCGGAAGTTTATACACATAGATGGACATATGGTGACCTATGACTTCTTACATCCACTTCATTTGAACTCTGGTGGATAGTTGTCTTTCTTTTGTGTTTCTGTGTTAAATGGACAGACTTATGGCAACAATGAAATTACAGTCAAGCATTGTATGTCAAATTGCCTCATACCTTTTGTGGGAAGTATTTTCCGTCCTTGTATTTCCTTGACAAAATGTTAATTGAACGGATTTATTGGACCAATAAAATTACAGTCTAGCACTGTATGTCAAATTGCCTCATACATTTGGAGGAATCCTGGACTGATAAATAAAACAAATTGTACATTGTAATTTTTTTTAATTTGATATTAATGATAAGATGATTCAATGTAAAAACTGGTATGTACAATGTCTATCTAACATATAAATAAACAGATTTCATTGGTCAAATATTTACATTATTGACTGGTTTAATGTTACAATTTATCACACAATATTTACATAGAATTACATAATGTCCTGACTTCTTTAAGGTAGTCAATATTAAGACCAAAATAAGTGGTCATCCTCACATTACTGACCAGCCTTCAGTAATTTTTTGACCAGATTGATGCCATCTTTACTGACAGGGCCATTCTTTATTTTCATTTACTGTATTGGTGTTTGTTTAGCATGCCAGAAAGGTATAATTAGAATTATTTCAAAAATAAAGTCTCCTGTTACTGAAAATCAATTCTATTTATCAACATGTCTTTTGGGGTGGAGTGTTACAGTCTTCATATGTCAAACAATTATAATGTGATGACATAAAAAATACCAAACCGTTGTAGTAAGCAGGAGGTTGTAGTAAGCAGGTGGTTTACATGGAAACATTAATAAATTTATACGTTATTTGGGACAAACCTAAGTTTATTATCATCAACATAGTTAAAATATGAAACATACATGATATTATAAGAGATTGCAGCCATTTTATCAGTCATGTGATCAGAGATATGGCAGTGATATTAGCTCTGTAAATATTATTTTGTCTTCAAATCGTCCTTACATATTGTCTGCAATGTTTCTTATTCCAGGGGGTGTTCCAGAACTGTTTGTATGAGGAGGGGAGGTGATAAGCACTTTTATCAAAATTTGATGGGTGGGGAAAGTTTTAGAAAAATGGTCAGAACAATAATCAATTCTGCATGGCAGGGAAAATCATTTTAGAAAAATGTCCAGAACAGTCAGAGAAAATTATTAATTATGCTTGGTGTTGATTAAAAGTGCCTTCTGACTCTTAACAAATGCATTGAATACCATATTGAAAAGAGGCTGAAGTGTTTGTGGTGCAGCAGTACTTTACCCATATCAATGCATACATTTATTGAATGCTGGTAGTTTTCTATAATGCAGTTAAATATTTCAAATACAGTAATCTCTTCATATTTACATACTTTGAATTGAAAACTTTAACAGCTGAAGTCATAATTCATTTCTGTATAAACTAAAATAAAACACAAAACTCAACAAGTTCTTATTTTTTCCTTAATTAATGTTTGCCATTCTGGCAGTGTAATTCAAAAAGTTAACTAAAGTTGTGAAGTACATATAGAACATTTTCTTAGTTATGAGGTAAGTAATAAACAATTCAGAATATTTACCAAATTGTGTAAAAAGATATGATACTTAAATTTGGTAGGTCAACTCTTTCATTGTTAGGACTATTCCATTAAAATGTGTATGAAGGGAGGACTATTCCATTAAAATGTGAACGAAGGGACTTCTAAAGTACCCCTACAACCAGCATACTTTTCTTCAATAATTTTGCACACATCAATTAGACATACAACCGTAAATGATCCCTGATCCATGTTCTGAAAAATAAAACTTTCTATCCCTCCCTCCCCTTTCAGTTTAAATGGAATAGTCCTTGTAAAAAGTATTTCAGGCAATAACACAATCTATAACGTATAACCAGATTTCCTAACTGAATAAACTCATCAGGTAAGAACATTTATTCATCTGTTTCTGACTCTTTAAAGAAAACAGCTTTGTATTTATGATAATCGTAGTAAGGAGATCGGTTGTGGTCTGATATAAGATGTTTCGTCGTCTCACTCGGTCTGACATCACCCGTTTCTCCCATAATCCATTGCTCGCTATTCTCCATCATGTCTTCAGTGACATTTTCCTCTCGCCACTTAGACACCAGGTTTTCAAACTTTTCATGCATCTTTAATGACACTCTCTTGTGAGACTGAAATGATAAATAGTGTGTTAGTTAAGTGATGCTTATAACAGATTTACTATCATTCCTTTCAGCTAACTAATGGTTTTGCTTGAAATCAAATATTATCTTCTTGTATTTACCATTTTAGAATTGAATCTACCAGTATTGACCTCTTGAGGAAAATTTACCAGAGTGGATAACACAAGTTTAATTCAAGGTCGTTTTTAATTGCCCAACCTTACAATTTTTAAATTGAATGCCACATATCTAGTGGGATAAGGTTTAACAAAAATCAGAACAAAGTCTTCAGTTTATTGGCAATTTATAAACTTATGATTGATAGTATAATTCAAGAGCTGTAAGTTTACAAACGTAGTCTCCCCTATGTACAACATATGATCATTTTATTAACTCACCTCTCTAGCTTTAGTAAGAGCTGTCCTTTTATAGAGGTAGTATTCACTGTTGACGACGTAGACAATTTTAAACGAGTTGACATTAAATTTACACTCTGTGTTGTCCATAATGTCCATGTCATCGGTATTAGCTTTGGGAGAGGTGGAGCCACCATCTTCCTGTTCTTCTTCATCTTTCCTTTTCTCATTCTTGTTCCTTTGTCGCCATTGTCGAACATTTCTGTAAGAGATATAAGGATATAACTTAAGAACCTTTGTGAGTACCTTCACATACCCCACACCTTCACAATGTCACTGGGCAAACAAAATCTCACCAGATTCCTAAGTTCAAAGACTTATAACTCCTAAAAAGTTAACTGATAAATACACATCTGCATATTATGTCCTCATTAACTACAATGTGTCATGAAATTCTGTTGTGCGGTTTCAGAGGAGTTGCGATGACAAACTGTTACGGCAGTATAGGCCAAAATTCTACATTTAAAGGGGCATTACTCCTAGAAAAAAAATTGAGTCCTAATTTCCTGTCGATATGCACATCTACATAGTGTGTCCTCATTAACTACAAAGTATCATGAAATTCTGTTTTGTGGTTTCAGAGGAGTTGCGATGACAACTATTGCAGTAGTATATTTAGGCCAAAATTCTTAGTTCAAAGGGGCACAACTCCTAGAAAAATAAAATGCTTCGCAGCTTGATACGACCGCAGAGGTCGAACCCTGAACAGTTGGGGCAAGTATGGACACAACATTCAAGCTTGATACAGCTCTGAATTTGGATTGTGATTAAATATTTGACACAGCATAGGTTTCTGACACAGAAAGAATGTGGTCTAAGAACTTCAATTTTTTTAATTTACCTATTATGGTCCAATGTCCAAAATCAAAATACATGGTTAGATTCAGCATATCAAAGAACCCCATATATTCAATTTTTGTTCAAATCAAACAAAGTTTAATTTTGGACCCCAACTTGGACAAACTTGAAAACTGGTCCCATAATCAAAAATCTAAACACATGTTTAGATTCAGCATATCAAAGAACCCCAAGAAATCAATTTTTGTTAAAATCAAACTAAGTTTAATTTTGGACCCTTTGGACCTTAATGTAGACCAATTAAAAAAAACGGGACCCAAAATAAATATCTAAAAACACGGTTAGATTTAGCATATCAAAGAACCCCAATAATTCAATTTTTGATGAAATCAAACAAAGTTTAATTTTGGACCCTTTTGACCTCAATATGAACCAATTTGATAGCGGGGTCCTCAAATAAAAAATCTAAATACATGGTTAGATGCAGCATATCAAAGAACCCCATATATTCAATTTTTGTTGAAATAAAACAAAGTTTAATTTTGGACCCCAATTTGGACCAACTTGAAAACTGGGCCAAAAATCAAAAATCTAAATACATGTTTAGATTCAGCATATCAAAGAACCCCATATATTCAATTTTTGTTAAAATCAAACAAAGTTTAATTTTGGACCCTTTGGACCTTAATGTAGACCAATTTGAAAACTGGACCCAAAATTAAAAATCTAAATACACGGTTAGATTCGGGAAAACAAATAAATAAATGTGGTCAAAGATTTTACAAATCTAATGCGCCATACTGGTCTTCCTTTATAAATATGCATTTCTTTAAACATAATTTAAAAGCAGTGTAAGGGAAGTAACCAAAGCGTTGTATTTGGATTACCTCCCTTACACTGTTTTAAATTATCTTAATTGTTCATTAACCATTACTTTATACATAATTTAAAAGCAGTGTAAGGGAGATAATTTCAATGATGTATTTGATTTATCTCCCTTACACTGCTTTAAATTATGTTTTGTACTAAAGTATTTGTCCATTAATGAGAACAACCTTGTTTTTCCCCCTTTTTTGCCCCTAATTCTTAAACGGTTTGAGCAATAACCCCCCAAAGCAAATCCTAACCATCCCTTTGTGGTATGGAAACTTGTAGTATAATTTCAGAGAGATCCATACACCGTTCCACAGTTATTGTCTGGAATCTAGAAAATGCTTATTTTTGGCCCCTTTTTGGCCCCTAATTTCTTAACTGTTGGTACCATAACCCCCAAAATCAATCCCCACCTTCCTTTTGTGGTATTGAACCTTATGGTAAAATTTCATAGAGATCCATTCACTTAAACTAAAGTTAGAGTGCGAAAACTAATGCGTCTTCGGACGACGACGCCGGACGACGACGACGCCAACGGCATACCAATATACGACCACAAAAATTTGTTTGCGGTCGTATAAAAAGGGGCATAACTCTAGAATGGTTAAAGTGACACCACCAAAATTCAAACTTGATGTGTGTCTTGTGGTAATAAGCATTGTGTATAAGTTTCATAGCATTTGGTTGAGGCAAACTAAAGTTAGAGAACGGAAACGAAAATTTCAGCAATTTTATGTTTATAAAGGGGCATAACTCAAGAACGGTATAAGTGACGCCACCCAATTTCCAACTTGATCTGTATTATGTGGTAATAAGCATTATGTATAAGTTTCATAACATTTGGTTGAGGCAAACTTGATAGAAAATGGAAACGAAAAATTCTGCAATTTTTATGTTTATAAAGGGGCATAACTGAAGAACGGTAAAAGTAACACTACCCAAATTTTTACTTGATCTGAGTTTTGTGGTAATGAGCATTGTGTATAATTTTCATAACATTTGGTTGAGGCAAACTAAAGTTAGAGAACGGAAACCAATTTTGGGACGTAATATTAGCCAAAATTCAATTTGTGTCAGTAAAATAGAGAATTAATGTTAGTAAATACCTTGGTAAGAACACAGGTTTTCTGGCAAGTTGATCTTTTAGATCCTCCGACACCGTGTCATCGTTAGCCACATATTTCTCTACATACTCTGACCATCGCTCGACCTCGACAGGATCATCTGACTGCTCATGCTCAGTGTCCAATAACTCTAACGTTAATTTACAGTCACGTTTAAACTGAAATAGAATTATCATTATGTAGCTATCAAAATTTAGCTGTTAATGGATGTCAAATTAATACTGATTGGAAGTCATACTTTAAAACAAGTCTTATTTAATAGTCTTGCTAAACTCAAAACAAATGCTTATAACACCATTTAAAATAAAAATGAAACTTCACAATGTGAATAAGTGAACAATTTTTGTGACTGCTGTAATAAGAATTTGTTGTGATTCGGGTGATTAGTCAAAAGCAAAGATATGCCCAAAAAAACCTCTACTTTTATTTGGATTGTTTTTTTTACAGTACCGATCAGATTTAACAAGGATTTTATCACATAAGAGGTAGAAGGTTGTAATATCTTAATTGATTTAGTATTTATACCAGCATGGCCTTAAAGCAGTTTTCATCTGTCAGTAAATGCTCTGTAGCTTTCTGGTAAGCCAATTCAGCATTGGAACGTTGGTGGTATGTGGCTACACGGCCACCAGTGGCACGATTCTTCCTCTCATCTTGGAACATGCTATGGATTTTACAGCTTGTGTCTTCACAGACCATATTTTGTACCTAAATGTAAAAAGATCTTGTGGAAGTGAATGGTTAAATAGTGGAATGCAGCAGCCTTCTAAGTTTTGTTTCTCAAAAAAAAAAATTGATAAAAAATTATTTTTTACCACAATTCCCCCCACCAATATTCAATTTTTGACACAAAAAATCAATGAATATTAGCATATTAAACCAATACATCAATTTCATCAAAATCCTATCACAAAAAAATGTTTCTTAAAATTTGTGATTTTTTAACAAGACCTATTAAGTTTTCCCCAAAGTTGATTATCAAATTTTCTTTCAAAAACTTTTTTTTTAAATGATTTTGCAAATGTTTACACACAAATAAATGGGGAATGTGTCCATGGGACACAGATGATGCTATGGCGAGGGCATAAAAATGGACAGCATCTGTGTAAAACTTCATACACTTGGGGAGTTTTTTGAATTCACAAAAATTGTTGACAGACAGACAGACAGACAAAGTGAAAACTAGAGGGCTCCCTCAGCCTCATTGCAGGGCAATAACATTGATTCAGTGGAATTTGTTTGAATGTGACCAGAACAGCCTCCAGGAATGTACTGCCCCAACATCAGATAAAAATAACATTCTATCACAAAACTATGGGTAGTAAATGGCTACTAGTCAACTAAGACAAATAATGAGTAATAGTGGATTGTTGGAGGTATACGGCCACATTGTACAAGTGCAATACTTTGTGTAGAAAGTGGTCCTTGTAATTAATGTTGCCATATTAACTCCTACTACTTACCTGTCTGACTAGGTTCTGGACCAATTTATCCATAGTAAATGCTATGTAGGCATGAATCCCGTACATCTCCCGTAACTGGTCCTCGTATTGAGTAGGTTCCATGTTGCCGTCCAGTAAACTTTTGACCATTTCCAGGAAGTAGGAGTAATATTCATCAGGTTCCACTTCACCTACAAACCCACCAAATTACACAAATGATACATATATAAAACAAATGGTCTTTTCTTATTTTTATTGGTTTAGTACTTTCTTAAGGCTATTCTATTAAAATATTAAAAAGGATGTGAGAGTCGAAAAGGTCTTCCAAAATCCTCCTACAACCAATATAACTTCTTGGGGAGTAGTTTTGGATAAATCAAATGGGCATACAGCCACAAATAACCAACAAAATGTCAAAATATAGAATTTTCTTTCCATCCTTTTAATGGAATTAGAAATTAATATGGAGACTTTTGACCTCACTCAAAGTTCTGTCCTATGAGAGATCCTATTTGATGAAATTGTGCCTTGAATTTAAATATTTAAAATTGTTTACATCCTTATCCTTTAGTCTCTGGTGGATAGTTCCCCCTATTGGCAATCATGCTACATCTCTTTATTATCATACTATATCTGAATACTTTATCTCGTCTGAATTTTGGTATTTTTCCATTGTACATACATCATTAATAATGTGTTCTTTGAAGCTCCTAGTTTTTATATATATAGTTCTGTTTCTAGAATTTTGGGCCTACAGTCTGAGAGCTATAGCTGTTGTATGTATAAGTGCTAAAGGTGTTGTATGAAGACTTACTTGGGGCCTTTAGTCTGAGAGCTATAGCCGTTGATTCCTTTCGATCTTTCCGACAAAGTGCTTCCTCTGCAGCAATCTTATTTGAATAGGAGTATATCTTGTATAGCCGGTCACACAATATATGGTGGAGTCGGAAAAATAGGTACCAGTTATTGTTTATATGCATTAATGTATACACATCATCCTGTAAAATAAATATATGTATATATATCACATGTATACTCTAAATATCAGCACAACAATGTTAAATCTGCAAATTTTTGTTCTTCCCTCGCCGGGATATACATAGTGTCTCATGCTTGCCTGGAATGCCGGTTGTATGTAGTGGGTAAGGCTGAATCATATTAAAACCTTGAAAATTGGTATTTGCTGTTTTTCCATTATCCATGTGGCATTTGGAGTAGGAGCAAAGGCTGGTCGGTTTGGAGTCAGAATAATGTGCCTCGGTAGGGTTACATGTTTATCTACATGATGTTACCTTGTGAACTAACACAATCAAATTTGGCTTAGCTTGTCAGATTAATACAAAGCAGGGTTAATATTCATATCAAATGTTCCCATCCAGATATGCCTGAAATATTTGCCACTGGAAGTTAAACAGCATTCCAGCATTATCAACAATTTTCATTGCAAACTTAAAATCAAACACTGCAGCATTACATTATGCAAAGCAATATATTAACACAATATTTTGAAATGATTTAATTTCCATTTGACCCTAAAATTGTAGGTAGAAAAGATATATTCACACACCATGACTACTTTCTGAAACAGGTTTAAATCTTTATAAAATATTTTCTGGACAAAGCTGATAAGATGCAAGCACTATAATTTTATTAACTTTTCCATTGGAGAAAAAATTCAAAACTTGCATAGGCAGAAATATACTTAATTTCTATCAATCTAAATCTTTTTTCAAGGGAAATAACTCTTACATCATCCATATCTGAATCTTCATTATTAATGTCTCCATTAACCATTGGTGTCTCTTCTTTTAACAAATCTTCTTCTGTTTTTACATCTGCATCTACTTCCATCGACTCCTCCTTAACAGGGACATTTTCTTTATCTTCTTCTTTACTTTCATTTTCTACTTTCACTTTATCTTCTTTTTCTACTTTCACTTTGTCTTTGATATCTTCTTTTTCTTCATCATGATCACTACCATCTTCTACAAAACAGAAATGTTTTCGTAATTGTATCAGATTTAAGCATTATAACAACAGGGCTTGGTTGACGAATATCTTCTACCAGTCTGCAACGTTAGCCATTAGACGGATGCCCTAGACTAGTCAATCTTTATTTGGACTAATAAAAATTTTGTTTAGACACATAAGAAAAATATAGAAATATTGGTCTTCAGACTAGTATTCGGAAAAGATTTTGGTGCAGACTGTTCTACTGTTAAGTAGTTTATCTTAATTTAGTTCAAATTTTGAAGTTATAGGACCAAACTTATTTATTTATCCAGTCTGTTTTCTTTGATATTCTGACTAGAGGAGTCAGAACAACACAAATGGCCCAACTTGCAAAAAAAAGCTTTTTTTAGGAGTGGAAATTTGAGAATTTTGATATTCCCTTAAAATCAAATTTACACAAAGAAATATTGTCAGAATTTGATTTCATTGCAAGAAAAAAAAATATACCTGAAATTTCACACGTTTGCAAAATCAAGCTAGTTAACATAGGTTTAATTTCTGACTAGATGAGTCAGAACAACAAGAATGGCCCCACTTCCAAAAAATGCTAAAAGCCATTTTTATGAGTGGAAATTTGAGAATGAAAGTCTGTATAACAGTAATTTTCATGAATTTTCAAAGTCCAAAGACTGTAGTTTTGGTAGAAATCAGGGGAGTGGAACCAAAGGTAAACTTGATCTGTAACTCATCATAGAAGACTCATATACTAAAAATCAGCTCAATATGTGAAGGTGTCTAGAAAAAAAGTCTGTTTAACTGTTTGTTGTGGAATGACAGATAAGGGTAAAACTATATGGCCCTGACCACTTTAATTAAAACTTGCACTTCTTAACAAAGCAAGAAGATCAAATATGCTTCTGGTTGTTGTGCTCTTAATAATTTCTATCAAAAGACTTACATTAGTACCTTTCAAAGTTACTCTGTTCCCCTGGCTCAGTGTAACATAAATAACTTCTATACAAAGACTTACCATCATCTCGTTCATCGTCACTCAGCTCTCCTCTGGCAGTATAAAATAAATCAGGAATGAAATGTTTCAATAATTGCTTTATTCTTTGTTTATGTTCTTTCGCTAACCCTGAAATATAACAATAAAACATACATCAAACTTTCTATGTATCTTTAACTCTTTATCTACCACTGACGGATATATACACGGTTTTTATCATCGTTCTGTACGCAGTGACTGATAAATCCGCTTGCATAATCAAGTGTGTATTCGCAGTGACTGATAGATCCACTGTAAACATACACTTGCGTAGTTCCGTAAAATATACCACTGTTAAAACCCTTTAGATTGGACAAAACTGTTGGGGAATCCCGAAATGAACCAATGAAATTCGGTTTTACAAATGAATAATCTTTCAACTCATACATTCCTTTTCTATAAACTGTGTGTGTTTACATTTAATTATGATGAATTTTACACGTTCGGAATGTGATTAAAACAATGGCGGATGAATGGGCTTCTTTGTTCAAATCGGATAGCGAAAGTGAAGAATTTGAAGGATTTATGCAATTAGAAAGCAAAATTAGAAGTATAGGAAGGGATAGTTTAGTTGTCGGATCAAGATTGCGAGTCTTCCGAGGATGAAGAAGCCAAACAGGGACAAATAATTTGAAAACTTTTTACATCCGTTTACGGCAGCTTTCAAGCTTGATAAGGAAAAGAAAGAAATTGATTTGGTATTTGTTTCATTTTTCAATTAATATACAATAAATACTGATTAAATAAACATTTAATTAGAGTACTCATAACACAGCCGTAACAATTTGTGAAAAATTCTCTAACTGCAAATTATCTCTGGTAGTTAACCTACAATTAAGCTGCAGTAGCTAACTAATCAGCAGTGTCTAGTAGTGAACTGTAAAGGTAACTGTGGTAGATAAGAAGTTAAAATGTCAAATGTATGTCAGATCTATATCTCCCCTTTCCCACCAAAACATGGAACACTTGTGTATCTTCCAATATAGATTCATCTTTAAAATGTCAAAGTGTATGTCAAATCTTTTATCTCCCCTTTAAAATGGCAAAGTGAATGTCAGATCTATTATCTCCTCCTTGAAATGTCAAAGTGTATGTTAGATTTATTATCCCCCACTTTCCCACCAAAACGAAGAATTGCCTGGGTGTATCTTCCGATAGAAATTTATATTTAAAATGTCAAAGTGTATGTTGGATCTTTTATCCCCCCCTTTTCCCACCAAAACCTAGAATTATCTGACGGTTGTTTAACATAATGAATAATTAACGATGTTGCATCTTCTAACATAGTTTTATCTCCCCCTTTCCCACCAAAACCTAGAATTACCTGACTGTCGTTTCACATGATGAATAATTAATGAAGCTGCATCTTCTAACATAGATTTATCTTTATGATGTAAACTTAAATGTGGGTTCCACGGTTCATTACTACTTTCATTATACTGTTCTTGTCGCTGAAATTACAATAAATATTTTGTAACTATAAAGCATCCTCTTTGGAACATCCTGAAAATTCATGTTTTTCAAATGTAGTTTCATAAACATTGTATCTAATTTCATCTACTATTTAAGCAAAGCTTAGAAACCAGTTTTGCAGTATTTCTATTCTGTTTAGTACTGGGAACAAATATAAAAATTTGTAAGGGTTCCGCGGAAACCCAGAGTCTCACCTACTTTTGCTGTTGTCTATGTTTTCAGTGTGATAGGGGAATGCACATAATAGATTTACAGTTAATGAAATAAAACGTTTGAAATTTATGAAAAAAGTTATGCTTGTAAAAAATGAACACAGTATGCAATCAAATCTATAGATTTATAAAAGAGTTGAAACATAAATTTATTGAATGAACAAATGATAAAGAAGATAATTCTTACATTGCTTGATGATTTATCCCTTAATTCATCAATAAAACTAAGTCCATTTATAAGTAATATATGGAAAACTGGATTTTTTTTTTACAAAATCTACTTCTGGATACTATTTTATGATCATAAACAAGCTTGTAAATATTTGTGGACGCCACCGATGGAATGTAGGATCGCTATGTCTCACTTTTGCGACAAAAGTCGCAGGCTTGACAAAAATTCTTCAGACAAAAGTAAGTAAATCTGAACAACCTTGTAATATAAACAAGTAGTTGAACCCGATGTCATGCAAAGTATACATTGACAAAAAATTCTATGTTCAATGGGTATAAAAATATTTAGAAATATGGAAAAAAAACTTTAAAAGTTCAAAAGACTTTTGGCGTACAAAATTTTAATCCTGATATTCAAAAGGTTGAAATTAAATACCAACCTCATCATATATTGTCTCTATTTCATTTAACAAAGCCTTAGATCGTAATGATTTTACATCATTCTGTTTAAAGTTAATGCCCTGATGATCCAAAGATTTAAGATAATATTTTTCATTTTGTTCTCGCCACACTTTGTTAAAGTTTTTCTGAGCTTCCCGCCATTCCTCTTCTTTTGCTTTTAATCTGAATATAAAAATAAATTTGTAATGCACTGTAAATGTATTTATAAACATAGATTTAACATACTTTATCATAGCAATCTACGAAACTTTCATTGCAAACTAGAAAATTTTTATCATAACAGATCTGAACTAATTTATCAGTATTACATTCTTTAAAACTACAAGCTCTCTATTTTTTACCAATTCATACATTAAACAGACTTTCCTTTACAGAAGAATTTCTGATTTGAGGTTTTATTTGTCTCCACTGAAAAAACTTGGGGTAAAATACTGTTCACTTCCATTCTTAGAGATCCAACCAGTCTTTTTTTGTAAAATAAATACAAATAGTTCTGAAAACAGAACTTCCCAGATGAGAAATCTTCTTGGAGTGATGCTTACCTAGCAAGTGGAGATAATACAAAGGGAAGTACTCTTACCTTCTTAGCACTAATGGTACAGCTACAACAGGATTTTTCTTGAGGCCATCAATAATATCTGGAGATTTGTCACCATATATCCTGTCAATAGAAATACAATTTAAACTTTTGGTTAGGCCGCCCTTAAAACAATATCAGTATAATGTTGCCCACGCCTTGTAGGGTTAGGCAGGTAGGTAGGATTTTTTTTTTGCAAACATCACAAGTTACATGTTTTAGACAAGAAAAGGACATTAGAGCATGAAAAATCTTAAAACAAAAAATTTAACTGATTTGTGTCATAACATGTTTCAGGTAGGCTACTTTTTTTAGGTGGGTAGGTAGGCAACATAAATCAATTCTAATTTCATTTTTGGTCTGTAAAACTTCTGAGAATCCTGTACGACATAGATAGACACTTACCTTTGTATAGCTTTTCTATGTAAAACTTCAGAGGATCCACCTAATGTATTGTCTAGACGGAATTTAGCTGCTTCCTCAGAGTTCATACGAGACATTTTCTTCTGAACACCTTCTAGCACTTTAATTGTAGATAAATTGGACTCTATAACTATGTCTAACTGTAAGGAAAAATAAAATATATTTTTAGGAACTTTTTGTCATTGGAGAGAGCAATAAGTGGATGTTGTGTTAAGCATACCACGCTTGTAATTCAAAGTTTTGGAAAACAAGAAGTAGGAGTCTGATATATCCAATGAGCGCATACATATTTCAAGTCACCACTGTCAAGCTCAAGACAAGATATGAAGACATTCTGTTACGACGTACTGGAGGAATGTGTGATAAAATATTCAAGCTCAATCAATATATTGAAAGTTCAAAACATTGGAAGGAGTTGTGTCACAGACCTGAAAAGCACTTGCCCAATACAACGCAGCATGGAAAAAAATGTGACAATGTCATAGCCCCACTTTAAGAATTTCTCTTGGATGAATTCACATCCCTTTGCATCAGACTTGCATAAAGCTCAATATTTAATGTTACTACACATCTACTTCAGGTCCCCATTGATGTTAATAACAGTTAAACCAGGGGCACTTGTAAAATCTTTAAATCAAAGTGCTTGTTAGCATTGAAGGGTAAAGATTGCTTTAATTTATCAGTTGGAAGTAAAATTAAATATTGCATTGTATAAAGCATTGGTTGTAGTTGATTCAACTACAATTCTGGACAAAGGAAGATAACTCCAATTCTTAAAGATGACTTTAACAATGGCATCATTGATATTTTTAGAACAGATATTAGTTTCCTGCACCTTGCAAAATTTATGTAATTTTCTTGAAAGTATAACATCATTTTGTGACTTGAATATCTGAGCATATATTTCATTGATAAATTTCTGGAAATGTTCATGAATAGGATGTATAGAATGTTATGATCAATGCACTATATTTTGTGTATCTCAAAGGTAGTGATAAACCTTGGAAGATTTAGATATCAAGTCAGTACCATAGGGTTTTGATTGCATTTCATGCAATCTTTACCCAAAAACTGATAAATAATTAATGAAAATTTTCTTCACATTGTTTGAATAAAGTACTTTCAGATTATTCTCATTTATCTAAAAACTTTATAAAGACACCTTAAAGTCCCATCCACATATTTTTCATGGCATGTACAGTTCATCTTTCAGTTTCATCCATTTTTGCATAGTGAATTTTATATTCATCTGCAAATACTGTTGTAATCTTCTTTTAATCAATATAACAAAGTCAAAATCACATAAACTTACTTCAAACCGTTCGTCCTCACATCTATATATATGTTCCTCATATTGTGTTTTCCTTGACGTAACGAAAGTGGAGTCTTCTGACCATGACGGGAAAGATACCCATGTGTCGTTTAATACCTGTAATGAGAAACAAGAGTTAAACAAACATTTAAACCGAAATCAGGAGTACATTGATCGCTACCACACGTTTGTATTTCATTGACTGATCAACTGATCTGTTTATCAGTGAATGGTGCTTTCCTGTTTATCAGTCAACGGTGCTTTCCTGCTTATCGGTGAATGGTGCTTTCCTGTTTATCGGTGAATGGTGCTTTCCTGTTTATCGGTGAATGGTGCTTTTCTGTTTATCAATGAATGGTGCTTTTCTGTTTATCAGTGAATAATTTAATTTTGGATGTAACGCGTCTTCTGATTGGCTGACGTTGTTTTGTTTATCAGCTCATAGACATAATTTTGTCATGTGACCGTGACGTCATCAACGTTTTTTCGTGGTTTACTCCGGTTTAAAATGGAATTTAGAATTAAATTATAAGAAAAGACTGTAATATTTTTTCTGTCTATTCGAAATAACATAAAAAATGTGGTGCACACTTTAAAATAACCCGCTACGCGGGATATTCAGTGTGCGCCACATTTTTGATGTTATTTCTTCATAGACAGAAAAAATATTACAGTCATTTCTTAAATGGTGCTTTGAAATAAATCCTACAGATTGAACAGTTTATTCTTTACCCTACCAATTTAGTGGCCTCAGTTGTTGAGTGGTCAACTACAGTGACCACTATCCTAGCAAAGTGGTTTATAAGTGTTTCTTGTTTCTCATTTTTTTATATAGATTAGACCGTTGTTTTTCCTGTTTGAATTGTTTTACACTAGTAATTGTTGGGGCCCTTTATAGCTTGCTGTTCGGTGTGAGCCAAGGCTCCTTGTTGAAGGCCGTACTTTGACCTATAATTGTTTACTTTTTACACATTGTGACTTGGAAGGACAGTTGTCTCATTGGCACCCATACCACATCTTCTTATTTATATAGACTCTAGTTTATACTGTGAAAGATTGCCAGTTTTCCTGCAGAAGGTAGAAGGTTCTCTCCTGCTTCCTCCATTTTTAAAAATCTAGCTGCCATGATATAGCCAAAGTCCACAAAAAAGGTATACATCAACAAACAAACTACTGTGGATTCATTTAATTTTAGTGGGAACCAATTCTAATGGATAGAGGAAAACTTATACATCTTTGTGGATATTTGACTTCAAGGTTTTGCCAAAGTCTGCATACAAGCCTATAGAAAATTTGTGTAATTCTATAAACATTTAAATATTTGGGTCACATGTACCCAAGAAATTGGTATACCATGAGTAATAATTAATCTACAGTATATCTTTTCCCATTTTTTCTTAACCCATATGCACTAATTTTATCCATGCTTTGAACTTTGCCTGTTTAGGAATCTTAATCACATTGTAAGTTACCAAACTAACCTCTTTACACAATGACGTCCTCCCAGTACATCTAGGCTGAGGATAAGATTTAGGTAAAGCTCTGTAACTTGTTCCATACTTTTTACATGTTGCATAATCTAAAAAATAAAACAACTTTCAATTTCGTCAGTCATAAAAAAACTGTCGTCAATTTTAGACAGTGTCATAGCTATCCCATAATAAAGAGAGCTGCTCCCCATTGCCCATATCGCCTGCCTTTGATTTTTTTTTCAAAAGGAATAGTTTCTTAATTTGGAGTTAATTCTTTTCAATGCAAATAAATGATTCTTTTCAATGCAAACAAGTGAAACTGCGAGCTACTGCTCACTGATGATACCCCCAGCCCAAATATTTGACGGTAAACAGGAAATTGTTGAGTGATGAATCTGAAAACGCATCACACGGTATAGCTGACTGATATAAACACTGAAACCAAATTTCAGAAATCCTTGTAATGTAGTTCCTGAGAAAAATGTGACAAAAATTTTCAACTTGGATGTGTTGTGTAAAATGATTAAGTGTTCGGTAACAGGAAGTTGTTGAGTGATCAATCTGAAAACGCATCACACAGTAAAGCCGACTTATATAAACCCTGAAACCAAAATTCAGAAATCCTTGTATTGTAGTTCCTGAGAAAAATGCGACGAAAAATTTTCATGGGACGGATGGATGGACAGACAGAGGTAAAACAGTATACCCTCCCCCGCGCTTTATAATAAATCATTTTAACTACTAAATAGGCTTCAACAAGCCCAAAATACTATAAATGAAGCAAAAATACATTTATTTATTCATTTATTTCAATGATTTATCTGTAAACAAAACAAGTTGTCCCTTTTCAGACAAGATTCGCACCTAATGTGCATCTGAATGGTCTTGTAACCTCCAAATCACAAATGGCTACATTTATTTTTATATAATGTGCCATTTCCATTGTAAGACCATTAGACTC
Organism: Mytilus californianus; assembly: GCF_021869535.1. Lineage (NCBI taxonomy): Eukaryota > Metazoa > Mollusca > Bivalvia > Mytilida > Mytilidae > Mytilus > Mytilus californianus. Next base: position 1,605,831 of record NW_026262669.1, on the reverse strand, counting down.
TAGTTCCCACTTAGAAAGACTTTGTAACATACCTATTTCCATAGCAAGATCACCACTAACTCTTTCCTTCCCTGTGGCTCCCATGGGTATTGATTCTGTAGTTCCACCAGATTCTTTATAACCAAGGAAATCTTTAAACCATTTATATAATTCTGGATATTTACTGAAAAAATTGAAAATTCTATCACAAATTGAGCGAGTAACTTAAGCCAAAAAAAGGTGTATGTTATCAGTTCACTGACCCTTATTTTATCTCCAACCCTGAACCATTCTTTAGTACATGGAAGAAGAATAATAGAGTTATATTTCTTAGAACAAAATTCATGTGATCAAATAATGTCTTTCAGTAATCAAGAAGTCAAAATGAAAAAGACAAAACACATATGACTTTAAATAATTTTTTATGATATTAAGTCAAAAAGTGTTTCTTTATGAACTAATTTCAGAACTATACACTAGAATAATGGCAAATTATGATTGTATGATGATTGTGTACACTGATCAAAATAAACTCGTAATAATAACAGATTGACCCTTATATTTTCACATTTTGTTTAAATCTAAAATGAATTTCACCTCATAATTCATCAAAATCGTCTTCAATGACAAAATGATGCAAACTATAAAAGCTGAATATGTGGTATGGGTTTTGCTCATTGTGAAAGGCCGTACAGTGACCTATAGTTGTTAACTTCTATGTAATTTGGTCTCTGGTGGAGAATTGTCTCATTGGCAATTATACCACTCATATGTGACTTATTTGTCAATAACAAACTATGGGCCAAAATGATGCAAATTTGCTGAAATGTTTGCCAAAACAAAGTTGCCACCAAAAAGGGTACAAATTTAGTAAATTATTTGTCAAAAACAAAATTCCAAATTGAGATATGATGAGAAGTTGTTAAAGCAGAATAAAATATTTGGTTTTAGCAAAGTTCATTATTTTCTGTTCCAAAACCCAAACAGTAAGCAATTTGTTTATAAAAATAAAACAACCAACATATCAAGTTAAAATGAAAACATAACTAACCTTACAAGCTAATTGCCGTACTTACAAATTTTTTTTGTCTATTATATACTTACACAAGAAAAGTTTGAACTAACTGCACCAACTCAGATCTGGATATTACTTCCTGGTTGAACAGTACTAAGCATCGTAAAAAGTTCTCATATACTTCAGGGTACTTCAATGCTTTACGCACCTACAAACATTATAAATAATTGAAGCTCGTCATTTGGAATGAAAACTGCAATAAAACAGCTGTTTCCCCGCAATCTAACATTGACCTTAAAAGTTTATTTTTTTACTTCCAAACCATTGAATTTGATTATGAATTAAATTGTCATGACTAAAATGCCTATCAAGGCGAGGACCCCAAATTAAACTGTGACGTAAACAGTAATTTGAACATAACCATTCGCTCGCAACAGAAGCAGGATACCAGGAGACTACAAATGTATACTATACGTATATCAATTCAAGTTATCTGTACACCTGTATTTGTATAAGTAGGAAGGTCTATTGCTGGATAATATTAGTTACACAGTGTGCTTGTGACCTAATAAGATATAATTTGTATGAGGTCACTAGCACACTGTGTTACGAATTTATCTTACCGGCTATCTTAATATGTGGCATTCAGACTAGTGGCCAATCAAAGTTATCAAGTCTTCAAGATAAAGAACCTACTTCCATTGGTCTATACAAAAACAAATGCCAACAATAACAACTTATTAGCTTTTAATGTGTTTTCTGCATTTATTTCAATTGTTCATCATCAATTATTTCATCTGTTGTCCGGGCGAAACCACTTCAGATTTTTCCTCAATGCTGTGTTGTTTTTATAAAGGGATGTAACAACACTACTAACCGTGTATTAAATTAAACCATGCCTACTAACCCCATACGAAATATACACGGTCTCCACGCGGTCACTTTTAACCAATCATATTCCTAGAAATGTATAGGAGGTAAGATAAAAGGTTTTATTGCAATCTCCCACTTGTGAGGATTGAAACATGAATTTACAGCCCTAATAACTTGTATCTTGTGTAAATCCTACCTTGTCAAAGAAAGCAAACTCAGTAAGTGTTCCATATCTTCCTGCTTCAGCCAATGATATATCCTTCAGGGTACCAGTCTTCTGTTTCTGCAAAATAAGAAACTAGTTCATTCATTATAGTCATTTTAAATTTACAACTGCTTTCATGCATGAAGAGTAAGAAGCATTGGAACAATTTTTCCTTTTGTGTTTTTCCTAATGGATCAACAAACATGAAGATTATTGTCACTTATTTGGTCATAATGTAAAATGCATGAAAAGATCACAAGGAAATAGTATGAACAAATAAGGGCTTTTCCATTAAAATGTATGTGGGAGGGTAGGAAGGGACTTTCAAAATATCCCTACAACCAAGAACCATTTTTTTTAGATAATTTTGCATAATGGTAATAGATGCATACTGAAAAAAGACCCATGACCCACATTCAATAATTAAACTTCCCTTCCTACCCTCCCACATACATTTTAATGGAATAGCCCTAAATGATATTGATATGAAGGCTACCTTGTTGTTTGATTAGTAAAATAAATACTAGCATGAAAGTTTTAGACATTGGAATTGCAAATATAACCACCATGGAAATTATTCACTATAACAGTATATATATACAAGCAATACATTTTTTTGGTTTAATTGTTGACTTCTTGTAACATTTTTCTAGACCTTTGATTTTGAGGTGGCTGTTGGCCACTGGAGGTGCTTAGCTTCTATCTAGACATACCTTTTGTGGTGGCTGTTGTCCACTAGAGGGCCTTCTATGCTGACTGGATTTATTCATCTGACTTTTCATGCCTGGTTTCTTTACTGTAGATGAATGATCGTTCCTGACTCCTAGTGCCGAGTCATTCTGTAGCATATTCAACTTTAAATAAAAATTGTAATGAATAATCACTACGAGTGATGAGTGTTTTTATAGCATATTTTTCAAATGTTAATTAAAATATAACAATGAAGAAACAATTGCTGACTCCCAGCAAGGAATCTGTAGAATATAATATTTTATTTTAAAAACAAAGTCTAAACCTATACTATACAGAAGGCAAAAGTTTGTCTTACTTTTTGTTGAAAAGCAGACTGCAAATAAACGGAAGAAAGCTATACAATAGACAAATGTACCAAATATGGAGTTATGAAGATAAGTTGTCAAAAGAGGAATATAAAATTAGGTTTCCCAATAGAGGCGGAAAATACCAAAGGGATATTCAAACTCAGAAGACAAACTGACAACGCCATGGCACGGTTTAAACAATAATTACTGTAATAATTTTTTTATATTCCAACCCCAAAATGGTATTGAGAATTAGAGACACCACCAAGATATCTCTGTTTACAAAACAAACAACATTTCATGTTAAAATGAAAACATAATCTTATTCCCACTAACTATTACTGTGGATTCATACTGGGGTACTTATTTTCGTTGATTGCAGAACCATTGTAATTTTGTGGATACTTGATTTCATGGTTTTGCCAAATTGGCATACAAACCTATAAAATATTGGTATCCAACAAATAAAAATGAATCCACGGTAAACCATACTATCTAAATCTTATCTTAATCTAGCAATATTCAAATAAAAAACAGTCAACTTTTTCATGTTATATTTCATGAAAATCTCTCTTGTCTTTTATAATCAATATAAAATGTAATAATTACATAGCCTCCATAAGATGAGCCATTGGCATCGGGTAAGAACTGTCCAAACTCAGCTAATAGGTCTTCCTGGTTTTGAAATAACTTTGCAACCTGTGAATAAACTTCTGCTTCTGTCAGAGGCTTGTAACTCGTCACTATTCCCTATGAATATAAAAACATTTATATGAATTAAATTCATTTGGTATTCACAAATAAGCAAACCAAAGTCAATATAAAGTGTAAAATTTTATTATTGTTCAATCAGAGGCAGCTTTACTGTCTACTTTGATATCAAACTCCGACAAAATTTCTTCAGGTCATTTAATTGCTAGAAAATTTACATCAATGCATAGATGAAACTACAGACAAATATGAAAATTCAAAGTTTGGTAGACATGGTAGAGGAATATTAAGGGACAAAAAATGTCAAAATCCCGCAAATTCAGAAACATTTCATTTTCCTTGATTTACAATGTATCTGTATCATCTACTTGGTACAATACCTCTTTGAGATTCCTCTGTTCTTTCTGATAAGTGTGAAGAATTTCTAGAAATGCTTTGTAGATCTCTGGCTGACCATGAAATCGATTCTGTAAAAAAATAATCAGCATAGATATAAATAAAGAGACTGAGTTTTGCTTTGATAATATGCACAATATTGTTTGCAGGTAAATCTCCTATCTTCACCCTGATTAACTTTTCACACTTTTTACATTGTTAAATATTCATTACCAAGGTCTATTATACCAATATATTTATAGTCTTTGGATTATAAACTGATCATATAGAAACTATGACTGTCATATAACTTTCGAGTACAATTTTTGTACTCAAATTCAGAAATCAACCAATGAAAAAACTGGATTTGGTGTTTCCAACACAAATTTTGTACTACAAGTACTGAGTTAAGTTTTATGACAGAAAGGCTAGAATTTGCTGTCAACTGTGGTAATTCTCATGTAAAATAATCTTTCTCTCAATTGTGACATTATCCAATGTGACTTATCACTTTTTTTTTTTTACCTACAAAGAGTATTAAATACAACAATGATTGATTTCACAAAAAATCTTACAAGTAAAAACACTTGTTACTAAACATTTCAGTATACCTTACGATCAATATAAGTTGTAAGATTTTTTTAGTGAAAAGAGCCCCAGGTGCCACTAGTTATAATAAATAAATAATATAATGTACCTTTATTTTGTTGACATAATTTATTGCATGGTTGAATTCGACTGGTTGTCCAGCCTGCTGCTGCTGTTGTTGGACTGGAGTACTATGCTGGTTACCAGGGACAACTGGTTCCTGATTATGACGAGGTGATTGATGGTAACTATGGTGAGATGACTGGTTGCTATGGTTATGACTGCTAGGTATGTGAGCTGGAGGAGGAACTTTCTAAAATGAAAATGACATAAATGTCTCTTTATTCTACAAAACATGAAGCGCCACCGATGAGTCTAATGTAGACAAAAGCATGGCTGGCGTACAAAATCATCGGCCCAGTATCTTTCATGAGTTTGTTTTAATCAAGTTTATTCTACAGACATACATTTCTTTCTACAAACTTACAGATAATTCTTTTGTATGAACAAGAGTGATGAAGACATTATAAAACTTTGTCCATGGTTTATACTTTATACCATTTATACATAAACGAATTTGTTTATTATCTCAATTGTCTGTCATTAAACTTAATCTAGTTTTTAATTAATAATTCTTTCTCAAAAGTATTCAAACTTACCAAAGGAAATTTGAAAAAAACGTCTTCTTAAAAAGTGTTATCTTACCGAGGAAAGGTTGACCGGTCCCCCTGACACTGGGATACATAGAGTTTGTTGTCCTGGCTGGTGGACATTTATTTCATTAGCCTGGACTTCTATCTTATATCCTGGGGGAAGAAATGTATTAAATCCCACAATTAAATCCGGATGACCTTTGAACAAGTTGGACACACGACTGATGACTCCTGGTGTATCAATTCTACAAGTACAAACATTAACTATTATACTGAATATGCAGATCAATAATTAAATTTTACACACAATCAATAAAAGGTGATTCAGTTAAAATAATATTTGTTGGTACTAAGTGAAACTGTTGGAAAAGTGTAGATTGCTGATGATTTGGTGTGATGGCACTCTTGATATACTGAGATACGATATTTCAGATATAACACCCAGAGTTCATTGAGAAAAATCATTAACAATTTTTGTAACTAAATTACAATACCTGCTCTGTAATTTATTTTTGGGTTGTCTGGCTGACTTGTTTTTTTCAAATCTTATTCATATTTTTTCCAACTCCAATTTTTTTATTTTTATTACTACCTTCTTTATTTAACATAAATGTTATCTTTCTGTAATTGATTATGGACAGTTATACTTTTATGTTGATGTTGTAAACAGGGTTAAAACTTGTATAACAACATTAACTGTGATTAATCAGTCAGTATATATCATTTCTTTTATATGAATGAGTGCTGCTAGGTGCCAATCACGTCATTGAACAAATTACTCTTACTGTGACTTAATAACATAAGCATTGATACATTGGAAAGATGCATGAATGTGAATGTGGTCTATATATAACTTCCCTTCAACATAAACAAGAAACTATTCAACATAAATCATAACATTCAGATTTCAGACAGTAAATTTGCCCTGGTAACAACCAATCGTCTTTGCAGTTAACATATCAATAAACAATCATTAAGGAGCCTGAATTTCAGTGGTTATTGGTGTGGTTCATAGGTGTTTCTTGTTTTTTTATATAGGTTAGACAGTTGTTTTTCCTGTTTGAATTGTTTTAAGCAAGTCATTTTGGGGCCCTATAGCTTGCTGTTCGGTGTGAGCCAATGCTTCGTGTTGAAGGCCGTACTTTGACCTATAATTGTTAACTTTTTATACATTGTGACTTGGATAAAGAGTTGTCTCATTGGCACTCATACCACATCTTCTTATTTATATTACTTACGATTGAGATTTGAACTCCTTCATGATGTCTAGAAAGTCATTGTAAACTTGTGGTTGGTTACCAAACTGTAACTTGACCTGGTCAAGGTAAGACAATGCATCCTCAACCTTTAACCTCTGAAACTGTTGCTGTTGACCTTGAACTTGGGCTGTATGTGCCTATAAAGAAATGACATGATTGTAACAATGTGTAATTTCTTGACTAAACCTCAAAATGAATCACTTCCTGTTGTAAACATATAAGCTTACTCGTCCTCTTAATACATTTTTAATAAAAAATAACACTCTGCCATATTTTTATTTGTTTTCTTATTCTAACAGCGTGATAACTGGTGAGTTTCATATAATTATCTTGTATTTAAATGTCATTAATTCCCCACTAAAGTCAGCTTACACAAATAACTTCTATTAGACTTATATGTACATGAATATTTTTTTAAAATGACAAAAAAACACATAAATGTACAAATTGACCTCTCATACATGTATAACTGTGAAAGTTTTTTGTGTGTACAAATATTACTTCTGAGGATTATATTGCATTACACCATTGTTACACAGGAGAGGAAACTATTAAAACAAATTTATCTAAACAGAACAAAAGAGAAAATTTACAAAATCGGTCAAAATCATACAAAATGTGAGTTTTTTCCCCCTTTCCCTAATCATTCCGTAGACAATCATAAACATAAAAATACCTTGATTTTCTGTGAGGCACAAACAATTATAACAAATGAGGTGCGTCTGACAGAAATCGACCTTATGCAAGTGCACGTATATATGTACATGTATATGACTTTGATTTATTTTGGAACATTCAAAAACGAAATAAAAGATGAATTTTTGACTGTTTTGTAGGGTTTCTATATCAACCTAATTTTCAAACAGTTACAGATTTGCATAGAGATTTTTTCAACCCGAAATAAGTTAACAGATGTATTGATATTCATTTGCATAAGGTTGAGTTCTATCCAACGCAGCTCATATTATATAAAATATCCATCTCACTGCAACATCAAAATGGATTAGAATTGTTTAGAAAGCTTTACTGCAAACATGATCCTGATTTCTCCAATAAGTTTAGGGTTAGATAATACTGGTTAATATTTCACTATGCCATTGCAAGTGTAAAAACAGACACACTGTGTGTTAGAAAGTATTTAAGAAAATGTTATGACAGAGAGGTTTTTAGATGAAGTACAACTATTACCTTTATGACAGTTAAATATGGTATTTTTTTCAGCCATAGAGTTGTACTATCGTGACTATTTTAACAGATCAGAAGGTGAAAGGTGAACTAAAGACTTATTAGATTAGGCAAAGGTCACATACAAATGGAGAGGATGAATATCATTTCTTAATACATAGTCAAAATGGCTTTATCTATGTAAATCTTGAAAAAGAAGAAATTTATACTAATTCATGTGTTCAAAATATTTTCATTACCAAATACATTTGATCAAAACTAAATACGGTATACACCCTTCCTATAATTATTTCGCAATTCAGCACCTTTTTTCTCAAAACTAGTCATAGAAAAATATCATTTAGAGGGTTAACTGGGGAGGTTGCTCTTAAGTGAGGAAGAAATATCAGTCAGGCTGACCTGTCCACCACCTTCATTATTTATGTTTTCTAACTATTATACATATTAGTAGAAAATGAAAGTTGTATCATATTTCAAAGAACACCATTAATTGTCCGACCCCCTAAAAAGCACAAGGAAAAGAATCTGATATCCATCCTCCATTGTATACAGGAAGTTATCCTCCAATCTAAGGGACATAACTCACAGCAGTGTCTTGTTTTGGATCTGTTTGAATGACTATAGCTTTGTGTTTGTCATCCTTCAAATAAACAAAACAAGAAAGGTAGAAAAAAAGATATGTCATACTCTTTCAAACTTGTCATTACCAGTTTCTTTGTGCACTACACATGTTTCTATAATAATGTATGTGATCAGACTTTGGAAAACCAAAACTATCGTTGTTAAATCTCTCAGTATTATGGTAACAGAAGATAAATCATGATAAATAACTATATCTATGCCGTTTATGGAGGAAATCTATGATATAACATACACAGCAAAGCAATTACATAAAGTAATATAAAATGGCTATTTTTCAGGGAGATTAAATTTTGTGATTTGAAAAAGCAAACTTGTTGGTCTTCTTTTTTTATTTTCACATTTTACTGGTCTGATTTTAATCTTCTGTGTCAAATTAATGCCAGGGCTACTTTTGTGATTTGATATTAATTATAAAATAAGTGCAAATAAAATATTAATGAAAATTTATACACATAACAGTAGAATAGACTAAATCTCTCCATTGCATAATACAAGAAGTTGTTTACAAACCATTCATTACAATAACACATGATAAATAAATAAATTGTTGAAACAGAGATATGTCTCGCCTGTATGTCATTTAGACAGCAAAATGCAAATTTTGAAATTAAAATGGCACTACTTAACATGTAAACTATGCAAAACATTCAAAATCAATGAACCATGACTGAAGGTGCAGGGCCAAATAATCTCACTGGAAATGAGATATGTTAATGCTGATACAACAGCATAACAAATATCTTTGACTTATAATATTTGGTTACCTTAAAACTGATCTATTCACAAACAAGTACATGGTTCCAACGTCAATAGATCATGACCAAAGGAATGGGGCCATGTAATCTCCATGAAAATGAGATGTGCCAAACGATAATACTAATGCGTACCAAATATCATTGATTTTTAATGGTTTCCCTTAAACTGACCTAATCACAAATTTAAATTAAGCAAAAGTTTCCAAATCAACAGACTATGACTAAGGGGACAGGGCCAAATAATCTCCTTAAATTGGATAACTCAACTGGACCAGGCATAGGAATTTGTAAAAGTGATAATTCATTTGTTTTCCAATCATAATAAAACTGTCATATTTGTAATGTTTATGTTATAATATCACAATAAAGTATTGTTTACACTAAAAGATCTCCTTGAAATTGAGATGTACCAATGCTAATACAACTGCATACCAAATATCATTGACTTGCCATTAGTGGTTCCCCTTAAACTGACCTAATCACAAACACAAAACAAATTGTTGAAGCTGCCTGTAACAACACACCCAAGTCTCACCTCCACTACTTTGTAGAGACGAGACCAAAACAACACACTTGTCTCTACTTTGTAGAAAACTTAAATTTTACTCATTAGTCTGAATTTTTATATAAAGGCATGCTTACAAGCAAGAGTATAAATATAAGCAATACAAGTTACTGCATGCTGCAAAATAAACTCTCTAACAGCAATGGATATGGATAAAATTTACAAAAATAATCATTGCATGTTCCTAATAGTCTATCAGCAGTGAACAGTGAGATTGAAGTCAGTTACCATTCTTAACAAAGTTATGTAGATCATCTCCCTTTTCCTTCTTAACAAAGTTATGTAGATTATCTCCCTTTCATTAACAAAATTAGGAAGATTATCTCCCTTTTCCTTCTTAACAAAGTTAGGTAAATTACCTCCTTTTATTTCTCAACAGTAGTTGATAGTAAGAATATTTTAGTCACTTATCTCTCTTTTTATTATTTATCAAAGAAAAACCTTGGTTACAAACAGGTAACTGACTCTCACCTATTAATAAGGGACTTACCTGAGGCGGCTGAATGACCTGTGGTATGGCTGACTGATTAGGAGTTTGTTGATGTGCTGGTTGCTGAACTCCATGGTGGGCATTTGGTGCCTGGCCAGGGTGCATTCCACCCCCTTGGTTCAATCTTTAATGGAAAATAAACAAAAGTTTATACAACAACTGGGGAAGGCCTGTGAAGAGCTATGGTCATAATGAAAAAAAATTATGCCGAAACATTACTTACAAAATTACTCCATTATCTCTTATGAACAAGTTGCAGTATCAAAATGGAGTTCACGATAATGTATCAATATCAGTGTCAGTATCAAATTGTAAAAAATTTCTACCTAAAACCCAAGTATACCTTGTCAAGAGTTATCTCCCCAGAATAAAAACATTGAATTGTCCTGTATAATATTTATATACCACATTGTAAGATATCAGCTAAGTTTCTAATATCTTTACTCACGGAAAATTCTGTAGTGGAAAAGACATAAGGTTATCTCCTCCTTCAAATCTCTGTGCAGAAGGGGCAATAACTCTGGGATATTGTGGCTCTCCTGCTGACACTCTTCTCTGTTGCTGTAAAATAAAGGTTATTGTCTGTACAAAATTAAAGGCATGTGTACGGTTCAATTTATATGCTCTACAAAAAGTATTTACATGTGTATGTTACTGTTTAAACCATGTGGATCAAGCAAGATAGTCATGACAGTCTTCACATGATCATTTGAATTACAAGTTCATAAATCAGTCTCAGGGCTCATGGTAGCAGGCGACTGGGGCGATAAAGTCGCTCTCGCGTCCTTCACTTCGCTTTGTCCAACCATTAAAAGCGAAATCTAGTCGCCCTGTTGTTCACCATACTCGCTTTCGTCATCTGCACAAATTTTTACCAAGTCGGTGAAACATCAATTTTTCATTTATAAGTAAAGAAATTAAAAGACATAAACGATTTATTTTCTTCAGAAAAGAAGTTAAAGCATTGAATTTACAGTTTGTTGCGTGTTATTTCATAAAGACAATTTTTTTATCACTTCCGGTACTTGTTACTCGAGAGCGTACATCAAATCAAGGATTTGTATAGTATACAAATCCTTGATCAAATCATTCTAATTTTCGACAAAATAAGTTTGTTACTTCATTAGAACATGATGAAAGTTGCCTTCAGTAAATTTATAATCCATTTATTGCATTAAAAAACGTCATATATTCCTTTCCAAATAGTTTGTCAAACAACGTTTATTTTTGTAAATATTCTTTGTCCGCCATTGAAATATTTGTACGAACTACGAATATGAGGTGGGATTCATCGGAAACAGACCAGCTATGACCGAAATCCGTATTCTTACGATAATAACTACGGACGCACGAATGGCACAACTGACAGAAGATTACGCATTCCACACGCATTAACAGACTTTTGGTTAGATCTGTTTGATTAATGTATATATTTCCGTGAATATGCATTATTTCAATTTATTGATTTAAGTTGCTTCACTCTGGGACTATTACACTAATAAAAATAAATTATGTCCCAGCTTAACTTTGTTAAATTTATATATCTATTTAATGAGAAACACTGAATTTCATAAACACGATAAACAGAATAGTGTACTTTTAAGCCCCTAATTCCTAAACGGTTTGAGCCATAACCCCCCAAAGCAAATCCTAACCATCCCTTTGTGGTATGGAAACTTGTGGTATAATTTCAGAGAGATCCATACACCGTTCCACAAGTTATTGTCTGGAAACTAGAAAATGCTTATTTTTGGCCCCTAATTCCTTAACTGTTGGTACCATTACCCCCAAAATCAATCCCAACCTTCCTTTTATGGTATTTAACCTTATGGTAAAATTTCATAGAGATCCATTCACTTTAACAAAAGTTATAGTGCGAAAAACCAATGTGTCTTCGGACGACGACAACAACATCATACCAATATACTACCGCAAATTTTTTTGCAGTCGTATAAAAAAGACGATTTAATGATCTATATTGCAATTTTACAGTATCTTTTAAAATGTTTAGTGTATTTTTTACAATGTAGATTAAATAAAAAATTGAAGAATTATCATGGACAACAAAATGCGGCCAACTGTTTTTTTTTGGTTAGAAAGAAGGAAAATTTCAAACAAAAATATGTTTATGTTAGTTGGCGAAAAAAATCAATCAAAAGTGGTGAAAAATATATTGTTTTGGCGAAAGAGGTGGTGGAATAGAAAATTGACCCAGAGATATCCTGTAATAAATATTACAGCAGGACAAGAGAAAGATGACCTGACGAGACAGGTAGTCGCTTTGTCATGTACATGTGTATATAGAGACCTGTGACATTTACAGCAGGTTTGACTAATATATTTGTATGTGTGTCCTCACATATTTTCCATTTACATGACTTAGAAGTTTTTAAGTAATTTACAGGTTGACTAACTTAATAATATTCAGTAAAAGTATAATATTTATGAATACCAGACTTATCCTATCACTAACCTGCTCATCAACTCTTCGCTGCATTATTTGTACACACTGTATAGTTAGGATAGATGTATACCTGTAAAGGAAGACCATTTTTTAATTGTATACAGTCTTCACACTGAACCACAGGCCCAGCAGCCCAGGCTTGTAAAATTGCTCTAGGGCCTGTAAAAATCATATCTACAGGCCAGCAGAATCTAACTAAATTTTTCCAAAAATTTACTTCCGGGCCTATAGATCTAAAAGTTTATCGTGAAGACTGTGTATACAATGTTCATTAATTGACAAACACTTATGCATTCTTGTACCATTAATTTTAGTTCTGCCTCCTGCCAAAAAATAGTTGGAAAGATCATGTAGATTGACAATTTTTCTTTTCTTTTTGGTAACAAAATCAGGGAAATCGCACGTTTTCTCCAAGGCGATCCCAATTTACACCAGGAAGCTGGTAACTTATGCATGGAACTTTATCTATTTCCAAAGATATGAAAACTTTTTCACTTGGTTTTGGCAATTTTTAGTCCCCTACCGAAGAAGTCGAGGGGACTTTAGGATTGCACTCTGTCCGTCCATCTGTCAGTCCGGATAATCAGTTTTCCATACTTTTTTTCTTTGTGCTTGGAGATATTGATTTGATATTTGGTGTATTGTCATATCATGACAAGTTACAGATCAAGTTCGAATTTTGTTGCGGTCTGATGATTTTGTGCAGAGTTATGGTCCTTGGACTTAGAAAATTCACTCAAATAATCAATTTTCTGCACTTTTTTTCGTCATGCTTGAATATATTGATTTGATAATTGGTATATAGTTTTATCATGACAAGTTACAGATCAAGATCAAATTTTGTTCCGGTCTGATGATTTTGTGCAGAGTTAAGGTCCTTGGACTTAGAAAATTCACTTAATCAGTTTTCAACGCTTCTTTTCGTCATTCTTGAAGATATTGACTTGATATTTGTTATATAGTTTACACTATGACAAGTTATAGATCAAGTTAGCATTTTGTTCCAATACTCTCAGAATGCTTGTTTTTTCAAAATTTGACTAATTTAGTCAGTGGAAATTGATTTTTTTCTACTCTAGAAAAAATGGAAAGGTTATTTCTATCATAATATTTTTTGGCAAGGAAATAAAATATAAATCTGAATGTCTTTCAGTAAGCAGTAACAGACATAATTTTGCCTCATGTGGGATAAAACAACTTATATAACAGAAAGGTAGAATTCATTGATCTAATGATCAAAGATACTGTTGCTTGAAGAAAAACTCTTTAAAAAGTAAATGTGAAATTTAAATTCACAATTAAAATCCAATGTGACCTATATTCTATGTTTCATTTATGTAATATTATATTAAAATATAAAAAGATTTTGTATCAACTTATCACATGGACCCAAAAAAATATATCAAAGTTTAAAGGTAATTAAGGTGAATAACTCTTTAACGGTAAATGTCAATACCATGAAAATTGAACTTGACTGATTTATGAATAATGACACTGTGCTAAAATTACTGAAAGATTTGGTCACACAGTAATATCATTATCATCTAGAAACCAAGAAAATCTCAACTTTTACAGTAAGGGGCATAAATCTTGAAAGGAACATGTCAAAAATATCAAAATCTAACTTTACCTGTATTTTATGGTATAAATTTCAAGCAGTAGTTCATTTATAATATGGATACTACAGGATGTGGCATACAAACATGTGCATTACTATATATGCCCTCATGTCTTAGAGGGGTATAATTCAGAATTTCAAAAAGGTTTAGCGGTGAGAAGTAGAACAGATTAGTCACCTGGATTCTTTTTCATTTATTGCTTTATATTAAGCTGTAAAAAACATGTTTTGGTTTTGATAAAGATTGACAAATTGTGTGGAGCATACTGATGACAGAAAGTAAAACAGACAGTCATAAAACTGATAGGACAAAAAGGTCAAAATTAATTAAGTTTACAATTGTTTGAATTATATCATAGAAAGTTCTTTAAAAAACTTTTTAAACGACAAATTCATTTTCCACAGTTTATGAAATTGTTCAAAAGCCTTGATAAATAAATATGAGTCAAATCTAAATCTTGCAATCAATATTATTCTTAGCATGATGAAGACATTCAAGTAGTAGAGTTAATGAAAGAACAAGTATTGGTTTATTGGTGGATTGTTGCCTCATTGGCAATCATACCACATCTCCTTAATTTTATATAGCTGCATTCTTGCAAAGTGAACATCAAACATCATTTTTCGTCTCTGTTGGAGAGTTGTCTCATTACTGACATTAGCAATCTTCTTATTTTTTCAAGATACATGTATCTTTGGTTGTGTCTTCTTAACAATACTGCTGTTCATATTGTATCAGGGTCTAGTTTATTGAATCAGAACTAAAGTGAACTCATATAGCTGGTCATAAAGACTAAAAACACAACAAAGTAATAAGATACAAAGGGACCAATCAACATCAAAGGTATAAGCACATGCTTACAGAAAAAGATGAAGAACGGCCCACAAAACATTACGTGGAAACCGTAAGATAATATTAACATGATAAATATTTTGGTGTACAACACTGGCTCAAATTGCTATTGACTGTCACTATAATTCTTCAAATCACAGAAAGGGGGAGGGGGCCGAGACAAAATTATGTAAAAAAAAAAATCCGTTTATTTTGTTTTATTTTTAAAAATGCAATGTTATGTGCTTTGTAATAAAGTGACTACGTTGCAGAATAGACACAACACAAGCAACGCCTTTCCCGCGGATATTTTTAGCACACACTGTTTCATCATGGCCGACATTGGTTTTCAAACATCAGTTTTATGTTTCCACCCAAATATCAACATCCTATGTTTGTTTAGATTGACCAATAGTGTTTTCTAATGCAATGAAAACTTACCTTTCCTAACGTATATAACACATAAATCGGAATTTCCTAAATCATTAACAAATTAACATTTTCCACAGCTGTGTATCACCGACGTACTTGTCGGCCGTATAAACAACTGCCTGCCATCCCCTGTGTGTAATTTTAGTAGATTCGTCCAAACACATCTGTAAAGGTGCGTGTCTCGGTAGTATTTTTATCGATACATGCCCTTGACATCTTAAAAAAAGTTAATGTATACAAAGTTTGTGATTGTAATAAAATGTTCTTTTAAATTTGTAAACTAGATGTTTCTATTTTATTATAAAGATGTAAAAAGATCGAAAGACGCGCGCCTGTTTAAATGATCGTGTTCCGAATGTATATACACAAAACACCTGTGTGAGTCATGACCTAGATACATTTATTCTTCGCGGAGAGAGATCGTTTTGAAAATTTATTTTCTTACCATTTGTTGAAAAGTTATGTATTTCACTCTGATTGAAAAAAGCATTAGACGAATACTCATTGTAAATTCTCAGACATCTGGACGGGTATTACAAGAATAATTTAAAAAGGATTCTTTTCATCCATAGACGAGTCCATTTTTAACAACATACACAAGAAACGTGTACTACAGTACTATATCACCAGACACCTCTTTGGTTTAGTTTACAATTTCACACAAACTTCGACGTAGATTATTGTTAAAAAATAGAGATTACAAAGATTCCCCTAAAAAGTCAAGATGCAAAACATCCTTTTGTCTTGTATTATATGATTGGCAAACTGCCCGAAATTTGGAATTCCAAACATAAAATTATGCAAAAATAGAAGCCAATCAAAGTGATGTGTTAAAATTAGAAATTCAAGGTGACTGGGTTTCCCCGTGAATTGAAGGTTTTATTTCTAATTCCGAAAATCATTTTAAAGTTATTTGATTGTGAAAGATTCGAGGAAAGGAGTAAATGTCCAAATGGAAAAAAGTAAAATAACAATAAACTGCTTCGCCGAGCGCAGCTGGATACGACCGCAGAGGTCCAACCCTAAACAGTTGGGGCAAAACTGGACACAATATTCAAGCTTGATACAGGTCTGAATTTGGATTGTAATTAAATATTTGACACATTATAGGTTTCTGACACAGAATAAATGTAGTCAAAGAACTTTAAATTGGTTGTATGATTTGAATTTATATTCAATTGAAGATTTCTTGCTGTTGTGCTATACACTGTTGTTGCACAATACTTAGTAAATCTATTTTCAGACCATATACAAAGAATTAGCAAAATAAATTGTGACACCCATTTTTTTTTCTTTGGAAAATTGACAATTTCTTAAATCTTGTGGGAAAAAATTGAACCCCCCAAAAAATTTTTTTTTACCCCCCTCCAATTTTGAAGAAATTTTCTTTTTGTAAAATGTGGTACAAATTAATAAGAGACATCCATACAATTAAACACAAGTTATTGTCTGAAAACTAGAAAAATGCTTGTTTTAGACCCTTTTTGGCCCCTAATTCCTGAACGGTTTGGGCAGTTTATACCCCAAAATGAATCCCAACCTTCTACTTGTGGTATTGAAACTTTTGGTACAATTTCAGATATAATTATTTTGCCAAATATTTTGCGGTCGTATAAAAATACCGAACTCCGAGCAAAATTCAAAACGGAAAGTCCCTAATCAAATGGCAAAATCAAAAGCTCGGGAACGACCATTTAACTTTGGAATAGGGTTTATGGTGTTGAAAAATGAGTTTTTTTTTCGATTAACCTAAAAGCTAGAGACGTTTGGCCTCTGTGCACCCGTAATCGGCCATTCATAATTGGCGGATCCAATTTTTAATGTTATTCACCTGATTAATATGTGAAATGTAGTATAAACACGGTAGTGGTAAAATACATCAGTGTTACTCACATAGTACATGTAGTAACAGAGAGGCAGAAGATAACAAAGCTACGGATAGTCAAAATCATTAGTCGAAAACGAACTGACAATGCTATGGCATAAACGAAAAACGAAAAACGACCGAAAGACAAACAAGGTAAACAAAACACAATATTGAAAACTAAAGACTGAGAAACAAAAATCAAATCAAATAATTTTATTGGTGTAAATTCCAATACAGGAATGATACCAGCTGACATTTACAAAATACAAATACAAAAAATAGACAAAAATAAACAAAAACAAATATACAGACATATTTTCTCAATGATAAGAGACACATATTTTATATCTACATTGCGTGGAGGTGTTATTCATACTATATTATTAATTCAAGCTATTACAATAAGCTTTAATACTACAACAGTTCTTAGCAACATTATGTTTGCTTTAAATGAATGTTCGAATCATACATATCGCTTATTCCAGCTACACATACAGTACAAATGTCAGTATCATTACTTTTGAAACTACATTTATCTTGTTCAGACAATATTAACAAAAGATGGAACTATATCACTTAAATTACAAAAGTGTATATTTCTATTAAATTCTAACGCTTTACATTTAATGAGGAAATGGAATTCATCTTCAATTCCATCCTTGCAAAGTGGACAAATTCTCTGTTCTAAAGGCGTTATAGTATATCTACCAACTTCTATTAGTAATTTGCTATTACTAATACTACACGAATCCAGTAAAAAACCGGGGAAGACCTAAGGTGTTCTGGAAGGGTAAGCAGATCTTGCTCCACGCGTGGCACCAGTCATGTCGCTCTTGTTTTACAAGCCGTACAAACCCGGTGATTGGTCTTATTTGGTATGTCCAATACGTGGACGGGATTGTGGTATCAGTCAAATGTAGTGTAGACTAAATTGAAATATGAACTAAAAGATCTAAAAAAACCTGTGTCTCTCACCTGCATCTTTAACAATGGCCACTTTGTGGTAATAATCATCATTGAAGGACAATACCTCTTTAAAAAATTAACTGGCAATTTCGGTCATGTTGACGTATTAGTAGATCTTGTCTCCTGGTCATGTTGATGTATTAGTAGATCTTGTCTCCTGGTCATGTTGATGTATTAGTAGATCTTGTCTCCTGGCCATGTTGACGTATTAGTAGATCTTGTCTCCGGCTGACCTTTTATCCTTTTTAAAGTAATTACTAATGTAAGATAGATCAAATAAAGATTTCTGCCAAGATAAACTTTTTGTAGATCTTGTCTTGATTATATATTTTTTTGCTATTCAAAGTTTCTATCCATCTATTATAGTTTCAAAGATAATCGGCAAAAATGCACAAACAAATTTGGAAAAATTGTCATTAAAGGACAATAACTTCAATAAGGAGTCGACAGACCATCTTGGTCGTCTTGCTGATCCTTTTTGCTATTTTTAAAAAAGTTTCTATCTATCTATCTATATTAGTTTTCAAGATAATAGGCAAAATTGAAAAACAATGGTAAAATTTGACGTTTAAGGGCAATAACTCCTACAAAAAGTCGTCTGGCAGTTTTGATGTCACTAGACATGATAATTTTAAACATTTTTCACCGTCAGATTCTCTCTATATATAGGGATTTTCAAGAGAATAGACAAAACGGACATTTTACTCCATATGTTCTATCTTTAGCCATGTCGGAATGTCGGAAAAGGAGGGGGGGGGGGGGGGGGGTCGGACCATTATCGAGACTCCGGGATTGTGCATTTTTAAGTTCGGGATTCCGGGAACGAGCTATATTATCATCGGGATTTCGGGATTTAGTTTAATCGAGACACGGGATTTACGTGTTTTTATGTCCGGGAATTCGGGATTTTTATTTATCGGGACTCTTATTTGAAAAAAAAAAATTGCATTAGCTTACCCTCTCAGAGCACCTTGGTTAACTCCTGGTTTTTATAGGGGTTCTTGCATGTTTTTTAGTGTTCGGTGATCAGTTTGTGATTGTTCCTTTTGAATCCTCGTGTATTTGTACAACGGTTTATGTTTTATTTAATAGGCTACTTGGATATATTTGCACATTGTTTGTTCTATAGTTTTAAGTCTTTTGGTTTCTCCGAAGATAATTTTGTTCATCTTACATGGTCAAAGTTATAAATGTAAGTGTATTAAAAATTAGTAAACCAAAGGACACGATCACACACAGAAACAAAACAGGATTTATATGTTACACTATTGTTTCAGATTAGTGGAAGGTTTGGTACCATTAAAACGTTTAACCCGCTGCAATTGTTTGCACCTGTCCTAAGTCAGAAATCTGATGGTCAGTAGTTGTCGTTTGTTGATGTGGTTCATAAGTGTTTCTCGTTTCTCGTTTTTTATATAGATTAGACCGTTGATTTTCCCGTTTGAATGGTTTTACACTAGTAAGTTTTGGGGCCCTTTATAGCTTGCTGTTCGGTGTGAGCCAAGGCTCCGTGTTGAAGACCGTACTTTGAACTATAATGGTTTACATTTATAAAATTTTGACTTGGATGGAGAGTTGTCTCATTGGCACTCACCACATCTTCTTATATCTATTTTAACAAGTTGCGTCAGCACAAGATAAGTACATATATTCAAAGAAAAAGGAACCCTTCCAAAGCGTCTACTTTTGCCCCCCCCTAAAAAAAATTCTATGATTTCGGGTTACACAATCTTAAATTTCGAAGCACTATACAAAGCTATTACAGAATAATGTCAGAGCTAAATAGGGCCCATATTGAATTAAAAAAAAAAACAAAGATGTCGGACAAAATGAAATGGCATGAAACAAATAAAGAATTACAAAAAAAAAAAACATTGAAAACACTGCATACGCATAACTACTTGACACTGTATCCTGGCTTCGGATTAGCACAAAAAAAGTTAAAGAGTAAAGAAGAGTGATAACGTATACTATCATACTCTCAGAGGTCATACTCCAACTAACTGACGAAAATGTCTTACCTTCTTTTAAAACTCAAACTAGTTCACTTATTTATGTGTCTTTTAAGTTTTGGAATGTCGCAATCTCCATGTTAATGTAATCTGAATTAAACTAAGCTCACTAGATTATATTAATTAGATACAGGGAATCTGTACAACAGACTGACCGATTGCTTTGAACAGTATACAATCATTAATTAATGTATTTTGCCCAAAAAGCATATGCGATTTTATCGGGATTTCGGGATATTGTGAAATAAGGCCCGGGAAATCGGGACAAAGCAAAAATAAACCCGGGATTTCGGGATTGGACCCCCCCCCCCTCCGACTTCCCCCATGTCGGTCATGCTGGTTAGCGAGCGGGGTCATCGGACATAATTTTTAAAACTAGATACTCCAATGATGATTGTGGCAAAGATGGTTAAATTTGGTCTAGTTGTTTCAGAGGAGAATAATTTTAAGTTTGGTTAAATTTAAATTGCAGTAGTAAACAAATGTTGCTCACCTGTTAAATAGAAGATAAGACCGAATTTACTGGTAGTAATCCAAGTAGCTAAACTAGCTGTTAGACTAAAGTGGGGTAGTAAAACTACATTTTGTTCAACTGGTAGACTAAACTATCATCAGGTAATAGTGTAGAATAAATGTTGCTGGTTAAACTGTAATAAAACTACACGTTGATCACCTTGTAAAATTCAGTGTAGATTAACCTGTACTGGTAATAATACATGTAGATCACCTGGTAAAACGTATTCAAGATTGAACTATAGGAGTAAAAGTACATATATATATGTTGCTCACCTTGTAAAATGATTCAAGACTAAACTGTATGAGTAAAAATACACATTTCTCACCTGGTAAAACAGTGGTAAAAATACACGATATCATCTGTCAAAATGGAGTGTAGATAATGTGGTAATAAAATATGTGTAGCACAATTGGTAAACGTAGATTTGGTAGTGATAACGTAGACATACATTGATGAATGCTTAAAATCCAATGGTAAATATGATTTGCATATTCTACATGAGGGTCTGGATGGGGATCCTTCTTGTCTGTATTATATACAATTTTTCTCTATTCTTTATTTATTTTGAACCTTAGTCTCTATTCTTTATACATTTCAGCACCCCATTATTCTCTATTCTTTATTTCTTTCCATTTTGTTTCTATGTTTTTTCCCTTTATTCTGCACTTTTTTCCCATGATTCTCTATTTTGTAAACCCCATCTACATGAAAACACATGACAGTGGCAAGAAAATTAATCCTGTGTAAAAGACCCACAAGCTGATCAAGATCTTTTTAATATGCTACTGGTGGTTTCTAATGTAACAGTATCAATGAAGACATGTCCCAAACCCCGGAGACATCATAATGACTCCAAGCCAAACAGGAAGACATGTCGCCAACCCAGGATACACCATTGTGATTCAAAGCCAGACAGGAAGATATGTCACCAACCCTGGCTACATCATTGTGACTTCAAGCCAAAACGGAAGACATGTCACCAACCATGGATACACCAATTGTGACCCAAGCCAAACAGGAAGACATCACAACCCTGGATACAGCATTGTCACTCCAAGCCACACAGGAAGACATGTCACCAACCATGGATACACCACACCAATTGTGACTCCAAGCCAAACAGGAAGACATGTCACCAACCATGGATACACCAATGTGAATCCAATCCAAACATGAAGACATTGTCACCAACCCTGGATACACCAATTGTGACTCCAAGCCAAACAAGAAGACATTGTCACCAACCCTGGATACACCAATTGTGACTCAAAGGCAAACAGGAAGACATGTCACCAAACCTGGATACAACAATTGTGACTCCGAATCAAACAGGAAGACATGTCACCAACCCTGGATACACCAATTGTGACTCCAAGCAAACAACTCCAAGCAAACAGGAAGACTCTGGATGCACCATTGTGACTCCAAGCCAAACTGGAAGACACCGAACACACCATTGTGATTGACTCCAAGCCAAATAGGAAGAAATGTCACCAACCCTGGATACTTCAGTTTGATTCCAAGCCAAACAGAAAGACCCTGGATACACCATTGTGACTCCAAGCCAGGCAGGAACACCCTGGATACACCATTGTGACTCCAAGCCAAGCAGGAACACCCTGGATACACCATTGTGACTCCAAGCCAAACAATCTTTTGTCTTAATGACACATGCTGAAGAAAATGATGATGGATTGGTGTTTAACGTTCAGTATATTTCGTGCACATCAGGAAACAAACATTTTAATGTGATATTTAATAATATAAATCCAGCTTTGTACCAGACAGACACAATTAGCCGGATTTTTATGTGCTAGTTCCCTTGACAAGGCAACAGGAAGAGATGTCACATTACTTTATTGTGGAAGAAAGGACAAAAGTGTGAGATTAATGGAAAATTCGCATACAGGTATATGTATCTGATATCAGAATGCAAGTATTTATTATTGCAAGACTCACCCAGTCGCATTTTTCACATTAATGAAACCTCAAAATAATTTCTGCATTTACAGTATTCTGACTCCGAGCTGACCAGTCATTTATCTTACTCCTAAATGCTGTGTGCTTCTCCCAAAAACATCAAATTTCAATTTTTAAGTATTTGGTTTGACCCGACTTGTGATTTAACCCACAAGCTCCTGCATCTGAAGTGAACACGCTACCACAAGACCACCAAGGCTGTTCACGCTTGATTGACAAGCAGCAAATAAGATGTGTTAGACTTAGGATTGATCTGGCATAAGATTCTGGACCTTGACCTTGGCCCTGCAGGTTGTAAGCATTCTACCATGACAGTCCATGAGATGTCCTGCTACATTGTAAATATTCAAATAAGGAGATGTGGTATGAGATTCATCTCTGGACCTTGACCCTGGTTGTTACAATGACAGTTCATGACTTTCTACATTGTAAGTATTAAAATAAGGAGATGTGGTATGATTGCCAATGAGACAACTATCCACAAGAGACCAAATGATGTAAATGTAAACAACTAAAGGTGGGGCCTACAACAATGAGCAAAACACATGCTGTAAAGAAAGCTATAAAAGGTCCCGACATGACAAAATGTAAATCAATTTTAAAAGACAGTTTCTCAATACAAAAGTAGTTCACCTGGTAACAAGCAAAAAATATGACAAACCTGTAGGAATGACAAGAGTGCGTAAGATAAAATGTCTCCCCTGCTTATTATTTTTGTTCTCATGATTGAATAATAATAATAAGGTCAGATGAACCCTGCCAGACAGACATGTACACCTTAAAATCATTCCATTCACCAAATATAGATAGTTGACCTATTACTTATGGTATCTGATAAACTGACAAAACTATGAAAGCTTGACATTGACCAATGAACCATGAAAATGAGTCAAGGTTAGATGAAACGTGCCAGTCAGACATGTACACCTTACACTCATTCCATACACAAAATATAGTTGACCTATTGCTTATAGTATATCAGATAAGAACTTGACCATGAAAACTTAACCTTGACCACTGATCCATGAAATGAGGTAAAGGTCGTGTGAAGCCTGCCTGACAGACATGTAGACCTTGCAAGGATCCCATATACCAAATATAGTTATCAAGTGAGTATTTCACTTGACAAAGTTGCTGAAGCATGAAAATGAGGTCAAGTATAATGGACACATGGCAGTCTTAAACTTCGTCACATTAGGCATCTACATACAAGGTATGAAGCATCCAGGTCTTCTACCTTCTGAAATATTAAGCTTTATACACATTGTTTAATCCGCCACCGAAAGGTAATCTCTATATCTCGCATTCTGCGACAAGTGAGACAGTAATAAATGTTGCTCCAGTGGTAAAGTAAGAAAAAAGATAACAGAACTGCAGTAAAGATAATACATGTTGCTAACCTGGTAAACTGCACAAAAGATGGCATTAATACAAGTAGCAGATGTAAAAAATAGTAGGTTTTTTTTAATTTTCATTAAATAAATACATCTTCATTACATGATGATTTGACAACAAAACACACAAATGACCAACCAATGAAATTCAATATCTTTTGGTCATTTGATATGCCATCAACCAATAAAATTCAATAAATGTAACAGTTGGTCTTTCAAACCAAAAAAAATATCAAAATGAAAAAGAATAGCAATCATATGGTTTAATTTAAATCAACCAATCAGATCAGTTCAAGAAATATTAATGAGCAGTGAGTGCTTTGTCAATTGCAACTTAAATCATTTATTACACAACATAACAAGCAATATTACAAAAATTCTAAACAAAGCCATTGATATCAAATAGGCCAAACAAATATTAAGAGTGGCTTCACATTATAAGGATGTTCTTTTTATTTTGTAAAAGTGTGTTCAGAATTCCCAAGACATCTAAGACTGACATAATTTATGCTTGAAGTTTCCATGGATACAAACTGCTAATTATATCCCATTTATAGCATACCGTACTCCAAAAAGCACTTAGCCTTAGATAGATTTGGCTTTTATTTAGGTAATTTTTGGTCGTATAGCTCTTTAACTGTTTCAGTTCTTATACATCCATCACTTTAAAATATTCTGCTTTGAATGTTGAGAATATGAGATGATGAGAGTAAATCTAGAAAAGCGCTTCAGACACATGAAATTCATAAAATTTTATCCAATAATTACTTAATTCCAAACACACTTATTAAAATCAAACATCTCTATTAAGCATAGACATATAACATAAGTATATATATGACGTTATTATCCAAAGGATTGCTTTTATATCCAAAAACATTCCAAACCAAACAAAATCTACTACTGGCTATTTAATTTGAACATTGCTTGTAAATTAAGTGATTATAAATATACAAATTCTATAAATAGTATATAATAGGGGATGAATTCTGTCTATAAATAGTAACACAGGGGATGAATACAATCTGTACAAAACAACAATAAATCTGCATAAAACTTAACAAATTAACAAAAATTAACAAATTATACATTAATATCTATATATATATATTTAAGAATAAGGGGGTGGATGGGAGTATTTACCTTCAGAAACCAGCTTACCTATCATATTCTTGATCTCTATACATATATACATCTTGTGACCTACAAACTCTATGATTAGTAACATTCCAAGCCTTCAACACATTAAGTATTTCAGTGGAACATTCAAAATAAATGCATCTGATAATCATATGAAATTGAATGCTTAAGAACTGATTTGACAAATGTTCTTCTAAAGTGAAGGCCTCCATAGAATCCGTTTGCTTGAAGATAGGGATGTCGATCCCGCAAAGCACAGTGGCTCATATTAACTACAAGATATGATGCAACCACCAGTATGATTCCAATTTAGTAAAAATGTTTTTCAAGCTGCAAAGCAGTTTAAAAATGTCAGTTAAATCTCTAATGATAATTCCATTGGTGGAAGGACCTTGGTCGCTGAGTGGTCTAAGAAGTGTACATTGATCTCTAGCCTTTCAACATCAAACAATGTACGTTAGCTTCTGGTCTTTATTGCCTAGGATTGTCAATTTATCTGTCCAGGGTCGGTGGTTCTTCACCAATAAAAACTGGCAGTCATGATATAATCAAGAGTGCTGAAAGTGGCATTTATCAATCAATCAATCTACTGGTAGGCTCTTTATGTCTAAAGTTTATTTCTGGGCAGCCATTTTTAAATGAAAAGGAGAAGGGGAGAGGGGATTGTGTAGTAGGTAGAAGTTCCATTATTGGACATGGTTGTGCTAATGAGGGTGTTTTATAGTTTTATGTATGGCAAGCTGTTTTACTATTTATTCTAACTTCAAGATATCTCATATAATATATAAGATATCTTTTATAATCTAGTTTTTATAAGATATCTTATAAACTTTATCTTATATACTTTATAATATATCTTATAAAGTAAGTAAGATATCTAATAAAGTTTATTAGATATCTTATAAATATTTTTTATATAAGATATCTTATATAGTTTATAAGGTATCTTATATAGTTTATAAGATATCTCATATAGTTTATATGATATCTCATATAATAAAATTATATAAGATATCTTTTAAACTATATAAGATATCTAATAAATTATATGAGATATCTTATAAAGTTTATTAGATATCTTGAAGTTAGAATAAATAGTAAAACGGCTTGCCATATTTATGTCTATTTTATATATACAAAATAAACAGCTGTGCCAAGATCACATGATACAGTGCCAAGATCACATGATACAAACATTTTACATTTCAATGTATGATAGTTGTTTACCTCTGTCTAAAATAAAAAATATATGAAGCAAATACAAAATAAATACATATGTAGCATAAATTATAACAATATTGATATTTGTTGAATGTTTACAGGTTAAAAAATAATTTACATAAAAACAATCACAGCTTATGCAATAAATGCCATACTTATATATGACGTGGTTAATTATATAGAAATCATGTCAAAACATAACGTCTAATTCATGAAAAACTAGTTCTTTATACTTGAATCGAAAGATAATTGTTATCTCAATCACTATACCAGTCAAGAAGCAGTTATTGCTGTTCTTTTTTCATTGCTTTACAGAGCTATGATTTCAGTCCTTTACAGAGCTTTGATTTCAGGCCTTTAAAGAAGTATTGATTTTGACAGTATAATTTGAATTTAAAAAAAATAAATTTTTATTATCAAACATTTGCAAGAAAGGAATATTTAACAGTTTGGTTCAAATTTGTGGAAATAAGCCTAAAACGTTTTAGTATAAATGCCTCTGAAAAGATTAGTAGAACACAACCCTCATTGAGTAGATCACATGTTTTACATCAAACTATTGTCTTGGTTAAAAGTTCTTCCTAAAATCTGGTGGTAGCAGGTCTATTGATGTGTAGTAAAGAACAAACGCTGCTGAACTCTGAAATCAGAAAAAAAGTACAGTTACTTACTACTCGCAAATATATATGGGGGTCCTTCATTTCTGTATTCTTTAAATATTTAGGTAATTTTTTCTCTGTTCTTTAAATTGTAGCTCTCTTTATATATTTTGCCTATTTTTCTCTATTCTTTATCAGAGGCGGATTTAGGGAGGGGGGGGGGGGGGGGGGGGGGGGGGGCCCAGGGGGCCCGGGCCCCCCCTTTTTTGGGAAAAAAATTGGTTGATTATTTAGGGAATCACTGAAGCATGACTGGAGCGGGCCCCCTCTTAGGCAGTCAGTGGGCCCCCACTTATGAAAATTTCTAGATCCGCCACTGTTTATATTTTAGCACCCCATTATTTTCTATTCTTTATTTTTTTGGTCTATTTTTCTGTAGCATTGCCTCTCTATTCTCTAAACCCCATCAAGACCCTCATATATATATATCAAGTTTTTAAATAGAAACTTTACTGTGCTGTAAAGAGCTCAACAAAAAGTAATGTTGAGATTATAAAAGAAATTCTTAGTGTGTATCCCATGATGTATATATATATGAGGGTAGGACAGCATATGCCTGTATTAAATCAGGAACCTCATCAAAAAGGGAAGGGGGGGGAGGGGGCTGGTGGCATTGAGGATTTTTGGTAGATTGACTTTTTTTTTTCATCTGCCTATTTTTTTTTGCACCGCTTTGCTGCTTTTTTTCTCTCACTTTTGTACCCAAATATATCCTGCATTTTGTGTTGCAGAATATCCATTCACATATACTAGATTATGGAGTGTGTGTCTGAGCGAGAACTTCTCTAGTTCATTACTTTAGGAATATTTATCAAAAAGTAGTATTTCAATATTTAGCCCAATTCTACTATTTAGTCAGACGTCAGTCGCTACCCTGATATACCCTTTCTTTTTCGGGTAATGAATACGGATAGCGTTTGACATCTTTAGCCGAACAGATTTATCATTTTTACATAATTTAATTCATTGTATGCTGGTTCATATTCTGGACGCCAGTCTTTGCTCCTTTCTAATATAATTCACAAACAAAAAACAAATATGAAGCTTAGAAATGGAAAAATATTAAATACTAAACTCGTTCAAAGGGTATCTACACGTCTCAATCTTCAAAATCGCTTATCTAAAAATACTACCATCAATAACATTTTTAACAATAAAAATCGTGGTTACCCTTCTATCGATAAGTGTCATGCCAAAAAATGACTTACATGTCCCCGTCTTTCCACCAACAATACGGTAAGGTCCACGTTTAATGGTCGCACATTTTCTTTAAATTTTGAAACTGATATAACTTGAAAAACAAACAGTATTATTTATTTACTCACTTGAAACAAACCGGGATGCGGTATTCAGTACGTAGGTGAAACTGGACGATATTTATCTAAACGCACTCAAGAACATCTGTATCGTTTTAAAAGACCCAATAAATTCAAAAGTATCATTTATCAACACCTTAAGAAGCACAATCATCCTATTAAATATTTAGCAGTTCAACCTTTAGAAGTAGTAAATAAGCAGCCTGGTGAATCTCATTCAAAGTTTGTACGATCACGGAAAATAATTGAATTAAATTGAATTAAAAAATTACAGACAGTCTACCCTCTCGGTCTTAATGATAATATCATGGGAATTGGTAATATATCAAGAACCGATTCTGTTAACATTTTGGATATAGTTTCTAAAACTGTTCGTAAAAACCGTTCTCATGGTCGTAGAAAAAATCGCAATCAAAGAAAATTTCGGACCAATCATACCAATATTTCGGACCTTATTTCTATTTCAAAAAACAACGGCAGACATCATCTGTTAACAAAGCTCTGTTCATTACCGGTTAATAAGTTAAATAAAATTTTAGAGGATTGCAACACAATTTCATATAGCAGTCCTAAGTATGAAATCGTTCAAATTATAATGGCATATTGTTATTCTAAACTGTTTCCCAAAATTGATCGCCCTGAAGATCATAAAAAACAGTTTATTAAAATAAAGTATGTCAATAAAGGTTTTGATTTTGTAAATATTGCCGGTATTTTTAACGACCATTCTGTTAAAGAACAAATTCCGGGATATTTTGATAATACTGAGCTCCCTCTTATTTGTTATATTTACAAGAAATCTACCCGGAAATTTGTGTTTAATTATAGCCAATTGTGTAATGATGTTAATATCAGTGAAAATACACCTACTTCATGTAATTGCAGTAATTCAGAATACATTTATGGACCCATTTCCCATGTTATAACAGGAGATCTTAACATCGTTCAAGACCGAGAGTTAAAATCGTTCCTCAGTAAAGGACCTAAATATCGTCCCCCGTCAATTATTAATTGGAATGAGTGTCGTAATATCATCCACAACTCACTCCATACTTACTGTTTGAAATGGATAAAACGGGAAAAAGCTGACAAAAAATCTTTGGACTCTTTTTTTAATTCAGTAATGAACATAGTTGATATACGTATTCAACATTTTAAAGAACATTTTACTCTTAACAATAACCACAATAAACCAATAGCTCGTATCAAACATAAACTAAAAGAACTAGCCAAGGAATTTGTTTTTGTCCCGGCCGATAAAGCTGCTAATAATATTATTATTGTTTGACGTAAATTTTACATTGAGGTTCTGAAAAAAGAAATCACCAATTCACCAACATTCCAACTGACTCCATTTTCAGCAAACGACATCTGTAACAAACATAAACTTTTAGCTACCGCTTTACATGCAGAACCAAATACAATGAAAGTCCCAACTATGTATTGGCTTCCGAAGCTACACAAAACACCTTACAAATATAGATTCATTTCGTCTTCAAGCCATTGTTCCACTACTAAATTGTCTATTCTTCTTACCAGTACACTTGGTACAATCAAAAACCTGATAATAAATTGTTCAAATAAGGCCTTCGAAAATAGTGGAATTAATTACTTTTGGAGTGTCAAGAACTCGTTGGAAGTACTTGATAAATTACATGCATATATTGGTGA
Organism: Mytilus californianus; assembly: GCF_021869535.1. Taxonomy (NCBI): domain Eukaryota; kingdom Metazoa; phylum Mollusca; class Bivalvia; order Mytilida; family Mytilidae; genus Mytilus; species Mytilus californianus. Next base: position 1,575,407 of record NW_026262669.1, on the reverse strand, counting down.
TTTTGAATCTGTTCAAAGTTTTGATTTTTCTACCCTATATACCACATTGCCTCACATTCTCATTAAGAAAAAATTCACACACCTAATTAAATGGGCATTTAAAAAGTCAGAATGTGAATATATATGTTCAAACTCTTTTAGGTCATTTTTTAGTAGCAATAAACAAAAAAACTATGTCAATTGGACATGCTTTGATACTATATATGCCCTTGAATTTTTACTAGATAACATTTTTGTTCGCTTTGGATATTCCGTATATCGTCAGGTTATCGGAATTCCAATGGGAACTAACTGTGCACCACTTATTGCGGACCTTTTTTTGTATTGCTATGAGTTACAATTTATGACAAAAATCAGCAAAGACCCATCGAAACAACATCTGATACACAAATTTAATAATACTTTTAGATATTTGGATGATATTTTGGCTCTCAATAATGACGACTTCAGTATGTATACTAAAGAAATTTATCCTGTTGAACTTACTTTAAATAAAGCTAATACTAACAATGACCACTGCCCTTTCCTCGATCTTGATATCTATATCATTAACGGAAAGCTTAATACTAAAATATATGATAAAAGAGATGATTTTTCATTTCCTATCGTTAATTATCCATTTTTAAATGGTGACGTTCCCTTGTCACCATCTTACGGTGTTTATATATCTCAACTTGTACGATTCGCTCGTGTATGTAACAATGTTTTAGATTTTAACGAGAGAAATTTATGTATTACTGAAAAATTATTACACCAGGGTTTTCGATATCACAAACTAGTCAAAACATTTACTAAATTTTATCATCGGTATAAGGACATCATTCGTAAATATAGCTCAACATGCAGACTTCTTATACGTTCAGGTATTTCACATCCAATTTTTTATGGAAATATTCTTTATAAAGCACAAAAATGTCAGTATTCACCTCTGAAGCTAACAAAACCTTTAAATAGACTTATTAAGAAGGGATATAGTTACGATACTGTTGTCAGGTCATTAAAGATTGCATATTTTGGCGTTAATATTGATTCACTTATAGGGTCTTTGCATCGGCACTAAACACATTTATTTAAAAACCAGTTGTTGGCATGACACGGGTTATGTTCTTCTCATATATGTTATGATGGTATGATACTAAACCCCTAACCGGAAGGATTGTGCCTGATATTCATATGATGAAGACATAATCTTTCAATCAGTTTAATTGAAGTCTGGAGCTGGCATGTCAGTTAACTGCGGGTAGTCTGTTGTTATTTATGTATTATTGTCATTTTGTTTATTTTCTTTGGTTTCATCTTCTGACATCAGACTCGGACTTCTCTTGAACTGAATTTTAATGTGCGTATTGTTTTGCGTTTACTTTTCTACATTGGCTAGAGGTATAGGGGGAGGGTTGAGATCTCATAAACATGTTTAACCCCGCCGCATTTTTGCGCCTGTCCCAAGTCAGGAGCCTCTAGCCTGTTAGTCTTGTATTATTTTTAATTTTAGTTTCTTGTGTACAATTTGGAGTTTAGTATGGCGTTCATTATCACTGAACTAGTATATATATTTGTTTAGGGGCCAGCTGAAGGACGCCTCCGGGTGCGGGAATTTCTCGCTGCATTGAAGACCTGTTGGTGACCTTCTGCTGTTGTCTGTTCTATGGTCGGGTTGTTGTCTCTTTGACACATTCCCCATTTCCATTCTCAATTTTACATACTGTGTTGTGCAAAGTTATTTATTTTCAGGTCTTACCAAGCCAGGATATTCATTTTAAAAATTCTCCTGGCCCCTTGCTCCCTAAAAAAAACTGGTGGTCTTTAAGATAAAAAGAAAGAAAAAAAAAAGAAAAAAGGTCTACCTCATGGTAAACATACATGAAAAAACCCAGCTAAGGTGAAACAAGATAAATCTTTAAAACAAACTCTCATAGTCATCTAAAAAGCTACTTATCTAATCAATTTATCTGCTATAATTGTTAAATTTCTCGTGGATAAATCTCTGTTTCAAGTTGAGAATCCCGTCAGTAGTTGTCTTATGTCATTTCTAAAGTTTTTCATTATTTGGAGAATTTGGTTTAAATTGCAGATCTTTGCTTGTTTCTGCTAAATTTATTCACAACTTGATTACAATCTGGACACCTCTTTATTGTTAGACTCTATGTGTAACCAGTATAAAAAACACGAAACTGGTGTGTATGTATTGTTGGGTTGCTTTATTCTTACCTTAACATCAGATTCTGACATATCATACACTTGCTCATCATCATATTTATACCACCGTTTGGTACAGGGATTCCTACAGAAAGCAGTATCTGTTCAAAATATAAATACAATGTACTAGTCATTACAAAGTTGTTTAATTAAGTTAAGAAATAAAGAGAGCAATTCTTTTGGATCAAAGAGCTCAAGGTGAAAGAAAAATTTTGGAGTTGCCGCAAATGAACATGATGGACACACTATTATTATTGATGTAAAAGATGAAGAAAACTGAATAAGTGACATGTTTAACATACTTAGACAGTTTAGGAAGAAATTTAATGGTTACGAAAATGTAATAATTGTTGTTTCTGTCGGAAAAAAGGAATTGATCTCTGTTACATCAAAATGGCACCACAGTCCAATGAAGGAGGATAGATGTGTTTCGTGCAACAAGTATTTGTTTATGCAAACCGCAAATTGATATTTTAGACTGATATCAATTTCATTTGTATAATTACTTACTTGATTACAGAACAAATTTAATAAATCTGACTTTTATTTAAGAATATGGGATTTCAAGAAATTTGTATTATCGTTTGTAAATGGTTCCTTGTTGTCACATTTTTCACATTCGTGCATTTTCCTGTAGATAACATATTTTCTGATGCCACAGTTAGAGTCGATCGTTCAATGATGTCATTTACACCTATTTACCTCAGGTAACTCATTCATAAAAATCTTCTGTTACAGGATTATGATGGGAACAGCCCAACAAATCATGACGTTGCAGATGCAGATCAGCTGACATACAATATATTTGTATTTTACAACGGGTGTTTACTCAAAGCATGTCATATTCACATCAAGAATAAATATTAACATGTTAACATATCTAATTCATTAAGGGTTTGAAGAATGTTATATTAAAATCAAAAATAAATACTGTTAACATTTCTAATTCAATAAAAAATTTATACATTTAAATGATTTCAAAAATATTTGTGTCAACATAACAAAGCAACTTACAGTGTCCCCCGTCCATAGTACCATAGTGATTCTGAAATATAAAAAAAATTGTCACAGTCCCGTCATATAAGTTTTATTTAAACTTTTCAACATCAATCATGAACCCTTTATCATTTACATAGATTGTACCCTAATACCAATTACTTGGAATAAGATACTGAAGTTAAATTTCAATTTCAAAAATGTATAACTTGAAGTTTCCAGTCTGACTCTTGAAAATTTTAAAACTATTGAATGTAGATAAATATCTTAATTACTCAGAAAGAACAGTAGTCAGATCTTTAACTCAGACAAAACAGTAGTCAGATCTTTTACTCAGACAGAACAGAAGTCTGATCTTTTACTCCGACAGAATAGTAGTCAGATCTTTTACTCAGACAAAACAGTAGTCAGATCTTTTACTCAGACAAAACAGTAGTCAGATCTTTTACTCCGACAGAACAGTAGTCAGATCTTTTACTCCAACAGAATAGTAGTCAGATCTTTTACTCCGACAGAACAGTAGTAAGTAGTCAGATCTTTTACTCAGACAAAACAGTAGTCAGATCTTTTACTCTGAAGATTTAAGGAAGTTTAATGTACAGATTGATTTTGAAAGAAACCACATGTGAAAATTGAATCATTGTGGATGATAAAATGTTTTAAAACAGGTCGGTTAAAATACATAAATTCTACAATTATACCATTACTTTTTGGCTTCTTTGACAACTTTATTGCCAGAAATCATGTTAATATTTGCTCAAGTGATTAACTTTTGATTCACTCTGGTTGGTTTTCTCTTTTGTTGTGGATGCTAGTCACATGATCATTGCATGCCTAATTTACTTTCGATTCTCTCTAGATTTATCATAAAGTAAAAGCTATGAATGAAAACAAAAGTATTACTTACAGATATACCATACAGATTGTACTTGCTCTTTGTTGATGTTGGTGATTGTACAACTGAATCTAAATTAAGATTTTGAACAGGAAAGTCCACATAAGAACTTATTTTCTGTCGCCACTGCCCTTCATATACAAACCTATAAAGAGAAAAAAAAATCTAGGAATAGAATGAAAGTTAGATAACAATAAACACTGACTCCCGTATTGATATAATAACTAAAATCATAAAAATGAGGTCAAGGTCAGATGCCACCTATAATAGATCAAATATGGTTGACCTTTTATCTATAAACTGAACTCAAGGTAGCAAATTTACAACCCTGACAATGGGAGGGAATAACATCTGGATAATAAGAATTCTATACAATTTAGTTTGAAATAGAGATTTATAATTTATATGGAAATAATGAATGAAATCACATTTTAAGAGATTCTTCCTAAAAGAATATCTTTGTATGATTATTTTTGTAATTTTTTTTTTCTTACAGATAATAAAGTATATTGCAACATAAGTTTTAATTTCCAACTACAATTTTTTTCCATCAAATTGTAACAGATAATTGTACATTTTTAATTGGAACCAACTATCAGAACAACTTATTTAAAATCAAATAATTTACAAAAAACTTTAATTTGTGGACAGTTTATTGATGGTGTTAGATTTTTGAAACTAGATACATGACAAATCAGTGTTATGTGTCTCCTGTCTCCAGTGTCATCTGTCTCCTGCAATCTGTGTTATGTGTCTCCTGGCATCTTTGTTATGTATCTCCTGACATCAATGTTGTGTGTCTACTGTGCTCAGTGTTATGTGCCTCATGACATCAGTATTGTGTGTTGTCTCCTGTCATCAGTGTTACATGTTTCCTGTCATCAGTGTTGTGTGTTGTCTCCTGTCATCAGTGTTATGTGTCTCCTGACATCATTATTATGTGTCTCCTGTCATCAGTGTTATGTGTTTCCTGTCGTCAGTGTTGTGTGTTGTCTCCTGTCATCAGTGTTATGTGTCTCCTGACATCATTATTATGTGTCTTCTGTCATCAGTGTTATGTGTTTCCTGTCGTCAGTGTTGTGTGTTGTCTCCTGTCATCAGTGTTATGTGTTTCCTGTCGTCAGTGTTGTGTGTTGTCTCCTGTCATCAGTGTTGTGTGTTGTCTCCTGACATCAGTGTTATGTGTCTCCTGTGATCGGCATTATGTATCTCCTGACATCAGTGTTGTGTCTTGTCTCCTGTCATCAGTGTTATGTGTCTCCTGTCATCAGTGTTATGCATCTCCTGACATCAGTGTTGTGTGTTGTCTCCTGTGATCAGTGTTGTGTGTCTCCTGTCCTCAGTGTTATGAGTCATTAGTGTTGTGTGTCTCCTATTAAAAAAACTGAGATATGATACAATAATTCTGTTGACCAAATATAGTTAAACAGTAACTTTAAGTATTGAGTTTCATAAATCTCTGAGGTAAATAGGTGTAAATTAATTTCCCTCCCAAAAGCTTTATGAAGTAAATTGAAGTACAAGAAGTTTTTGACATAAATGCCATCACTTTACCTGTTGAGTCCAATCAGAAGAATTCTGGGTAATTTCCAGATATCAATCTTCTTTACAGAGTCTCTATCTACTTTGCATCGAGGACATCGCCATCTGGAACTACCTGTCATCCTCTCTTCTTTGAGAAACTGCCTCAGACAATCCTGTAATGATATTGAACTAAGTTATACAGCTGGAATTATTGAACCAATCTATACAGCTGGAATAAACATCTATTTCCCAATGCTCACCAATATGATGTTTACATCATTTACATTAGAGACCATTTTTTCACAAGGAGACCTCAATAAACAGCTGCGCCATGATGCCATGATACGCCCGTCGTGTTTTCAAAGAATAAAGTTCAATAACTTCTCAATGTAATATCAGAAATTTATAAAACACTAAAGGGAGGTTATCTTAATAGATATAAATCAGTCAACAAAGTTTAATGAAAACTGCTAAAAGCATTTTTGAGTTATTGTCCGAAAACTGGAAAATCCCCCTTTTTTTAATGAATAAAACCCCACAACTCAGAAACGTAAAATCTAAAATTTATAAAAATTGAAAGGGAGCTCATGTCAAAAGCTTTAAACAATTCCCCAAAGTTTCTTGCAAATTGCTGAAAGAGTTTGTGAGTTATTGTCCTAAAACTGGAAAATCCCCCTTTTTTTTAATGAATAAAACCCCAAAACTCAGAAACATAAAATCTAAAATTTATAAAAATTGAAAGGGAGCTCATGTCAAAAGCTTTAAACAATTCCCCAAAGTTTCTTGCAAATTGCTGAAAGAGTTTGTGAGTTATTGTCCTAAAACTGGAAAATCCCCCTTTTTTTTAATGAATAAAACCCCACAACTCAGAAACGTAAAATCTAAAATTTATAAAAATTGAAAGGGAGCTCATGTCAAAAGCTTTAAACAATTCCCCAAAGTTTCTTGCAAATTGCTGAAAGAGTTTGTGAGTTATTGTCCTAAAACTGGAAAATCCCCCTTTTTTTTAATGAATAAAACCCCAAAACTCAGAAACATAAAATCTAAAATTTATAAAAAACGAATGGGAGCTCACTTCCATAGATATTAACAATTCACCAAAGTTACATGCAAATTGGTTAAAGCGTTTTTGAGTTAATGTCCGACATGTTGACGACGGATGGACGGACAGAAGGACAACGGTATGCCATAATAAACGGGCGTATAAAAAATGAAAAAAATTAAGTCAAACATCTTTTTTTCTATTTGTGTTATCTGAGGAAAAGTTAAAAGAATTGAAACAGTTCCTTTTGGGTGTGAAAACTTATGAAAGAATTGATCATACACTAAAAGGTCTTCCTTGTACTGCAAATCAAACTATATTTTGGTTTATGACTCAATGAATTAAGGCGAATTGTTTCCCATCTAACTAAGTCCTACCCTTGCGGTCATTAAAATTTCAAGGACAATTATAGTATTGTGACTTAGAATTCAACCAATCAAAATAATGGATTTGGTGAAGTGAGTATACAATTTTGTAATCCGAGTACTGAGTAGTGTAGAAGATGGCGTTAAACACAAATCAATCAATCAATCTGAGTACTGAGTTAAGTTTTATGACCAAGATACCTGATGTTTGCTGATGAATTTTCTTACATGCAATTAACACAAAGATCACAATAAATATACTTACGTTAAGTGTGCATCTTGATCCTGATGGGATCGGTAGTGACAGGTACATAAAGGCTTGAAATGTAACAGACTGTTTTCTACATGTCAGACACATCAAGGTGGACTTTAACTGTCCCTACAAAGGTCAAATAAATTGCTGACCATAACCTTGTTTCAGGGTTCCTGAGCTACATCAAAGTTGAAATTCAAAACATACAAGTATAATTCAAATGCATATTCCTATTCCTTCTCCACCTTAAAGGTGAATATAGAGGTTTTTTTACTAGGATTGTTTCCTTCAAACAATTCCTTCCATTTAAAAATATATACTGTGGATTCATTTATTTTCGTGAGAACCAATTTTCGTGGATTGAGGAAAAATTATATTTTCGTGGATATTTGATTTCGTGGTTTAAGCAAAGTCTGCATACATTCCTATAGAACATTTGTAATTCGTTGAACATTTGAATTCGTGGTTCTTGGGTAACCACGAATTCCACGAAAATTGGTATCCAACGAATAATTATGAATCCACAGTACTACAGTTTACTAAACAAAAACTTGTCTTTCTAGATTTAAACCTTTTATTGCCTTACCTGAAACAGTTCAACAATAATGGATTCATGTAACATACGATGATGTTTCCATGACAACTCAGCATTCACATGATCAGGTAAATTGTCATTATCTTGTTCTGGAATTTTTGGTCGTATTTTAACCTGGCAATAAAAAATTCAGAGTATAAAATTTACATAATCATGGTTCTCAAAATCACTGAAACTTTGTACACGCTTTTTTTTTTAATGTACATATTATGATATAAGGTTGTGCAGGTGGTTATGCTACAAAGAACTAAAACTACTTGTTGTCAAATAACCTTGAGAAAGAAAATCATCAATAATATCAGTCTTAAAATTTACTATGAACTCCTTATTTTTCGTGGGTACCAATTTTCGTGGTTTTCCAAAAGTTTCCATACAAACTATTACGAATATACTTGGTTGAACAGTTGTATTTCGTGGTTGGCATCAAACAATAAAATTGGTTAAAATAGGTACCCAACAAATAATAATGAATTAACAGTAGACAAGATGCACTTAAGAGTTATTAGTGGTGTTAGATTCAAAACATTTAAAAGGCCAATTATAAAAAAGTTGAAGATTATTGAAAGAGAAAAATTCCCAAAAGTTTTATCAAATCTTGTTAAGGCTATCTATGGTTCCTAGGTGTTTCTCGTTTCTTTATATAGATTAGACAGTTGATTTTCCTGTTTTAATTGTTTTACACTAGTAATTTTGGGGCCCTTCATAGCTTGTTTTTTGATGTGAGCCAAGGCTCCGTGTTGAGGGCCGTACTCTGACCTATAATTCTTAACTTTTTATATTGTGATTTGGATGGAGAGTTGTCTCATTGACACCCATACCACATCTTCTTATTTTTACTGGTGTATCTTTCTCACAATAGAAGATCAATCTTACCTTATTAAGTCCTTCATGCAAGGCGTCTAACAGAAACGTTAGGAACTCCTGTGAATCCTGCTGGTCATTGCCTGCAAACATAGGCTGGTGTTTTCCTACAGTCACCTACAATATATATATATAAACTGTACATATCCTACACTGAGGTGTACACTTGTACTTATACAGTGCTTATTTCTGAGATATCTTCTCTCATGTGTACTGCTTCATTTTGTCTCTTTTAGGTAACTTATCAAAATTATTTTCTTTCAGCAAACTTATCCAATTGATTTGCTCTGTACATACATTACTGTTTGCCCAGATATCTAACCTATATCTTGAGGTGTCTTGACATTATTGTCTGCCCAGTTTTCTAACATATATCTTGAGATGTCTTGACATTATTGTCTGCCCAGATGTCTAACCTATATCTTGAGGTGTCTTGACGGCTTTCTAAATGTTTGTGTTGTTTCTATATTTTGCAGCGAGATTGTCTGGCATTTTATGTATTTAGATTTCTTTGCCCAACATAGTTTATGTTTTTTTTATATGACCTTGAATTCTAGGATTTATACTAACCTTGAAGTCTCTGGGAGTTATACATTTATATTGTCCTGTCCAAAGATTTTTAACAATAACAGCAAAATCATCGGCAACTTCTCCATGGCTACCAAGTTCACTCTCTCTGGAAAACAAGATTTAAGAAATGACAGTTTTGTATTTGAAGAGTTGACACTGTCAATAGGGGATTTGAAGATTTGACACTGTCAATAGGGGATTTGAAGAGTTGACACTGTCAATAGGGGATTTGAAGAGTTGACACTGTCAATAGGGGATTTGATGGTGGAAACTCTTCTAATACTGTTATGTTATTCTGGTTTTATGTAAAATGTTCAAAATAAGACATTTAAAACATCCTATAGAGACAACTGAGATTGCGCCATGTTGTTGCCAATGTGTCATACTGTATAAGGATAAATAAGGTCATCATTTTGATGTTTAGACAAAATAAAGTTTTTGATAATCATATACACTCATGATCGGAAACTAGAGTGCTACAGTTACCCAACAAAAGTTATAAGAGAATGACTAAATATTTTGCAATTCCCTGTTTTAGAATCTAAAGGAACGTAGGTTAATTCATTGTTCATACCCCAAAATGTAAATAACCTCATGTCATTGGTTGAATTCTCATTGCTTAGGATGTTTTTAACCAATCACAAAGTTTTGAAAAATATTACATAAAATGATTTAGATTCTGAAACAGTGAATTCCTGACAAATTATGAGCATGTTATATATTGTCTTGTATGTACAGGTAACACATCTGTTTAAAATGTGAAGCAATCATTTAAATACTATCAACTGGTAAATTACAACTACCATGAATTCATTTATTTTTCATGAACACCTCTTTTCGTAAATTGAGGATAACTAGTATTTTGGTGGATATTCTATTTTGAGGTTTTGCCATCTACATACAAGCATATAGATAATTTGTTCTTCGTTGAACATTGAAATTAGTGGTTTACCTGTGCCAACTAAAATAACAATAAAATGCTCCGCTGGGCGCAGCTTGATACGACCACAGAGGTCGAACCCTGAACAGTTGGGGCAAGTATCAACACAACATTCAAGCTTGATACAGCACTGAATTTGGATTGTGATTAAATATTTGACACAGCATAGGTTTCTGACACAGAATGAATGTGGTCTAAGAACTTAAAATTTTTTAATTTACCTATTCAAACCATATCATTATTATTTGCTTTTATATATAAATCAGAAATAACCAATTTAAAATGGAAAATTTTAAAGAAAATAAAATGCTCCGCTGGGGCGCAGCTTCATACGACCGCAGAGATCGAACCCTGAACAGTTGGGGCAAGTATGGACACAACATTCAAGCTTGATACAGCACTGAATTTGGATTGTGATTAAATATTTGACACAGCATAGGTTTCTGACACAGAATGAATGTGGTCTAAGAACTTAAAAAATTTTAATTTACCTATTCAAACCATATCATTATTATTTGCTTTTATATATAAATCAGAAATAACCAATTTAAAATGGAAAATTTTAAAGAAAATAAAATGCTCCGCTGGGGCGCAGCTTGATACGACCGCAGAGATTGAACCCTGAACAGTTGGGGCAAGTATGGACACATCATTCAAGCTTGATACAGCACTGAATTTGGATTGTGATTAAATATTTGACACAGCATAGGTTTCTGACACAGAATGAATGTGGTCTAAGAACTTAAAATTTTTTAATTTACCTATTCAAACCATATCATTATTATTTGCTTTTATATATAAATCAGAAATAACCAATTTAAAAGGGAAAATTTTAAAGAAAAAAAAATCCCTCCACTTAATTTTTTGATCCCCCTTATGATTCATCACCCCCAAACTCAATCCCAGCCTTCCCTTTGTGGTATGGTACCTTGCAGTACAATTTCAGAGAGATCCATACACTTGAACACAAGTTATTATGTCTGGAAACTAGAAAAATGCTTGTTTTTAGGCCCCTTTTTGGCCCCAAATTCCTAAACGTTTAGGGCAATTACCCCCAAACTCAAACCCAGCTTTCCTTTTGTGATATGGAACCTTGTAGTACAATTTCATAAAGATCCATACACTTAAACACAAGTTATTGTCCTGAAACTAGAAAAATGCTTGTTTTTTGCCCCTTTTTGGCCCCTAATTCCTAAAATTTTGAGGCAATTACCCCCAAACTCAATTCCAGCCTTCCCTTTGTGGTATGGTACCTTGCAGTACAATTTCAGAGAGATCCATACACTTGAACACAAGTTATTGTCTGGAAACTAGAAAAATGCTTGTTTTTAGGCCCCTTTATGGCCCCAAATTCCTAAACGTTTAGGGCAATTACCCCCAAACTCAAACCCAGCTTTCCTTTTGTGATATGGAACCTTGTAGTACAATTTCATAAAGATCCATACACTAACACTAACGTTATTGTCCTGAAACTAGAAAAATGCTTGTTTTTTGCCCCTTTTTGGCCCCTAATTCCTAAAATTTTGAGGCAATTACCCCCAAAATCAATCCCAGCCTTCCCTTTGTGGTATGGTACCTTGCAGTACAATTTCAGAGAGATCCATACATTTGAACACAAGTTATTGTCTGGAAACTAGAAAAACGCTTGTTTTAAGGCCCCTTTTTGGCCCCAAATTCCTAAACGTTTAGGGCAATTACCCCAAAACTCAAACCCAGCTTTCCTTTTGTGATATGGAACCTTGTAGTACAATTTCATAAAGATCCATACACTTACACACAAGTTATTGTCCTGAAACTAGAAAAATGCTTGTTTTTTGCCCCTTTTTGGCCCCTAATTCCTAAAATTTTGAGGCAATTACCCCCAAAATCAATCCCAGCCTTCCCTTTGTGGTATGGTACCTTGCAGTACAATTTCAGAGAGATCCATACACTTGAACACAAGTTATTGTCTGGAAACTAGAAAAATGCTATTTTTGGCCCCTTTTTCCTAAACGTTTTGAGCAATTACCCCCAAACTCAATTCCAGCTTTCCCTTTGTGATATGGAACCTTGTAGTTCAATTTCAGAAAAATCCATATACTTACACACAAGTTATTATCATGAAACTAGAAAAATGCTTGTTTTTTGCCCCTTTTTTGGCCCCTAATTCTTAAAATTTTGCGGCAATTTCCCCCAAAATCAATCCCAGCATTCCATTTGTGATATGGAACCTTGTGGTACAATGTCAGAGAGATCCATACACTAACACACAAGTTATAAAAATGCTTATTTTTGGCCCCTTATTCCTTAACTGTTGGTACCATAACCCCCAAAATCAATCCCAACCTTCCTTTTGTGGTATTGAACCTTATGGTAAAATTTCATGGAGATCCATTCACTTAAACTAAAGTTAGAGTGCAAAAACCAATGTGTCTTCGGACGACGACGACGACGACGACGACAACGACGCCAACGTCATACCAATATACGACCAAAAATTTTTTAATTTTTGCGGTCGTATAAAAAAAGGAAAACAAGAGTCTGTCAGAGTGACAGCAAACCGGATTTTCCTGCAGAGGTCAAACCCTGAACAGTTGAGCAAGTATGGACACTACATTTAAGCTTAAAACAGCTCTGAATTTGGATTGTGATTGAATATTTGACACAGCATAGGTTTGTGACACACAATGAATGTGGTTTAAGAACAGAAATACTTGAAATTGGACATTTAAATACCTATTATGGTCCAATATCAAAAATCTAAGTACATATTAGAATCAGCATATCAAAGAACCCCAAGAATTCAATTTTTGATGAAATCAGACAAAAGTTTAATTTAAGACCCTTTGGACCTCAATGTGGACCAATTTGATAAAGGAGCCCACAATAAAAAATCTCTCAATACATGGTTAGATTCAGCATTTCAAAGAACCCCATAAATAATTTTTTTGTTGAATCAAACAAAGTTTAATTTTGGACCCTGATTTGGACCAACTTGAAAACTGGGACCAAAAATCTAATACTTAAATACAGGTTTAGATTCAGCATTTGAAAGAAATTTAATTTAATTTATGTTGAAATGAAACACAGGTTAATTTTATCCATAAAATTTTCTGTGCAAAGGGAAATAACTCAAATTGGATAAATAGTTCTCTAAAATAAGATATGATGCAATTTTTCAAATTATAATCAATAACATAATAACAACAACCAGTGATGACTAAGTTCTCTAAAATTAGATATGATTTAACACTCAAACATTGCTAGAATCAGCATATCAAAGAACCAAAGAATTCAATTTTTGATGAAATTAATCAAAAGTGTAATTTAGGCCCTTTGGACATCAATGTGGTATTATCTTATTAATAATGAAAAGAAATACAGGTTTAGATTAAGCATTTCAAAGAACCCTATATATATTCAATTTATGTTGAAATCAAACACAGTTTAATTTTGGACCCCAATTTGGACCAACTTGAAAACTGGGCCCAAAATCAGAAATCTAAATATATGTTTATTAATAGACTATATAAGCTTAGTTTTTAAAGGAGTTTACTTCATCAAAAAAAAAATTAAAAAGGATTCAGAAAATTAGTTTTTACAGAATAACAAAATAAAAACTTGCCACAAAATTCTACAAACAATTTACCAAAGAAAAGAAGAAAAAAATCCAAAATTTTATTTATCATTAATACAATGTCATTTCAAAATCTATAAAACTTATCAGTAACAAGAAATAATTGTAACAGAATGCTGTTACGAAGTCTCCCAAACAAAGCTCCAATAATTCGTCATTCCCATTGTCGCTTGACATTGGGCAATGTCCAGTACAAATTGGTTCATGATATGCATTAGTGACGCCTATGGATTGACCCTGTATGTCATTCAAAACTTCTTGAAATTATGAATAGGAATTTATATGGTTTAGGGGTGGAGATCTCGACCGTTTGCAAGTTCTCAAAAGGGGGGGGGGGGGGGGTGTGTGATCCCCAGGGGACTCGCCTTATATTTCATTTGATTTGTTTTATGGTCCCATACATGAATATATATGGTTTCCGCATGGGGATCATGACCGTTTACAAGTTTTCAAAAAGAAGGGGGTGGGGGTTACCCCAGGGGATTTCCCCTTAATTTCATTTGATTTGTTTTATTGTCCCATACAACAATATATATGGTTTCGGGGTGGGGATCTTGACCTTTTACAAGTTTTCAAAAAGAAGGGGGTGGGGGGTGACCCCCATGGACTTCCCCTATATTTCATTTGATTTGTGTTATTGTCCCGTAAAAGAATATATATGGTTTAGGGGTTGGGATCTCGACCGTTTACAAGTTCTCAAACAGGATGGGGTGGGGGTGACCCCAGGGGATTCGCCTTTTATTTCATTTGATTTGTTTTGTTGTCACATACAAGAATATATATAGTTTCAGGGTGTGGATCTTGACCGTTTACAAGTTTTCAAAAAGAAAGGGGGTGGGGGTGACCCCCATGGACTTCCCCTATATTTCATTTGATTTGTGTTATTGTCCCATACAAGAAAATATATGGTTTAGGGGTGGGGATCTCGACTGTTTACAAGTTCTTAAACAGGAGGGGGTGGGAGTGACCCCAAGGGGACTCGCCTTGTATTTGATTTGATTTGTTTGATTGTCCCATACAAGAATATATATGGTTTCGAGGTGGAGATTTTGAACGTTTACAAGTTTTCAAAAAAAAGGGGGGTGGGGGTGACCCCAGGGGACTCCCCCTCAATGTCATTTGATTTGTTTTATTGTCCCATTCAAGAATATATATGGTTTAGGGGTGGGGATCTCGACTGTTTACAAGTTATCAAAAAGAAGGGGGGTGGGGGTGACCCCCATGGACTTCCCCTATATATCATTTGATTTGTTTTATTGTCCCATTCAAGAATATATATGGTTTAGGGGTGGGGATCTCGACAGTTTACAAGTTCTTAAACAGGATGGGGTGGGGTGACCCTAGGGGACTTGCCTTTTGTTTCATTAGATTTGTTTTATTGTCCCATACAACAATATATATGGTTTCTGGGTGGGGATCTTGACCGTTTACAAGTTTTCAAAAAGAAGGGGGGCGGGGGTGACCCCCATGGACTTCCCCTATATTTCATTTGATTTGTGTTATTGTCCCTTACAAGAATATATATGGTTTAGGGGTGGGGATCTCGACTGTTTACAAGTTCTCAAACAGGAGGGGGTGGGGGGTGACCCCAGGGGACTCGCCTTTTATTTCATTTGATTTGTTTTGTTGTCACATACAAGAATATATATGGTTTCAGGGTTGGGATCTTGACCGTTTACAAGTTTTCAAAAAGTAGGGGGGTGGGGCTGAACCCGGGGACTCCCCAAATATTTCATTTGATTTGTTTTATTGTCCCATACAAGAATATATATGGTTTAGGGGTGGGGATCTCAACCGTTTACAAGATAAAAGCACATTCTCAAATTGAAAGGGGGTGGGGGTAAGAATATATATGGTTTAGGGAGACTTAATTATCTACAAAATGTGTAATAATGAAGAGTAAATTTCAAATTTCATTTATACAGTCCTACTAGTAAATTTCAAATTTTATATATACAGTCCTACAGATCTTATCAGGAAACAGAAAATTTTGAAATAAATCTGTCACTCCAATGATATTATATGCTAAGATATAACCCAGATCTAATTAATAATTAATAATGTAATTAACTTCAAAATGTCTAATAATATAGCTTATAATCATTACCACTTAGGAAATAGATAATTTTCAAATAAATCTGTCACTCCAATTTTTATTGTGAGATAAGACATTATGCTTAGTCATAAAAAAGATAACAAGAGTAAAATATTTAAAAATTCCACTTTTGGATATTAAAAATGGCGATAACTCACAAAGGAGATACACTAATAACTTGAAAATTGAACTAGACCTTCATTAAGTCCCAGGAAACAACATATTTAAATTTGAAAAAAATGTGTTAAAGCGTTTTCATGTTATTGTGCTGACACTGTTTGGCAGCTGCCTGTAGGCCTGCCCAGCCACCCGCCGTACATCACCATTTCAATAACCGATATTTCCTTTGAAAAACAAGTTAAAAAGGCAAAAAAAATCCCCCCCCCCCCCAATTTTTTTAACCCCCTTATGATTCATCACCCCACAACTCAATCCCATCCTTCCCTTTGTGGTATGGTACCTTGCAGTACAATTTCAGAGAGATCCATACACTTGAACACAAGTTATTGTCTGGAAACTAGAAAAATATTTGTTTTTTTTGCCCCTTTTTGGCCCCAAATTCCTAAACGTTTAGGGCAATTACCCCCAAACTCAAACCCAGCTTTCCTTTTGTGATATGGAACCTTGTAGTACAATTTCATAAAGATCCATACACTTACACACAAGTTATTGTTCTGAAACTAGAAAAATGCTTGTTTTTTTCCCCTTTTTGGCCCCTAATTCCTAAAATTTTGAGGCAATTACCCCCAAAATCAATCCCAGCCTTCCCTTTGTGGTATGGTACCTTGCAGTACAATTTCAGAGAGATCCATACAATTGAACACAAGTTATTGTCTGGAAACTAGAAAAATTTTTATTTTTGGCCCCTTTTTGGCCCCTTATTCCTAAACGTTTTGGGCAATTACCCCCAAACTCAATTCCAGCTTTTCCTTTGTGATATGGAACCTTGTAGTACAATTTCAGAAAGATCCATACACTTACACACAAGTTATTGTCATGAAACTAGAAAAATGCTTGTTTTTTGCCCCTTTTTTGGCCCCTAATTCCTAAATTTTTGAGGCAATTACCCCCAAAATCAATCCCAGCATTCCCTTTGTGATATGGAACCTTGTGGTACAATGTCAGAGAGATCCATACACTAACACACAAGTATGTCTGGAAGTTACAAAAATGCTTATTTTTGGCCCCTAATTCTTTAACTGTCGATACCATAACCCCCAAAATCATTCCCAACCTTCCTTTTGTGGTATTGAACCTTATGGTAAAATTTCATAGAGATCCATTCACTTAAACTAAAGTTAGAGTGTGAAAACCAATGTGTCTTTGGACGACGACGACAACGCCAACGTCATACCAATATACGACCGCAAAATTTTTTTGCGGTCGTATAAAAATTGGTATCCCACAAATAATAATGAAACTAGCAGGAAAAAAGTCACCAGCAGGGAGCATTTAAATTTACTATTTAAAGGTAAACTATCTTACTACCTGTACATTAGGAACCAACCTATTTATATCATACAGGTAACTTTCTGTCAGGAAGTAGGTCACCAATGGGGAGCAGTTATTTAGGCACTGTATTGTAGAATTCATGTAACATGTGTTACCAAGATTTCTCAATCCCGTCAAGGCTCGTCCCTGGAAAAAATAAAATAAATCATATTTTTAGTTTTATTGCATAGAACACATAATATGTTCTCTAATTACTGATGATTTACTGTGTTCATTCATTATCTTCTTAAGGGCATCAGTACGCAAAGGTCTAAGTATATCTAGTCATCACTAGCCTCTCAACACTGAGGTCAAAAGTTCAAACCCCACTCCTGGCAAGGTGCTTTTGACTCTGATCTTAACTGACTAGGTTTCCCAGTTTTCCGTTTGAAGGCAGTAGTTCTCTTCATGCCTATAAAAACTGTGATATAGGCAAGAGTGCTTAAAGTTGTGTTAATCACAAACAATCAATCAGAAAGAGATTTAAGTCATAAAGACAATGACCTTTGATGATCTTAAGTTTAAGAGCATGAATAACGATGATTTAAAAGTCATTAAGATGACCCAGGATGATAATAAGGTCCTTGCTCTTACTCCTATTAAATGCTGTGTGCTTTGTGAAGAAGCAGCAAATACCACTTTTCAAATCTTTCATTTTAACCAGGCTTGGGATAAAAAATATGACCTCCCACATTTGAAAAAAGCATGCTACCACAAGGCGATTTTTAAGTTTAAGTCAAGGGAATGACTCAATTAAACAAACCAGCATCTCTTTAAAACAAGGACAATAATGAGAGTTTGATTTGTCTTTATAAGAAGCAATAAAATACTGTAAATTCAAAAATTATTGCGAGGCTTTTGTTATTGCCAATAAAGTAACAGGATGAGTATTGCAATACATGTTATAAGAACTCCCATTCTGCAATCTATCACATATCTTTGTATGCAGCTCTTCTTGTAATTGCAATAATTATTGTCACATTTTGGTCTGTCCTGTCGAAATCGCAATAATTTCTGATTTTACAGTATCTACCATGTTACCAAGGGTTAGATAATGAATACCTACCACATTGCCATACACCGGGTTTAAGTTCCTGATCCTTGCTGCTTGTTTCTGAGGTGATGGTCTGTTCGCCTCTGGAATCAACTGTCTGAAACAACAAAGTATCATTGGTGTTATCTTTCTTCCTGAATTTTATCATTTGATTCCTCATTCCTTACGGACATGTTTTATCTATAGGAGTAAAATGTCAGGTGTCACTAGTGGAGCAGATACTGCTTACCCTTCCGAAGCACCTGAGATCACCCCTGTTTGCAGTGGGTTAGTGTTGCTCAGTTGATATTTTTAAGTGTGTTTTGTAGACTGTTATTCTTTTGAAATTATTATATCGGTCTCTCTTTGACTTATAAGTTTTGATTCTCTCTTGATGTCTTTCGCCTTTTTTTTCTATATATACAAAATATGAATCTATACTTGGTCTCTGTGACAATGACCTTTGGTCTCACCTTTGAGCATGTTTATTAGATCTATCTATACTTGGTCTCTATGACAATGACATTTGACCTCACCTTTGTGCTGGTTTATTAGATCTATCTATACTGGGTTTTAGTGGTGGTACTTTGTCTTCCTCCTCCATCATTTTAGCGATGTTTGGTGATGAGTTAGACCGTGACAGGCCTCTCTTTGTTGTAGTAGGTTCATCTTTCAATTTTGTTGTGTACTTGCCATCAGCTGTTCAATAAAAAATACATCTAATTTATATCATATTATATTATTTTTCTCTAATTCTTAGCCTATTTATTCTCTTCCTGACTGGTTGAATATTTTTTTATAATCAACATGCAGTTAATTTGATCTCAAATCTTCATTGGTCAAAATTCAATAAAGACCTAAAATTTTTCCTCTGAATTTGTTATTCTGACGTCATGAAAAAAGGCAAACCATGCCTAATGAAGTCATATAGAAAGTACATATCTTTTTTCAGATCATTAAAACACAAAGAAAAGTTTGCAAACATATCGCCTAAAACTTATTAGAGAAAAAAAAACAGATTCCACAAGCAAATTTCACGTAATAAGATAATATTTCACTCTCAACAGTTAGAGTATAAATATTTTAAATGTTCCACCAGAAAGGGGTTTAAATTTTAAAAATTAACTGACTCTGGAATGTAGTATATCACACATAATAATATGGTGGAACCTATATATAATTATACTCTTGATTGTCCATATCACCATGTTATTGAGTGGTAAATTAAAACTAAAATTTCATACTATTTATACCACACTGTGTTTGCTCATTCTAATATCTCTACCATTTATATAACCAATTAAATATCAATGATAAAATAATTATACTGTAAATTCAGAAATTATTGCAAGGTTTTTATTAATGCGAATAATGCGACTGTATGGGTATCGCAATAATAAAAACTCGCATTCTGATAACTGAAACATAGATCTGTATGCAGATTTTTTCGAAATCGCAATAATTAAACTCGCATTTTTCTCTATTCTTGAAAAATCGCAATAATAAATGCACGCAATAATTTCTGAATTTACAGTAGTACAAATCAAAGAATGTGTCCATGGGACACAAGATGTCCCTGCTTAAGGACATTACTTAAGGACCGCAAAAGTGACATCCAGAAGGACAAGGGTAAAACTTAATGTCCCCTCCTCTGCGGTATGGGCATTAAAAAAAATATGAATATCTCGACAAAATTTTCTAATATCAGATTGTGAAGACCAATACCACATCTAAATAGGTGGAACAATCTAAATGAACTAAACAAAAAAATCAATTTGTTCCTCCTGGAAACATTTCCAATCGTGCTTACCTGGCTATTTGTTTCTCTTGGAGATATTTCCCATTGTGCTTACGTGGCTATTTTTTTTTTCATTTTTTCATTTGGAGACCTTTCCCATCATGCTAACCTGGCTATTTGTTTCTCTTGGAGACATTTCCAATTGTGCTTACCTGGCTATTTGTTTCACTTGGAGACAATTCCCATCATGCTAACCTGGCTATTTGTTTCTCTTGAAGACATTTCCCATTGTGCTTACCTGGCTATTTGTTTCTCTTGGAGATATTCCCATTGTGCTTACCTGGCTATTTGTTTCTCTTGGAGACATTTCCCATTGTGCTTACCTTGCTATTTGTTATACCTGGAAACATTTCCAATCATGCTAACCTGGCTATTTGTTTCTCTTGGAGACAATTCCCATTGTGCTTACCTGGTAATTTGATTTTTGTCTGTGGAGGTTCCCATTGTGTTGTTCCTCTGTTGTGATTTATATAGTAATATCTATGAGTTGGACCATCTAATCGTTTCTCCCAGCCTGTGGGTAAGTTAGGTGATGGTATTGTTTTTATCTTCGGACTTTCACCTAGAATATAAAAAAAAATTGACAAACAATTATATTATATTAAGAAATGACGACATCTCATACAAATCCCATTTTGTGATTTCAAGTCTGTTTGTGGATGTAGGAAATAATGTTTATTTGTGGATATTACAGGCAATGTATTTGGCGTTGAACATGATAGTTTACCTATACCCATGAATAACAAGAATGTGTCCAAAGAACACAGATGCCCCTTCGCACTATCATTTTCTATGTTCAGTGGACCGTGAAAAATTGGGTAAAAACTCTAATTTGGCATTAAAATTAGAAAGATTATATCATAAGGAACATGTGTACTAAGTTTCAAGTTGATTGGACTTCAACTTAATTAAAAACTACCTCGACCAAAAACATTCACCTGAAGCGGGACAGATGGACGAACGAACGGACGGACAGACCAATAAACATAATTCCCATAAATGGGGCATAAAAATGAATTTACAGTATATAAAGATCTGACTAAGTACACCTGTAGATTATTACCTTGGATTAGTTTGAGTTTTTCCTCAGCCTCTCTCCTTGCCTGATCTGCTCTTGCCTTCTCTTCTGCTTCTTTCTTTGCTTTGTCCTCTGCAATCTTTCTTGCCTGGTCATCCCTTGCCTTTTGTTCTGCCTCTCTCTTTGCCTGTTCCTCCCTTACCCTTTCCTCAGCTTCTCGCTTTGCCAGTTCATTCTTGGCACGTAGCTCAGCCTCCATTCTTGTCTGCTCTACTTTTGCTGCTTCCTCTGCTATTTTCGCCAGTCTTCTCCTTTCAGTTTCTTCTTCTCTCAGTTTTCTATCTTTATGTTCTTTTGTCTTTCTCTCATGAGCCTCCTTTTCTTGTCTTTCAATAGCAAGCCTATCTTCCTCTTGTCTTTTTATAGCATCTTCTTTTTCCTTTAACTTTCTATTTTCTTCTAGTCTTTTCAGAGATTCTTCTCTGCTCTGTGTTTCCTTTAGACTTTTTTCTTCTTCCTTTAATACATATAAACAGTTCAATGTGCAGCTGGAACACATACTGTGGATCCATTAATATTTATTGGATACCAGGAAATTTAAATGTTCAACGAGTTACAAATTTTCTAAAGGAATGTATGCATATTTTACCAAAACCAGGAAATTAAATATCCACGAACATGTAAGTTTTCCTAAAACCATGAAAATTGGTACCCACGAAAATAAATGAATCCCCAGTATATCATACATGTATGCCATCCTAATTTTATTCAAATTCAGAAATTATTATGTAGATATAAGAAGACATGTATAAATGCCAATGAGACAACTCTCTATCCAAAGCGCAATTTGTAAAAGTAAACCATTATAGGTCAAAGTATGGTGTTCAACATGGAGCCTTGACTTACACTGAACAGTAAGCTATAAATGTGCATTTATTATTGCAATATTTGTAATAGATATCAGAATGCAATACACACTTAGTAGCATTTTTGGCATTATAAAAACCTTGCAATAATTTTTGAATTTATAGTACATGTAATCACTTTATATTTTTAATGAAGTAATTTTTTTTTCCAAAACTTGTGTGACTTTGCCTCATTGAATCAAACAAAAGGTTTGATCATCTATAAGTAAAAGAATTAAAAGATATTTGCAAATATTTCAGATTTAAACTATTCAAGTGCTCAGAACTATACAATCATGACATGATTATTAAATGATTCTGAACCATATCTCCAATTAAAACTTCCACTGAAGCCCTGAACAATACACTTATTCACAGAGATATGCCTTTTTCTATATAATCTCTATGGGAATGAGACTTTATTGACACCTGAAGCAGAATACCTATGTCTCACTTTTTTACTCTGTCCAAAATGAGCCCAAATTAACACCCCACGAATATTACCCACTATACAGTATTTTGTTTTTCCTGCCTGCCACCCTGGAAAGGTCACTGGTGTACTTCAAATTGAATTTTATTTAATACAAAAAGCTTTTCTTATATTTCCAAGGTACTGTATAATCAAGTCTTATGATAAAAAAAGGCCATTCTGAAGGGTGAGACCAGGGAACATTTGATAGTTTTACCAGGTCCCACCATGGACGAGTGAAAATGCAAAAATTCATGAGAGTTGTAGTATAGATAAACAAACCAGTCTCAGTTTTCTCAGTTCTTCTATCTTTGTTTTCAGTTCTCTTTGTTTGAGTTCATGAAGTTCTATGCCCATAGAGTCTTCCTCCTCCTGTAGCCGTCTGGCTGTTTCTTCTGCCAGCTTTAATTCAAAATCTTTCTTTTCCTCTTCTAATCTTGCCCTTGCTCTTGCTCTCTCAAGTTCTTCTTTCTGAAAGGACATGAATATTTATAGAAACTAGAACTGTGAGTGAACCCCTGCCTTACAATATGATATACCCAAGATGGGTAAGTAAACTCTATTATGGGTTATGCTCATTGTTGAAGGTCGTACAGTAACTTATGGTTGTTGATTTCTATGTCATTTGCCCTCTGTTGGCGAGTTGTCTCATTGGTAATTATACCACATCTTCTTATATTCATATTTATTATCTCCTGTTTACATGTAGAGCAGAAATAATATTCTTTTTTGCAAATCCTAGGAAATGTTCAACTGTGCAAACTTTCATCAATATTCATTTTCTCATCAAGGAGAAATTTCACTTAAAAGGCACATGGACAGACAGGGGGATTCCTGCATACCAAATAGATTCTTATCATGACTGCCATATAATAGAGGGCTGCTACTTAAAAGGAGGCTATTGATTGATTTTGTGTTGGTAGTGTTGATTCTCTATAGCATGTATAGTATTTTTCTGCAGTGTTTTGTCTTTTCTAAAAGGAAAAGAAGAGATATTACAAAGTACTTCCAAAAAATACACATTTGGTGCCTTAAAATTGGTAACATTAATGTTATCATTGACATTAGCTCAGCAGTTTCAGAGATGATAATAATTAGACGATACAAAATGATAATAAGCTAAATGACCTATGGCATAACCTGCTATGCGTTAGATGGACTAAAATGTCATATGATTTAATACCTCCTTTCCTTCCTCCAATATTCTTCTTTCTTCCTCTTTTTTCTTTCTCTCCTGTCTAAGTTTGTCTACCTCATCTTGTCTTTTCACCCTCTCATTCTCTATTGTCCTCAATTCTTGATTTCTGTAATTATAATTCATTTTACTGAAAGTGCATTTAAAAAGAAAATACAACTACATTTAACATTTAAATATAAAACAGATTGTGTAAAAATGTGTTTTTTTTCCATATTAGATTGATTGATTGTTGGTTGCTTAACGTCCAGTGGTCCATATTAGATGATAACATCATGAAATTTATTCATATACTGTGGATTCATTATTATTCGTGGGATACCAATTTTCGTGGATTTTATTTGTACAGGTGAACAACAAAATCAAATCTTCAACGAAAGACAAATTTGTTTAGGCTTATATGCAGACTTTGCCATATTTAATATCCACAAATATGCAAGTTTTTCTTTATCAACGAAAATTGGTACCCACGAAAATAAATGAATCCACAATATCTGTGTACAACATTATTTTTGTTTCTATTTATAACTTTCTTACATGGGTCCTCCACCATATTTTGCTTTACATGACTTTATACCTGATATTTTCTCCTCCAGAGCCTTTCATCTCTTCCTGTAACCCTCTCTTCTTTCTCATAAGATCCGCCAGATCTCTAGTTTGTTCTGATTTTTTCTGTTCTATCAATCTTAGTTTTTCTTCTTCATCTTTTAATCGCTCGATCCTTGCCTGTTGTTCCTAAAAAAGACAAAAATATAATGTAGAACAAATATGACAACAAAACATTAAAGATTTAAAATTTCTCAATGTTACAAGGGGAGGTAATTTTATTGCCACAAGATTTTTTTACTGAACATATATACACCTTACATGGTAAATACTGCTATGATAACAACTTGATAATTCTAATATTCAGAAATTATTGTGAGACTTTTATTAATGCGAATAATGAGACTGGTTGAGTATCGCAATAATAAGAACTCGCATTCTAAATTCAATGTATATGTCTGCATGCACATTTATCTGATATCACAAAAACTAATATCGAATTTTTGTGCATTCTTCCAAAATCACAATAATAAATGCAAGCAATAATGTTTGAATTTACAGTACCTTAGTCAGGCCAGTTTAAACAGATTCTAATGTACCTTACTCAGGTTTTACTGTACCTTACTCAGGTTTCACCGTTTTACTGTACCTTAATATTTCTCTCTTTATCCAACTGATACTTTGCAATTTCTTCTTCTTTTTCCTTTCTAATCCTGTTGAGTTCTTCTCGTTCACGTTCTAGTTCTCTAGACAAACTCTGTACTTCATTCCCAGACTCTTTTCTGATTATTTTTGTACTAGATATTGAACTTGTATCAGGATAAAGGGAAGTAACTCTAGGTTTCAATTCATTTAGTTTTTCAAAGTCAGTTTGATTGGTAAGATTTGTAGAAACACTTGATTGTAATGGTTTGGGTTTGGTCGATCTGTCTATTCTTGGAAACTGTGGTCTCTGACCTGAAGGGTCATTAATTAGTGAACTTGGTTGTGATTGGTTAACTATTCCATTAAGTTGATTCTGATTGGCTCTGTCAGGAGTAGGTGTCGTGATGAAGGCTTCATCAAAATCAGGGTAATCAAAATCCACTGTAAGATATATATCAGAAGAAGAATTAAATGTAAAGTAAAGTAAAAAATCACTTTTTTTTTTATTTCTGACATACTTTGAATAATTTGTTCATTTTTCACTTATATAAATATATAGAAATAAAAATTATAGGTTAAGGAGCTACCATTTGATTTTTATGGGGGCTAGGATGAAATTTGAAAAAAATAGGCAGGACAGGAGTTTTGAGTAAAAAAAAAGGCAGGATGAGCAACTTGGTAAAAAAAAAATTCAGGATGACAATTTGTGTAAAAAAATTCAGGATAAACTAGTAAAAAAAAAGGCAGGACCGAATAGAGTAAAAAATAAAAAGGCAGAACATCAATGATTACAACTAAAAAAAAAAAAAACAGGACAAAATTTTTCATCCTAGCCCCCCATAAAAATCAAATGGTAGCTCCCTTATTCATGTATTGAAGGCCAATAAATGTGAACAGGTAGATAGATACACATGATCACTAAACTTTTTTTTTGTTCCTTGGATATTTTTTCATGGCATTATATGATTCAGTCCAAAGATAAAGTAAAGAAATGTCATGTCCACTCTAAAGGATGGATGCAGGCGAGATCGACATTTTAAAATGTTTGCAATCTCACATAACCAACAGGTGGACATGGCAATATTCATGCGAGCTATAGAGTATCAGAACTTGTTGTTGGCTGTTACAAATACATACATGATGGTATAGGGGACATAAGATCTGTTTTTGGCCTTGAGATATTAGAATTGGTTGTTAACTGTGGGTAATACAACAACCACTGGTCATAGCCTCCGTCTAACACCAATGGTTCACTCTTAATTATCACTGTTGAATCATACTGAAAAGAAACAATAATAGAGATATAGATATGATCTCAGTTTCACCATGAAATAATAATTTGCTCAATCAATAGCTAGATTGTTACAAAAGTGCACACTCTGAAATGTATTGGCTAAAAGTCCTAGAGAAAAAAAAGTTATACAAAAAGTAAAAGGAACATTATCAAAGATCCATGTAAATGAGGTAAAAGTTAGATGAACCCTGTCAATGTGAGTATGTATGCCTTACAATTATTTCATAAATCAAATTAAGTGAACCTATTGCATATAGTATATGAGAAACAGAAATTACCTACACTATTGCAGGGGCATCACAAAACTGATCTTGATCTCTGATCCATGATATGGTCAAGTCAGGTGAATATAAGGAGAATGGAGATATGGTGTGAATGCCAATGAGGAAAGTATTCACCAAAGTTCAAATCAAGTGAATGTTAGCAATTATAGGCAACAGTACAGTCTTCAACAATGAGAAATAAAATGAACATAAATTAGGCCTTTAATTTTCTTGTTTGAATTGTTTTACATTTGTCATTTCAGGGTCTTTTATAGCTGACTATGCGGTATGGGCTTTGCTCATTGATGAAGGCTGTACGGTGACCTATAGTTGTTAATTTCAGTGTCATTTGGTCTCTTGTTGAGAGTTGTCTCATTGGCAATCATCATACCACATCTTCTTTTTTATATATCTGCTGGGTTTGACACCAATCTTAATAGAGAAGGTTTGCCATTCCTGTCTAAGGTCGCTGTCTCTCTCTCAGGGAACTCTGGCTTTATCCATCAATGAAAACTGGCAACCATAATATAGCCAAGGCCTATGAGAGTGGTGTTAAGCACAAACAAGAACAACAAATCAAAGCACTGTAAGCGCTGTAGGCAGTTAACCAAAAACCAAGGCAAATGTAATTATGAAAACTGTGGCAGTGTTGCTTCAATTTTTTTTTAAGATTTGAAAGAAAAAAACATTAAACATTCGTATATTATACATTTATGTTTATTAAATGAATTGATTATTAAGGCAAATTAATAGACCATTTTCGAGTTTGTCAGTCACTGGAAAAAACTCGTCAATTATGCTCGCCTTTATGACGTCATTTACCAGATAGAGGGGATGGTCTGTATCCCTGCACTATTAACGTTCATCAAGCATCTTAGTGATTGTCATTGTGCAGGCTAAACTGGAAATAATATTTGTTCTGTAGGTACTTAATCATAATTCCCTAATGACAGCAGTGCAGAAAGACAATTATGAGAATTCAATTTGCCGAATAATTCATGCAATATAGCTTTATAGTTTTCCAACCACTCGCTCAACATGGGAACGGAAGTGACGACGCCCCTAAACGCACGAATGATGTTCACTAAAACCAGAGTTTTTGACGGAAATGCATCGAAATCGAAAGTTGTCTATTTTAAATATTTCATCAAGGTTTTCAAAAGCAACACATATATCAATGTAAATGACCCCCATCTTCACCCCCAAGTCCATGATGTCACTCCATAACAAGTTTGGAATAAAATGACAGGTGATTATAAAACAGTTGGTCAAACATTCTTGGGCTTTACACATCTTGAAAGATTTATATGTTTTCTTTAAAATGAGCCATAAATGAAAAATATTATAGGCCCAGAAATAATTCAATAAATAATTAAA
Source organism: Mytilus californianus (assembly GCF_021869535.1). NCBI lineage: Eukaryota > Metazoa > Mollusca > Bivalvia > Mytilida > Mytilidae > Mytilus > Mytilus californianus. The sequence goes on along the minus strand of NW_026262669.1, from coordinate 1,547,425 downwards.
GTAAATTCAATTAACCTAGACTCATTTTTTGCATCAATAAAATTTTATAATAAACAAGAAATAATTGTAACAGGATGCCATTACAAAGTCTCCCAAACAAAGCCCCCATTATTCGTCATTCCCATGGTCGCCTGACATTGGGCAAAGTCCAGTTCATATTGGTTTGGTCTAGTAAAGTGATATGCATATGTGACACCTAGGAGATTGACGCTGTATGTCATTCAAATCTTTTTGAAATGACGAACAGGAATAAATATGGTTTAGGTGTGGGTATCTCAACCATTTACAAGTTCTCAAACAGGAGGGGGGGTGACCCCAGGGACTCCCCCTATATTTCATTTGATTTGTTATATTGTCCCATACATGAATACATATGGTTTAGGGGATGGGGATCTCAACCATTTCCAAGTTCTCAAACAGGAGGGGATAGGGTGACCCCAGGGACTCCTCAAATATTTCATTTGATTTGTTATATTGTCCAATACATGAATATATATGGTTTAGGGGTGGGGATCTTGACTGTTTACATGTTCTCAAACAGGAGGGGGTGGGGTGTCCCCATGGACTCCCCCTATATTTCATTTGATTTGTTTTAATGTCCCACACATGCATATATATGGTTTAGGGGTTGGGATCTCAACCATTTCCAAGTTCTCAAACAGGAGGGGATGACGGTGACCCCTGGGACTCCCCCTTTATTTCATTTGATTTGTAATATTGTCCCATACATGAATACATATCGTTTAGGGGTGGGGATCTTGACCATTTCCAAGTTCTCAAACATGAGGGGATAGGGTGACCCCAGGGAATCCCCAAATATTTCATTTGATTTGTTATATTGTCCCATACATGAATATACATGTATATGGTTTAGGGGTGGGGATCTTGACTGTTTACACGTTCTCAAACAGGAGGGGCTGGGGTGTCCCCATGGACTCCCCCTATATGGGGACACCCCCTATATTTCATTTGATTTGTTTTATTGTACCATACATGAATATAAATGGTTATGGGGTGGGGATCTCGACCATTTCCAAGTTCTCAAACAGGAGGGGGTGGGACGACACTGGAGACTCCCAAAAATTATTTTAATTTGATTTGTTTTATTGTCCCGTACAAGTATATATATTGTTTAGGGGTGGGGATCGCGACGGTTTACAAGATAAAAGTACATTTTCAAATTGAAGGGGGTTGGGATGACCCCCAAGGACTCACCCTATATTTTGTTTGATTTTTTTTATCGTCCTGTTCTCATTACTGAAGAATGTGTGTGTCTGTCACTTACTATTTTCGAGAAATAGTCATTTGAAAATTAAAAAAAAATAAAATCCCATAGTGTTCTATAGTAAACCCCTCCCAATACCCCTAAATAGACCCCAATGCACAAACAAAAGATTAATTGCTCCGCTAGACATGTTAGTCTAACATTTTATGAAACCCTAAGTAAATCTGACAAAAGGTCAGAGTTGTCTTCTTAGACGGTTCGAGTGGATTCGGTGTGACTTGTCCACATTACTTAAAACATCCCATCAACGTGTCGTCGATTTCCAGATCTGTTTCATGACCTCGTTTCATTCATAAAATAACAACAACCTTATTTGGCAAGATAACCAAATAGATATATAACTTTATTTCCTCTATCATAGAGATTTGTTGTACATGAACAAAATTCCTGCGCATTTTGCCATTTGGGAAATATAAACGACTTGTAAATTGTAATTACAGATTTTCGGCGATGAAATATTTCATGTAATTGTTCTTTGACATTGTAGCCAAAAGCACAGTGGATTATAAACTATGTACCAATTTCTATTGAGCACTACTTCCTATGTGCAACTTCAAAAGTTTTGGGTAGTTCGACGATCATTTAAGGCTTTTCTGGTCATATTTTTTGTATTCCAGAAATAAAAGTATGAAAAAAATGTCCAATTAGTTATAATAACATAATAGCCAGCTAGATAATAACAATGGCACGTATTTCAGCATTTTTTGGGTAGAACACACATCTAGGGTGCTCGCATAAGGCAGCTTAACTGCCTAAAAATATTTATATTGTTTATTTAGACATATGTACATGTATACAATCATGATTAAATATATTTACACAAGTTTTGTCAATGAAATTGAAAAGAAATCATTATGGGATCATGGGATATTTTTTTTTTAGGGTCAGATCAAAGTTTGATTTTCGACAAATTAAAAAAATAAGCAGTTTGAGTGCAGAGTGTCAGAGCGATTAAATTATGTTAAATTTTTATTACTTTCATTCAATTTTATACATACAATGAACATGTCATGATATATAGTATGCTCTAGTCTGCCTCTGTTGTAAGTTGACACATGGTCTCTGATAGGTCTATCAGACAGAATTATATTGTGAATTCCAAAATTTAGTGGTTAATGTTGATTTGAGTTGACTTTTAGTGGTACATGTATAAGTTTATTGGCATGGTACAACTTTGCAATAGTGCGCGTTGACTTGCTTCCCTGGGGAGAACACTGAGTTCGTTCAATTTAAGTTCTGCAGTACAAAATGTATGACACAAATCAGACAAAGCCTTACTATAACAGGAATCAAAGGTGAGGTCTGATTGACCTGACTTTAGTAAATGTAAATGACCCGCCCCCTCCAAGTTCATGATGTTACTCGAGATCTATACCAATATTGGTATAAATAAACGTTTGGTAAAACATTCTTGGACTTTATACTTCTTGAAAGATATATCTTTTTTCAAATTGGCCATATATGAAGATTTGTTTTAGGCCCAGAAATAAAAAAAGTTCTGGTTTAGAAAAAATATCGTAGACATTGAATTGTCAAAGTCGGACCACAGGCACTTGTGTCTATGCATGGAAAACCCACTATCAACGTATATTTTGAGCTCCTTAATCTTCCCATGGATATAAACAAGTGCCTGAGAGTAGGACACTGGCTTCATGTCATGATCAAGGTGATGTAGACCTAATTATTTTATCCGCATGTATTTCCCAATTCACATTTGCCCTTTTTTTTATTTTCGCTGATTTTATACATTTTTCGGATATCCGTACCTGTATACAGTGATATATGAATGGGTTTCTACATTTTCATGTGACTTTCTATTATCACACGATCTTTCTGAGTCTAAAATCCATATATATCACATACTACTGTCATTCTCGGCAAATTTAACATGTTTACAAGGTCTCACTAATTACAGACAAGAAGCGTCAAGAAGTACGTAAACGTTGAATGTAACATAATTTTAAACTTCACACAACAGAAAATAATCAACTGTAATTAATTGACTTTTCTATAAATTTATTATTCTAATTGTGTATAAACTTTCTTGTCTCTAAATTTATCTTTTTGTCGCAAATTCGTTCTTACTGTAGCTAAGTGGCCTTAGTTTTTTCTACTTGTCGCTTATTGTCTCTACAATCTTTTTGTCGGTAATTAGTGAGACCTTCTTGATTTCCGGTTTTATTCTATTGTAAACACGTACCATGCATATGTTGGTGCATTACTTGACAAGGTCATTTAATATGTGAAAAACGGAGGTATATAAAAGAATGAAATTCAAATGTGAATACACAATTTATTAACACTCATCTCAATTAAAAAGAATATCATGATTAACAATAATTACCTTTCTATCATCAGAATTCTCCAAATTTAAAAGGTATGTTAATTTCGTCTTCTAATTTGAAATTGCCGCCAACTTATATAATTATTATTAGACTACTGACGTATTTAATACGTATCGACAACAAACAATATTACTACGACTTTTGCCATTTGGGAAATGTAAACATCTTGTCTTTAGAGATTTTCGGCGATTAAATATTTCATACAATTGTTCTTTGACAAACTTTTGGGTGGATCGCCGATCATTTAAGTTTTTTCTGGTCATATTTTTTGTAATCCAGAATTAAAAGTATGAAAAAAGTGTCCAATTAGTTATAAATAACATGATAGCCAGTTAGATAATAACAATGGCACGTATTTCAGCATTTATTGGGTAGAACACAAATCTAGGGTGCTGGCATAAGGCAGCTTAACTGCCTAACAAACACAATATAAGAGGAAACTTCTGTACCTACTTTATATAATGCATCTTTTAGTGTTCTGACTGTAGTCCCAATATTACAGTCTTCTAATTTGGAACTCCAGTCCAATAAAATAATATGGTCTAAATTGCCTCTCTGTTGCCATGGTGATTTGGAATCTTCTGGTAAAGATTTTGCAATGTGATTAACAGTTGTCCTAAAATGAAAGTAATATCCTCATAGAAAAAAAACCAGACACAAGTTAGTATTGAATGATTCAATTAATATTATCATAGAAAAAAAACAGACACAAGATAGTATGGAATGATTCAATTAATAATTTCATAGAAAAAAACAGCGTAAGTTAGTATGGAATGATTCAATTAATATTATCATAGAAAAAACAGACAAGTCGGTATAGAATGATTAAATTAATATCCTTATAGAAAAAACACATGTCAGTATGGTACGCTTAAATTTATATCCTCATAGAAAAAAAAACACGTTTCTTTGGTATGATTAAATTTTTGGTAAATAAGATGAAAAATAAAAGAAGTAATTTTCATTTTTGATTGGTAAATTATCACAGTTCAATTAAAGATTGAAGAAGTTTTGTTATGACTGATTCAACTGTATAAATATTTTCAATAATGTGTATGTGTTTAAGATGTTATTGCTGAAAAATCAATATCTAGTTTAAAAGAAACCTTTTTTTAATCGATATTTAATCCTCCAAAAACGGTGAGTACTCTGAGATCTATATTTTGAGTGTTTTTGTTGTTGGGATGTACCACCAGACCATGTTCACGTCCACTCTATGTTTTTGTTAGATGTATTTCTATTTGTATCCATCTGATGAGTTAAGCCTTTTTAAACTGATTTTTATAGTTTGTTCTTATGTTGTACTGTTACACCACTGTCCCAGGTTTATAGGGGGATAGTTGGGCAACTGCTAACATGTTTAACCCTGCCACATTCTGTATGTGCCTGTATCAAGTCAGGAGCCTGTTATTCAGTGGTTATGGTTTGTTGCTGTGTTGCATATTTGTTTTTTTGTTCATTATTTTGTATATTAAATCCAAAATGTTATAATGACTGTTGTTTTTTAAATGGAAGCTTTTACCTAGAATCTGAAATATTTAAAACAAGAATGTGTAAATTTAACACGGATGCCCCATCCGCACTATCATTTTCTATGTTCAATGGACCGTGAAAATGGGGTAAAATCTCTAATTTGGCATTAAAATTAGAAAGATCATGTCATAGGGAACATGTGTACTAAGTTTCAAGTTGATTGGACTTCAACTTCATCAAAAACTACCTTGACCAAAAACTTTAACCTAAAGCGGGACAGACAGATGGAGGAACAGACGGACGAACGAACGCACAGACCAGAAAACATAATGCCCATAAATGGTGCATAAAAAAAAAATCAATTAATGTTGGACGGTTTAGATCAGAATTATATACCTTTATGCATATGTTTAGGCAGGGTTCTGTTTAAAGTTTCATCAATATCAGTTTAGTGGTTAAGAATGATTTGCAATGATAAGGCACAGATACAGACAAATGGACCAATGTATGGATGGACAGGTTGATTCTCATATATCTCCCAATACTTTGTATAAACATTATTAAGTATTCATATACTGTGTCTATTTTTTATTTTCATGGGATTGAAGAACTTATATACCCACTAAATGTCAAAACTTTTACAAAAGGAAAAGAAAAATATGTTTTGGAACTAAATCAATGTTGATGTAAACATAAATTCTATATAATATTTTCATTATGAGGAAGACATTCTTTGTTTGTGCCTGAGAGAATAGTTACAAGATCAATCTCTACAGCAGAATTTACACATCATTACCCCTGTAGGAACAATCTCTACATTCTTACCATAGAGCCAGAGGAACAATCACCAGGAATATTTATACATTCTTACCCTGGAGGAACAATCTCTACAGGAATATTTATACGTTCTTACCCTGGAGGAACAATTTCTACAGGAATATTTATACATTCTTACAATAGAAAGAAACAATCTCTACAGGAATATTTATACATTCTTATCCTAGAGGAACAATCTCTACAGGAATATTTATACATTCTTACCCTGGAGGAACAATCTCTACAGGTATATTTATACAACATTTCTGGTTGATATGTGATTCTTTGAAGTCCTTGTCTGATCTGACATCCATTATAATTAGCTGTATATCTGGTTCTTGTAGTAAGGTGTAGAGGGATGTAGGAGTTATCTGACCTTGGATGGTCTTTGGTGTCACTGGTTCATCTGAAAAATATACCAACAATGTAATGAGAAAGACTAAGGATTTTTCTGTACTTAGCTGGTCATATGGTTTATCATTAATTACATACTAGATTTGATCAGGTGTAGCCATAGTCCTCTGCCAGTGGACTGGAACTCATGTCTCTCTTATAGTGTTATAGGACTACCATAATCAAAGCATGGTCTATGTTGTGATACAGCCAATTTTATAGCAAATCTACACAATTTACTTGTAAATAATTATTTGCAAGTACCAACAACCTCAGCCTTACTCAATTGTTTCTGTACATGTACATGTCTACGAAATGTTTAATTATGTTTTTTCCATGCACATACATATGGCCTTAGGAATAAATGGCACATGCTCTTCGAGTTCTGATTAGAGCGACACTGATGTGTCTTCAAGTTCTTCAAAGTCAATAAATTTACCTTTTGCTTCTTATTGAAGTCAATAAATTTACCTTTTACTTCTTATTGACAAATGATTAAAGTCAATAAATATACCTTTTACTTCTTATTGAAGTCAATAAATATACCTTTTACTTCTTATTGAAGTCAATAAATTTACCTTTTGCTTCTAATTGAAGTCAATAAATTTACCTTTTACTTCTTATTGAAGTCAATAAATTTACCTTTTGCTTCTAATTGAAGTCAATAAATTTACCTTTTACTTCTTATTGACAAATGATTAAAGTCAATAAATATACCTTTTACTTCTTATTGAAGTCAATAAATATACCTTTTACTTCTTATTGAAGTCAATAAATTTACCTTTTGCTTCTAATTGAAGTCAATAAATTTACCTTTTACTTCTTATTGAAGTCAATAAATTTACCTTTTGCTTCTAATTGAAGTCAATAAATTTACCTTTTACTTCTAATTGAAGTCAATAAATTTACCTTTTACTTCTTATTGAAGTCAATAAATTTACCTTTTACTTCTTATTGAAGTCAATAAATTTACCTTTTACTTCTAATTGAAGTCAATAAATTTACCTTTTACTTCTTATTGAAGTCAATAAATTTACCTTTTGCTTCTAATTTAAGTCAATAAATATACCTTTTACTTCTTATTGAAGTCAATAAATATACCTTTTACTTCTTATTGAAGTCAATAAATTTACCTTTTACTTCTTTTTCCTTTTCCTCTTTTTTTTGTTCACCATCAGTTTCTACCTTTCCTCTAGGACTGTCGACTTTTCCATTGATTGGGGGACTAGAGTCTAAGGGGGACAACTTCTCAGCTATTAATTTGGCCTCTATTTCTTCATACCTACAAAACATATCAAACAATAGTCTTCTAGCTTCATGTAAACGTGTCTGTATCAAGTTATGTGATCAGTTTCACCATTTTATTTTAAAGCTGATCATAAGTCATGAACAATTCAGTATACTAAGTATGACGTGAAATTTGAAATTCTTTATTCTAATATGACGTGCTTCTTTCGCTTTGTGAACAAACCCATGCTCTAAATCCAATAAAATTTGTTTGCACATGTGTATATTGACTTCTTCAGAATAATGAATTTTATCAAATTATCATGAACTTAATATATTTCCTTAACTTTAAAACACTTTCAAACTCTTAAATGGTGCACATGATGTTACTAATTCATTTATTATAACTGTAATGTGTTGCATTCCGAAATGGACATATTTGACCTAGATACGACAACCGTTCATGCTGGCTGATCAAACTCCTCCCTCTGAAAAATCACAGTGCCAGCCGTTTGCTTCTTTACAAACAAAAAAGGGAGAATCATGGAAGAGCCTACACAAACGCTTTTACACTTATACTTATCGGACATAGAAATTACCTTAATTGTCCTATTCAGAATCGAAATAATTGATGCAAGCTATACTTTATTGTAGTTTTAACATGGGTAGGCATTATATTCGTGCTCTGTGTTGAAGACCGTTTTTCTTTACCTATAATGGTTTATTTTTACAAATTGTGACTTGGATGGAGATTTGTCTCATTGGCACTCATACCACATCTTCTTATATCTACTATGACAGTTCATTGGTAACCTGTTTTTTTTTATTGCAGGGCTCACACTACTTCAGAATCATAGGGAGAAGTGACTTCTCTTTTTGAAACTGATAGGGAGAAGTGGTGAGATTTGAAAGAGAAGTGCTCCTTCGCGTGCTGTGCTACAATGTTTGGATTTTACTACAGTATAAAGGGTCATATGTAAATAATGTTCTTTTTATATTGTTCAATTCATATCTGAGTATACAATTAAAGTAACAGTTCAAATTCAAAGTTGTTTAAGTTTAGGTTCTTGTGAGAAACTACCATAAATATCTAGCACTAAAAAAGGTAAAAAAAAATTTAATATACATCAATTACAATTTAATTAAAAACTATCTTGTGTATGAAATTCAGTGTTTCTCATCAAAAGATATACAAAGTTAAGCTGGGCCATAATATATTGATATTAGTATAATAGTCTCAGAGCTGCAGCTCAGAGTTAAGCAACTTTAATTAATATTTTGAAACAATCCATATAAATTATATGGAATTATATACACTTATCAATAAGATGTAACCAAAAGTCTGTTAATGTGTGTGGAAATTTTTTTTTTTCCCCTTTGGGATCAATATTCTTCTGTCAGCTGTTCAATCCATGCGTTCGTAGTCATTATTGTGAAAATACGGATTTCAGTCATAGCTGGTCCGGTTCTGATCCGTAGTTAGAAACGGTCGATGGCAGACGAATGCAAGAAAATTTACAAAAATAAACGATGATTGACTAGCTATTTGGAAAGGAACATGACGTTTTTAATGCAATAAATGGATTTAACATTTACTGGAGGCAACTTTTATCACTTTTAAATGAAGTAACAAACTTATTTTGCTGCTGAAAGTTAGGATGATGTACGTTTTCGAGTAACAAGAACCGGAAGTGCATGACATGATAAAAAGTTGTCTTTTTATTAAATAATTACCTGCTACACACTGTAAAGACAATGCTTCAACCTCTTTTCTTAAGAAAATGAATCGTTTATGTCTAACTTTCTTTAATTATCAATAAAAATTTGATGTTTCATCAACTTGGAAAAAATTGAAAATTCCGATGACAAAAGCGACTGTAAGCGAGTATCGTAAACAACAGGGCGACTTGTTTTCACTTTTGGGGGTTGGGGAAAGCGAAGTGACGATCGGGAAAGCAACTTCTTCGCCCTAGTCGCCTTGTAGCGTGAGCCCTGTTATTGATTTACATCTTGTCAAGATTTGCTCATATTTTTTTCTCAAAACAACATTTTGTTGATTTCTTTCTAAATTGTAAATTATATTGAATTAATTTATTGGCATAATTTATTTCTTTTTGAATTAAAAGGTTCTGTTATTGTGAAGTTATATCTATGTTTGATATTTTTCCTTTTATAAGAAGTTAAACTCAAAATTCTATTGAAACAAATGATTAAAATCTCCATGAAAGAAGGGATAAAAAACTTAACTCTAATTTGCAGATGTTTACCAAAAGTCTATATTAGAAGCAAGTAATACAAATGACAGCAGCTTTTTGTGAGAAATATAATTAGAGCATAACATTTAATTATATATATCTCTTGACTTCATTTTACCTCTCCTTTAGGCTTTCTGCTAGTTCTTCTGCCTTGTCAATGGACTTTAATAGATTCTTTTGTCCTAACAAACTATCATAATATTGCTGTAAGAAAAACACGTTCATGTACATATTACTGACAACCAAATCTTAAAAGTCATATAATACTATTAAGAATTTTACAAGGGTTCGTGACTTCCTCTGAACATTTTGAGGACTGCATACTATATGTGCCTGTCCCAAGCCAAGAGGCCGTATTTCAGTAGGTGTCAATTGTTGCTGTTTATCATAGTTAGTTTTCTATCATTGTTTTCTGCATACTAGTTTTGCATTTGTCATTTCATAGCCTTTAAAAGCTGACCATTTGGTATGGGTTTTGGTCATTGCTGAAGACATTTAGTTGTTAACTTCTGTGCCATTTTGTTTCCAGTGGAGAGTTATCTCATTGGAAATCATACCTCATCTTCTTATTTTTATATTCTCAAACTATGATTGATATGTTCATATAAACTATGAATTACCTGTTAACCAATATTTCAATATTTTTAAATACTTACGATATTTTACCTAAGGAATAGATTGCCTTAGCTGTCTTTGGCAAAACGTATTAGATTTTTAGGTCATTTAATGCTGCTCAACTTTGTACTTTTTTAGGCCTTTTTAACTTTTTTTATTTGAGTATCACTGACATGACTGATGAGTCTTTAGTAGACAAAATGCGCCTCTGGTGTACAAAATTCAAAACCTGGTACATGTATCTACATATATGATGAGTTTGTGTACAGCTGTACAGACTGATGCCCATCAAGTTAAACAAAGGATTGTCTTTAAAGTTATTTAAGAAATGTGCCATCTATTCTACATAAAGTTTTAACCAAGAATGGAAATTAACTCTTCAAATATTTTTGGTTTTTATTGCTTTTTTAAAAATATTTATGTCTTTTTTGTTGTTGAATAATACCTTTTGTTTTTTATACTCTGGCGTTTTTTTAAGAAATGTGACGACATTAAAGTATTTCATGTAAAGGACATAGGCTCTCTCTTCATCTCCTAACATGTCCCCTGTCTCAGCCTCCTTTAGCATCTTATCTGCGGTCTTTACTAAGCTGGAAAAATATTAAAAAAAAGATGAGCATAAAATTATTGACACTTTTCCCTTGGTTAATTTTTCTTTTTTTTTGGAACTTGATCAAGAAATCTATTATAACATGTAGAAGTTTAATTTTTGTTGCAAAAATCTCAATGACATGTGTATATCGTAAACATATTTTGTACAATACTATTACTGACATCAGACTCGGACTTCTCTTGAACTGAATTTTAATGTGCGTATTGTTATGCGTTTACTTTTCTACAATGGCTAGAGGTATAGGGGGAGGGTTGAGATCTCATAAACATGTTTAACCCCGCCGCATTTTTGCGCCTGTCCCAAGTCAGGAGCCTCTAGCCTTTGTTAGTCTTGTATTATTTTTAATTTTAGTTTCTTGTGTACAATATGGAGTTTAGTATGGCGTTCATTATCACTGAACTAGTATATATATATTTGTTTAGGGGCCAGCTGAAGGACGCCTCCGGGTGCGGGGATTTCTCGCTGCATTGAAGACCTGTTGGTGACCTTCTGCTGTTGTCTGTTCTATGGTCAGGTTGTTGTCTCTTTGACACATTCCCCATTTCCATTCTCAATTTTATTAAAAAGGCTATCATATAATGTGCATCATAAGCCTATTTGGCTGGCTGATTATTTTGTATTTTAAAACATGTATTTATATGTATATGCAGGTTGCACTATAATAAATAATTCTTCTTACATTTCTTAAAACGTTTTCTTTTAAATGATGGTATATTAAGTATGTAAATTTGACAGGGTCAATTTTGTGATTTTATTGTTAAATCACTGGCACCATTCTTATTCTTTGTTTTAAACACTATAAATATTTCAGAGCTACAAATGTACAATACAAACATTTTCGAATTAGACGTAGACATCTTTGCTGGTAATTCTGCCAGTTTATTGAGTTCACCAATGGTTTTGGCAATGTATACATCCTTCTTTGTTGCCGGCATTTTGGAGTACTGAAAACTAAATATAATTATCATTCATTTAAATGATTTAGTAGTATAATACATTTTAATAAGGAAGTCAGTGTTTTCTTAAAAAAAAAATCATATTATCTTCACTCCAAAAAAATACTGTGTTTACAAGAGAAAGTATTTTTTGCAGGTTTGGCTAATCCTGATTGGTCGTTGTTTCCAGTCAATATTTTGATTACTTCATGTAGATCTATACTAAAAAATGTTCACTGTCACTGGTCTGCATTTATATGCCAAAGCCTAGGCAAAATACAATATAAGGACATAAGTCTTTTCCACTCTGTGACAAGATGCATATATATTTTAAAGAGCAGCATTGATACAATGTAGGCAAAGGAGATAATTACAGATTGCATTTAGAAATGCAACAGGAATGGACTAAAAAATACTGTTTGAATAATTTTTCTTTAATTCTACCAAGGGTTGGTTCTAAAAATAAACTTTCTTACGTCTATATGTCAAAAACGGCTACTATTGGCACGTATGGAAAAATCAATACTGTTGTTTACAACTGGAAATTGGTAAAAGTATGAGTGTATAGTAAAAATCAGTTACAACTTAAACAAGTTGTTTTAAAGTACAAGTTTGCAAAAGTACAAATTGACATGGATCCCAAGGCATTTCAGAAAGCTCCTGTCTCATTACCAAATAGATATAATCAGGATACAATTAGAGAGGGTGGTAATGGGGGTACCTTCATGACGAACTAGGGTAAAAATTCTTGCCAATTGATGTAAGGATAATTTTTGGTGCATAACGATAAAATGTACACTTTCTTTTAGACGATAAAAAATTGACTTATTTTGACGAATCATGTTAAATTTTTCCCCAAAATGACGGTATAAATGATAATTATTTGAGACCTCTGACGAATCACAATAAGGATAGTTTGACAAATCACGTTAAATTTTAACCAATTTGAAGCTAATGGAAGCTAAAAAAAAGGGTATTACTACATAAGTCATAAGACTGAGAGTTAATTACAAAATGTACAACCAAACAGGCACTTGTTCAAAAAAAAAACCACCTATACATTTGGAGAAAAGTGTCAGTAGTAAACATGTTAAAAATCTAGGAAGAAATCTTATGAAAAAAACATTTACCACAAAACAAGCAACTAGATGTTATATAAGACTTCTTTAGAATTAAGGTATTCTTAGACCATTTTCACTTTTAGAATATTTCACTTCCAGTCACAACATATCCCATAATGCAATGTACAAATTCTTAGACAAAACGAAACTAAACAAAGATATATGCTTTATATATTAATAATAGTGATATCAATTATCAAAGACCAAGATGATATTTTTTATCAGATATTATTTATTTGAAATAAAAAGAAAATGAAATATTCCCTTTCAGTTTCATTCGTTTTTTTTTTATTTGTATTTTATAATAATCATTTCAATATGGTGGAGAAAGGAGGAAACTTTCAGTTTTACATTATTATTTTCATAGTTTTCAATTTAGTTCTGCTTTCAATTTGTAATAAAGCAGACGAAAAAGAAACAAAAAATGGTAAAGACGAGAAATGGAAGAAGAAAAACATTCGTGATTACAGTGAAGCTGATTTAGAACGACTATTTGATCAGTGGGAGGTGACGTGTTATTACTTCCTATTACTTATTGATACTTTATGATGTTTTTCTTCTTCTTCTTCTTCTTCCTGGTACGGGAAAGACTCCGGTGCCGGAGTGTGGAATATCCCGGAACTGTGGCGCTATGTACATGCAAATAGATGTCGAAAATTTTGTTATAATAAAATAAAAATATTTGCCACAGTTCAATTACAATTTAAAATAACATTAGTTGTAGCTTAATGTTAAAGATATTCACATTATGTACAGTGGCTTAAGTACACTAATTAATTAGCCAAACTAGAACCTCCAAATGTTAAGGTGGAGATACCACCTTTGAAGGATTCTAGGGAGGGTGACATGCAAATTGTTTCTGGGAGATCGTTCCAGACAGCAATAGTACTTGGGAAAAAAGATGATTAAAAAGTCTTTATTTGTATATATGTATGTCAAAATTTATGTAGGCCTCTAGTTCGCCTGTCAGATTGTGTCAGGACGTCATTAGTGACTATGACCAACCCCCCATTAATCTTATAAATCAAGACAAGCTTAGCTTTTGTTCTACAGGATTGCAAGTTTTCCCATTTTAGTTTGTTTAACATACAAGTGACAGCGCCTGGTGATCTATCGTTATAGTCATTAAAAACATATCTTGCTGCCTTATGCTGTATCTGCTCAATTTGGTTTATTTGGCTTTGTTTGTAAATCCCAGTCTGGTGAGGAGTACGGTCGGACGCACAAGTGATGTGTACGTAAGGTTTTTAACCTTACGTGTACAATTTTTCATGTTTCTACGTAAAAATCCTAGTGTTTTATTTGCCTTTGAAGTTATATAATTAACCCTTTCGCCGATGAGTCCCGGTTTACCGGGATTCACGCTTCAGACAGCTGACGATGAGTCCCGTTTTACCGGGATCGGAATACCTCTTTTATATTTCCCGCTCAAAACAGTGCAAACACGAGTTATAACCTTTCTTTGTTGAATATCCCCGGATGAAAGTGTAAACATGGCGCTTCCGTTTGTTGAAAACCGTGTCAAAATCAGAGGAAATTAACAGAATTTACTAGAATTTGAAATGAGGGAACATTTTTTTTGAAAGAATATGGAAGAATTGATGCCAAACTAGTATACTTTTTTGACATAAAATGTCGTTTTATGTACAAAACACTTGGAATGGACATCGTTCAGTGAAAGGAATTTGTACAGCCTCATTAAATTTTTCAAAATTTTGCCGTTTTGGGTTAAAAAATTACGATTTTGGGTCAAAGAGCAGAATTTTGAGAATTTTACCTAGATAATGCCGAAAATTTGAAAATTTGAATATTTTTTGAAGAAAAAATTATCAAAACATGAACAAAACTGTGAACATGGTGTTAGTGAATGAAATAAAGACACAAATAACTACAGACAAGTTTTTATTGACATTTATTATGAATATCTCCCACTTGAGTAATAGTAGCCAGGGAAGCCATCGTATCAGAGTAGCTTCTGTCTGGGCAGCTATCGGTGAAAGGGTTAATATGGGGCCCCCAATCAAGATCATTGCTTGTTGTAACTCCTAGATACTTGCTGTCTTTGACAGATTCAAGTACATGGTTATGTAATTTATATTGAAATAAATTAGTTTTCGACTTTTTAGAAATATTTATGACATAGCATTTTTCAGGATTAAATTTCATTTGCCATTCAGATTCCCAATTTTCAAGGCTCGGTACAGGATCATCACGGTTCCTCTTCACCAGACTCATATATTGTGTTATTATCTCTATTGTTTCTGTTGCTGCTTCAAACAGACAGACGAGTTAAAAGAACTTCACGCCTTTAAAAATTAAGAATGCCAGTTTATTTTGCTTTCATGTTGATCTGGCCCCACGTTGATCCGTCCAAGACGATCCGGCCCCATATTTAAAGTCAATCCGGCACCATTTAAAAAATATATTAACAAGAACTGCAAAAGGTGTAAGGTTATAAAGATTGTCAAAAGATGATCGACTTTGAAAAAAAATATAGTGACTATATTCGACTTGGCGTCCATCGTCTTCTGTCGTCATCCGTCGTTGTTAGCTTTTACAAAAATCTTCTCCTCTGAAACCGCTGGGCCAAATTTAACCAAACTTGGCCAAAATCATCATTAGGGTATCTAGTTTAAACCAGATGCTCCGCAGGGCGCAGCTTTATACGACTGCAGAGGTTGAAACCCTGAACAGTTGGGGCAAGTATGGACACAACATTCAAGCTTGATACAGCTCTGAATTCTGATTGTGATTAGATAGTTGACACAGCATAGGTTTCTGACACAGAATGAATGTGGTCTAATGAACTTATTTTTTTTTATTCTTTTGAGCAATACACTATGCTGTTGAATATTAATCCCCTCAAAAAAAATATGGGAAGAAATTTTCTTTTTAATTTCTGAAATCTGAAATGATAAAAATTGTACTGCATGATAATGCAGCCAAGTCACAATTTGTATGAGTAAACCATTATAAGTCAAAGTGTGGCCTTGAACATAAGATAATTTTTAATGTCTTCACATACTTAGTTCATTTAAATTGTAATGGTTACCATGGTTACCTTTCAGGACAATGATGAGGATGAGTTAGAAGAGGATGAACTTCCTGAATGGAAAAGAGAACCACCCAAAATAGATATGTCAAAGTTAGACCCCAGTAAACCAGAAGAAATGATAAAAATGTCAAAGAAAGGAAAAACCCTAATGATGTTTGCAACAGTGTCAGGTAAAAGAGACAACACGAAATATATGTAAAAGAGTAATATACAGTATATACTCTGCGATTGCTGAGAAAATATGAAAGACAAATTCTGGTGGAGAGTTGTCTCATTGGCAATCATACCACATCTTTTTATTTTTTGTATTTATGTTTTCCTACAATGTCTGGTAAACACAACCTTACTGAAATAAATTATATAAAAAAAGACCTACTAAAAAGGGTTCATTTTAAGTAATTTGATTTTACACTTTTTAGGAATGTGGTTTTAGATATTTTTAATAGTGAACCCCTCCATTTATGACAAATTTCTGATTTATAACAAGAATGTTAATATTCATCTGTTTGTCCTTTTATTGATGGGCTTTTAAATTTAATTGGTTATTTCTAAACCACTTATTACAATATAAAAGTTCTTTATGGAGACAATAAAAGAAATATATACTGTAAACCAACTCATTATTGACAATACTTTATTTCCTGTTAAGCCCTTTCTTTCTCATTTTACTGCGATTTAGTTTCTCGATTTTCTGATTAACTTAAAGTAGTTGATTAAGAAGAAAATCTTAGTTAGAGACGATTTATATTCACTTTATGTTTCTACTCAAGAAAGTTCCGAAAATAAATTGCTTACAAAAATAAGTTGGTTAACAGTAAGTTAAAGTTAGGTCCATATATATAATCCAGAGAAAATAAGGAAAATGTGCAGACATTGAAAATGATCTATGTGCTACTGTGTCACACAAAGGGCAAACAAAAATACAAATATCAAAATTATATGTAATACTATATGTTTGGCCCTAACAATAGAACGGAAATATCATAAACAATAAATTGAAGACAATAGTTTTTAGTTTTTATTAGTATGATTGTTTTTTAGTTATGATTTTTAATAGAGTAGAAATCGTTTTTTTAATAATTGCACTTATATTTTTGCAAGTTTATTTTTATCGTTAATTTTCAATATAATTATGTTGAAATAAAGCTACATTTTCGTCTGCTAAGATTAGTTAAAGATAAGAGTTTATTACAGTGTAGAATGTTAATTGTTAATCTTAATTCTTAACGGGATTCCTAAATTTTATAACACCTTTAGTGAGTCAGTCTAGTCATTTAAGAGTTCAAATAATAGTCGTCTGCAAATGCGGCTGTGGCGATTTAATTACTTTGTTATGATCATCTAGTGGAATCAGTGTGAAATTTCATGTCTAATGTTCAGACGTAAACAGATTGTCTTTATCATGCGATAAGTTAACATCGAAAAACAATGTTGTGAAATTGTTATACGAAATGATTGTAAATATTGTAAATATTGGATAAAAACGTTGTTACTAGCAAACTATCGAGTTAGTTATATGTTATGGATATAATAATGCTATTGGTATAACATTATCGTCGAACTCCCAAGTCCCAAATCATCGAACTTTATATGAACGTTTATTCCACTGCAAAATTCAAATCGTCTCCGCAACAAACAATGTCAATGAATGTACTTGTACGAAGACACTATGTTATATGCAAGGAACAGAGACATTTTGTACAGTTTTTCAATGTTGAAAAAATGACAGTTTTAAACCACCTCATTATATATATATATTTTCAAGGCAGCTAAATTCAAGTGCAACATATACATTGAGCTGCAAAAGTTTCTTATCATCTACATCCGATTTCACCTGGATAGTCGCACGCTTGATAAAGCTAGTTAGTCTAGCGAAATATTGCGTTTATTTTCATCATTTTGTAAATATTTTAAACATTCTTATATTTACATACTAAATAGTGTGTTAAAATTACATTGTTAGGCAATCTATAATTTTATTTGTGTAATTGAATTAATCTCTGTACTGATTAATCCACACTCCCATAGATTTGTATGTCATGTGCTGCTATTTATAGGCACTTATATATATATATATATATATATATATATATTTGATATTTAATTTCTTTGTGTTTTAGAAAACCCAAGCGAAAAAGAAACTGAGAAAATTACATCACTGTGGCATACAAGTCTGTTTAATGCTCATATTGATACACAGAGGTGAGCAGAAAATCTTAAATAGTATGGCATACAAGTCTGTTTTATTACAGGTAACGTGTGGGGTTAAACCAGTTTTCATGTGCATTATATGTTTAGTTCATGATCACCAATTCAACACAAAATCTTGTATGTTATTTAAAACACAAGAACATGTCTATCCACATTTCACAAAGTACTAATTGGATGTTCCAACAACCAACAATCAATCAAAAAAGTCCAAAGAAACCATTTACAATGCATGGACACGATATAATGTATCAATATCTTTTGTGTATTATTGAATAGACACCATCTAATTAACCATCGAACATAAATATAAATACAAAATCACAGACAACTACAGTGAGTCTTATAGTTACAATTTTTCTTGATCTGTTTGATATCTTGTGTCATAAGTTAATAAAATGAGGCCCCTCTTTGTGCTCACATAATCACATAATCATTTATTATTTTTTTTAAACAAGATAATCAAATTATCAAAGAAAAGAAATTTATTTACAGCTATAATTTTAATACATTATGTTTCAAATTCACATAAACAAATTGAAAGAAAAGTTACCTTATGAAAGGCAATAATAGTGTACCACTGTTCAATAGTCATGAATCAATTAAGGAAAACCAACCCAGGGTTACAGACCAAAACCAAGTGAAACACATCAACTATAAGAGGACATACTGTGGATTCATTATTATTCGTTGGATACCAATTTTCGTGGATTTCGTGGGTACAAGTGAACCACGAAATTAAATGTTCAACGAATGACATATTTTGTATAGGCTTGTACGCAGACTTTTGGTCAAACAACGAAATTAAATATCCACGAACATGCAAATTTTCACTAATCCACGAAAATTGGTACCCACGAAAATAAATGAATCCACAGTAGTTATACAGCAATGGGAATTTACTAGGGATGGCAACGAGAACTCGAGTACAGTTTTTGTACTTGGATACTCGTTTGCCTGCTATGCATCTTTCCACTTCACATTTACACTCACTTTAGTTCCATTGAAATATCTCTCTCTTAATACTAAATAAAATCAATAAACAACATAAATATGTTTATCCTGAGGATACTTTTTGTTATAGTAGTACCAGCAACATCCTTTCCTTCCAAGGGAATGTTTTCATGTGCAGTGCCGAAATTCAAACCCCGAAGTCGAAAATAAACTGACAACCTCATGGCTAGAAAAAATTTAAAAATCAGACAAACGACAGTGCAAAAAAAAAAAAACACACAGAAAAAGAAAGACTGAGCAACACGAAAAAGCACAAGTAATTTGAAGTCAAAGATTGTTGTTGACAAATTATTAAACAAGTTGTATTATAAAGAATACCAACTCCTCAGGAACAGATGATACATACATTGTCTACTTTGTCAGACTTTATATGCAAATATTTTTTATTTTATTGAAATTTGGTTCATGAACACGCACACAAACAATAATTGCTATTATGATAGGTTATTTGTAGAAACGACTGTCGCTCATTCATTGTTTAATTGACACAAGCTATGTTTGTAGTACGTTTGTCTTTCGTTAATATGTTTGTGAAAGGTAATAACAAAAACAATACATCCCTCACCTAAAATCTAAACTTTTCAATTGACATTTAAGATTCATCCGAGTACTCGTGAGTTCTCAAGTATCATGACCCAGTATCCGAGTATTAAATCTCAGATCTTTTGACATCCCTAGAATTTACACTCGGCAAAACAGTCATTATTTTCCCTACAACCTTTAAGATGACCCTGGGGACATCTGATATAAACAAAGTTATATTTATGTTGACTGATAGTCCTCAGACTACTACATGTATATGATGTTTGTCATCATCTCTTTCCTTTATTAAACAGATATGTACTGGTTAGTAACAGAGTTATCTTTCCTTAATTCAACAGATATGTAGTGGGTAGTAACAGAGTTATATTTATGTTGACGGATGGATCTAAAGCCTGGGAAGTTAAAGATTTTTTAACCCAACAAGAAAGATGTGAAGAGGTTACAATAGAAGGCAAAAGTTATCCAGGGAAAGGACAGGTATACAAGTGTTTATTGTTTATACCTGGCGTCTTATTGTAGGGAGTGTTATCTGGTTTAGTCTATCCATCCAATATCAGGTTAAATAATTTGGGTAAACCTCGCTCCTTATAGTAGAGGAGTCTTATCTGTTTTGGTCTCTTTTGATTTTTGCATCTGTTTGTCTATACCATATCAGGTTAAACAAAATTGGTAAAGGAAGTTATACTATGAAGTTCCTATATTTTAAAGCTAAATGCGCAATTTAAATCATACCTGTACCCCAGTACTAGGTTCAACGCCAATACAACCCTTGTGGGACTTTTATACCAGCAGATGTAGTACTTTAAATCATACCAGTATCACAACACTAGGTTCAACTTAGATACTACCCTTGTGGGACTTTTATACCAGCAGATGTATTACTTTAAATCATATCCGTACCACAGTACAGGGTTCAATGTGGATACTACCGTTGTGGGACTTTAATACCAGCGGATGTAGTACTTTTAATATACCAGTATCACAGTATTTTTTGTATTTTTATAAATTATAAACTTCATCTGAATCACTCAAAACCAAAAGTTAAGAAAGCCAAAGTTGTAAATCCTTCAATCAAATTGAGAAAAGATATTCCTTGTTCCAAGGAAGTTTTGCCGTGTAAATTTCAATTGAACTGTTATAGATTTTCATCTTGTTTTTAGGAACTATAAAAAAAGAAGATGTGGTATGATTGCCAATGAGACAACTCTCCACAAGAGACCAAAATGACACAGAAATTAATAACTATAGGTTACCATATGGCCTTCAACAATGAGCAAAGCCTATACCGCATAGTCAGCTATAAAAGGACCCGAAATGACAATGTAAAACAATTCAAACGAGAAAAACTAAAGGCCTTATTTATGTAAAAACAAATATGTAACACATAAACAAACGACAACCACTGAATTACAGGCTCCTGACTTGGGACAGGCACATACATACATAATGTTTAAACTAGCCAGTTCAAAAACTTTTTCAGAAATTATGTTCAGAATGTCATTCCATAATTTTTTTATATTGTTCAAGTCTGAAACAAAAACAAGCAAGCAGAATTGATGCATGGAAAGATATGTCTTATCACTGCATTGAGCTATCTTATAAACAAAAATTGTACGTCTACTGAAAAAAATAACCAGAATTTAAAAACTTTTACAGTGCTTCTACTTTATGAAATATAATTCACACAAATGTATAAACATAGTGAGTTACATCAAAATAAAATAATTGTTTGTTGTCTTTTGTAGAAATCAGAAGAATCATCAGATAAAAAGAAAAATGTAGACAGTTCTAAAAATAAAATCAAAGATAAATCAAAAAGTGAAAGTGAAAGTAGTAAAAAATCTACAAAAGATAAAGATATTGATGATAACAGAACAGGAAGGAAAAAGACTGAGTTATGAGTTTGTTCGTAAATTTTAAAATTGTCTTCCAAAGAGGAAAAAGGATAATTTTTTTATTTTTTATTTTTGATAGAATTATAAATTCAGCAGGTTTCTGAAACCAACAGCTGGATTTTCTTTGACTCCTGCTTCATTATTTTGTTTGGAGCCTCCACATTATACAAAATATAAGAAGAATTATGTTTTATTAGACAAGTATAAGTAATAATTCATATTACTTGTCAATTTTGTAGCCATTGATTTTTTTCTATTTTTTCTAAATGTTAAATCACTAATTTACACAGTTGTTATTGTGCTGAACATAAAAGCAAAATTTTCCATCTGTTAAACATTATTTAATTATTTAAATAAAGTAGGTTGGGATTTTGTCAAGAAAAAAAATACGTGACAAAGGAAATATTTTCATGTCAAACATGTTATCCCTAAATGACCCCATGTCAAAATGAGCAGTTTATTTCTTCTTCATAAAAGGGAAATTAGAAACTCCTCTATTCGATTTTCGATTCGAATTTGATTATATGAAATCTCTTATATAAACATACATTATGAGTATATATCCTCCCTTGAAAAAAAAAGGCAGCAACAATAAAAAATAATTCAAATTAGCTGACCAATTACTAATTAATTATATTTATCTAGCCAAAGAGGTTTATATCTCATGAAATAAACTTTGTAATATCATGCTAACCAATTACTAACTATTCATATATAAAGAGGTTCATATCTCATGAAACGAAATTTGTAATCTCATGCATGCATTTACAAACATTTATATATAAGACTTTTTATACGACTGCAAAAATTAAAAATTTTTTGGTCGTATATTGGTATCACGTCGTCGTCGTCAGCGTCGTCCGAAGACGGATGGTTTACGGATAATAACTTTAGTATAAGTGAATAGAAATCAATTAAATTTTAACACAATGTTTATAACCACAAAAGGAAGGTTGGGATTGATTTTGGGGGTTATGGTTCCAACGGTTTAGGAAAAAGGGGCCAAAAGGGGCCCAAAACAAGCATTTATCTAGTTTCAGGACAATAAGTTGTGTATAAGTATTTCAATTGCTCCGAAATTGTACCACAATGTTCATACCATTAAGTAGAAGGTTGGGATTTATTTTAAGGGTAATGGGGCAAACAGTCTATGAATAAAGGGGCAAAAAGGGGCCAAAAACAAGCATTTTTGTAGTTTCGGGACAATAACTTATGTATAACTGTATCGATCTCTCTGACATTGTACCACAAGATTTCATATAACGAAGGGAAGGCTTGGATTCAGTTTGGGGTTAATATCCCTTAACATTTAGGAATAAGGGGCCAAAAAAGGGCCAAAAAGAAGCATTTTTCTAGTTTACAGACAATAACTTGTGTTAAAGTGTATGGATCTCTCTGAAATTATACTACAAGTTTTCTTGTAAATTAAATTTGAAGGTGGACATTTCTCGTTTGCTAATATAATAATTACCAGAACAGAAATTAGAATAAATGTGCCAGATCCTTGTCAGTAAAATGTCAATACAGATCTGTATTATTTGTCAATAAATTATAAATGTGATCAGTCATACAATTCTTACCAAAGGCACTTCCTGGTATTGACAGATGATAATGTCTATTTAAAATATGCAGCTTGGTGAAAGTCAAAGTCTTATATTGTTTGTTTACTCATGTTTGTGTCTTATGTTAATTGTCTGATATGTATGCCTTGACTTTGTGTTTAATTTTAATAATCTGACATCATTACATTACCAAGAGTTTTCATATATAAGATGTAAATTGGTTGTTCCATGTGACTAATTTATCACGCGTTAGTGAGAAATATCAAAGAAACTAAAGAAGTTTAGTGACATAAGCATCAGAAAAATGGTTTTATAAACATGTATAAGGTATGTTACCTTGCAGAAGAATATATTTTTTCAATAAAGTTATAAACCTTTAAATGGCATTACTGATTTATTTATATTTATGATATTTGAGATTAAGAATTAACATTGAGTCTCATTTTTGTCGAACCTAAGTCAGTTGAAATATTTGGAGGACTAAAAGTCTACTTAAATAAACATATTTCATGTTTCATATATATTAATATAATATAGCCGTTGAATGAAATAAAAGCTCTTGAAGCATATTTTTCTCAGTTTAAATTGTAACAATTAAGTCTAGGTGTATATGGTACAAAATAATTAAATTTACAAAGTGATTTCTAAGCAGTCTTTTGTCAGTTTGATTGATAAGATGTCCTTATACATATCTGTCTGACAGGGAACCTACTTATTTTGAGTTTAGATTACGAGTTTTCTTTCTGAAATTAGTAAAAATTATATCTTTGTCATTGTTACCTGAAAAAATGATTTTTAGAAAATTATTTAAAGGCAAATGTTTGCATATACAATGTTTTGGTTTGATAAGAAGTGCAATTTCTTTATTAATAATTTTGCTTTTATTTTAAACAAATGCTTTGAAGTATTTTGCCTGTCTTCCCGTAATATTTACACACATGTAAATTAAAAAATACTTGAGGCATTCATAAAATTTCAGGTTCTACACAACAATATTGTAGTAATAGTTACTTATTTTTCTAAGGTTGTCTTTTTTCGGTCTTAATCTTTAGGATGACTTTTACATCTCATAACTTTTCATAAACTTGTAATGTAATACAATGTTTTTGTTTTGAAAGTAATGGACAAGTATCAGTTTACTGTATGTTATAAAGGTGAAGGAAAAAAAATGTTTATATCAGGAACCAAAAGTATCTGTCTTCCCTCGATAATGAAGATTTATCTGTCTTCCCTCGATAATGAAGATTTATCTTTATTGTTAAAATAAACTTGCAGTATTGGCTTTTATCATAAATCTTAAAATTTTAATTAACAAGTATTCTAAACATGGATATGTTTGTCTTTGGACATCAATGTATTTCTTGTTGATTTAAAAAAATCAACCGTTTTTAATAAATCTATTAATAAGTTTATACTTCATAATTTGACTTACTGTTTTACCTGTAATTGGTTATACACACACCTCAGTTTACCTTTAAATCTATTGTAGGTAAGGTGAACACAACAATGCTGTCATATGTTGGCTAATTTGATTGCTTATGTCATAAAATCTTCTGAACTTTTGACATCAAGCTATTTTCTTTGTTTATGTTTGTTTTTATTTCTTGACATTATCCCAGTTAGGTATCTTAACATTTTATTGTTGATCAGAAAACAATTATACTTAAAACTTGGCAAGGAATATTTTATTAAAATTTCAAGGTTAATAAAAGAAATGCAGGCTGTTAAAGTGGCATTAGCTGTCAAAGTCAAGATCACGGCTCAAATTCGTCATATTTGAATTATAATATATATGAACTAAAATCTATATCCAAATTATAAAGAGTCTTAAACTTGAATCTTAGTAAAATTGAGCTTTGGGCCTGTGGATTCAAAATCTTATTGTGAAGACTGAACGTGTTATTAATCGTAAACTGGTTGTTCTAGGGTACAAACTGGATATCTATTTGAATTATGATAGGAGTCAAATTGTGATGGTTTTCTGGCTTAAATATCTTGCAATTTTCTTTGTTAGAATAAAATATATAGTGCTATACTTTTACGACTTTTTGAGTTAGTTTGTTTTGTTGATTTTTTAGAGTATATCAAACTCAAATTTTATCTAAGAAAAAGTACTTTTTGTTGACATATATGAGAAGTAATTATATATAGATTCATTCTGATTTAACCAAATTAGAAAATTATATCTTGAGATTTTTTTTATTAAACTCTGACACTGTTACAATAGAAAGGTCATAACTAACAGCATTATATATAAACATGATGAAATAATATGTGATATCAATATCATAAAGGCATATAGAACAATAGATTAGTCCATATTCTATGCCACCTCAGAAAATACTAAATGTGCAGGTAACAATTTAGTATAACTTCACTTTTAATTGGTCAGTACGCACTTTTAAGGTGTTAAATTAGTAAATCAAACGTTAATAATTCATTTTCAAACATTAAGGATATTTGATAATCCAAAATTATAATTTCCCCCTTATTAATGTCTTGTGTGAAAATTTGAAACTTTTTGCGCTTTTACTAAATAAAAATCCATATCATAAGGCATTATAAATTAGAACGGTTGAGCTTGATGCAGTGTTTTATAAATTAATCTAATAATTTAATTTGATGTGCTTTTAACGCCCTCCGTAGAAATAAAATTATCAGAAAATATATCTTTAAAAAAATATTATAAAAAATTACCAATTTATTTCAAATAATTGTTTCATACCTTTTGTTGCAATTTCTGAATTAAAATAAATATAGCTTTACATGATTGACCAATTCTCCAGTTCACTTGTACGTTTCCCTTTGGAAAGATGAAATTATGTTGAAATAAGCAGTATCCCATAACGATAACCTTGACCATCTTTGACATTCCAAAACTTGATTCCAGTAATGCATATGATGTACCCTAATGGAGTTTATATTCAAGGTTAAAATTTCGCTATTTCAAAGTCAAAACCCAGAAGCAGTTGTAACATTTGCATTTTATTCTTGTATTTGATTGTCAGATGTGTTTAAGATATAAAAAAAATAACAGCAAAAACTAAATATAAACTAGCGAGAAAAAAACCCTCATGAAAATATATCACTTTATAGTATACAGTGACCATATCTAATGATTTGTTATAAGATAGTTTTTGTCACACACAGGGTATTCTATACTTGTCCTTTGTTTTATTGTATAACAGTCTCGTTCTTTGTTCTTTATAAATACAACGGAAAAAGATTTCTATGGTAAAGTGTAGACCTCCATAATATTACATGAGTAAATGGGCTTATGTGTAAAAAAAATCTACAGTTACATTTCTTATTCACTTACCTGAAAATGTCACCCAAAACATGTTGGTTGAAAATTAAAAAAAAAGGTCAAACTATTTTTCCTCTGTTTGAATATTTACAAAATGTTAACCTTGATATTAATTAAAATACATTTTCAATAATCCAGATAGTCATTTAATTGATATGTGAGTAATTTTGGAATACTTGTACATGTATAAGTATGTTTTGTATTTCACTAAGATTGAATGTCGAAAGCCAGATTTGTATAAGATTATAATGCATTTTTGAACAGAAACACCTATGAGTAATTTTACATAAATAATTTGTTTGATAGATTTTATAAAATTATGTTAGTGAGCCTCAAGGTCATGTGATATGTGATCTGTGGTGGGTCACATGACCAGTGATCCATGATGGGTCATGTGATCTGTGATGGGTTACATGACCAGTGATCCATGATGGGTCATGTGTTATGTGATCTATGGTGGGTCACATGACCAGTGATCCATGATGGGTCATGTGTTATGTGATCTATGGTTGGTCACATGACCAGTGATCCATGATGGGACATGTGAAATGTGATCTGTGGTGGGTCACATGACCAGTGATACATGATGGGTCATGTGTTATGTGATCTATGGTGGGTCACATGACCAGTGATCCATGATGGTCATGTGATATGTGATCTATGATGGGTCATGTGATATGTGATCTATAGTGGTTCACATGACCAGTGATCCATGATGGTCATGTGATATGTGATCTATAGTGGGTCACATGACCAGTGATCCATGATAGGTCATGTGTTATGTGATCTATTGTGGGTCACATGACCAGTGATCCATGATGGTCATGTGATATGTGATCTGTGGTGGGTAACATGACCAGTGATCCATGATGGATCATGTGATCAGTGAGTCCTAAAGGCTGTGTGATCATTTGTATGTGATCTTCATAAAATGTTTTATGTTTAGACAATAATAAAATGTTGATCCTTGTGGATTTCTAATGAAATGATTTTCTGGTTTGTTTTAATTTGCAGTTGCATCAGAAAAAAAGACAATAATTTCCCCCTGTTTCAGTGCCAAAAATTTCCATTTAGATTCTGAATTCAGTTTGGTATTAATGATCTTGAGATAGCAGTCATACAACAAAACAAACCAAATAAAAATTGATATTCTTATTTGTTTTTACTTCAAAACAAGACAAGCAGATGTCCCTTCTTATGCTAAAGTCTTTGCAGACAAGCAGTGAAATTACTTGATGGTGTCTTTGGCTATGGTTTAGACATTTGATTAATATGTATATAATGAGAAATAGTATACGTTGTAGAAACAGAAACCCTACAAAACAATAATAAAAATCAGAAAACTCTTAGAGGTTAACAAATGACATACATGTTCAACAAGAAGAATATATCATCAAGCTGTGAATTGCTTAGAATATACACAAAATGAAAAATAAGTCTAGTAAGACTATAAAAGGATTAATCACATTTCTTTATCAAACATAGACAAGCTATTTTGAAACAATGACAAAACGGACACACCAAATGTTTTGGTTTTTTTTGGAAAATTTTTTTTTTTTTTTTTTTTTGTTATAATATTTTATTTGAATTTTACATTTGTTAGAGATACATAAAGTACCGGTACCTTATCCCGGCCTCGTTAACGTTAGTATATAGCATTTCAGTGATAAGGTTAGTATTTGTTAGTGAACAATATATATAGTAATAATGACATACATGCAACTGAATAGAAATAAGATAACATGATATATTATAAATTCTAATTCATGAAATTAATTTAATTTTTGCTGCAACCAGATTATGGAATTTTTCATATTTGCCTTCTTTGTTTATCAATATTTCATGATATTGAAGAAATTCCTTTTTAAAAATTTCAAACACATTAATTTGTTTTGTTTTTTGTTCGGATATATAGTATCCTTTGTATACAGTAAAAAGTATAATTGTAATTAAATCATTAATACTGTAATAACTTGTATCGTTTATTTTGTATCCGTACAAAAGTGATCTAATTGATATTATATGATGTCCTATTTTAAGTTTATCAAGTAATAGTTCCCAAAATGATTTCAGAAATTTGCATGTCAAAAAATAGTGCTCATAATCTTCGATGACATCACAAATATTACATAGCGGAGTTCTAGTTATTTTCCAAGAGAAAAGTAATTGTTTGGTTGGAAAATGTAAAAATATTTACACCATAGATACATAAGTTTATACATCTAATTTGACATGTACTTTACATTCTGTCTACATAATTACATAAGCCACAATAATGACATTTATTAACTCATATATATTGTAGATTCTAGTTTTACGTTGTAAAGGTGCTAATACTAGCAGATCTTTCATCAGCTCCCTTACAAAACAAAAATATACCATCTACGTAAATTGCAACTGTAAAACGGAGAATTCTGTTTATGTTTTAACATATAGCATCTGTGGAATTCAGTACGTGGAAGAAATATTCGGCTAGATAATCATCAATCCCATCACAAGACATCTTCGCTCTGATTTCACTTTGGTAGATAATAAATAAATATTTTATTTTTTAGCACAAACTCATCAACAATAAATGGTTAAGGCTCATGGTATATTAATTACATAGTTGATCATACATAATAAGTATTGCAAATAATGACTATATTAATATGTAATATTATAAACAATGATTATGAATTAGACATATTGACAATTTTATAGAGTTTGTTCTGCTTTACGCAGGTTCAGACTGTCTGAAATGAAAGAGGAAGTCAATTTTAGGATTGTGTATGAATTATTATTTAATAAAAAGATTATATTATTTTTATGTTTTTGAAATTTTGTAGGATCAGCGATTATATTTGAAACTTTTTGGTAAAATATGGCCCTTTTAGTTGAGTATTTTTCACAATGTAAAAGAAAATGTTTTTCATTTTCAATTTGACCAGAATTACATACAGAGCAGTATCTCTCATTTCTGGGAATATTTAGATGTCTCCCTCTTTCAATCATCAGTATATGAGCGCTTATACGGATCTTACATATTGCAGCTCTGTCACTTCTGTTTTTCAATATATCAACATAGGGTGGTCTTCTGCCCATTATGTAGACACTCTCGAAAAAGTTTAACTTTTTTTACTCAAATATATTTGCATTTTGAACTTGCAAACATTGGCCATTAATTATTAGTTTAATGGAATTTAAATTACCTTTAACATAATTAAAGTTATTGATGATATAAGACATTCCAAGTCCATTCAAAAGACTCTTGACCTTTATGACCCAAGGGTTTGAATCTACAGATTTAGTGAATATATCATATGCCAAAGAATTTTCCGAAGAAACTATATGGTTCAGGTAGTTGAATATTGAATATAATATTTTATTTTTCAAGGGAATTCTATTAAGTTCGGCTCGACATTCATCATTAGATGCCTTACAGTGAACCCCTAATATATCTTTGATAAATTTAACATGAAGTTTTTCAAAGGGATCAGAGTCTTTAAAATGTGAATCCACCCCCCAAATTTCACTACAATATGTAAGAATGGGAGTAACAAAACAACCAAACAATTTTTCAAGAAGTCTACATGGGTTGTTGAGACCTATAGTTTTCTTTATCTTATAGTATGCCTTCCTGGCTTTTTCCATTAGAGTATTCACAGCAAGGCAAAAATTGCCATTATACTTTAAAACAATACCCAAGTAACAATAATTTGTAACCGTTTCAAGATATGCATTATCATAGGTAAAATGGTTTAACAATGTCTTGCCATTAAAATTAAATATCATAACTTTTGATTTATCAGTATTAACTTGTAGTTTCCATGATGAACAATATTCATGTAAAATATCAAGAGATTTTTGTAGACCCTCTTTGCTTTCAGAAAGTAAAACAATGTCGTCTGCATATAAAAGAATGTTCAAAGAGGTATCCCCAATGGCAACTGGATCCGTATGTTTTTTTTATCAAGATTACCTACTAGTTCATTTATAAAATAGTTAAAAAGAAGGGGACTCAATACGTCACCTTGTTTAACACCCCTATTTGATAGGAATGGAGGACTCAGCCCATTAGAGAACTTTATTCTACATACTGTATCAGTATACATTGGATAAATAACATTAAACATTTTTTGGGGGATATTATGTTTTATGAGTTTAGAAAATAAACCTAGTCGCCATACGGTATCAAATGCCTTTTTTAAGTCTATGAAGGCAGCAAAAACTTTTTTCTTTTTTTGTCTATATTGATCAGTTATGGTGTTAAGAGTGAATATGTGGTCAGCTGTACGACTTTTCTCTTTAAAACCAATTTGATTTTTACTTATTAAATTTTTGATATCCATAAATTTTACTAAACGTTTATATAAAATTTTTGAAAAGTTTACCCAGGTTGGAACTAATAGATATACCTCTATAGTTCCCTATACCAAATTTGTCCCCTTTCTTATGCAAGAGAACAAGTAAGCTTTCATTCCATATTCTCGGAAATTGACCAGATTCGAACATTCTATTAAAGAGTTTATGAAGTGATTTTTATTAAAACAGGGATTGCATTTTTCAACATTTCATTTGAAATCATGTCGGCTGATGTGCTTTTGCCATTTTTAATTAAACGAATAGCTGTTACTATCTCTTCAATTGTTATCTCTGAACTCAAGTGAGTCAAGTCATCTGTAACATGTGATAAATTAAACTTTTCTTTTAGAGAGTCAAAATCTTTAATAATTTTAGAGTGAAAACTATTGTGGTTTATGTCACAGCTATTCATTTTTTTATAAAACTGGATGAAATCTTCTTGTGGTAAAGATTCGTTTTGTTGGTTATTACTTTTTTGTCTACTTAATTTATTCAAAATGTTCCAAAACATCTTTGGGTCTTTCTCACATGTATAAAGTTCTGAAAATATATCTTTTTTGTTTTTATTTTCTTCATATTTACATAGACGTCTAAGTCTAGATCTGAAAGAATAAAATTTATGTCTGTATTCAGAATTATAGGGATGTTTATTAACTAACTTTTCATAATTTTTTACTGTAACACCAAGTTCACGGCAAGATTCAGAAAACCAGGTTTATACATCTATGAGAAAACCAAGGTCGTCTTTTTGACCTATTTTGATTTTTATTTCTGACTGGGACTTTCTTAACTAGTTTAGCAGACTTGAAAGCATTTTCATATAGTATAGTATTAAATGAATTTACTGCTGATTCAGAGTATTTAAAAGTGGATTTCAAAAACTGTTCAAATTTGTTTTTACTCTCTATACTGTTACTATTTAATGTGTAGAGGTGGATTGCTTCAGGGGTCCATATAAACTTATTTGGGATAGGATCCAGCTGATATTGGTAGATGCAAGCACATTGCGTTTATTTTTTTATCGCATTACAAACAATTTAAACATCTAAATATTGAAATAGTGTGTAAAAATTGCATTGTATGACAATTAATATATTAATATATTTATATGTAAGTGCCTATAGATAGCACCACATGACATACAAATCTATGGGAGTGTGGATTAATCAGTACATAGATTAATTCAATTACACAAATAAAATTATAGATTGCCTAACAATGTAATTTTAACACACTATTTAGTATGTAAATATAAGAATGTTTAAAATATTTACAAAATGATGAAAATAAACCCAATATTTCGCTAGACTAACTAGCTTTATCAAGCGTGCATCTATCCAGGTGAAATCGGATGTAGATGATAAGAAACTTTTGCAGCTCAATGTATATGTTGCACTTGAATTTAGCTGCCTTGAAAATAATACATAATTTGGATGAAGTTCAAGATTTTTACAAAATTGGTAGTTGAAGTTAGCAACGTCCATTGGCCAATATTACAGGATAAAAAGGACGATGCTGTGTACTAAATTATTCTTTATCTTTCCTGTATCTTTTCTCATCTTTTTCGTTAAGTTGTGGAGTTGGTGGATCCAAAAATTTTCTCTTCTCCTTCTCGCCGTGGTGTCCCACTCGGTGTTGACTTCTATGATTTGGAAAGTAACATTATCAAAAGAATGTTTCGTTGAACGAAGATGTCTTGTGAGAGGACAGTTTTTGTTGGTTTTGTACCATGAACGATGGTTATTGAGCCGAATTATAATATATTTATATGTCATATATAATACAGTACTTGTTGTATGTATGTATGTAATGTAATCATTGTGACTTACCCCCCACCCCCCCCCCCCCCCCCCCAAGTCCATATCTCAGATACTATAAGCAATAGGTCTAGTATATTCGGTGTATGGAAGGACTGTAAGGTGTACATGTCCAACTGGCAGGTGTCATCTGACCTTGACCTCATTTTCATGGTTCAGTGGTTATAGTTAGGTTTTGTGTTTTGGTCTGTTTTTCTTATACTGTATGCAATAGGTCTACTATATTTGGTGTATGGAATGATGTTAAGGTGTACATGTCTAGCTGGCAGGTGTCATCTGACCTTGACCTCGTTTTCTTGTATCAGTGGTCAAAGTTAAGTTTTTGAGTTTTGGTCTTTTTTTCTAATACTATATGCAATAGGTCAACTGTATTTGGTGTATGGACATTTTTTATGATCTATATGTCGTCGCGAAGGTTTTATTTGACTTTGACCCATTTTCCCAGTTCATTGCTCAGTATTAAGTTTTTGTGTTTTGGTCTGTTTTTCTTAAACAATAAGCAATAGGTCTATTATATTTGTTGTATTGAAGAATTGTTAGCTGTACATGCCTGCCTGGCATGTTTCATCTGACCTTGACCTCATTTTCATGGTTCATTGGTCAATGTTTAGTTTTCTTGGTTAATGTTAAGTTTATGTGACAGTTGTAATAAAGCTTTATATTTAGGACTATCAACATAATATCAATGATTAGTAAAGAAGGCGAGACATTTCAGTGTGTGCACTCTTGTTAGTTTTCTATGTTGTGTCATGTGTACTATTATTTGTTGGTTTGTCTTTTTCATTTTTAGGCATGGCGTCGTCAGTTTAATTTTGATCTATGCGTTTGACTGTCCCTCTTATCTTTCGTCCCTCTTTTAAAAGCTCTTTAAATGATAAACTGTTGATCAAGGGGGGGGGGGGGGTTGGAGTTCACATTTCTAAGTGTTACATATGTAAACTAGAGGAGCCTGTGACGCTCACCTGATTTATGTTTAAAATTGATGCATGAAATAATGCAACTGTTATATTTTGCTTTAGTTTCATAGATATTAGTCAAAAACTGCATTTTACCCCTACATACTATTTTTAGCCATGGCAGCCATCTTGGTTGGAAGGTGAGGTCATAGGTCACATTTTTTCAACTAGATACCCTAATGATGATTGTGGATAAGTTTGGTCGAATTTGTCATATCTGTTTCAGAGAAGAAGATTACAAAATTTTACAAAAAAAAGTTAAAAATTGACATTAAAGGGCACAAATTCCATAAAGGGACAATTGAAAATTTTTGTAATGTTGACTTATTTGTAGATCTTACTTTGCTGAACATTATTGCTGTTTACAATTTATCTCTATCTATAATAATATTCAAGCTTATAACCAAAAATGGAAAAAAAAAATTAAAATTACCAATTTAGATTTGTCTGAATTTTAGGGGAGATAAATCTTGACCTGATGAACATTTTTACCCCATTGTCAGATTTGCTCTAAATGTTTTGGTTACAGAGATATATGCCAAAAATCTTCATTTTATCCCAATGCTCTATTTTTAGCAATGTCAGCCATCTTGGTAGGCCG
This sequence comes from Mytilus californianus, assembly GCF_021869535.1. Lineage (NCBI taxonomy): Eukaryota > Metazoa > Mollusca > Bivalvia > Mytilida > Mytilidae > Mytilus > Mytilus californianus. The sequence goes on along the minus strand of NW_026262669.1, from coordinate 1,513,045 downwards.
GGTCATCAGACATATTTTTTAAACAAGATGCCCCAATAATGACCAAATTTGGTTAACTTTTGCTCAGTAGTTAGAGATGATTTTAGTAAAATTAAAGAAAGGACGCCAAGTGATGAGAAAAGCTCACCTCGCCCAGCTAAAAAGATGATGTGAATTTTTTTAACATGCAAGTTCACAAGAAAGTCCTAATGGAAATGTGTCACCCTATCCAAGACTCAATATTTCGACTCCAAACACCAGCATGCTTAGCGTAAGAACCAGTATATACCAATTTTAGAGTCTAGTTCCACTTTGCTGTGCTTCAAACACTGACAGGAGTACCGAGGCTGTTTTTAAAAAGTTTAAAAGAGGCTTGGATATAAAATGATGTATGCCATTATAGAATGGCTTAGTGACCCATTTTGTATGTTGCTTGTGAAGTACACTCTACACACAATTTCAGCATTCTAAGACTGATAAAACGCATATGATGATAATGAACTACAAACATGACAGCAAAGATACAGAAGAAACATTAGACCAAGAAATTTATATAAGACTGGAAAGCAAATTTTCTCAGAATAAAAGAAATATTAATATAGTGTAAGTGTGCTGATCACTGCATCTATAACTGTAAGATAATGCTGTTAAAATTGATGAAAAGCTGCAACCCTATCAAGTCACTGAGAAGTGCTACAATGTTTATATATAAGCAGCACATAATCAGTAACAAAAAAGGCTGTTAACTTGTTAATTTTTGACAGCAGTACTTTTAAAAGTTAAAATGTTTACTCCAGATTTTTGAAGAAAATAAGAACTACATAAGAGAAAAAAGAAAACTGCACTTCCATTAGACCAGTACATCAAGCCCTTATAAAGAAATTAACATTCTCTCCCTAATTACTTTACATACAACTCTCAATATTACCCTCATCTACTCAATTTTTCCTTTTTCTCCCTATAGAACATATATCCATACATACCACTCTCATTATTTACCTTCATCCTCCCTCCATTTCTCTCTTATCCATATCAACCTTAACCACCTATATTAGCCTACTCGGTGTGTTAAATATCCCCATGAAAGTGTTAGTTGATGAAAAGATTTTAATCATGAAGTACCAGGCATGGAAGAATGAAAAATTTCAATACTGAAAAGAAGATCTAAACTTTTCATGTTTTTTTTTTTAATATTGAGCTTATTTGGAGTTGTAGTTTTTATTTCAATATTAAATGGTTATCATTATTTTTAAAATTAAGGTAACAGCCAAAGTTACAATAAGCCAAAATGTGTGATGTAAATTTTATTTGAAGAAATTATCCTTGGATAACCATTTTGCAGCCAAAATATATATTTAATTGAAAGGTGTAAAAAATATTTAAAAAAAAATGAAAAAAAATAGTCTAAAGTAAAAATTGCCAAAAGTTTTAAAAATGCCAAATGGTACAAAAGTACCTGTCTGCTAATGTACTAGCCAGCTGGCCTGAGGGTTATCTGGACTTTAAGGTGCTAGTTCACCGAAACAAATGGCCGCAGTGACCACCAGTCTCTTCCTTTCGGAGTACCAATTTTAGAGTCTCTGATTTGACTAAAGCATGACTTATACAGCCAATATGAAAAAACCTGACCCATTTAACAAATTAAAAAAAACCATCCCCAATTAAAATTTAGATAAAAAGTTAAATACACCCCAAATTAAAATATGGATAAAAATTTAAAACATCCCCAATCAAAATTTGAATAAAAGATAAAAACATCCCCAATAAAAATTTGATTAAAAGATAAAAACATCCCAAATTAAAATTTGAATAAAAGATAAAAACATCCCCAATTAAAATTTGAATAAAAGATAAAAACATCCCCAATTAAAATTTAGATAAAAAGTTAAAAACACCCCCAATTAAAATATGGATAAAAATTTAAAACATCCCCAATTAAAATTTGAATAAAAGATAAAAACATTTCCAATTAAAATTTAGATAAAAAGTTTAAAACATCCCCAATTAAAATTTGAATAAAAGATAAAAACATCCCCAATAAAAATTTGATTAAAAGATAAAAACATCCCCAATTAAAATATGGATAAAAAGATAAAAACATCCCCAATTAAAATTTGAATAAAAGATAAAAACATCCCCAATTAAAATTTGAATAAAAGAACATCCCCAATTAAAATTTGAATAAAAGATAAAAATATTCCCAATTAAAATTTGAATAAAAGATAAAAACATCCCCAATAAAAATTTGATTAAAAGATAAAAACATCCCCAATTAAAATATGGATAAAAAGATAAAAACATCCCCAATAAAAATTTGAATAAAAGATAAAAACATCCCCAATTAAAATATGGATAAAAAGATAAAAACATCCCCAATAAAAATTTGAATAAAAGATTAAAATATCCCCAATAAAAATTTGAATAAAAGATAAAAACATCCCCAATTAAAATTTGAATAAAAGATAAAAACATCCCCAATTAAAATTTGAATAAAAGATAAAAACATCCCCAATAAAAATTTGATTAAAAGATAAAAACATCCCCAATTAAAATATGGATAAAAAGATAAAAGCATCCCCAATAAAAATTTGAATAAAAGATAAAAATATCCCCAATTAAAATTTGAATAAAAGATAAAAACATCCCCAATTAAAATTTGAATAAAAGATAAAAACATCCCCAATTAAAATTTGAATAAAAGATAAAAACATCCCCATTAAAAATTTGATTAAAAGATAAAAACATCCCCAATTAAAATATGGATAAAAAGATAAAAACATCCCCAATAAAAATTTGAATAAAAGATAAAAACATCCCCAATTAAAATATGGATAAAAAGATAAAAACGGTCGCAGTCTGACCAAGTCACCCTTGGTCACGGTCCAACTGAGTGATCGATCTCACTCAGTTCATGCATGGTACTATGGAAAAGGTTTAGACCGCGACTTGGGTCGCAGTCTGACCAAGTCACCCTTGGTCTGACGGTCAGGGTCCAACTGAGTGATCTATCTCCCTCAGTTCATACCAGTATTAGCAGATACTTGATATATATGGCGGGGACGTTACTATACCTAAATGGGAGGTATAGTATCTGTGAACCCTAAACACAGATGGCGACTTAACTTCCCATACATGTAATCAAATATCCAATGCTATTACTGATAAGTTATATTATGTTTATAAAATAACTAATGAAAAACCTACCACAACAATAAGATAAAAACATTGCATCCAAGTTTCCTGTGGCAAGAAGTGAAATATTTTTTTTATACAAGTTCAAATGTACTAAGTAGTCCAGTTTTAGTTGGTTTCCTTGAACGTTTTCAAAAGGCTCCAAGAAGATGTCACCTTTTGGGTAAATACAATGTGACAGTAACTCAACAATAGAGTAAAACCAAAAAAAAGCTATGAAAATGTCAAAGTACAGTCTTTCCTAATAAACGATAATAACTAATGGTATCTTATTCTTTTTGCCTTGCAAGTCTTTGCATGAAAAATGTCACATTTATGTCATACAAATGCTAGTCAGATTACCTCCACATAGCTTTGAAATAACTATCAAATGTTGATTATTGTCTAATGACAATGTACCTTCATTTTAAAGGTATACTGTGCATAAAACATAACAGGTCCTGATATTCTTGATATGAGGTTACACAAGGGTCAGATGACAGACAGTGTTATTACTATATACTAGTAGTACAAATTAGTAGGTACTTATTTCATGATGTAGGTGTTAAAAACTATAGGTCACTGTAAGCAAGTTATAAGAGGCGCCAATATAACAAAACATGATACAATTTCAAATGCAGAAACCATTATGGCCTGATCTATGTAAAAAAAACAAGCGAAAAAAACCAACTTGAAATGATTACCATTGAATTAAAAGTGAACCTCAAAATCGACAGGAATCGCCATACCCCAAAACATAATTCAGCAGATGGAGAGTTGTCTCATTGGCACTCATACCACATCTTCTTATATCTATAGAATCACTATACCCTAAAATATTATTCTGAAGGGATAAATATAACCTGAAATATTATTACAAGCAAATACCAGCTTTTAGTCTTGTGTGGTCTGACCCAGCCAGGGATTTAAACTCAAAACTCTTCCTCACAAAATAACTGAAACAAGATTATTTCTAAAAAGCGGAACAAAATATTATTTAAATAATAATAATATTTTAAAGAAACATAAAAAAGTTCAAATAAATGTTATTTATTAAAATGAGAAATGATTTATGTAGCAATCAACTTATATAATACTGCTACTTAAGACATAAGAATATGGCAATATTGAAAAAAAATACACCCTGCTTTAAAAAAAACTCATACATTGTAGGGAAGAATCATTGGTGTTTAATTGTTACAGAAATTTCAACTTTACAATTGTTATGAACTAGCAAACAGGGAAATTAGGTCATTTTATTCCACTTGATAATAGTAAATAGGAAAACAAATAATAATATATTACATTTTTAGTGACCACTAAACATACAAGTAAAACAATACTAGCATTCTATAAAATATACCATTCCTTCTAATGCATTATGAAATACTATTTGACATTTCTTTTAAACTATTGCAAAAGAATTCACTTACTAAAATCAAGAGGAGCAATGTTCAATTTCATGGACAGGGTTTTAAATATTATTTTAAAGCTAAGAAAAAATTTACGAAGTCACAGGATTTACCATTAAATTTAAAAACAAGTTAAATCTTCTTTTCTACAAAAAACAAGAGTTGTCTCCTATTTGCATTAGCCTTATCATGAAATACTGTTACCAAAAGTACCTACAAATATGGGAGATAACTCATTAAACTTAAAATGAAGTCATAATTGGGAGGAAGGGGCGTTATATATCAGATAATATTGAGAATGGAAGCACTTTTGTAGATGATGACGACGTAAATATAATTTGAAATCCCAATGTCAGACCAATCCACTTAATGCATTATCTGTGCCAATGCTTATACAACTGATTACCAATTAACATTGGCCTACCACTAATCGGTCCCCTTGAACTGACCTAATCACAAACTAATACATGATAACTAAGAAAAATTTTCAAAGTCAATAGACCATGAATAAGGGGGCGGAGCCAAATTATCTCCATGGAAATGAGATATGGCAATGCTTAAACAACTACATATCAAATATCATTGACCTACCACTTGTTGTTCCCCATAAACTGACCTAATCACAAACTAATACATGTAAAATAAGCAAAAGTTTTCGAAGTCAATAGACCATGACTGAGGGGGCAGGGCCAAATAATCTCGATGGAAATTAGATGTGCCAATGCTTATACAACTGCATACCAAATATGATTGACATACCACTTGTGGTTCACCATAAACTAGACCTAATCACAAACTAATACATTGTTGACGTCATTGCCGCCGTTGACGCCGGAAACAGCATACCTATGTCTTGCTTTTTGACTCCGTCAAGTCAAGACAAAAAGTACCTACAAATATGGGAGATAACTCATTAAACTCTAGGAGTAGTTATCTGGAATAGCTGTGAATTGGATGGAGAGTTGTCTCATTGTCACCAATTTCACATCTTCTTATATCTATATACCTATAATAGGATGGTAGAGTGTAAGGGCAGGAGTAAAACAATATGCCCCCCCCCCCCCCCCCCCCCAACTGAAAGGGCATAAAAATAGATTTAAACCAATGGCAGCTGATTGTTCTCACAAGTCACATCAAAGTCTTACATTAAACACCTAGTACATGTATTAACTAAGACCATTTAGGGGGGAACTGTAGGCCTATGAAATTTGAATGTAATCAACATATCTGGTTTAAGAGAATAAATCTTTACAACTGGCTCTCCCCCCTCTTTCTGTCTCTCTTTAAACATAATTGTATTACTACATATTTTTTTGTCAATAAGTGTTTCCAAGTTCCTCAGATCAACAGAATCCATTCTTCTGCTTCAGTTGATTTCTAAATTAACAAGCACGCTTTGTCTACAAATAGAAAATAAAATTTCATTCAAAACGAACTAAAATTCACAAAATAATATATATAATGTTGATGTCAGAAGATATTTACATTTTATCCATATATGGGGTAACCAGGAGACAGAGGCTAAAGAAATTCTTCATATAAAGCAGTTCAGAATTGTATTAGATCTTATGGCATCTTAAGTATGAAATGCCACCATTGTACTTACATTTTAAAATTTGTTTAAAATAAACATGTCAATATTTTCCATGGATTAAAAATTTTCATTTAACCAAATATTTGATGGATAAGGACAATATGCCTTCAAACTAGTTTAACCCTGCCACACTCTGTATGTGCCTGTAATTCAGTGGTTAATGTTTGTTGCTGTGTTACATATTTGTTTTGTTCATTATTTTGGACATGAATTAGGCAGTTTGTTTTCTCGATTGAATTTTTTTACAATTTTCATTTTTTGGCCCATTTATATCTGACTATGCAGTATGGGTTTTACTCATTTTTGAAGGCAGAATTGTGACCTATAGCTGTTAATTTATATGTCATTTGGTTTCTTGTGGAGAGTTTTCAAAATTGCAATCATACCACATCTTCATATTTTTATATCTGTAATTAGGTATTGTATTATTATAGAAGCAATAAACTAGAACTGTTCATTATCTTTAATGTTACCTTATATGAAACAAGGATTTAATGTTACCGTCAACATACATACCTTAAAGTTGGTATTATTTTACATCCAGGTCCTACTTTCCTTTGATTTTCCTTCAGTAAATCATTTACGTGTTTTCAAAATATCCAGGATAACTGAAAAAAAATTGAATCCATCAACTGTGATAGTTTTAAACACTTATTGAAGGCCTGTATGTTGACCAATAGTTGTTAACTTATATATCTTTTAGTCTCTGGTGGAGTCAGTTGTCTCATTGGCAATTATACCACATCTTATTTCGATATCTATACATGTATATGGAATTTAGTCAATTAATCAACATCTAATCATAGCAGTTAATACAGATAAATTAGATACAATATTGCTAAAGTGACATATAGGTCCAATGGGCCAGATGTAAATATCAAATTGCTATGTATATACATGTAATTGTTTAGATGTATGTTATGATACACATGTCACTATAATAAATAATAACTTATAACTTACTAATACATAATATTTTATCTAATAAATATACATGTATATTAACATAGCATAATAATACTTCTTAATTTACTAGGCTAATTCTCGTGAATTTTTATAGTTTTTTTATTTTTAGTTTATGCATGATTTTTTTTTCAACCTATGAATTCTTATTTGTAATACATATTTTGGTCATAACTGTTAATTGTGACCTGTGAAGCAGGAACTGTGTACCCTTCCTATTCTTTCAGGAGCACCATTGTTAAAATTCTCCATTTTGTTGGGTTGATATTAGGGGTCATCCATAATTGTCAACCATTTTCCAAAGTGTACAAAACATACACTTTTTCAGACCCCCTACCCTCCCTTAAAAAGTGTACATCAACCATTTTCAGATTTCAAGACAAGATTCAATCGTTCTTAAAAAAAATTAAGATCCTGTCTATTATAGTTTAGTTTAATATAGAAATTTGTATTGAAAATAAACTGAAACATATCTGACTGTTTTATTTGATAAATAAAAAAAAGCGTACTTTAAAAATGTTGATTTTTTAACCCCCTCCCCCCAAGTGTATGTTTTGTACACTTTGGAAAATGGTTGACAATTATGGATGACCCTTTACTCAATCTGGTTTTCTGGTTAGTGTCAGATTGCTCCCTTAGAAATTTATCCCTTTTCTACACTAAAACAGAATATCAATGAATATTTTTGGTGCCCCATGTTAATTATCTTGTGGACTTATGTAATACTATATCCAGACGTGAATTTATACATCAAAATCATAACTACTCAAATGAAATGACTATACATCTACTATATGTACCTTATGCATATTTACCTTGTCTTTTGAATGTTAAAGCTTCATGCAGATCTGGTTGTGATGTTCCTCATCTGGGAGATTAATCAGTATATAATCATTCTTCCTTTTTACAAGGATAGGTTGTTGGCATATCTCTCAATCCCAAACCTGGAGAACCAGAGACAAGTTTTATTTCCTTTAGATCAATTGCAGACCAAGGCTGACGAGTCAAATCTACCAAAAATTTCATATCAGAGTTTTCTTCTCCTAGACATCCTTTCAAGGCTGATGACCATCATTCAGCCGGCTATTTAACCCATAACTGGGGCAAGGTTGATGAGTGCTAGGGATGTCCGCACGTTGATCGGCCTACACACTTCATCTCTAGGGTCCTTGCTACTCCGAGATCCTCTACAGTTAAGCCTAGGACACTAGATCCTAGTTACCATGTGCTGTCACGGGGAGGCACTGTAGAAGTCTTGTTAGTGTAGAGGCTATGTACTGGAAGGAAAGACTTACGCACTCAGCTTTCTTTTCACCTATGAATATAAGCTATCCAGCGGCAGTGTAAGAGTCTATGACTCCCAACCACACTAGACGCATACACAAACCTGTGGTAACACCACCAGCACACAAAAAAAAAGGGGTCATTATTTCAAATTTAGAAAAAAGGTTATTTATTTAAATTTAGAAAAAGAAATGGTTATTTATTCAAATTTAAAAAAAGAAATGGTTATTTATTCAAATTTAATAAAAACGAAGGTTTATTTATTTATAATTTTAAAAAAGGAATGATTATTTATTTAAATTTGAAAAAGGAAGGTTTATTTATTTAAATTTAGAAAAAGGAATGGTTATTTATCTAAAAACTATAAAAGGAATTATTTATTTAAAATCCAGAAAAGAAAGTGTTATTTATTTTAATCCAGAAAAGAAAGTGTTATTTATTTTAATTCAGAAAAGGGAAGTGTTCATTATTTTGAAATTTATAATGCATTTCATCCAAAAGTACAGGGTTATTTGTACTTCACAAACTTTAAAGCAACTAAACAGTATCAGAACAGTGTGAAATTACAACACCAACACATTACTTACTTCCCCTCCTTACCCAGCAACTTCATCTCTATTACACTAGGCCATGGGGTAGCCCTCCCCGACCTCCAAGCCCTTAAATACACTGGACTCTCATGGGTTAACCCTCCCCAACCCCAAGCCCTTAAAAACAAGTCCCTGGATTCCCATGGGGTAACCCTCCCTGACACCAAACCCTTAAAAAAAGTCCCTGGACTCCCATGGGGTAACCCTCCCTGACACCAAACCCTTAAAAAAAAGTCCCTGGACTCCCATGGGGTAACACTCCCAGACCCCCAATCCCTTAAAACAAGTCCCTGGACTCCCATGGGGTAACCCTTCCCGACCCCCATCCCTTAAAAACAAGTCCCTGGACTCCCATGGGGTAACCCTCCCCGACCCCAATCCCTTAAAAACAAGTCCCTGGACTCCCATGGGGTAACCCTCCCCGACCCCCATCCCTTAAAAACAAGATCCTGGACTCCCATGGGGTAATCCTCCTTGACCCCCAATCCCATAAAAACAAGTCCCTGGACTCCCATGGGGTAACCCTCCCTGACCCCCAAGCCCTTAAAAACAAGTCCCTGGACCCCCATGCCCTTAAAAATAAGTCCCTGGACTTGTTTTGGGTTAACTATCCTCTACCCCCTTGCCCTTAAATACAAGTGCCTGGAGTCTCACTCTCCCTTTCATCAGACCCCTAGGCTTCTCCTCCAAGACCTCTGAGCTCTTAAATTCCAGTTCCTGGACGTTGCCTCATTCCACCCAACCTGCTCCAAAGCTGAGTCCCAGGTCAACTATATATAAAGCTGTTGCTATGTGGGGCGAGGGGATAATTAAAGAAAACGAAGAAGAAAACATCAGCAAGCCAGTATAAACTTTACCTTTTATTCTATCCATACAGTGTTAATGGTTGTGGGTATCATGCTAAGTGAACGTGCTTGGGTATTGTGATTGGGTATGGTGATTGGGTATTGTGATTAGGTATCGTGATGGGGTATAGTGATTGGGTATGGTGATTGGGTATGGTAATTGGGTATGGTGATTGGGTATTGTGATGGGGTATAGTGATTGGGTATCGTGATTGGGTTTTGTGATTGGGTTTTGTGATTGGGTTTCATGTCTAGTTTATAGATAATGTTCTACTGACTTGCTAGTGTTCAATTTTTAAACATTTTAAAAAAAAGTAAGTAATGTATTCATGTTGCAATCATACCCTTTAATAATGCAGTATTGTTAAATTCAAGTTGTTGGAAGTCCAAATCTCAGTGAAACACTGAAAATTAAAATTTTCAAACTAATTTAGTTATTGTGAGCTAAATTTTGATATCTAAATTTAGGAAATGGAATGGTTATTTATTCAAATTTGGAAAAAATGAACAGTTATTTATTTTAATTCAGAAAAAGATAATTACTTAGTTATGTCTTTAAAAAAGCATTTTTACTCTTTATCAACAATTACATGGATATATTTTAATGCTTCTTTAATAAATTTTAGTGATTTGTTTGAAATTTAATAAAAAAAAAATTAAAAATTGCCAAATTTTGTTTGAAATCTAACAAATTTTGTTTTTATCGTTAAAATTAAATAAATTTTGGTGATTTTGTTTAAAATTTAATAAATTTTGATGTTTTTACTCAAAATATTTAAAAGGAAAGTTCCCGTGAAAATAATGTATCCATTACTTCCATCACGACATAATTCAATTCCACCTTCCCATGAAAATAATGTATCCATTACTTCATCACGATATAATTCAATTCCGCCTTCCCATGAAAATAATGTATCCATTACTTCATCACGATATAATTCAATTCCGCCTTCCCATGAAAATAATGTATCCATTACTTCCATCACGATATAATTCAATTCCGCCTTCCCATGAAAATAATGTATCCATTACTTCCATCACGATATAATTCAATTCCGCCTTCCCATGAAAATAATGTATCCATTACTTCATCACGTTTTCATCAAAATCCTGATGATGTTCTGTGTTTCTCAACCACTATCCAGTCTATCAGAAACATTCTGAAATTAAACTGAAGAAAGGATTAAAATACCTGAAAAAAAACTATTAATTATTATACATATTTATTACAGTGTTTTTTTTTTTTTTTTTTTTTTTTTAAATTTTTTTTTTTTTTTTTTTTTTTATATAAAAGTAGAATGTTTGTCACCATCAAATTATCAGAGACCATCTTTCCAACACATTACTTCAAATTAAAATTAAATATATTGCAGGTTACTTTTGATATTAATTAACAAACATGAAATAATAAAAACGAATTTTATGTTATTTTTTATCACAAATCTGCAATGTTTTGTGTTTGAATCAGTCCCAATAAAAAATCTCAATGAAATGTTACTTTCAGCTTTCAGGGAAAAAACTACTGACCAAAATATTAAAAAAGTATAGACTTGCATAAAATACCAAGTAATGTGAGGAAACCAATCGTATGCAGGAAAAGCTCAGTTGTAGTGACATTTATTCTCAGTATTACTAGTGACAGATAAGTACTGAAACTTGTACTAACAAGAGATCTAAACACCTCTACAAATATAACCTTCACTGGACAATTGTAAGTTCTAAAATAAAACAAGTATGGATGCATGCAGCCAGATAAAGCAGAGGTATCTACTGCACCAACTGTAGGGAAAAATGATTTTTTACCAGTGTATATGTCATTATGTTTTACTTTACTGTACTGTCAACTCCAAGAACTTTTTTTGTTGGTGACTGTCATATTTCTTTGCTTGTGTGATTTTTTTGTGTGTGAATTTTTTGTGTGTGAATTCGTTGTGTGTGAATTTTTAGTGTGTGAATTTTTTGTGTGTGAATTCGTTGTGTGTGAATTTTTAGTGTGTGAATTTTTTGTGTGTGAATTTTTAGTGTGTGAATTTTTAAGTCAGTTGTGTTGTATGTTTACACAATTTTGGCTCCTCCGTCGTAATTATTGTAATGTTAACCAATTATGTCAATAAAAAAAAAAATGTAAGGCAAACACCACTGGTTTTCAATTTGTTTAGGTTGTCATCATGGAGTGGACCATTTGACTTAACCAGGTTTTATAGATTCCCCCTTTTTGAATTTACCATGAAGTCTATGTAAATAGATATGGCACTATGGGATGATTTTTAAGGTCATATTCAAAGAGGATACCCTCAAGGTTGATCAAGGATGTCAAGGTCAGAGTCATGCCCTTCAGAACGATGTTCATAATACATCTATACTAAAAAAAATACCTATAAATAACTGGTCTGAAGAAAAAGTTATGAAAATTAAAAAAAAAAAAAATTATGAAAGCTAAAGACAAAACAAAAATTGAATAAATTCATTAATATTGACTTTAAAATCTACTGGAACAGTTATACATTTAATCTGACTCTAAATTTGACATTAACCAATTTTTCTTTAAATAGTAAATTTTTCCTAGCTCAGAAATACCAAACTGTTCTGAAAATTACTAGAATTATAAACATTCCTAAATAACTTCCCTCCACAGAACAGTACACAATACCCTTAAGATATCTGTCTCTCTGCTCTCTATTATTATCTCATTCATACATTCATTCACACATCTTCCAGACAACCTATTTAGGAAGTATCATGTTAGTTATCCCACCCAGGTTAGTTCTTGATACTTTGTGAATAAAATGGTTTTATATTGATGTACTAGACATGGAGGGATGATTAAACAAGAAGTTTCATTTACCAGGTTTCCAGGTGTAAGGTGCATTAAGAGCTAATTAAGAAAGGTGTCATTTTATTTTACATTTTACAAAATAGTTTAGAAAAAATCCAAAAAAAATAAGTCATGTTTATCAAAAAGAAAAAGATATTGTAAGATGGCAACGATAACTGGGAGAACATAAACATCTGACCTTTCTAAACCTTATCTCTAAGACCTTGGGATTTTGAGACTTTTCTGATCTCAATCATTTACTGATTCATTTCAGTTGTACATTGTCACTACATCTTCTATATAGTTTTTTTTTCCACAAAACAGATCTCGTCTTGCTGATAATTTGTAAATTCTTTTAAAATTTCTCTCTCTCTATAATATAGTTTTTATTCTATCTCTCTATAATATAGTTTTTATTCTATCTCTCTATAATTATATAGTTTTTATTCTATCTCTCTATAATATAGTTTTTATTCTATCTCTCTATAATATAGTTTTTATTCTATCTCTCTATAATTATATAGTTTTTATTCTATCTCTCTATAATATAGTTTTTATTCTATCTCTCTATAATATAGTTTTTATTCTATCTCTCTATAATATAGTTTTTATTCTATCTCTTTATAATATAGTTTTTATTCTATCTCTCTATAATATAGTTTTTATTCTATCTATTTATAATTTATAGTTTATTCTATCTATTTATAATTCATAGTTTTTTGTATCTATAAATAGTATATGTCCAAAATATGGTAAAAAAAAAAGGTCATTAAAAGGGAAACAACACCAAAAAATGTTGACTGACAAAGATTGATGATCGGTACCAAATTTCTGCTGTGATTTTTTTTTCAAAGTCTGATCCATATCAAATTTGAAGGTGTGCGTAACTGATAAAGTCAGGTGTGTTGAGTTCAATGATGATGTCATGTGATAATTACAAGTTTTACCTTGGGTATAGTGAAATCCCGAATTCGCACCGAAATGACTAGTGATTCCGAATGTTTTTGCTGTACAAAATTAATACTCTATTTCTATGATTACTGTACATATGAAGGTCTCTGATATCCTAATGATGATAACATACTACAACAACATTATACATCTACCTTTGGTAACATACAATGTCTGACTTAAAAATTGTATTAAACAATCATGCTTTTATTTACACATATATACATATATATACAAAGAAAGTAAGGGTAGAGTACTTGGGTAGAGGGGGGGGGGGGGACTCAGGGAGTAAGACTAAGGGCAGGTTTACTTCTATCTTTTTATAGTTTTCATTTTTGCCAGAGAATTCCTAACCTGTTATGACCTATTAAAAGACCAAACCGTCAATGAAGTGTTCAAGATACAATCATCACTAAAACATCACCCAACCAATCAATCAATACCATCAGTCATTCATTTATTACTTGTCAGGTAATTTGGGGGCAACTGGCCAAAAGTGACAAAACTTAACAAAAATACAAATTTGAACCTACTCTTCTCAACGACACACAATACTAAGCTGAAACATCCGACACCTCAAATTGTACCCTCTAAAAGTCCTCCAAAAACCATTCAGACCATGACTCTCCATGAAATGCCTCCTGAACCAAACTCTCCTCATAGCTGCTCTGCCATCCTCATCCCAAATCACAACTCTATCCTGCTCACTAGTAAAGACCTCGTCATCCTCTAGAGACAGCTCCTCCACATCACTTACACCTTCTTCTAAATCCAAAGGACCACAGCAAGGTAAAACCCTGGAGATTACATACTGCATCTGCAGATTTCGACCCTCACTTTCCAAGTTTGCGCCAAACATCTGCAGAGTCTCATCATCACTCTCCAACCTGTGTCTTACCTCACCACAATCCTCGGATAGGGCCTCCACCTCCTCTGAAACCTCAAGAACTCTCCTCTCCAAATCCTCCCAAAACTCATCAGCCTGCTGCTGCTCCTGTTCCCAGGTTGAGAAAAGGTCAGCATCATCTGTGTCGAAGACCAACTCATGTCCCTCTACCTCCTCAAACACCGCTGTATCATTTTCAACAGTGTCATCCAAAGTAGAAATGACTTCTACCTCAAATGGCATTGCTGAAAACAATGCAACACGGGGTGCTTCCACCAAACACTGCTCGGGGTCAGCAGCCCTTGGTAGCTCAGGAGACTCTACCACAGGGGAAGGAACATGCTCATCACGACACAAACCTTGAACCTGGGGTGAACTACTCTCTGGCTCAACACATGGTCTAACCGAGGGACCATACGGACACAGACCTACTAAGTCGACGAGCTCTCTCACCATACATAGTATACCAATCATTTTTCTTGCTTTTTTTGTCGTTTTGTCTGAAAATACAGAAAAGTAAAATGATCTTAGTTATGCTTGTTAATTAATAGACAACAATACGTTACAATAAAATGCTTCGCTGAGCACAGCCTGATACGACCCCAGTAGTCGAACCCTGAACAGTTGGTGCAAGTTTGGACACAACATTAAAGCTTGATACTGTCTGAATTTGGATTGTGATCAAATTTTTGAAATAATATAGGTTTCTAACAAAAAATAAATGTGGTGAAAGATCTTTAAAAATTTGAAATGGGTAGAAACATTTGTATTTATTTTCAATTGAAGATTTCTTGCTATTGTGCAATACTGTGCAATTGAAGATTTATTGCTTTGGTGCAATATTGTGCTATTGCACAATAGTGTGAAATAGAAGATTTCTTGCTATTGCACAATACTGTGCAATTTAAGATTTCTTGCTAATGCATAAGTTATATATATATAGCACGCCTTTTACGAATTAACTTATTTAAATCACGAAAAGCGTAGCTTTGAGTGGATTAAATATGTTAATGAGTAAGGCGTTTCTATATATGATTTGTATCATTAATGGGCTATGATACATGTTAAAGGTTAAACCCTAAACAATAAAACTTTTCTGCACTTTTAGATATCATACGTCAATAAAATAAAATTTATTCTATGATTATTTGCCATCAAAACATAAAAAAAGACTTGTAGTTTCAAAGGACGTTGTGATAAAAAGGAAACATATCCCTAATACCAATTATGAAGGTAAATCAAAATGTTCTTTCATTCCCCAAAACTGGGGAAGATCAGTTAATTGATTGTGTGTTGAATTCACGTAAGGTCCAGGGACAAATGTTTGAAGCTTGTTCAATATACGAAAATAGAATTTAATGTGGGGGGGGGGTATGTTTTCTATTCTTCTAAAAAGATATTCTGATCCTCAATTTGATGAAAAGTTTTTTTTATTCTGGTCAAGCAGATGACAAAAAAAATAAAATTCTGAATCCAGATTTTCCCCATAACTTATAGTGTTAAATATTGAAACTAGAGGCTCTAAAGAGCCTATGTCGCTCACCTTGGTCTATGCGCAAGCAGCATATTAAACAAAGGACACAAATTATAAACGAGAATAAAATTCATGATAAAATTGTGTTTTGGTCATGATGATGTGTTTGTCAATCTTACTTTACTGAACATTCTTGCTGTTTACAATTTTCTTTATCTATAAGGAACTTTGCTCAGAAGTTTCATAGGAAAACATTTTGTAAAAGTTTACCAAAATTTACATAATTTACGAAATTGTTTAAAATTTACTATAAAGAGCAATAACTCCTTCAGGGGTCAATTGACCATTTTGGTCGTTGACTTTTTTGTAGATCTTACTTTGCTTTAGGGATCATAGATTTATTCTTACGAGGAAGCTCCGAGCATGCTCGGAGGATGCTCAGAGCTTTTTAAGTAGGCTCTTCTCAGTTATTAATGTGACAATAATTATCATGATCCATTAAGATGTCAATCAAATCTACACCACTTCTATGATAAGGAAAGTAGAGCATTATAGAGGAAGCTCCATAAACACCTGTGTAAACATCTGGTCTATTCAAATACATTTTACATGAAATTTTACAAAACTATAAAATAGATTAGAAATTCTTCAACTGTGCTGTGTAATGCTTTGAAAGAAATATTAAGTCTCCACAAAAAGTAAAAGTCATTTAAATATTTTCTTATTATATTTAATAATCATTCCTTTTTTTATAATAAAAAAATTCTCAAATTTTTATAATTAGATGATATGATTTAAAAATAGTTTATATTATATAATATGCTACATAAAAGTTATCAAGACACAAACAACAGTCAGGGGCGTTACTTAACAAGTAATTTTTTTTAGTCACTTTTATAAGTATTTTTTGTTTTTAAAAATTATTTAATAACTCAATAGTTATTTTTAATGTCAAATAAAGCATGGACTAAATTTAGTTTTTAAGAATTTTTATATCATTTCATTAAATAAAATTAAGTATTTATCCAATTTTAGATGAGTATATATAGAGAGGTTACTTTAAAAAATAATGACAAAAATATTACTTTAATAAATTATTTTATACAACTTCAAAAAACTTAGTACTTACAATTATTTAAGGAATATATGTAATTGCTTTTGATTAAGATTCAAATTATAAATAATTTCAAGTTAAAGGTTCCATATCTAGTGATAACTGTCTATCTCTAAGATTCTAAGGGGAAATGATATTTTAATAGCCCCAAGAGGCTAATCTTTGACCAACAAGAAGTGTGGCATCAGAAAAGCAATTAGTGTTGTTGAGGATTTAAATAGTTTCATGGGGAAAATAACCAGATGTCTGTGAAAATTTGTTAAAGCTAGTAAAACCTGTATGAATGGACACCTATAAAAATAATATTAACAGAAGTTACTTATTCATGATATAGAAGTTATATTTGAAACAGCCTCGTTTTCAACATAACTTGTATAGGTAATTTTGAAAATTACTTGTTTAAGTAATGCCCCTAACTAAACAATGGTAATATGTTTTTTTTTTATAAAATAGCAAACTAAGTTCTTTTATAGAAAATTATGGCTACTTGAAGAAATTTGTAATTCATTAGTGGAGGCCTGGTTTGAGGGGGTAATACCACCATTGTTTTCCCTCTAGTAAGTCTCTCTTTACTTGGAATTTTTTTTTAATAGTGCAGATTTAGCTTTGTTTTAAATAAAGAAATACTTGGCATGAGTAAAATTATTTTCCCCCTATATGTCCTTGTTTAATTGTCATGATTGTTATATTTCAAAAAAAATGTGCAGAATTTATCTATGTTTTAAATAAAGAAATACTTGACATAAATAAATGTACTGTACTACAGTGAAAATATAGCATAACTTTTCAGTGCATATACAATGATATAAGAAAGTAAACATCACCAGAAGTTAACCAATCAAATTCTCTCCCCCTTTTTTCCCTATAGAATATAGTATATTTTTATTGCTTTGAAACACCCAAGAAACATGTTTATGACTCAAAAAAACCTTTCTGCAATGAAATGGAGGGTTAATTTCGAACAACTGTCAAATTAAATGGAATATAAAAAAAGATCAACCCTTTTTCGCATGAAACTGAATGTACCATGTTTTGGTAGTATGGTAATAAATCAATAACCATAGTTTGTGTCTTTGATGACTTTTATATTTCATTTTATATAGTATAAATTTAAAATATATTTATATTTCAAATATAAAATTTGAGTGTTTTTTAAAGAATGATGATTATTAAGAAAATGTTTAAAATCATTTTCTTTCTGTGAAGACTTGATACCAAGCATTGTACAGTAATATTGAAGAATTTCTCATCTATTTTATAGTTTTGTAAAATTAATGCAAGATTTGTTTGAATAGACCAGATGTTTACACAGGTGTTAATGGAGCTTCCTCTATAATGCTCTACTTTCCTTATTATAAAAGTGCTATAGATTTGATTGACATCTTAATGGATCATGATAATTATTGTCACATAAACTGCTGAGAGAGCCTACTTAAAAAGCTCCGAGCATCCTCCGAGCATGCTCGGAGCTTCCTCGTAAGAATAAATCTATGATCCCTTACATAAATGCTGTTTACAGTTTATCTCTATCTAAGATAATATTGAAGATATTAACCAAAAACTGCAAAATTTTCTTAAAATTACCAATTCAGGGGCAGCAACCCAACAACGGGTTGCCTGATTTGTCTAAAAATTTCAGGGCAGTTAGATCTTGACTTAATGAACAGTTTTACTACTGTCAGATTTGCTCTAAATGCTTTGGATTCAGATATATTAGCCAAAAACTGCATTTTACCCCTATGTTCTATTTTTAGCAATGTTGGCCATCTTGGTTGGTGGGCGGGGTCATCAGACACATTTTTTAAACTAGATACCCCAATTATGATTGTGACCAAGTTTGGTTAAATTTGTCTAACTAGTTTCAGAGAAGATTTTTTTAAAAGATTACTAAAATCTTAGAAAAATGGTTAAAAATTGACAATAAAGGGCACTAACTCCTAAAGGGGTCAACTGACAATTTTGGTCATGTTGACTTATTTGTAGATCTTACTTTGCTGAACATTATTGCTGTTAACAGTTTATCTCTTATAAATATAAAATTATTCAAAATAATTACCAACAAGAATGTGTCCCAAGTACACAGATGCCCCACTAGCACTATCATTTTCTATGTTCAGTGGACCGAGAAATTGGGGTAAAAACTCTAATTTGGCATTAAAATTAGAAAGATCATATCATAGGGAACATGTGTACTAAGTTTCAAGTTGATTGGACTTCAACTTCATCATAAACTACCTTGACCAAAAACTTTAACCTGAAGCCGGATGAACAGACAGACGGACGGACGAACGAACGAACGGACGAACGGACCCACAGACCAGAAAACATAATGCCCCTCTACTATCGTAGGTGGGGCATAAAAACTGCAAAATTTGGTTAAAATTACTACTTCAGGGGCAGCAACCCAACAACTGGTTGTTCGATTTGTCTGAAAATTTCAGGGCAGATAGATCTTGACCTGATAAACAATTTAATTCCTTATCAGATTTGCTCTAAATGCTTTGGTTTCAGAGATGGTATAAGCCAAAATCTACATTTTATCCCTATGTTCTATTTTAGTCATGGCAGCCATCTTGGATGGTTGGCAGGGTCATTGGACACATTTTTTAACATAGATACCCCAATGATGATTGTGGCCAAGTTTTGTTAAATTTGGCCCAGTAGTTTCTGAGAAGATTTTTGTAAAAGAATACTAAAATTTTAGAAAAATGGTTAAAAATTGACTATAAAGGGCAATAACTCCTTAAAGGGTCAACCGACAATTTTGGCCATGTTGACTTGTTTGTAGATCTTACTTTGCTGAACATTATTGCTGTTTACAGTTTATCTCTATCTATAATATTATTCAAAATAATAACCAAAAACTGCAAAATTTCCTTAAAATTACTTATTCAGGGGCAGCAACCTAACAAAAGGTCGTCTGATTCATCTGAAAATTGCAAGGCAGATAGAAATTGACCTGATAAACAATTTTACCCCATGTCAGATTTGCTCTAAATGCTTTGGTTTCAGAGATATAAGCCAAAATCTACATTTTACCCCTATGTTCTATTTTTAGCCATGGCGGCCATCTTGGTTAGTTGGCCGGGTCACCAGACACATTTTTTTAAACTAGATACCCCAATGATGATTGTGGCCAAGTTTGGTTTAATTTGGCCAAGTAGTTTCAGAGTAGAAGATTTTTGTAAAAGTTAACAACGACAGACGACGACGACGGACAACGGACGCCAAGTGATGAGAAAAGCTCACTTGGCCCTTTGTTCCAGGTGAGCTAAAAATAGTATACAATGTCATTTGGAATTGTATTTTTTTAAATGGCAATATTAAAGTCTCTAAACTGACTAATCTGTAAGGTCAACATTTTTTTCAATTTGATTCAAATAACACAGTAAGTTAATCAAAGTACTGAAGTACTGACGACATCGGATAACCACAAGTTCTTGTGGTTGGTCAAAAGCACATGTCACAGAAAAAGATCACATCTCTATACCTGAAACTGAGGTTAATGTACAGAGATATATTTTTTTCTGAGAAGTTCGTGCGTGGATGATGAATAAATGACAGGAAATACAACCGCACCGTAATAACTATTATATTGTAGTGATACAAATCAGTATACCTGGGATTATTATACAAAAATAATAATAATAGTCCCAGAGTATACATTGCGGTTTGTTGTAATATATACACTGTGTATCATCGTACAGCGGATGTCGGTACTAACCAAGCAGAGTGACCTTACACGGAAATGAAAATCTTTGTTTTGTTCACAAAAGATCAATGTGTACTTCAGTCTAAACATAATTGTTGTTTTGAGAAATGATTTGGTCGTAGGTTGATGATAAGAGATGTCTCATTATTTTCCCAAAACAAGAACGATTACTAAAAACTTGTGCAAATACTTGTCGAAGAAGATGGCGCTGGTCTTATCCAATATAATTCTATATTCATTGCTACTTTTTTTCTGATAGAAGGCCACTGTGTGTGTGTAATAAGTATAGCTGTTTCAATAATTGACATTGAAATCTTTCGTACATATGTTATTTTTCGATATTTTATTCCGAAAAGAGAGTTGTGTACGGTGTTGAGCTGACCACAAAAATTCTTCTGTACGGTGCATAGTTAAGTTGCTGTACACCGTACACAAAAACTTTATTTTCATACTCGTTTATTACCCAAAAAGTTCAAGGAATGAGTAATCACAGGTAGGTTTATGATTTGTAACTATTACTTTTTAACAACAGTGAGTGTATCGAAATTGAAAGTTGGTGTTGAAAATTCACAACTATTTGCACATGAACAAGTTAATTGTTCTTATTAGAATATCAAAGTTGTTTTATAAATAGGAAAAAATCGATGCAAAAATTACTTGGGAGCAGGAATTTCAAATGTTGAGAAATGTACATTTAATATTGATAAAGCAGAACAAAGATTTTCGTTACCGTGTAAGGTCAAAATCGATCATGCCCACTTGGTTAGTACCTATATCCGCTGTACTGATGATACACAATGATATATTATATTAATATAACAGTTGCATGTATAAATAATTTTCATCCATTTGTATATCATTCTATTCTACTATTCTAATAATAGTGCAGTGCATGTGCATGGTGGACTGTGACTCTTCTGTAAAAAAAATCGATTTTTCTAAAAGATTGGATATGAGAAGCCATTCATATTTTCCCACAAAAACAATTACAGAGTTATCGGTCCTTGTCGGGAGTGTCGCAAAACGTTATCGTAAATGGCTTGAGATATTCTTCTGCAAGCTTTAACACAATTTTTCGGTACGTGTGCATAGATATTATCAATATTTTTTACTTATATATATATATATATATGTGTGTAAAGACAAAACATTTTCATATTATTAATTGTGTTTAAAAAAAAAATTTTTTTAGAGTATCCATTGAAAAAATGAATTTAAAACAAGCAATAAGTAATGTTATTTTGCACTAGATAATGTCCGCGGATCTATAATTTTTATAGATCGGTTGAAAACCCAAAACTAATTTGCATAATTGAAATTTGGGCAATGGCTATACATCGGAATGACCTCATGGTCATCTTGATGTAAAAATCTTCATATTGCTTCCTGTCTTCCCTACTCTTTTAGATGACATACATTTCATGCACTTGACCAAGCACTTGACATAAAATAGGCAACTAACTGATCAAAGGTTGCATGTATATGGACCAAAATGAGGTGGAATTTTTGGCTTTCAAGACAATAATATTTTGAGCCATCTTTTTTTAAATTGAAACAACATTTGTAACTGGTAGCTAAGAGAGAATTATTATTAATCAATATTCCCTTTTTATAAATGTTTGAAACCAACAAAATTCATAGCTACAACAAATAACATGAAATGGCAAATAATCTTAATACTCCTGACAAATTTTATCTCATTTATATCAGCCAACTCCCCTGCATTAAATAATGAGGATGACAACTTTCAATTCCAAAATTGAGCATGCACATTAATTAAACAAGTGAAACTCACTCAGCTGTATTTGGTGATTTTGAGAGTTATTGGTAATAATTAAGGTATACCGTATAACAGGTTATTTTTGCGAGTGTAAAATTGCGCGATAATTATTGAATAAGGTATACGAAATATTTTGGCGGATTCAAAACTTGTATCAATACTTATAATGCATGTACACTTTTAAATTGGCGGAATTTATTTTGGCAATTTTGTTCTATCTGCGAAAATAAGCAAAAATTTACACGCCGCGAAAAATAACCCGCTATATGGTATTATGTTCAACAGAATTTTTCCTAAAGTTGCTTCCAACCTTTGAAATAAGACGTCTAAATTTTTTGTTGACAGTTGTTTTATTAAGATGGAAGCTAAAACCAAACGCAAGACTTCACAATACTTTTTCAAAGGGAAATAACTCAGTTTTTTCAGATTAATTTATTATTGACAATGAAATTCTAGTAAGCAATTGCAAAAATGTTTCAACTTAAGTACCATTGTCTTTTAAAAGTGATGAATAATATTTATATTATCAGTAAATAGGCATTCCTTAGGAGTCAATTGGCAATTGACTTTTTTGTAGATCTTTCTTTGAAAAACATTCTTGCTGTTTACAGTATATTTCTATTTTTAATAATATTCAAGATAACCAAAAACTGCAAAATTTCTTTAAAATTACCAATTCAGGGTCAGCAACCCAACAACGAAGTGTCTGATTAAGCTGAAAATTTCAGGTTGGATAAATCTCAACTTAATCAACATTTTTATCCTTGTCAGATTTGCTCTAAATGCTTTAGTTTCAGAGATACAAGCCAAAACCTGCATTTTCCCCTATGTTCATTTTTTAGGCATGTCTGCCATCTTTGTTTGCGGGCAGGATCATCAGACAAATTTTTAAACTAAATACCTTGATATTGCTCAAAAATTTCATCTAGGCTATATCTTCTATTAAAGATTAAGAAATTTCTAAATCTAGACTGCAGAAAATTATTCTATAATACTTAGGGAAGACATCAAAAGATCAATGTAGGATAACAAACTGAAATCAAATAGTTTGGGGGTGGTGGGGGCGTTGAACTGCTGCAAGTTTTGGTTATCTGACATTGATTTTTGTCGAGCCTTCTACTAATGTCAAAAAAGCGAGACATAGCGATCCTACATTCCGTCGTCAGCGTCGTCATCGCCGTGTCCACAAATATTCACTCTGTGGTTAAAGTTTTTGAAATTTTAATAACTTTCTTAAACTATCCTGGATTTCTAACAAACTTGGACAGAAGCTTGTTTATGATCATAAGATAATATTCAAAAGTAAATTTTGTAAAAAAAAAATTCCATTTTATCCGTATTTTACTTATAAATTGACTTAGTTTTTCTGCCAGGAAACATTACATTCACTCTGTGGTTAATGTTTTTGAAATTTTAATAACTTTCTTAAACTGTCCTGGATTTCTACCAAACTTGGAAAGAAGCTTGTTTATGATCATAAGATAGTATCCAGAAGTAAACCTTGTAAAAAAAAAATTCCCATTTTTTCCGTATTTTACTTATAAATGGACTTAGTTTTCCTGCAGTTAACATTACATTCACCTTGTGGTTAAAGTTTTTTAAATTTTATCAACTTTCTTAAACTATCCTGGATTAGTACCAAACTTGGACAGAAGCTTGTTTATGATTAAAAGCTAGTATCTAGAAGGAAATTTTGTTAAAATTTTTTTCCATTTTTTCCGTATTTTACTTATAAATGGACTTAGTTTTTCTTCCAGTTAACATTACATACAGTCTGCAGTTTAAGTTTTTAAAACATTTATTAGATTCATAAACTATCCTGGATTTTTACCAAACTTGGACAGAAGCTACTTACAATCAAAAGATAGTATAGAGAGGAATATTTTTATTAATTTTTTTCCTCATTTTTGTTGAGCCTGCGATTAACAGCAAAAGTAGGCGAGACACTAGGTTCTGCGGAACCCTTACAAATTTTTACATATATCCATATTGGTCAATAAATTTTTCCCAAATTAGGTTAAGAGGGGGGGGGGGGGGTCAGTTATCCATCATTGAACTTTTGATGTCGTCCCTTATATCTTGCCACTAATTGATTTTGTTGTATAGTTTGGAGTAGTTGCAGCTGTGAGGGTTTAAATAGGATATTAAAATTACAAAAGAGAGCCGCTAGATTAATACCAGAAACAGACCCTTTTGCTCCTTTCAAGCCCTTATTCAAACACTAGATGACAGTTGAACAGAGAATAAAATATCACGAGTTTTTGATGACATTTAAATGAATCAAAAATAATGCCCCATCATGTCTTATTATTAACAAATTCATCATGTTTCAGACAGAAAATCATACCCCTTGGAGAGTTGTTGTTCAAGGAAACCTCAAACTCCCTAAACCAAAAATAGAATTGTTCTAAAATTCTTTTGTATATTCTGGACCATTCTTGTGAAACAATTTGCCAATACGGTTTAGAAATATTACAAATGTTAATTCTTTCAAATACAAAATAACAGATCATTTATTGAAATCAACCTGTTGAAAATATATTGAGAGCTTATTGTCATGTTTATTTTTTCATCACATTTTATCAAGTTGTATTGAACATTATTATCATACTTGACTTTTATACCATAAATGTATGAAATGTATATGTTTGCATTTTGTTTGAATTTTTATATTAGTTATATAGCTTACTGTGTAACCCTCTTAAAACAAGAAATGATTGTAACAGGATGCTGTTACGAAGTCTCCCAAACGAAGCTCCCATAATGCGTAATTCCCAGGGTCGCCTGACATTGGGCAAAGTCCAGTGAAAATTGTTTTGGTCCAGCAAAGTTATATGCATTAGTGATGCCTGGGGACTAACCCTGTATATCATTCAAATCATCTTGGCATGACAAACCAGAATATATATGGTTTAGGGGTGGGGATCTCGACCATTTACAAGATACTAGAACATTGGGGGTGGGGGTGACCCCTGGGGACTGACCCTATACGTCATTCAAATGTTCGACACATGACGAACAGGAATATATATGGTTTAGGGGTGGGGATCTCGACCATTTACAAGATATTAGAATTTTCTCAAATGGCAGGGGGTCGGGATGACCCCTGGGGACTAACCCTGTATATCATTTAAACCATCTTGGCATGACAAACTAGAATATATATGGTTTAGGGGTGGGGATCTTGACCACTAACAAGATATTAGAACTTTCTTAAATGGCAGGGGGTGGGGGTGACCCCTGGGGACTAACCCTGTATTTCATTTAATGTACTTTATCATGACAAACCAGAATATATATGGTTTAGGGGTGGGGATCTCGACCATTTACAAGATATTAGAATTTTCTCAAATGGCAGGGGGTCGGGAAGACCCCTGGGGACTAACCCTGTATATCATTCAAACCATCTTGGCATGACAAACCAGAATATATATGGTTTAGGGGTGGGGATCTTGACCACTTACAAGATATTAGAAATTTCTTAAATGGCAGGGGGTGGGGGTGACCCCTGGGGACTAACCCTGTATTTCATTTGATGTGCTTTATCATGACAAACCAGAATATATATGGTTTAGGGGTGGGGATCTCGACCATTTACAAGATATTAGAATTTTCTCAAATGGCAGGGGGTCGGGATGACCCCTGGGGACTAACTCTGTATATCATTCAAACCATCTTGGCATGACAAACCAGAATATATATGGTTTAGGGGTGGGGATCTCGACCATTTACAAGATATTAGAACTTTCTCAAATGGCAGGGGGTCGGGATGACCCCTGGGGACTAACCCTGTTTATCATTCAAACTATCTTGGCATGACAAACCAGAATATATATGGTTTAGGGGTGGGGATCTTGACCACTTACAAGATATTAGAACTTTTTTAAATGGCATGGGGTGGGGGTGACCCCTGGGGACTAACCCTGTACTTCATTTAATGTGCTTTATCATGACAAACCAGAATATATATGGTTTAGGGGTGGGGATCTCGACCATTTATAAGATATTAGAACTTTCTCAAATGGCAGGGGGTCGGGATGACCCCTGGGGACTAACCCTGTATATCATTCAAACCATCTTAGCATGACAAACCAGAATATATATGGTTTAGGGGTGGGGATCTTGACCACTTACAAGATATTAGAACTTTCTTAAATGGCATGGGGTGGGGGTGACCCCTGGGGACTAACCCTGTATTTCATTTATTGGGCTTTATCATTTAGAACATTTTCAATTAAAAAGATTGTGTCTATCACTAACGGTTTTCAATTTCTAATCATTTGAAAATTTTAAAATATAAAATCCCATAGGGTTCTATAGTAAAACCCTCTTTTCTTTTTGCCCCTCAAAGTATCCCTTTAAACCCCATTGCACAAACAAAACCCTGATTGCACCACTAGACATGTTAATCTAACATATTGTGAAACCCTAAGTTAATCTGACAAGCGGTTTTGGAGACCGGGTGCGGACAAGTTCAAATTTAAAAGCGGCGGAAGAGGAAGAAGAAGAAGAAGAAGAAGAAGAAGAATAATAATAATAGTAATAAGAACTGAGCAAAAACAATAAGTCTTCCCAAACTTCTTTGGGAGACTTAATAAAGTATTGTTCTTGTGGTTGTTGCAGTAATTGGAAGTGTTAAAAAATTTGTAAAAGAAAATATTGTTGAAAATTTTACAATCAAAATATTCCGACTCTATCAATTTTATACAAGTTTCCCCCATAAAAATGCAAAAAGGGTAAAAATCATCATTTAAAGGCAATAAAAGATGAGAAAGAATGAAACACATACATTTGACTGTATAAAGAAAAAATTTGTAAGGGTTCCGCGGAACCCAGTGTCTCGCCTACTTTTTCTGTTAATCGCAGGCTCAACAAAAATGAGGAAGTAAATCAATAAAAATATTCCTCTTGATACTATCTTTTGATTGTAAGAAGCTTCTGTCCAAGTTTGGTAAAAATCCAGGATAGTTTATGAATCTAATAAATGTTTAAAAACTTTAACTGCAGACTGAATGTAATGTTAACTGGAAGAAAAAAAAAATTTCCTTCTAGATACTAGCATTTGACCATAAACAAGCTTCTGTCCAAGTTTGGTACAAATCCAAAATAGTATAAGAAAGTTATTAAAATTTTAAAAACTTTAACCACAGAGTGAATGTGTTGTTTCCTGGCAGAAAATCTAAGTCCATTTAAAAGTAAAATACTGAAAAAATGGATTTATTTTTTTACAAAATTTCCTTCTAGATACTAGCTTTTGATCATAAACAAGCTTCTGTCCAAGTTTATTAGAAATCCAGGATAGTTTAAGAAAGTTATTAAAATTTCAAAAACTTTAACCACAGAGTGAATATTTGTGGACGCCGACAACGACGACGCCGACGGAATGTAGGATCGCTATGTCTCGCTTTTTCGACTAAAGTCGAAGGCTCGACAAAAACTAAATATATACACCCATTTCATCAAAATCAATCCAGTACATTAATCTTTGGTTTGACTCCTTTGAATTAAATTTAAGCAAAAACTCGAAAAAGTTTAATATCTTTATATTAAACTGAAGCAATTGGTTTTTGATTAAATATCCAAAGCAGTTGATAGATATTATTGGTTATATAATTTGATCTAAGACAATATACAAGGGAGACAATTTTAATATCATTTCAATTAGATAGAGTTATCTTATTGTATTTCTGCATGAACACTGGCTAAGTGGATTACATGCAGAGCTCCAGTTAAAAATTTAACAATTAAGAGTTTTTACTCATTATTTTTAATGTAATTGAGTGAAATATTTCTTCCTTTTGCATTATCTGTTCAAGTTCACCCCTCAGGCAAAGGTTGAATTGGGTTTTTCATTCCAATTATTCCTGAATGTATTTTTTTTTTCTCATGGTTTTCAAATTGAGACATTTACTCTGTTTGGGTAAAGTTGATTCATTGTCATGTGTATATGATGTCGCAGTATTATAGTTCTGTGAATGTGTTAAAACAATTTAACATCATTCATGGAAAGTTATTTTAATCACCCAATTTTAGTGACATAAACCAAAATATTGTCCATGTAAACATCAAAACAGTCCCTATAAATATATGATCATAATGATGGATGGTTATTTAATGAGTGCCATTACACACAGAGTTATTCCTTTCTCCATGAGTGAATCAATAATATGGGTGACATTTCTATATTCCTTAGAATAAGCGTCAGTTTTGAGATAATTTATATAACTATGTCTTTGGCACAAGAGGTGATTTTCTATTCCGCGTAAATTAAAAGAAAATTTTATGAACTGTTGCCGATTTTTTATCGTTACAAATGATTTAAAGATTCATATTAGGACTCAGTTCTGCCATTTGTAATTTCTTGACCCATATTGTTTTCGGTTACATTAACGTTAATGTAAGTGACCAAGAATGTCCCAGTAGTTACTATTGCTTTTTGATTGGTGCTCACTTTTAATGACGAAAGTATCTTTCTTAAAATTACAAATATAACAATAAATTAATAAATTACGCAAAAATAATTCATTATTTAGGGTAAATAACACACTTGACAGCGGCTAATAGGGTTGGTGAGGCATAGTTTTAATAAATAATTGGGTTCTCCTTCGAATGAATTGGGTTTTTAAACACTGAGGAAAATTGAATTGGGTTTTCTTAGTAACTGTTTTAATTGCATAATAATGCAACAAACGCAGCTGATTAGGAGCTCTAGATATGCTTCTCTTAATCACAATAATAATTTGTTTTTATCTATTATTGGCATTTTCTTCTTAACATTATGATCATCTCAAACTTTCTGTTTTCTTTTTTATAACATTTGTCTTTTTTACTTATCAATACAGTATTACAGTGTACTCATTGTGTAACAGGTAGCAACTTGCAATATTTGCACCAGATTTCAAAGATACAACAGAGCTATTATCACAAAATATTCTAAGCATAGTTTTACTAACTATTTAATTTTATTTTATATTCTCAACCAAAACACATGTTAGGCAAACTTAAGGATGTACTTAGGTGATCTAAGGTAAAATCAAATAAATCAAGAATTCAAAATTGATACTTTAAGCTGGAAGAGTATTACATGTAGTTAAGAATCAAAATAAGCTAAAAATATTGATAGGTCATGGAGCTCCTTTTCGAGATATTTGATTTATAAAATATGGCAGGAAAAGGCTGACTCAGACTTTTACCTTATATTTCCATTGGTATTATTTGGGTCTCAAATCAAAAGAAAGAAAATCAAGAATCTGCTTAAATTTTGTCAAATAACCTTTTATGAGCTATTAAGTCTTATGTTGAAAAATAAACAGGTGTTATGGGGCAAAATATTTCACCTTGTATTGTATGGAAAAAAACCAAGGAGTCCGAACATTTGACACTTATTCCAAAACCTCACCGAAGTACATCCTCAAGTTAGAGAAAGGAAACCAATGTGAGACCGACAGGACTGTCAAATTAGGTAACATGCAACGCCCCCTTTGCCGAGTGACAGGGGCATGAAACATAGCAGATACACAATAAATTGTAAATCAGAAACAAGAAGTAACAACACTTCATCAGCATCTTATAAGGAACATTTATGACATGTTTAGTTTCATTCCAAGTAGTGGTACTCTAAAAGAAGAAATTTATATGTATTTCCCGTAGGGTCCTAATTGTTAAACTAAGTCCTCTGCTGGCAGCCTTCTTGGATGATGGATCAGCTACAAAGAAACAACACTTGGTCAGCACCTCATAAGAACATTCATGCTATGTTTGGTTTCATTCCATTAGTGGTTCTCTAAAAGAAGACATTTGTATGCATTTCCCATAGGGTCCTATCTTAAACTAAGTCCCCCACTTGCGGTCATCTTGGATAATGGATCAGCTACAAGGTAACAACACTTGGTACGCACCTCATAAGAAATATTTATGCTATGTTTGGTTTCATTCCATTCAGTGGTTCTCTAAAAGTAGACATTTGTATGTATTTCCAATAGGGTCCTATGTTAAACTAAGTCCCCCCTGGAAGCCATCTTGGATGTTGGATCGGCTACAAAGTAACAACACTTGGTAAGCACCTCATAAGAAATATTTATGCTAAGTTTGGTTTCATTCCATTCAGTGGTTCTCTAAAAGTAGACATTTGTATGTATTTCCAATAGGGTCCTATGTTAAACTAAGTCCTCCGCTGGCAGCCATCTTGGATGCTGGATCGGCTACAAAGTAACAGCACTTGGTCATCACCTCATAAGGGAGATTCATGCCATGTTTGGTTCTATTCCATTCAGTGGTTCTCTTAAAGTAGACATTTAAAATTGAGAATGGAAATGGGGAATGTGTCAAAGAGACAACAACCCGACTACAGAACAGACAACAGCAGAAGGCCACCAACAGGTCTTCAATGCAGCGAGAAATTCCCGCACCCGGAGGCGTCCTTCAGCTGGCCCCTAAACAAATATATATACTAGTTCAGTGATAATGAACGCCATACTAAACTCCAAATTGTACACAAGAAACTAAAATTAAAAATAATACAAGACTAACAAAGGCTAGAGGCTCCTGACTTGGGACAGGCGCAAAAATGCGGCGGGGTTAAACATGTTTATGAGATCTCAATTTGTATGTATTTCCTAGTAGAGTCCTATGTTAAACTAAGTCCTCCGCTGGTGGCCCTCTTGGATGTTGGATAGGCTACAAAGTAACAACACTTGGTCATCACCTCATAAGGTACATTCATGCCATGTTTGGTTCCATTCCATTCAGTGGTTCTCAAGAAGAAGTTCAAAATGTAAAAAGTTAATGACGGACGCCGATAATGACGGTCAACGACAACGCCTGACGCCAAGTGATGAGAATAGCTCACTTTGCCCTGTGGGCCAGGTGAGCTTAAAAAGGAATAAAAAGTCAAAGTAACTAATTGTCTTTTGTGGGAAATAATTTAGTTGATTATTTAGGGAATCCTTAAAGCATGACTAGAGTAAGCCCCCTCTTTGGCAGTCAGTGGGTGCCCCTCATGAATATTTTTGGATCAGCCAATTCTACTAAGCCATTAGCTCTATCGAATTAGTTGCTTTTTATAAGCACTAATTTTTAAAGTGCATTCTTTACTGTTCCTATTATTTGGCCACTGATACAACTAATCAGGGGTCTACATCCAGGTAAGATACTCACAAACCATGTTAAGCATGAATGGTCAAGTTTTTTCAATTGAAAGAAGGCATTTGGTAAGTGAGAACTACATAGTTCATGAATATGATCAACAAAACATTCATTCTGTTAAAGGTTTTAAGAATAAAACTGAAAACTAATTTGTTCAAACATGCTTTTTCATAATTCTTAAAATATTTCTTTCTAATGGTAATTTTTGAGTTTATATTAATTAAACATTTTTAATTAGTACAGTTTATTGTATCCTTTATTCTCCCAGGCCCATTTTATATACATTTTATTTTGTTACGGATTTAATTTTTTGTTTCACTTTTTTTAATAGTTACAAAGTGTATGTAAGTGATCTTGTTTTAAAAAAATAGAATTATTGAATTTTAATGTAACAGAGTGACACAACTTTGTTTGAATTACATCTTTGATGTTTTTCATGACTAAAATGTTCAGAATACTTAGTATAGATACCAGTATACTACCATTTTGGATTGTAAAATAGCAGTTCACCAGTGGCAGATCCAGAGGGGGTCCAGGGGTTGGAACCCCCTTTTTTTAAAACGATCAATGCATTAGAATGGGGACATATGGTTGGAACCCCCTCCCCTCCGCTTTTGAAAATGGCTGGATCTGCACATGAGTTCACTATAGGTCTAGTTCTTTGCTTAAATCTGTAAATTTTTAGACAGATTGGCAATTTATGGGTTCAACTGTTTATCTGAATAAAGTAAAACAAATGATTTATTCTGATTTATGAAAAAAACAAATAAATGAGTTCGTTCAAATTCAAATTGGCCCGAGAACACAGTTATTTCGTAGTGCATTTCTTTTAGAAAATAAAGTCAAATTAAAAAAATCGCACCTGCTCTATCTCAAAAAGATTTTTACAGTGTAGTGTACTACTATTGGGACAAATAATATCAAAATTATAGAAAAGTCTACCAGCTCTAACTCAAAATATTGACCATTCTATGTTAAGGAGGTCTAAAATTCAGTTTGGCAGCTTCAGACATACTACTTTTTGACCTTTTTTAACTGGACCAAATCACTACTTAACATAAAGATTCAGCACCCAAATTCTTTTAACATGTAATTTCATCCCCTTACTTAATATTTCATGCATTAAATATAAAGAAATAAATTTGGAAAGTGTATGAAAAAAATTTGCAAGTTATACACTGTCTACACTAGGGACTATATTCGTAGACAACGAAAACCAAAGGACGATAACTGTGTCCTTGGACCTAATAGGATAGAAAGACTTGACCAATTTTAATAAAACTTTGCATGACCTAAGTGTAGGAAATTATAAGATAGTTGGCCAAGTTTCATGGCCATAGGACATATATTATAGAAACTAGGGCCATTTTAATATTGAAATTTGGATGTTTATTTTTGACCTTTAAATCAAATATTTTCAACTGTCAAGATTTTGGCCTAAAAAATTTAAATATTGCAAAAATTTGCTTTTTAAATACTCTTGAATATAATATAATAAGTATTAAAAGCAACGGAACACTCATTTGATTTATCAGATTTATTACAGTTATTCAAAAGTCAAATTTATATGAGCTTGTACCTGAAAATAGAGATTTTCGAATAAAGAGAAGCCTTACATAAACATGCATTTTTTTCAACCAATATGAAGTTTTTGAAGTTTTTTAACCATACATTATTCTTTCATATATATTTAATGTACTTTAAATGTAAAGAAAAGTTACAAAAAGCATACCACATGAGTATAAAATGGTCTTAGACCATGTAAGACTGAGAATTATTTAGAGTCGATTTAGGCCGTAGCCCATATTTACATATAAAAATGCACACAGAGGCTATAAGAAATGGAAATTTGTTACTTTTTGCTCATTTCTATGCTAAGATGTCATGATACAAGAAGTCTAATTGCAAAAGGACTCTTGAATTCAACTTTTTTTGCAGACAGTATGGTCTGATGACCAGTTTTTCACTTTTCAATGGAAAACTTGCATGTAGTTTTAGTCTCAATTGGCATATATTTGAACCACTTACTATCCTAAAGAAGAAAATAAAAGGTAGTATATGAAATGGATAAGGTGCACAGGTCATTGTCAAGTGCTTTTTTTACAGATTTAGTGAAATTTTTATGATGGACTACACATTCTATGTACAAAGCTCTTCACATTTCACATACATTAAACAGGCCGTTCGACCAGGGCCTAAATACAACACATTTTGCACATTTTTTCTGTGATAATCTACTTTTCTCTATATTCAGAGTTCACAAATGGTTAAAAGAATTTGAATTAATCATAGAAACACAAATATCAAAGCATAAAAAGCTGTCAGATAGAAAGTCAGCATGCCTCTTAGGCTTAAAAATGGAAACTGCTTTAAAATGCTTATTTTAGCCCTATAATGTCAAAATGGGACATTTTAACAGAATTTCTTTCAAATAAAGATATAAATCCTTTAATTTTATTGAGTTTGATGACAAATTGAAACCAGCAAACCATTCAGGGACATTGCCAAAGTACAGAATCTACATTTCCTGAATTCATCTCTTAGGCCCGAGAACACAGTTATTTCGTAGTGCATTTCTTTTAGAAAATAAAGTCAAATTAAAAAAATCGCACCTGCTCTATCTCAAAAAGATTTTTACAGTATAGTGTACTACTATTGGGACAAATAATATCAAAATTATAGAAAAGTCTACCAGCTCTAACTCAAAATATTGACCATTCTATGTTAATGGGGTCTAAAATTCAGTTTGGCAGCTTCAGACATACTGCTTTTTGACCTTTTTTAACTGGACCAAATCACTACTATTCATAAAGATTCAGCACCCAAATTCTTTTAACATGTAATTTCATCCCCTTACTTAATATTTCATGCATTAAATATAAAGAAATAAATTTGGAAAGTGTATGAAAAAAATTTGCAAGTTATACACTGTCTACACTAGGGACTATATTCGTAGACAACGAAAACCAAAGGACGATATTACTGTGTCCTTGGACCAATTGTCAACTTAGTAATTGAAGGGTAGATAACTCCAAAGGTAATTTTTATTAAAAAGAAATGATAGAGAAATTGTCAATTTTTTTTGTAGCAAGAAAACAAGGTCAGTTATTCACCATTTTTTATTTTTATTTTCTTAAAGCAAATTTGAAATAAAATAAAAATAGAAACATGGAAATTATCAAAGTGACAACCTGACCATAGAGCAGAAAACAACATTCAGCCATTACCTTAGTACCTTCTAATATTTTATTTCAAAATTCTATCTCAAAAATTTTATTTTATTCACAAAAAAGTGTTTCTTTAACAATCTACGCAAATTTAGGCAGTTTTGACCGATACTTTTTATTAAATATTTTTTCAAAAAAAAAACCATCAGCAAATCTATCTTCTGGCAATGTATCAGAAAATTCTATCTGAGTTAATATATACCAAAAATTAACATTAAAAATTTTTTCAATAACTTCCAAGAAAAGATATACTTAAAGAGCAACTCTAGATATTTTGTAAATGTCAAATGTGTATAGAATCTCTTTTCTTTATAAGTGGTATTAAAATCCGGAATGCTTTGCCATATCATGTAAAAGGTGAATTCAAAAACACAATTTAACTTAACATGTTTGTTAAAGTGACAGGCCTCTACAATAACTTTTTTTTCCAACTTGTCCAGTAGGACAAGTACATACCAAAACTTACTTGTCCGAATGAAATTGTAACTTGTCCAACAAAAATCTTAATAATAACCTTTCTTGCATTTTAAGTTGATTCAAGGAACAAAATGAATTAAAACAATAGAACAGAATTTGATTTATATCTTTTGAAATACCTTTTAAAAATATGAGTCGAGAACAACTGAATCTAGTAATGTCACAGGACTTAGGTTCTAGTTTTCATCAATGCAAAAGTCTCATCCGACTCTACACATGAGGCACCGTCTGATAGGCCTGTCAATTTCCACTCATTGGATTTGTATCCTGGTTTTTTAAGTTGAAAAAGTTTATTCAAATTCAATCAATAAAAAAAAAGAAGATGAGGTATGATTGCCAATGAGACAACTCTCTACAAGAGACCAAATGACAAAGATATTAATAACTATAGGTCACCGTATTGCAAGTATTGTTTTTTCTTCTATATATGATCAAATATGATTTGGGAATTTTAAGGTAAATAATTTCTTCATTTTTATTTAAAAAATATTTTTGTTAAAAAAATTACGGTATGGTATTTATTATAAAGCAACAGAATAAGGTAGGAAAACGAGGTACTGATTTGTCTTGGTCCCGAAATGTCTCCTGTCTCCTGCGTAGCCAAACTGTCTATTAATCATGTCTATTAAAGATGTCTCCTACGGTGCCAAACTGTCTATTAAACTTGGACTGGTGACGAACGGTCTTGTAAGGTTACCTTATCTACAAAGCGCATCGCTGATTCGGATCAGTAAGACTGGTTTCCAAGAATAGTATGCCTTTTACCTGTTAAAAGTACCTGACAAAGAACCAGTTTTAAATTATCGATTGCAAGTAAACATGTCAAATTGATACTTGTGTTTATCTTCTTTTCTCGTTTTTTGTTTATAATTACTTTGTTCATCAAAGTTGGATTAAATTTATTTTCTGCATAATAACTTAACTTGTCCCGTCGGACAAGCTTGATATAGCTTTTACTTGTCCGACCGTTTTTTCCTCTGGTACCGGACAATCGGACAAGCTTTATTGTCGAGCCCTGAGTGATGATAAATACATGTGATTTAGAAGTAACAACATTGATACTTACAAAGCCATAATTTGTACTGATTAAAGAGGGTATTTGAATTTAATTTTTCATTATGTCAGAAATTTCAAATTATTTAACAATGTACATGATGCATGTTGTTTCAAATATTTTTATTTTGTTTACAATTAAAGAACCTATGTCAGCATTCTCACATACTCAACCCCCCCCTCCCCCACATTGTCACCGAGTAAGCACAATCTCACCAGTCACCAGATTCATAAGTTCACAGACTTCCTACATAATATAACTAGAGGCTCCAAGAGCTGTGTCGCTCATCTGATATTTTTGTTCACAAATTGATGCATGAAACAATGCAACAATAATATTTTTTAAAGTAATATGTCTGGATCAAATTCTATTCTTTCCTTTCATTTTAACTGCTTTCAACCCATTTATCATTTTAAGTTTTCAAGGTTAAAACAAGTATGAGCTAGTGTGTGCTGGTGTTTCATGAACATACATTTTATAATTTTTTTTGTAAAAAGTTACTGGTAAAAGATCATCAAGTGAACTTTAATTGATTTTGCCATGTTTATTATTAGTTTTTAATTGGTTGTCACAGCAAAGTTACCAATCACTATGGAGACTGACAACAGAATTATTCTATTTTTAGTCATGGCAACCATGTTGGTTAGCAGGCAGGGTGTCAAGACACATTTTTAAACTTTACATTCAAATAATGATTGCAGCCAAGTGTTGTCAAATTTGGCACAGTTGTTTTAAAGGAAGAAGATTTTTGTAAAAGGACAACTGACGACAAGTGACGAGAAAGGCTCACTTGACCTTTCAAGATAGGAGAGCTAAAAAAAGATGTGGTATGATTGCCTATGAGACAAATCTTCACAAGAGACCAAATGACAAACTATAGGACTGTACAGCATTCATCAATGATTTGATTTTTTTGATTTTTGGTGTTTTAACGCCACTTTTGAGCTCCGCACTTAGGCTATGTCGTGGTGGTCAGTTTTTATTGGTGGAGGAACCCGGAGTGCCCAGAGAAAACCACTGACCTTCGATAGGAAAACTGACAATCCTAGCCAATTAAGATTGGAGTCCAGTGCACCGGCATGAGCGGGGTTGGAACTCACAACCTCAGTGTTGACTGGCTAGTGATTACAGTAGTAACTACTTACACTCGGCCACCGAGGCCCCTGCATTCATCAATGAGCAAAGCCCATACCACAGTCAGGTATGAATATTATAAAGTCATTGGATCAATTTTTTGTGGATATTAAAATCTACATATTTATGTCCTTATCTACAAAGTTTCATGAAACTCTGTAGTGTTGTTTCAGAAGAGTTTTGATGACAAACTATTGCCGTAGTATATCAAGGTCAAAATTCTAAGTTTAAAGTTGCTCAACTCCTAAAAAAAAATGAATCATAAATTCCTGTATATATACACATACACATGTACTGATCATGTACATGTAGTATATCCTAATTATCTGCAAAGTTTCATGAAATTCTGTAGTTCAGATTCAAAAGAGTTACAATGACAAACAGCTGCAGTAGTATTAAGTAAATTTATGCAAAAATTCCTAGTTCCAAGGGACATAACTCCAAGTAAAAGTTGAATCAAAGTTGCCTGAAATTCTGTTAGTAGTTTCAGAGAAGTTGTGATGACAGGAAGAGGATTGATGAGTCAAAAACATTAAATTCAAAGTAAATTTGTTTTGTTGGGGTTAAAATAGATGGCATATAATGGAAATTTAGCAAACTTGACATTTACTTAAATTTAGCCTTAATAATGATAAAAGAATCACAAGACACACTGTCAATATCAAACAATAAAATACAATACATAAATTAAAATGTGTCCATATCAGATTTAACTCAACTCAAGTAATACCATTGCCCCTTAATTCAATATTATGTTCTGAATATACACAAAATATTTGCCACTGGACTTCCAAGGGGTTAGACCTAGCAGTGGCTGATCCATGAATTTTCATAAAGGGGGGGGGGGGGCACTGACTACTTAATAGGGTTGCTTCATTTTATATTCAACCAAATTTTCCCCCACAAAAGTTTGGCAGGGCCGGGACCCCCGGGCTTTACCCATAATCTGTAAGCGTACTTTCATTCCGCCTTGTATTTATTCCGGGTAACTGTTTTTCACTAGAGAATATTGGATGTAAATAGTGTGAAAGCGTCGATCTTGATATCGTTGTTTTGTTTATATTAGACCGGTTTATTGTTTACATAAATAAATGGGTTAAAATTAAAATGATTTTCAAGGAACCATTTTAATTAATCTGAGTCAATCTAGTAATTATAAATAATATTGATGATGATGAGGAGGATGTTTTTATAACTCAAAATAATTTATCAATGATCAGGACATTGAACTTGATATAAACCAAATTTTAAGAGCAGATTTGTTCTTACATAAAGTTTCAATTATAGAAGTTGACCGAAAAGCAAATACACAGAAAAACTTCGAACAATCCAATAAATATAAATATTACAATTAGTGACAATTTAAAAGCATATGATTTTAAAGATTTGCATAGAAAAATTATTTAAATCTTATTCGTTAATAAGCATTATTGTGTTATCGTGTGTTGAAAATGAGTACTAATCACTTCATCAATGTATGGATCTAAAGCACTAGTGTAATCAATCCCGGTATAAAATAACTAGTGCAATCATTCCGGTACAAAATCACTAGTGTAATCATTCCTTGTTTAAAAACACTAGTGTGAACATTCCTTGGATGAAAACTCTCCACTTTTTACATAAATCATTTATGCAAGTTTCAAATACACTAAAAACTATAAAGTCACATTTTATATATGTTTCCCCTTCAAAAAACCCTTTTTAGAACCTTATAATGACTGGTGGATGTTTTACACTGGACCCGGATAGAAAAACCTAGTGAATTTTTGTTGGTGGATAAAAATCACTGGGGATTTTCTTCCTCCGAATAAAGTACACTGGCGGAATCAAACCTCTGCCTAGGGGAGTTGACTCTTGAAATATCAGCTGAAAGTTTTTATTGCATACTAATAGTAAAGAGAAATAATTGTGTGGATCAATAATGAATATTCTTGAATAATTCTTATATATGTCAACAGGTCAAAATAAACATGTTTGTCAAAATTTTATGGAAATTAAATGAGACAAATCCATTTTAGTCAAAATTGTTGGGTACCCTGCATAAAGAAAAAGACTCAAGCACACCCAAATCATCTTTCATGGTAGTTTATTTTATTTGACTGATCTTCACATACATTGAAATTAGCTGTGAATCAAGGGCTTTATAGTCGTAAAATGCCACCTTTGGTAACTTAAGCACATTTAATTTGTATCAACAATTAAATATAAGATCTTTGTAATAGAGTCGGCCATTTTATATTTTCTGACATTAGGATGTTTACGTTTATTGGATCATTTATCACTCATCAAGTATGTATTCATGTCTAGGGGTGATTTCTTATAGCATATACAGAGATTGACATCGACAGCAGTATAAAATTCACAGGAAAAGTTGAATTACATAATTATACTCTTTAATCTCTGGGATTTGTACTCAAGATTATGATATTTTTACCCACTCATAATTGTACTAAATTTAAATGATGGGTCTTTTTATAAACTGTGTAACTATTTCATTGTCAATTCAATGTTTGTATTTGCCATCATTTAAATTCATTTTTTTTTACTTCAAACTTAAAACACGTCTAACTTACTCAATATTTCTCGAATTAAGGGAAAGAGTTAAATTTGACATGCGTGACAAAATCATTTCATTAACCAATCAAATTAGCGAATCTAAGCAACGTAAATATGCCCCGGGTGTATTTCTTTACGGTTGAGTATCCCCGAAACTTAAGGAGTTTTAAAAAACAATGAACTAATTAGTGATTTTTTTTTTATAAAATTCCAGATTTTAAAAATGTACAGTCAAAAATTGTACATTTCATGGTGAGGATACCACAGGAAACACGAGAACAAGAAAACAAGGAGCGAAAACAAGAATCAATTTACAAACACGAAACAAAAATAGCGAAAACACCAAAAACATATTCATTTGTTGTGAAATTGCCTGCACCCGCGATTTTGCCGCTGCTACGTATTCTCTCATCTGCAGTGATTTCCGTAAACGTAATTTCGAATTCTGAAAAATTATTTAATTTATGAATTAGAGTCCTTGAAAACTGGCCTTTTCTTATCCTTCGATATCAGTGGCGGATCCAGAACTTTTTGTAAGGAGGGGGGGGGGGGGGGGGGGGGGGGGGGGGGGCCCGCTGACTGACCTTACGGGGGGGGGCTCCAGTCACGCTTCAGTGATTCCCTATATAATCAACCAAATTTTTCCCACGAAAAGGGGGGGGGGCGGGCCCCCCAGGGCCCCCCCCCCCCCTGGATCCTCCTATGGATATAACGATAACGTCACTGTTAGCGATGGCTTGGACGTAACATGACGTTACTTAAAATTACGTATTATCGAAATCTGCCATAGATTTGGAGAAAACAAAAACAAAACTGCCATAGATTTATGATTTGTTTGACGTTTGTGATCAAATGAACCATAGATTAGGAATTTGCCATAGATCTGGAACCCACCATAGATTTGACTCTTATATATATATATATATATATCCCGAGCCACCTGTACTGGCTTTCCGTAGGCCAAAAAGCCTTAAAGACTTGCTTGTGAGAGCTGATTTATCCTCTCAAGTAGGCTCTTCCTTCATCTGTGGGCTCTTGCAAGGGTTGCGGAAACAAACGATGTCTGACTTGCAAACAAATACTGGATACCCAGACTTTTAACAGTCACTCCACTGGTACAGAATGCACCATATTTTGCAATGTTAATTGCAAGACTTCAAATGTTGTGTATCTCTTACAGTGTAAATGTGGTAAACAGTATGTTGGCGAGTCAGAACAGCCGTTTCACAAACGAATGAACGGTCATCGTAGCGACTACCAATGCAAGCCAGACCTCCCTCTCAGTCGACATTTGAGATCCCCTGGTCACACTAAGGCAGATTGCAATCGACTGACCAGTACAATCAATGACCACAACACTGCTTGGTATAGGGAGGAAAGACTCACTCGGGAAAGATTTTGGATAAGAACATTAAAAACTTTGGCACCGAATGGGATAAATGAAAAGAGGTAGTTCGAATTCGCGAAGTGCTTTACAATTGGGTTATATTTTTTAAAGCGTTGGATAAAAACCGCAATTTTTATACGTGTGCATGTAAAACAAATTTCGTTGTAGAAGGGTCTAAATACAGCACATACAACAAATTTACAAAAGACCAAAAAAGTGAAAATATTTTAACAAAACGCATTTGACTAAGGGGACGACCATTTGATTTTCTGGGGGGGGGGGGGGGGAGGGGGGGGGGAGGATGATTTAGAAAATAAATAACTCAGCCTTGATAATCACAAAAATAAATGGTTTGTTCTGTGGTAGTTTGAAAATAAATTACCTGACTTGCAATGTATTAAAAACAAGAAATGATTGTAACAGGATGCTGTTACGAAGTCTCCTAAACGAAGCTCCCATAATTCGTAATTCCCAGGGTCGCCTGACATTGGGCAACGTCCAGTGAAAATTGGTTTGGTCCAGTAAAGTTATATGCATAAGGATGCCTGGGGACTAACCTTGTATATCATTCAAATCATCTTGGCATGACAAACCAGAATATATATGGTTTAGGGGTGGAGATCTCGACCATTTACAAGATACTAGAACATTGAGGGTGGGGAGGAACCCC
This sequence comes from Mytilus californianus, assembly GCF_021869535.1. Lineage (NCBI taxonomy): Eukaryota > Metazoa > Mollusca > Bivalvia > Mytilida > Mytilidae > Mytilus > Mytilus californianus. The sequence goes on along the minus strand of NW_026262669.1, from coordinate 1,470,826 downwards.
TGGGGACTGGCCCTATACGTCATTCAAATGTTCATTACATGACGAACAGGAATATATATGGTTTAGGGGTGGGGATCTCAACCATTTACAAGATATAAGAACATTGGGGGTGGGGGAAACCCCTTGGGACTGACCATATACGTCATTCAAATGTTCGAGACATGACAAATAGGAATATATATGGTTTAGGGGTGGGGATCTCAACCATTTACAAGATATTAGAACTTTCTCAAATGGCAGGGGGTCTGGATGACTCCTGGGGACTAACCCTGTATATCATTCAAACCATCTTTGCATGACAAACCAGAATATATATGGTTTAGGGTGGGGATCTTGACCACTTAGAAGATATTAGAACTTTCTTAAATGGCAGGGGGTGGGGTGACCCCTGGGGTCTAACCCTGTATTTCATTTGATGTGCTTTATCATGACAAACCAGGATATACATGGTTTAGGGGTGGGGATCTCGACCATTTACAAGATATTAGAACTTTCTCAAATGGCAGGGGGTCGGGATGACCCCTTGGGGACTTACCCTGTATATCATTCAAACCATCTTAGCATGACAAACCAGAATATATATGGTTTAGGAGTGGGAATCTTGACCACTTACAAGATATTAGAACTTTCTTAAATGGCAGGGGGTGGGGGTGACCCCTGGGGAATAACCCTGTATTTCATTTGATGTGCTTTATCATGACAAACCAGAATATATATGGTTTAGGGGTGGGGATCTCGACCATTTACAAGATATTAGAACTTTCTCACATGGCAGGGGGTCGGGATGACCCCTGGGGGACTTACCCTGTATATCATTCAAACCATCTTAGCATAACAAACAAGAATATATATGGTTTAGGGGTGGGGATCTTGACCACTTAGAAGATATTAGAACTTTCTTAAATGGCAGGGGGTGGGGGTGACCCCTGGGGACTAACCCTGTATTTCATTTGATGTGCTTTATCATGACAAACCAGAATATATATGGTTTAGGGGTGGGGATCTCGACCATTTACAAGATATTAGAACTTTCTGAAATGGCAGGGGGTCGGGATGACCCCTGGGGACTAACCCTGTATATCATTCAAACCATCTTAGCATGACAAACCAGAATATATATGGTTTAGGGTTGGGGATCTTGACCACCTAGAAGATATTAGAACTTTCTTAAATGGCAGGGGGTGGGGGTGACCCCTGGGGACTAGCCCTGTATTTCATTTAATGGGCTTTATCATTTAGAACATTTTCAATTAAAAAGATTGTGTCTATCACGAACGGTTTTCAATTTATTATTATTTGAAAATTTAAAAAAATAAAATCCCATAGGGTTCTATAGTAAAACCCTCTTTTCTTTTTGCCCCTCAAAGTACCCCTTTATAAACCCCATTGCACAAACAAAACCCTGATTGCACCACTAGACATGTTAGTCTAACATATTGTGAAACCCTAAGTTAATCTGACAAGCGGTTTTGGAGAACGGGTGCGGACAAGTTCAAATTTAAAAGCGGCGGAAGAAGAAGAAGAAGAAGAAGAAGAAGAAGAAGAAGAAGAAGAAGAAGAAGAAGAAGAAGAAGAAGAAGAACTGAGCAAAAACAATAAGTCTTCCCAAACTTCGTTTGGGAGACTTAATTAATAACTCAGCAGGTCTAATCGAAAGTATAAGATGGCCCCAGATTCTTCATAAATTCATCTTTTTTCCCAAAAAAAATCGGGAAACACTTCCCAAATCTTCTAATAATAAAAGTATAAATATTATTTAAATATACTTGAAATGTCTGAAAATTGGTTTCATTTAACTTGATGAATATTGTCTCAGGAACACTTACCTCACTTTTGATTTACAGGGCCGTAACTACATTGAGGCAAATGCCTCATGTATAGGAAATTTCAAAACCAAACGCTTGTCTCCATATCAAATTGTGTTCACGGCGAGTGCCTTGCAAGAAGCAAGTTCTGTTCTCCCTCAGACGTAGCCCTGATTTTTCGTGATCGATGTTTCTTATTTATTTGTCTTTTGTTCATTGATTACCCTTCTGTATTCTGTTAGTGTTGCATTCCTTTTGTAATTTAGTAATTTTGTTATGAACTTGATCACGAGTTTAAAAAAAAACAGCAACCACAGACTTAACTACTAGTATGTGAATTCGTTTTTTGCTTTATCATGCATATTGGTCTTTTGATTTGAGACCAAAATATTGTCAAAAAATTATTAAAACAAAACTTGCATTTTCAGATTAAGAAAGGGTCTGGGGCACACCCAGAAAGCATGATTTTGCATCGTTTGTTCTATATCTTCTTGGGCCTTCGGCGGCTCCCAAACCCTTCAAAAAATATTTTGCCTCGCTCCGGTCGGCGAAATATGTTTGACAATAAAATTGAGAATGGAAATGGGGAATGTGTCAAAGAGACAACAACCCAACCATTGAACAGACAACAGCAGAAGGTCACCAACAGGTCTTCAATGCAGCGAGAAATTCCCGCACCCGGAGGCGTCCTTCAGCTGGCCCCTAAACAAATATATATATACTAGTTCAGTGATAATGAACGCCATACTAAACTCCAAATTGTACACAAGAAATTAAAATTAAAAATAAGACAAGACTAACAAAGGCCAGAGGCTCCTGACTTGGGACAGGCGCAAAAATGCGGCAGGGTTAAACATGTTTATGAGATCTCAACCCTCCCCCTATACCTCTAGCCAATGTAGAAAAGTAAACGCATAACAATACGCAATTAAAATTCAGTTCCAGAGAAGTCCGAGTCTGATGTCAGAAGATATAACTAAAGAAAATAAACAAAATGACAATAATACATAAATAACAACAGACTACTAGCAGTTAACTTACATGCCAGCTTCAGACTTCAATTAAACTGATTGAAAGATTATGTCTTCATCATATGAATATCAGGCACAATCCTTCCCGTTAGGGGTTTAGTATCATACCATCATAACATATATGAGAAGAACATAACCCGTGTCATGCCAACAACTGGTTTTTAAATAAATGTGTTTAGTTCCGATGCAAAGACCCTATAAGTGAATCAATATTAACGCCAAAATATGCAATCTTTAATGACCTGACAACAGTATCGTAACTATATCCCTTCTTAATAAGTCTATTTAAAGGTTTTGTTAGCTTCTGAGGTGAATACTGACATTTTTGTGCTTTATAAAGAATATTTCCATAAAAAATTGGATGTGAAATACCTGAACGTATAAGAAGTCTGCATGTTGAGCTAAATTTACGAATGATGTCCTTATACCGATGATAAAATTTAGTAAATGTTTTGACTAGTTTGTGATATCGAAAACCCTGGTGTAATAATTTTTCAGTAATACATAAATTTCTCTCGTTAAAATCTAAAACATTGTTACATACACGAGCGAATCGTACAAGTTGAGATATATAAACACCGTAAGATGGTGACAAGGGAACGTCACCATCTAAAAATGGATAATTAACGATAGGAAATGAAAAATCATCTCTTTTATCATAAATTTTAGTATTAAGCTTTCCGTTAATGATATAGATATCAAGATCGAGGAAAGGGCAGTGGTCATTGTTAATATTAGCTTTATTTAAAGTCAGTTCAACATGATAAATTTCTTTAGTATACATACTGAAGTCGTCATTATTGAGAGCCAAAATATCATCCAAATATCTAAAAGTATTATTAAATTTGTGTATCAGATGTTGTTTCGATGAGTCTTTGCTGATTTTTGTCATAAATTGTAACTCATAGCAATACAAAAACAGGTCCGCAATAAGTGGTGCACAGTTAGTCCCCATTGGAATTCCGATAACCTGACGATATACGGAATCTCCAAAGCGAACAAAAATGTTATCTAGTAAAAATTCAAGGGCAGATATAGTATCAAAGCATGTCCAATTGACATAGTTTTTTTGTTTATTGCTACTAAAAAATTACCTAAAAAAGTTTGAACATATATATTCACATTCTGACTTTTTAAATGCCCATTTAATTATGTGTGTAAATTTTTTCTTAATGAGAATGTGAGGCAATGTGGTATATAGGGTAGAAAAATCAAAACTTTGAACAGATTCAAAATCACCAATATAAGCATGCAATTTGTCAAGTACTTCCAACGAGTTCTTGACGCTCCAAAAGTAATTAATTCCACTATTTTCGAAGGCCTTATTTGAACAATTTATTATCAGGTTTTTGATTGTATCAAGTGTACTGGTAAGAAGAATAGACAATTTAGTAGTTGAACAATGGCTTGAAGACGAAATAAATCTATATTTGTAAGGTGTTTTGTGTAGCTTCGGAAGCCAATACATAGTTGGGACTTTCATTGTATTTGGTTCTGCTTGTAAAGCGGTAGCTAAAAGTTTGTGTTTGTTACAGATGTCGTTTTCTGAAAATGGAGTCAGTTGGAATGTTGGTGAATTGGTGATTTCTTTTTGCAGAATCTCAATGTAAAATTTACGTCAAACAATACTAATATTATTAGCAGCTTTATCGGCCGGGACAAAAACAAATTCCTTGGCTAATTCTTTTAGTTTATGTTTGATACGAGAAATAGGTTTATTATGGTTATTGTTAAGAGTAAAATGTTCTTTAAAATGTTGAATACGTATATCAACTATGTTCATTACTGAATTAAAAAAAAGAGTCCAAAGATTTTTTGTCAGCTTTTTCCCGTTTTATCCATTTCGAACAGTAAGTACGGAGTGAGTCGTGGATGCTACTACGACACTCATTCCAATTGATAATTGACGGGGGACGATATTTAGGTCCTTAACTGAGGAATGATTTTAACTCTCGGTCTTGAACGATGTTAAGATCTCCTGTTATAACATGGGAAATGGGTCCATAAATGTATTCGGAATTACTGCAATTACATGAAGTAGGTGTATTTTCACTGATATTAACATCTTTACACAATTGGCTATAATTAAACACAAATTTCCGGGTAGATTTCTTGTAAATATAACTAAATAAGAGGGAGCTCAGTATTATCAAAATATCCAGGAATTTGTTCTTTAACAGAATGGTCGTTAAAAATACCGGCAATATTTACAAAATCAAAACCTTTATTTACATAATTTATTTTAATGAAATGTTTTTTATGATCTTCAGGGCGATCAATTTTGGGAAACAGTTTAGAACAACGATATGCCATTATAATTTGAACGATTTCATACTTAGGACTGCTATATGAAATTGTGTTTCAATCCTCTAAACTTTATTTAACTTATTAACCGGTAATGAACACAGCTTTGTTAACAGATAATGTCTGCCGTTGTTTTTTGAAATAGAAATTAGGTCCGAAATATTGGTATGATTGGTCCGAAATTTTCTTTGATTGCGATTTTTTCTACGACCATGAGAACGGTTTTTACGAACAGGTTTAGAAACTATATCCAAAATGTTAACAGAATCGGTTCTTGATATATTACCAATTCCCATGATATTATCATTAAGACCGAGAGGGTAGACTGTCTGTAATTTTTTAATCCAATTTAATTCAATTATTTTCCGTGATCGTACAAACTTTGAATGAGATTCACCAGGCTGCTTATCTACAACTTCTAAAGGTTGACCTGCTAAATATTTGATAGGATGATTGTGCTTCTTAAGGTGTTGATAAATGATACTTTTGAATTTATTGGGTCTTTTAAAACGATACAGATGTTCTTGAGTGCGTTTTGATAAATATCGTCCAGTTTCACCTACGTACTGAATACCGCATCCCGGTTTGTTTCATGTGAGTAAATAAATAATACTGTTTGTTTTTCAAGTTATATCAGTTTCAATATTTAAAATACTTTTAAAAGAGGCTAGTTACAACCAAACTTTAATACTATGTATGTATGCAATACATGCATGACATGTATATGCAGTTGGGAATATAGAAGATTTCTTTCTGCAGAGGATGATGATTAATTCTGATTAAATGGTACATAATCACTTGACTATACATGTATTATTTATAATAAACAAATAATTTAAAAATTGTATGTTTTCGAATATCATAAATATAGTTGTGAAAATGAATAATCAGTCCCTTGCTTTAATGAAAATGAAAAATCTTGCTTTAATGAAAATGAAAAATCTTGCTTTAATAGTGCAGAAAATGAATAATCTGTCCTCTCAGTTTACAAAAATAAATAACCGATCATAAACAAATCCTCCTGCTCCCCCCCCCCCCCCCAATAGAATATCAAATGGTCGTCCCCTAACAGGTCGAACAACTTATGTTCTTAAACCCTGCTGACTGCCATTGCCGATTGCCAAATAAATGGATTACAAGATGTAACAAAGACATAAGTGGATCTTTATATACTAGTAAATAATTTAATACAAAATGGAAAACAATAAACTAGCGGCAAAGATGGTAAACCACAAACATGAGGAGCTAAAATTTGTACACCATATCCGGATTTCGACAACTTTTCACAATATGAATACCTGCGTTGATAGATATTTTAGCAGGAGTACAACTATATTTATTGTATGGAATGATTGTAACCTATAATCAAAGCAATGAAGTACTGAACATCGGATGACCGCAAGTTCTTGTGTATGGTCTGACAAGCACTTGTCTCAGAAAAAATATCACATCTCTATACCAGAATGTGAGGTTAATGTACAGATATATTTTTTTTTCTCAGACAAGTATGCGTGTGTATGATAAATTAATGACAGGGAATTCAACCTCACCATAATAACTATTATATTGTAGTGATACAAATCAGTATACTCAGGTTTTATGATTTCTGCGTATTTATCATGTTTATAGATCGGTTAAAAACTCAACACGAAAGTTACGTAATGGAAATCTAGGCGACAGCAATACACTGAAATGCCCTCACGGTCATCCGCTGTAAACATCACTGACTGAGACATTAATTGATCTCTTATCAATACAGAAGAGTTGTCAAATTGTCAATCATACCACGTCTTCTTTTTTGTAAATGGAATGATTGTAAGCTGCATGTATATATGTCTTTCTGGCAGCCAGCATATGATCTTGGCTTCATGTACAATGTTCAAATGTCAGTGTCAAGTTTCCGCAGTTCAGTCTTTTTCCAAGATACTATAAGCAACATGTCAACTTTACTATGTATACATATCTGTCTGGGAGGGTTAATCTCATTTTCAAGGTTGATTGGTCAATGTCGAGTATTCCTGGTTAAGTTTGTTTCTCAGATATTGTAAGCAATATGTTAACTACTTTTGATATATGGAATGACTGTAAGATGTACATTTATGTCAAGCAGATATTTTTTTACCCCGATCCCATCTTCATGCATGGTTCTTGGGCCGAAGTTAAGTTTGCATGGTCTGGTTAGTTTTCCCCCAATACTATAATTTTTTGGGTGTACATAAACTAATCATAGACGTGTACGTCTGAGATATCATTTGACCTTGACCTCATTTACATGGGTCATTGCAAATGTTTAGCGCATATGATTATTGTAGTAAAATCTTTCAACTTGTAACATAAAAACAACCACGACCAGTTAAGCAGGTAAAAGTTTTCAGCCTTTGCGCACTTGTTTTACACTTCATACATGTAGATTTAAAATGTCCATTCATATATATTGTTTACATTCAATCTTTAAAAACAGCTTTATTTACAATTCATTTGTCATAATAAACATTCAAGTGTGTGAATTCTTTTTAACTGTAAGCTATATGTTAACTACATATCTGTCTGGGAGGGTTAATCTGATCGTGACCTTATGTTCAAAGTTTATTGGTCAATGTCGAGTATTGTCAGTATTCCTGGTTAAGTCTGTTTCTCAGATATTGTAAGCAATATGTAAACTACTTTTGATATATCGAATGACTGTAAGATGTACATTTATGTCAAGCAGGTATTTTGTGACCTCGATCTAATGTTCATGCATTGTTCTTTGGCAAAAATTAAGTGTCAATGGTTGGGCTAGTGATTTCCCGATACTATTGTCAATAGGTCAACTACTTTTGATATATGGAATGACTGTAAGTTGTACATTTATGTCAAACAGGTATTTTGTGACCTCGGTCTAATGTTCATGCATTGTTCTTTGGCCAAAGTTAAGTTTAAATGGTTGGGCTAGTGATTTCTCAATATTATTATCAATAGGTCAACTACTTTTGGTATATGGAAAAACTGTAAGATGTACATTTATGTCTAGCAGGTATTTTCTTACCTCGATCTAATGTTCATGTATGGTTCTTTGGCTAAAATTAAGTTTGAATGGTTAGGCTAGTTATTCCCAATACTATTATCAATAGGTCAACTACTTTTGATATATGGTATAACTGTAAGATGTACATTTATGTCTAGCAAGTATTTTGTGACCTCGATCTAATGTTCATGCATTTTTCTTTGGCCAAAGTTAGGTTTCAATGGTTGGGCTAGTGATTTCCTCATACGGTTATCAATAGGTCAACTACTTTTGATATATGGAATGACTGTAAGATGTATATTTATGTCAAGCAGGTATTTTCTGACCTCGGTCTAATGTTCATGCAAGGTTCTTTGGCCAAAGTTCAGTTTGAATGGTTGGGCTAGTGATTTCCCAATACTGTTATCAATAGGTCAACTACTTTTGATATATGGAATGCCTGTAAGATGTTCATTTATGACCAGCAAGTATTTGCTGACTGCGATCTAAGGTTCATGCATGGTACCTTGGCCAAAGATAAGTTTTAATGGTTGGGCCTGTGGTTTCCCAATACTATAAGCAATTGGTCAACTATATAGTTAGGTAGCTATCATTTGATTTTGTAGGGAGGTTAGCTAGGAGGACATATTTTGTCCTGCTTTTTTTTTTAGTTGTTATCTCTGTTCTGCCTTTTTATTTTTTCCTCTATTCGGTCCTGCCTTGTTTACTTGTTTATCCTGACTTTTTTACCCAAATTGTCATCCTGACGTTTTTTTTTACTAAGTTGCTCATCCTGCTTTTGATTTAACTCAAACTCCTGTTCTTCTTTATTTTTCAAAATTCATACTTCAATTTTATTGTATGGAATGATTGTCGGATGGACATATCCGTCTGTAACATTGCTTTTGACCTTGACCTCATTTACATTGGGTCATTGCTAATGTTTAGTGTATGTGATTATTGTAGGTAAACATTTATCTTTCAACTTCCAACATAAAAACAACCATGGTCAATTAACCAGGTAAAAATTGTCAGTCTGTGCACTCTTGTTTTACACTTCAAACATGTAGATTTAAAATTTCCTTTCATATATATTATTTACATTAAATCTTACCATACAGCTTTATTTACATTTAATGTGTAACAACAAACATTCAAGTGTGTGAAAAGTTTTTTTTCTACTGAAAGCAATATGTGTACTACATATCTGTCTGGAAGGATTAATCTGACCTTGACCTCATTTTCAAGGTTTATTGGTCGATGTCGAGTATTCCATTGTTAAGTCTGTTTCTCAGATACTGAAAGCAATATGTTAACTACTTTTGGTATATGCAATGACTGTAAGATGTACATTTATGTCAAGCAGGTATTTTCTGACCTCGATCTAATGTTCATGCATGGTTCTTTGGCCAAAGTTAAGTTTGAATGGTTGGGCTAGTGATTTCCCGATACTATTATCAATAGGTCAACTACTTTTGATATATGGAATGACTATAAGATGTACATTTATGTCTAGCAGGTATTTTCTGACCTCGATCTAATGTTCATGCATGGTTCTTTGGCCAAAGTTAAGTGTCAATGGTTGGGCTAGTGATTTCCCAATACTATTATCAATAGGTCAACTACTTTTGATATATGGAATGACTGTAAAATGTGCATTTATGTCAAGCAGGTATTTTATGACCTCGATCAAATGTTCATGCAAGGTTTTTTGGCCAAATTTAAGTTTAAATGGTTGGACTAGCGGTTTCCAAATTAAATTATCTATAGGTCAACTATTTTTGATATATGGAATGACTGTTAGATGTACATTGTGTCTAGCAGGTATTTTCTGACCACGATCTAATGTTTATGCATAGTTCTTTGGCCAAAGTTAAGTTTGAATGGTTGGGGTAATGATTTCCAAATACTATTATCAATAAATCAACTACTTTTCATATATGGAATGACTGTAAGATGTTCATTGATGACAAGAAAATATTTGCTGACTGCGATCTAAGGTTCATGCATGGTACCTTGGCCAAAGATAAGTTTGAATGGTTGGGTTTGTGGTTTCTCAATACTATAAGCAATTGGTCAACTATATAGTTAGGTAGCTATCATTTGATTTTGTAGGGAGGTTAGCTAGGATGACATATTTGGCCTGCTTTTTTTTTAGTTGTTATCTCTGTTCTGCCTTTTCATCTTTTACTGTATTCGGATTTGCCATTTTTTACTTGTTTATCCTGACTTTTTGTTACCCAAATTGTCATCGTGACTTTTTTTAACAAGTTGCCCATCCTGCTTTTTTTTTACTCAAACTCCTGTTCTGCCTATTTGTTCCAAAATTCATTCTTCAATTTTATTGTATGGAATGATTGTCGGATGGATATGTCCATCTGTAACATTGCTTTTGACCTTGACCTCATTTACATTGGGTCAATGTTAATGTTTAGTGTATGTGATTATTTTAGGTAAGCATTTATCTTTCAACTTCGAACATAAAAACAACCATGGTCAGTTAACTAGGTAAAAATTGTCAGCCTGTGCACTCTTGTTTTACACTTCATACATGTAGATTTAAAATTCCTTTCATATATATTATATACATTAAATCTTTCCATACAGCTTTATTTACAATTCATGTGTAACAATAAACATTCAAGTGTGTGAACAGTTTTTTTTAACTGTAAGCAATATTTTTACTACATATCTGTCTGGGAGGGTTAATCTAACCTTGACCTCATTTTCAAGGTTTAATGCTCAATGTCGAGTATTCCTGGTTAAGTCTGTTTCGCAGATATTGTAAGCAATATGTTGGCTACTTTTGGTATATGGAATGACTGTAAGATGTACATTTATGTCAAGCAGGTATTTTCTGACCTCGATCTAAGATCAGCTAATGTTCATGCATGGTTATTTGGCTAAAGTTAAGTTTGAATGGTTGGGCTAGTGATTTCCCGATACTATTAACAATAGGTCAACTACTTTTGATATATGGAATGACTATAAGATGTACATTTATGTCTAGCAGGTATTTTCTGACCTCGATCTAATGTCTATGCATGGTTCTTTGGCCACAGTTAAGTTTAAATGGTTGGGCTAGTGGTTTCCAAATTACATTATCTATAGGTCAACTATTTTTGATATATGGAATGACTGTAAGATGTACATTATGTCTAGCAGGTATTTTCTGACCACGATCTAATGTTTATGCATAGTTCTTTGGCCAAAGTTAAGTTTGAATGGTTGGGGTAATGATTTCCAAATACTAATATCAATAAATCAACTACTTTTGATATATGGAATGACTGTACATTTATGTCAAGCAGGTATTTTCTGACTCCGATCTCATGTTCATGCATGGTTCTTTAACAAAAGTATAGTTTGAAAATTGGGCTAGCGATTTCCCAATACTATTATCAATAGGTCAACTACTTTTGATATATGGAATTAATATAAGATGCACATGTATGTCAAGCGGGTATTTTCAAACCTCGATCTAATGTTCATGCATGGTACCTTGGCCAAAGATAAGTTTGAATGGTTGGGCTAGTGGTTTCCCAATACTATAAGCAGTTGGTCAACTATATAGTTAGGTAGCTATCATTTGATTTTGTAGGGAGGTTAGCTAGGATGACATATTTGGCCTGCTTTTTTTTTTAGTTGTTATCTCTGTTCTGCCTTTTCATCTTTTACTGTATTCGGTCCTGCCATTTTTTACTTGTTTATCCTGACTTTTTGTTACCCAAATTGTCATCGTGACTTTTTTTAACAAGTTGCCCATCCTGCTTTTTTTTTACTCAAACTCCTGTTCTGCCTATTTTTTCCAAAATTCATTCTTCAATTTTATTGTATGGAATAATTGTCGGATGGATATGTCCGTCTGTAACATTGCTTTTGACCTTGACCTCATTTACATTGGGTCAATGTTAATGTTTAATGTATGTGATTATTTTAGGTAAGCATTTATCTTTCAACTTCGAACATAAAAACAACCATGGTCAGTTAACTAGGTAAAAATTGTCAGCCTGTGCACTCTTGTTTTACACTTCATACATATAGATTTAAAATTCCTTTCATATATATTGTTAACATTAAATCTTTCCATACAGCTTTATTTACAATTCATGTGTAACAATAAACATTCAAGTGTGTGAAAAGTTTTTTTGACTGTAAGCAATATTTTTACTACATATCTGTCTGGGAGGGTTAATCTAACCTTGACCTCATTTTCAAGGTTTAATGCTCAATGTCGAGTATTCTTGGTTAAGTCTGTTTCGCAGATATTGTAAGCAATATGTTGGCTACTTTTGGTATATGGAATGACTGTAAGATGTACATTTATGTCAAGCAGGTATTTTCTGACCTTGATCTAAGATCATCTAATGTTCATGCATGGTTCTTTGGCTAAAGTTAAGTTTGAATGGTTGGGCTAGTGAATTCCCGATACTATTATCAATAGGTCAACTACTTTTGATATATGGAATGACTATAAGATGTACATTTATGTCTAGCAGGTATTTTCTGACCTCGATCTAATGTCCATGCATGGTTCTTTGGCCACAGTTAAGTTTAAATGGTTGGGCTAGTGGTTTCCAAATTACATTATCTATAGGTCAACTGTTTTTGATATATGGAATGACTGTAAGATGTACATTATGTCTAGTAGGTATTTTCTGACCACGATCTAATGTTAATGCATAGTTCTTTGGCCAAAGTTAAGTTTGAATGGTTGGGGTAATGATTTCCAAATACTAATATCAATAAATCAACTACTTTTGATATATGGAATGACTGTACATTTATGTCAAGCAGGTATTTTCTGACTCCGATCTCATGTTCATGCATGGTTCTTTTACCAAAGTATAGTTTGAAAATTGGGCTAGTGATTTCCCAATACTATTATCAATAGGTCAACTACTTTTGATATATGGAATGACTATAAGATGCACATTTATGTCAAGCGGGTATTTTCAGACCTCGATCTAATGTTCATGCATGGTACCTTGGCCAAAGATAAGTTTGAATGGTTGGGCTAGTGGTTTCCCAATACTATAAGCAGTTGGTTAACTATATAGTTAGGGAGCTACTATTTGATTTGTAGGGGCTATCTAGGAATACAAATTTTGTCCTGCTTTTTATTTAGTTGTTATCTCTGTTCTACCTTTTTATTTTTTACTGTATTCGGTCTTGCCATTTTTTACTTGTTTATCCTGACTTTTTTTACATAAATTGTCATCGTGACTTTTTTTAACAAGTTGCCCATCCTGCTTTTTTTTTTACTCAAACTCCTGTTCTGTCTATTTTTTCCAAAATTTATTCTTCAATTTTATTGTATGGAATGATTGTCGGATGGATATGTCCGTCTGTAACATTGCTTTTGACCTTGACCTCATTTACATTGGGTCAATGTTAATGTTTAGTGTATGTGAATATTTTAGGTAAGCATTTATCTTTCAACTTCGAACATAAAAACAACCATGGTCAGTTAACTAGGTAACAATTGTCAGCCTGTGCACTCTTGTTTTACCCTTCATACATGTAGATTTAAAATTCCTTTCATATATATGTTAACATTAAATCTTTCCATACAGCTTTATTTACAAATCATGTGTAACAATTAGGGATGTCAACGATTACTCGAGTACTCGAGTATCGCTCGGTAGTACCGAGTATCGAATACCAAAATGATACTCGACTAATCGGTTTCTGTTAGAATGTTGTTGCTTTCTTATGAAAACTATTTTTATTAAGAGCGCTTCCCGGGAATTTAAATATTAATCAAAATTAATCAAAATAAATAAAAATAAAAATACGTTTCGAATGTTTGCGTTTAATTGTCATTTAAAATTCCCTCGAACAGAGGTAGGCTATGAGCAAGAGCATCTTTCTAAGGCTTACACTTTTAGCTAGTCGCGTCTTAGTCATTCCACCACCTCTTTACCGTCAGAGCAAATATTTTCATCAGCAGAACTGTTAGTTACGTTACAAAGTCGAGAAATCGACTCGTCCCAGAAAAAGTTGAAAAGATAATATTTCTAAATAAGAACAAATTCGTTGCACCCTGTGTCGACCGTTAGAGAATGGTTAAAGCCATCAATAAGTCCTAATCATTACCCCTTTGTTGATCACTAAATGTGTTTTTACACGATTCACAAATATTGTTGTTTGAGTTTACAGTTTTCTATAGATGTTTATTAATTAATTGATTAGATTATTGTCAGTTTAGATAATTAGTGCATGTAGTAAATGAGCTATTAATTATGGTATACAATTCCTCGGACTATTATCTAGTCCTATGTAATCATGTTGAGGGTTTTACGTCCTATATAAGAGAACGAACGACCCACAATAGGTAAAATGGGCATAATTTTGTGTTTCCATTTTGTAGATGTTTTACCGAGCGAGTACTCGAGTATCGCTCGGTAAATCTAACGAGTACTCGATTAGTAAATCTTCACCGAGTTGACATCCCTAGTAACAATAAACATTCAAGTGTGTGAAAAGTTTTTTTGACTGTAAGCAATATTTTAACTACATATCTGTCTGGGAGAGTTAATCTAACCTTGACCTCATTTTCAAGGTTTAATGCTCAATGTCGAGTATTCCTGGTTAAGTCTGTTTCGCAGATATTGTAAGCAATATGTTGGCTACTTTTGGTATATGGAATGACTGTAAGATGTACATTTATGTCAAGCAGGTATATTCTGACATCGATCTAAGATCATCTAATGTTCATGCATGGTTCTTTGATTAAAGTTAAGTTTGAATGGTTGGGCTAGTGATTTCCCGATACTGTTATCAATAGGTCAACTACTTTTGATATATGGAATTAATATAAGATGTACATTTATGTCTAGCAGGTATTTTCTGACCTCGATCTAATGTTCATGCATGGTACCTTGGCCAAAGATAAGTTTGAATGGTTGGGCTAGTGGTTTCCCAATACTATAAGCAGTTGGTCAACTATATAGTTAGGGAGCTACCATTTGATTTGTAGGGGGCTAGCTAGGATGACAAATTTTGTCCTGCTTTTTTTTTAGTTGTAATCTCTGTTCTGCCTTTTTATTTTTTACTGTATTCGGTCCTGCCATTTTTTACTTGTTTATCCTGACTTTTTTTACACAAATTATCATCGTGACTTTTTTTTAACAGGTTGCCCATCCTGCTTTTTTTTTACTCAAACTCCTGTTCTGCATATTTTTTTCCAAAATTCATTCTTCAATTTTAGTGTATGGAATGATTGTCGGATGGATATGTCCGTCTGTAACATTGCTTTTGACCTTGACCTCATTTACATTGGGTCAATGTTAATGTTTAGTGTATGTGATTATTTTAGGTAAACATTTATCTTTCAACTTCCAACATAAAAACAACCATGGTCAATTAACCAGGTGAAAATGGTCAGCCTGTGCGCTCTTGTTTTACATTTCAAACATGTAGATTTAAAATTTCCTTTCATATATATTATTTACATTAAATCTTTCCATACAGCTTTATTAACATTTTATGTGTAACAACAAACATTCAAGTGTGTGAAAAGTTTTATTTTACTGAATGCAATATTTTTGCTACAAATCTGTCTGGGAGGGTTAATCTAACCTTGACCTCATTTTCAAGGTTTATTGGTCGATGTCGAGTATTCTATTGCTGAGTCTGTTTCTCAGATACTGTAAGCAATATGTTAACTACTTTTGGTATATGCAATGATTGTAAGATGTACATTTATGTCAAGCAGGTATTTTCTGACCTCGATCTAATGTTCATGCATGGTTCTTTGGCCAAAGTTAAGTTTGAATGGTTGGGGTAATGATTTCCAAATACTAATATCAATAAATCAACTACTTTTGATATATGGAATGACTGTACATTTATGTCAAGCAGGTATTTTCTGACTCCGATCTCATGTTCATGCATGGTTCTTTAACAAAAGTATAGTTTGAAAATTGGGCTAGCGATTTCCCAATACTATTATCAATAGGTCAACTACTTTTGATATATGGAATAAATATAAGATGCACATGTATGTCAAGCGGGTATTTTCAAACCTCGATCTAATGTTCATGCATGGTACCTTGGCCAAAGATAAGTTTGAATGGTTGGGCTAGTGGTTTCCCAATACTATAAGCAGTTGGTCAACTATATAGTTAGGTAGCTATCATTTGATTTTGTAGGGAGGTTAGCTAGGATGACATATTTGGCCTGCTTTTTTTTTTAGTTGTTATCTCTGTTCTGCCTTTTCATCTTTTACTGTATTCGGATTTGCCATTTTTTACTTGTTTATCCTGACTTTTTGTTACCCAAATTGTCATCGTGACTTTTTTTAACAAGTTGCCCATCCTGCTTTTTTTTTACTCAAACTCCTGTTCTGCCTATTTTTTCAAAAATTCATTCTTCAATTTTATTGTATGGAATGATTGTCGGATGGATATGTTCGTCTGTAACATTGCTTTTGACCTTGACCTCATTTACATTGGGTCAATGTTAATGTTTAATGTATGTGATTATTTTAGGTAAGCATTTATCTTTCAACTTCGAACATAAAAACAACCATGGTCAGTTAACTAGGTAAAAATTGTCAGCCTGTGCACTCTTGTTTTACACTTCATACATATAGATTTAAAATTCCTTTCATATATATTGTTAACATTAAATCTTTCCATACAGCTTTATTTACAATTCATGTGTAACAATAAACATTCAAGTGTGTGAAAAGTTTTTTTGACTGTAAGCAATATTTTTACTACATATCTGTCTGGGAGGGTTAATCTAACCTTGACCTCATTTTCAAGGTTTAATGCTCAATGTCGAGTATTCTTGGTTAAGTCTGTTTCGCAGATATTGTAAGCAATATGTTGGCTACTTTTGTTATATGGAATGACTGTAAGATGTACATTTATGTCAAGCAGGTATTTTCTGACCTCGATCTAAGATCATCTAATGTTCATGCATGGTTCTTTGGCTAAAGTTAAGTTTGAATGGTTGGGCTAGTGAATTCCCGATACTATTATCAATAGGTCAACTACTTTTGATATATGGAATGACTATAAGATGTACATTTATGTCTAGCAGGTATTTTCTGACCTCGATCTAATGTCCATGCATGGTTCTTTGGCCACAGTTAAGTTTAAATGGTTGGGCTAGTGGTTTCCAAATTACATTATCTATAGGTCAACTGTTTTTGATATATGGAATGACTGTAAGATGTACATTATGTCTAGTAGGTATTTTCTGACCACGATCTAATGTTAATGCATAGTTCTTTGGCCAAAGTTAAGTTTGAATGGTTGGGGTAATGATTTCCAAATACTAATATCAATAAATCAACTACTTTTGATATATGGAATGACTGTACATTTATGTCAAGCAGGTATTTTCTGACTCCGATCTCATGTTCATGCATGGTTCTTTAACCAAAGTATAGTTTGAAAATTGGGCTAGTGATTTCCCAATACTATTATCAATAGGTCAACTACTTTTGATATATGGAATGACTATAAGATGCACATTTATGTCAAGCGGGTATTTTCAGACCTCGATCTAATGTTCATGCATGGTACCTTGGCCAAAGATAAGTTTGAATGGTTGGGCTAGTGGTTTCCCAATACTATAAGCAGTTGGTTAACTATATAGTTAGGGAGCTACTATTTGATTTGTAGGGGCTATCTAGGAATACAAATTTTGTCCTGCTTTTTATTTAGTTGTTATCTCTGTTCTACCTTTTTATTTTTTACTGTATTCGGTCTTGCCATTTTTTACTTGTTTATCCTGACTTTTTTTACATAAATTGTCATCGTGACTTTTTTTAACAAGTTGCCCATCCTGCTTTTTTTTTTACTCAAACTCCTGTTCTGTCTATTTTTTCCAAAATTTATTCTTCAATTTTATTGTATGGAATGATTGTCGGATGGATATGTCCGTCTGTAACATTGCTTTTGACCTTGACCTCATTTACATTGGGTCAATGTTAATGTTTAGTGTATGTGAATATTTTAGGTAAGCATTTATCTTTCAACTTCGAACATAAAAACAACCATGGTCAGTTAACTAGGTAACAATTGTCAGCCTGTGCACTCTTGTTTTACCCTTCATACATGTAGATTTAAAATTCCTTTCATATATATGTTAACATTAAATCTTTCCATACAGCTTTATTTACAAATCATGTGTAACAATTAGGGATGTCAACGATTACTCGAGTACTCGAGTATCGCTCGGTAGTACCGAGTATCGAATACCAAAATGATACTCGACTAATCGGTTTCTGTTAGAATGTTGTTGCTTTCTTATGAAAACTATTTTTATTAAGAGCGCTTCCCGGGAATTTAAATATTAATCAAAATTAATCAAAATAAATAAAAATAAAAATACGTTTCGAATGTTTGCGTTTAATTGTCATTTAAAATTCCCTCGAACAGAGGTAGGCTATGAGCAAGAGCATCTTTCTAAGGCTTACACTTTTAGCTAGTCGCGTCTTAGTCATTCCACCACCTCTTTACCGTCAGAGCAAATATTTTCATCAGCAGAACTGTTAGTTACGTTACAAAGTCGAGAAATCGACTCGTCCCAGAAAAAGTTGAAAAGATAATATTTCTAAATAAGAACAAATTCGTTGCACCCTGTGTCGACCGTTAGAGAATGGTTAAAGCCATCAATAAGTCCTAATCATTACCCCTTTGTTGATCACTAAATGTGTTTTTACACGATTCACAAATATTGTTGTTTGAGTTTACAGTTTTCTATAGATGTTTATTAATTAATTGATTAGATTATTGTCAGTTTAGATAATTAGTGCATGTAGTAAATGAGCTATTAATTATGGTATACAATTCCTCGGACTATTATCTAGTCCTATGTAATCATGTTGAGGGTTTTACGTCCTATATAAGAGAACGAACGACCCACAATAGGTAAAATGGGCATAATTTTGTGTTTCCATTTTGTAGATGTTTTACCGAGCGAGTACTCGAGTATCGCTCGGTAAATCTAACGAGTACTCGATTAGTAAATCTTCACCGAGTTGACATCCCTAGTAACAATAAACATTCAAGTGTGTGAAAAGTTTTTTTGACTGTAAGCAATATTTTTACTACATATCTGTCTGGGAGAGTTAATCTAACCTTGACCTCATTTTCAAGGTTTAATGCTCAATGTCGAGTATTCCTGGTTAAGTCTGTTTCGCAGATATTGTAAGCAATATGTTGGCTACTTTTGGTATATGGAATGACTGTAAGATGTACATTTATGTCAAGCAGGTATATTCTGACATCGATCTAAGATCATCTAATGTTCATGCATGGTTCTTTGATTAAAGTTAAGTTTGAATGGTTGGGCTAGTGATTTCCCGATACTGTTATCAATAGGTCAACTACTTTTGATATATGGAATTAATATAAGATGTACATTTATGTCTAGCAGGTATTTTCTGACCTCGATCTAATGTTCATGCATGGTACCTTGGCCAAAGATAAGTTTGAATGGTTGGGCTAGTGGTTTCCCAATACTATAAGCAGTTGGTCAACTATATAGTTAGGGAGCTACCATTTGATTTGTAGGGGGCTAGCTAGGATGACAAATTTTGTCCTGCTTTTTTTTTAGTTGTAATCTCTGTTCTGCCTTTTTATTTTTTACTGTATTCGGTCCTGCCATTTTTTACTTGTTTATCCTGACTTTTTTTACACAAATTATCATCGTGACTTTTTTTTAACAGGTTGCCCATCCTGCTTTTTTTTTACTCAAACTCCTGTTCTGCATATTTTTTTCCAAAATTCATTCTTCAATTTTAGTGTATGGAATGATTGTCGGATGGATATGTCCGTCTGTAACATTGCTTTTGACCTTGACCTCATTTACATTGGGTCAATGTTAATGTTTAGTGTATGTGATTATTTTAGGTAAACATTTATCTTTCAACTTCCAACATAAAAACAACCATGGTCAATTAACCAGGTGAAAATGGTCAGCCTGTGCGCTCTTGTTTTACATTTCAAACATGTAGATTTAAAATTCCTTTCATATATATTGTTAATATTAAATCTTTCCATACAGCTTTATTTATAATTCATGTGTAACAATAAACATTCAAGTGTGTGAAATTTTTTTTTTACTGTAAACAATATTTTTACTACATATCTGTCTGGGAGGGTTAATCTAAACTTGACCTCATTTTCAAGGTTTATTGGTCGATGTCGAGTATTCCATTGCTGAGTCTGTTTCTCAGATGGTGTAAGCAATATGTTAACTACTTTTAGTATATGCAATGACTGTAAGATGTACATTTATGTCAAGCAGGTATTTTCTGACCTCGATCTAATGTTCATGCATGGTTCTTTGACCAAAGTGAAGTTTGAATGGTTGGGCTAGTGATTTCTCGATACTATTATCAATAGGTCAACTACTTTTGATATATGGAATGACTATAAGATGTACATTTATGTCTAGAAGGTATTTTCTGACCTCGATCTAATGTTTATGCATGTTTCTTTGGCCAAAGTTAAGTTTGAATGGTTGGGCTAGTGACATCCCAATACTATTATCAATAGGTCAACTACTTTTGATATATGGAATGACTTTAAGATATACATTTATGTCAAGCAGGTATTTTATGACCTCGATCAAATGTTCATGCAAGGTTCTTTGGCATCCTTAAGTTTAAATGGTTGGACAAGTGGTTTGCACATTATATTATCTATAGGTCAACTATTTTTGATATATGAAATGAGTGTAAGATGTACATTATATTCTAGCAGGTATTTTCTGACCACAATCTAATGTTTATGCATAGTTCTTTGGCCAAAGTTAAGTTTGAATGGTTGGGGTAATGATTTCCAAATACTATTATCAATAAATCAACTACTTTTGATATATGGAATGACTGTAAGATGTTCATTTATGACCAGAAAGTATTTGCTGACTTCGATCTAAGGTTCATGCATGGTACCTTGGCCAAAGATAAGTTTTAATGGTTGGGCTAGTGGTTTCTCAATACAATAAGCAATTGGTCAACTATATAGTTAGGTAGCTATCATTTGATTTTGTAGGGAGGTTAGCTAGGATGACATATTTTGTCCTGCTTTATTTTTTAGTTGTAGTCTCTGTTCTGCCTTTTTATTTTTTACTCTATTCGGTCCTGCCTTTTTTTACTTGTTAATCCTGACTTTTTTACCCAAATTGTCATCCTGACTTTTTTTTACTAAGTTGCTCATCCTGCCTTTTTTTTTTACTCAAACTCCTGTTCTTCTTTATTTTTCAAAATTCATACTTCAATTTTATTGTATGGAATGATTGTCGGATGGACATATCCGTCTGTAACATTGCTTTTGACCTTGACCTCATTTACATTGGGTCATTGCTAATGTTTAGTGTATGTGATTATTGTAGGTAAACATTTATCTTTCAACTTCCAACATAAAAACAACCATGGTCAGTTAACCAGGTAAAAATTGTCAGCCTGTGCGCTCTTGTTTTACATTTCAAACATGTAGATTTAAAATTTCCTTTCATATATATTATTTACATTAAATCTTTCCATACAGCTTTATTAACATTTTATGTGTAACAACAAACATTCAAGTGTGTGAAAAGTTTTATTTTACTGAAAGCAATATTTTTACTACATATCTGTCTGGGAGGGTTAATCTAACCTTGACCTCGTTTTCAAGGTTTATTGGTCGATGTCGAGTATTCTATTGCTGAGTCTGTTTCTCAGATACTGTAAGCAATATGTTAACTACTTTTGGTATATGCAATGATTGTAAGATGTACATTTATGTCAAGCAGGTATTTTCTGACCTCGATCTAATGCTCATGCATGGTTCTTTGGCCAAAGTTAAGTTTGAATGGTTGGGCTAGTGATTTCCCGATACTATTATCAATAGGTCAACTACTTTTGATATATGGAATGACTATAAGATGTACATTTATGTCTAGCAGGTATTTCTTGACCTCGATCTAATGTTCATGCATAGTTCTTTTGCCAAAGTTAAGTTTAAATGGTTGGGCTAGTGATTTCCCAATACTATTATCAATAGGTCAACTACTTTTGATATATGGAATGACTGTAAAATGTACATTTATGTCAAACAGGTATTTTATGACCTCGATCAAATGTTCATGCAAGGTTCTTTGACCAAAGTTAAGTTTAAATGGTTGGACTAGTGGTTTCCAAATTAAATTATCTATAGGTCAACTATTTTTGATATATGGAATGACTGTAAGATGTACATTATATTCTAGCAGGTATTTTCTGACCACGATCTAATGATTATGCATAGTTCTTTGGCCAAAGTTAAGTTTGAATGGTTGGGGTAATGATTTCCAAATACTATTATCAATAGATCAACTACTTTTGATATATGGAATGACTGTAAGATGTTCATTTATGACCAGAAAGTATTTGCTGACTTCGATCCAAGGTTAATGCATGGTACCTTGGCCAAAGATAAGTTTTAATGGTTGGGCTTGTGGTTTCTCAATACTATAAGCAATTGGTCAACTATATAGTTAGGGAGCTACCATTTGATTGGTAGGGGGGATAGCTAGGATGACAAATTTTGTCCTGCTTTTTATTTAGTTGTTATCTCTGTTCTGCCTTTTTAATTTTTTACTGTATTCGGTCCTGCCAATTTTTACTTGTTTATCCTGACTTTTTTTACACAAATTTTCATCGTGACTTTTTTTAACAAGTTGCCTATCCTGCTTTTTTTTTTACTCAAAATCCTGTTCTGCCTATTTTTTCCAAAATTCATTCTTCAATTTTATTGTATGGAATGATTGTCGGATGGATATGTCCGTCTGTAACATTGCTTTTGACCTTGGCCTCATTTACATTGGGTCAATGTTAATGTTAAGTGTATGTGATTATTTTAGGTAAGCATTTAACTTTCAACTTCGAACATAAAAACAACAAGGTCAGTTAACTTGGTAAAAATTGTCAGCCTGTGCACTCTTGTTTTACACTTCATACATGTAGATTTAAAATTCCTTTCATATATATTGTTAATATTAAATCTTTCCATACAGCTTTATTTATAATTCATGTGTAACAATAAACATTCAAGTGTGTGAAATTTTTTTTTTTACTGTAAACAATATTTTTACTACATATCTGTCTGGGAGGGTTAATCTAACCTTGACCTCATTTTCAAGGTTTAATGCTCAATGTCGAATATTCCTGGTTAAGTCTGTTTCGCAGATATTGTAAGCAATATGTTGGCTACTTTTGGTATATGGAATGACTGTAAGATGTACATTTATGTCAAGCAGGTATTTTCTGACCTCGATCTAAGATCATCTAATGTTCATGCATGGTTCTTAGCCAAAGTTAAGTTTGAATGGTTGGGCTAGATATTTCCCGATACTATTATCAATAGGTCAACTACTTTTGATATTTGGAATGACTATAAGATGTACATTTATGTCTAGCAGGTATTTTCCGACCTCGATCTAATGTGCATGCATGGTTCTTTGGCCAAAGTTAAGTTTAAATGGTTGGACAAGTGGTTTTCAAATTAAATTATTTATAGGTCAACTATTTTTGATATATGGAATGACTGTAAGATGTACATTATGTCTAGCAGGTATTTTCTGACCACGATCTAATGTGTATGCATAGTTCTTTGGCCAGAGTTAAGTTTGAAAGGTTGGGGTAATGATTTCCAAATACTATTATCAATAAATCAACTACTTTTGATATATGGAATGACTGTAAGATGTTCATTTATGACCAGAAAGTATTTGCTGACTTCGATCTAAGGTTCATGCATGGTACCTTGGCCAAAGATAAGTTTTAATGGTTGGGCTTGTGGTTTCTCAATACTATAAGCAATTGGTCAACTATATAGTTAGGTAGCTATCATTTGATTTTGTAGGGAGGTTAGCTAGGATGACATATTTTGTCCTGCTTTTTTTTTTAGTTGTAATCTCTGTTCTGCCTTTTTATTTTTTACTGTATTCGGTCCTGCCTTTTTTTACTTGTTTATCCTGACTTTTTTACCCAAATTGTCATCCTGACATTTTTTTACTAAGTTGCTCATCCTGCCTTTTTTTTTACTCAAACTCCTGTTCTTCTTTATTTTTCAAAATAAATACTTCAATTTTATTGTATGGAATGATTGTCGGATGGACATATCCGTCTGTAACATTGCTTTTGACCTTGACCTCATTTACATTTGGTCATTGCTAATGTTTAGTGTATGTGATTATTGTAGGTAAACATTTATCTTTCAACTTCCAACATAAAAACAACCATGGTCAATTAACCAGGTAAAAATTGTCAGCCTGTGCGCTCTTGTTTTACATTTCAAACATGTAGATTTAAAATTTCCTTTCATATATATTATTTACATTAAATCTTTCCATACAGCTTTATTAACATTTTATGTGTAACAACAAACATTCAAGTGTGTGAAAAGTTTTATTTTACTGAAAGCAATATTTTTACTACATATCTGTCTGGGAGGGTTAATCTAACCTTGACCTCATTTTCAAGGTTTATTGGTCGATGTCGAGTATTCCATTGCTGAGTCTGTTTCTCAGATACTGTAAGCAATATGTTAACTACTTTTGGTATATGCAATGACTGTAAGATGTACATTTATGTCAAGCAGGTATTTTCTGACCTCAATCTAATGTTCATGCATGGTTCTTTGGCCAAAGTTAAGTTTGAATGGTTGGACTAGTGATTTCCCAATACTATTATCAATAGGTCAACTACTTTTGATATATGGAATGACTGTAAGATGTACATTTATGTGAAGCAGGTTTTTATGACCTCGATCAAATGTTCATGCAAGGTTCTTTGGCCAAAGTTAAGTTGAAATGGTTGGACTAGTGGTTTCCAAATTAAATTATCTATAGGTCAACTATTTTTGATATATGGAATGACTGTAAGATGTACATTATATTCTAGCAGGTATTTTCTGACCACGATCTAATGTGTATGCATAGTTCTTTGGCCAAAGTTAAGTTTGAATGGTTGGGGTAATGATTTCCAAATACTATTATCAATAGATCAGCTACTTTTGATATATGGAATGACTATAAGATGTACATTTATGTCTAGCAGGTATTTTCTTACCTCGATCTAATGTTCATGCATTGTACCTTGGCCAAAGATAAGTTGGAATGGTTGGGCTAGTGGTTTCCCAATACTATAAGCAGTTGGTCAACTATATAGTTAGGGAGCTACCATTTGATTGGTAGGGGGGATAGCTAGAATGACAAATTTTATCCTGCTTTTTATTTAGTTGTTATCTCTGTTCTGCCTTTTTTATTTTTTACTGTATTCGGTCCTGCCATTTTTTACTTGTTTATCCTGACTTTTTTTACACAAATTTTCATCGTGACTTTTTTTAACAAGTTGCCTATCCTGCTTTTTTTTTTTACTCAAAATCCTGTTCTGCCTATTTTTTCCAAAATTCATTCTTCAATTTTATTGTATGGAATGATTGTCGGATGGATATGTCCGTCTGTAACATTGCTTTTGACCTTGGCCTCATTTACATTGGGTCAATGTTAATGTTAAGTGTATGTGATTATTTTAGGTAAGCATTTAACTTTCAACTTCGAACATAAAAACAACAAGGTCAGTTAACTAATGTTCATGCATGGTTCTTAGCCAAAGTTAAGTTTGAATGGTTGGGCTAGATATTTCCCGATACTATTACCAATAGGTCAACTACTTTTGATATTTGGAATGACTATAAGATGTACATTTATGTCTAGCAGGTGTTTTCTGACCTCGATCTAATGTGCATGCATGGTTCTTTGGCCAAAGTTACGTTTAAATGGTTGTGCTAGTGGTTTCCCAATTAAATTATATATATAGGTCAACCACTTTTCATATATTGAATGACTGTAAGGTGTACATTTATGTCAAGCAGGTATTTTATGACCTCGATATAATGTTCATGCATGGTTCTTTGGCCAAAGTTAAGTTTGAATGTTTGGGCTAGTGATTTCCCAATACTATTTTCTATAGGTAAACTACTTTTGATATTTGGAACGACTGTAAGATGTACATTTATGTCAAGCAGGTATTTTCTTACCTCGATCAAATGTTCATGCAAGGTTCTTTGGCCAAAGTTAAGTTTAAATGGTTGGGCTAGTGGTTTCCCAATACCTATTATATATAGGTCGACCACTTTTCATCTATGGAATGACTGTAAGGTGTACATTTATGTCAAGCAGGTATTTTCTGACCTCGATCTAATGTCCATGCATGGTTCTTTGGGCAAAGTTAAATTTAAATGGTTGGACTAGTGGTTTCTCAATTAAATTATCTATAGGTCAACTACTTTTGATATATGGAATTACTGTAAGGTGTATATTTATGTCAAGCAGGTATTTTCTGACCTCGTTGCAATGTTCATGCATGTTTCTTAGGCCAAAGATTGAATGGTTGGGCTAGTAATTTTCCCATTACTATTATCAATAGGTCAACTCCTTTTGATATTTGGAGCGACTGTAAATAAAGGCAACAATAGTAGTATACCGCTGTTCGAAATTCATAAATCGATAGAGAAAAAACAAATCCGGGCCACAAACTAGAACCGAGGAAAACGTATCAAATATAAGAAAACTACGACACAACAGAAACACAACATTAAAATGTAACACACACAGAAACGAACTATAATATAACAATGGCCATTTTCCTGACTTGGTACAGTGCATTTTAAGAAATAAATGGTGGGTTGAACCTGGTTTTGTAGCATGCCAAACCTCCCGCTTTAATGACAATGTTAATTACAACATTAAAATGACAACATTACATGACAGGACTACAATACAAATAAATGGGAGAAAATATAGGACAGAGAAACAAACGAATAGTAGCCAACAAAAGGTACCAGGTTAAAAATTCAATATGCCAGACGCGCGCCACGTCCACACAAGACTTACCAGCGACGCTCAGATGAAAAAAGTTTGAAAGCCAAAACAAGTACAAAGCTGAAGACCACCGAGGACCAAAAGTTCCAAAAAGTTGTGACCAATACGTCCAGGGTGTACTGTTCATAAATGGTCCCTTGGCAAAATATAAGTTTGAATGGTTGGGCTAGTGCTTTACCAATACTATAAGCAATTGGTAAACTACATAGTTAGGCAGCTACCATTTGATTTTTAGGGGGGCTAGCTAGGATGAAAAATTTGGTCCTGCTTTTTTTAGTTGTTATCTCTGTTCTGCCTTTTTATTTTTTACTCTATTCGGTCCTGCCTTTTTTACTTGTTTATCCTGACTTTTTTTACACAAATTATCATCTTGACTTTTTTTTTTTTACCAAGTTGCTCATCCTGCTTTTTTTAACTCAAACTCGTGTTCTGCCTTTTATTTTTCAAAATTCATCCTTCAATTTTATTGTATGGAATGATTGTCGGATGTACATGTCCGTCTGTAACATTGCTTTTGACCTTGACCTCATTTACACTGAGTCATTGCTAATGTTTAGTGTATATGATTATTGTAGTAAAACCTTTATCTTTCAACTTGTAACATAAAATCAACCATGGTCAGTTAACCAGGTAAAAATTGTCAGCCTGTGCGCTCTTGTTTTACACTTCAAACATGTAGAATTAAAATTTCCTTTCATGTATATTGTTAACATTAAATCTTTCCATACAGTTTTATTTACAATTCATGTGTAACAATAAACATTCAAGTGTGTGAAAAGTTTTTTTTAACTTTTTTACTGTAAGTAATATTTTTACTACTTATCTGTCTGGAAGGGTTAATCTAACCTTGACATCATTTTCAAGGTTTATTGGCCAATGTCGAGTATTTTGAATGGTTGGGCTAGTGCTTTACTAATACTATAAGCAATTGGTCAACTATATAGTTAGGTAGCTATCATTTGATTTTGTAGGGAGGTTAGCTAGGATGACATATTTTGTCCTGCTTTTTTTTTAGTTGTAATCTCTGTTCTGCCTTTTTATTTTTTACTCTATTCGGTCCTGCCTTTTTTTAATTGTTTATCCTGACTTTTTTACCCAAATTGTCATCCTGACTTCAATCTAATCAAAATTAAATTTGTCACTCGCTCATTTTTCTATGCTTGGTTGCTGCGTGCCCAAGCATAAAAAATGAGCGAGTGAGAGATTTAATTTTAATTAGATTGATAGAACCTCGATAGAACCCCCTGATCTCCCTCCCCCAACTCAATCACTGGCTACAGTTGTATATGATATTTTATATATGATTTTACATGAGCGATATATATGTTTATATTTCTAATAACGAAGTAAGTCATAAAGGATAAGTTAACAAAGATCAACAAAGGTTAGATTTTTACATTTCCGGAAATTTTTACACATTGCTCGTTTCGAGAGTTTCATTTTTAGAAAATTAACTTCCGGTAATAATAGTTAGTGCACTATTGGTCAGTCTATTGTTTTTCAAAGTAGAAATTTTGCAAAACAATTAACTCAAGGAGACCTTTATATAAAACAAATAAGTATTATTCTTACGAAAGAGTCGGGAATTGTATTCAAGTGCATGCATGAGAATCTTCGGATCTCCTGTAGTTGGTGATCGCAATACTGGTATACCAGTATTGTCCATAATACTGGTATACAAATTTTGTACCAGTATTGTAACTTTTAAAAAAAAAACCAGCAATACTGGTACATTACTGATATACCAGTATTGTAGTTGTATTGTTCACTATACTTTAAGGTGTATAATGAAAAGATATTGAAGATCAAAGGGAGATTAAATGAACTCAAAAATATCATAGAGGATAATTGTGAAATCAATTAACAACCAGTTAAAAATAATTACTATACTTGTACAAATAAACAAAAGATTATTGTAATTAAATCATCTTATTCAAACAATTGTTAATTATATAAATAATTGCTAAATATTTTATCATATATCTATATTTTATTTAATTCAATTTAGATAAAATAAAATAAAAACTTTATTATCTGAGTTATTATTTAATAAATTCAAGCAAATTATTACACTATAACACTGTAAATTCAGCATTTACATGTACATGTATGCCATCGTATTTTTTACAGATATTTTAATACATGTATACTAAGATTCTAAACATTTGTTTGTCTTTTTGTTCTTATCAATCTTTCACAATAAACATGATAAAAGATATCAATATCCATTAAACATAAAAAGTTGCTTAATAGGGGAACCTGATTATAATCAAATTAACTACTTTTACTAGTTTGTCTACATGAATGTTAAGGGTAGTTAAAGCAGTTGATTCAGAACCATGGGCAATACAATTTGTAGCAGATATATCTACTGGTACAAATACTAATACTAGACAAGCACTCCTACAGTAAGAGAGCCGTACAGGTGCTATCTAAACAAGCTTGTAATCTAGTAAGCGTAAGAGAAAGTCCACAGACTGAATACATAAATATCAATATAGGAATTGAGGATTGCAGAAATGCCATCTGAAGAAGAAATAAACACTACCAATGCTGATGATACAGAAGCTATAACAGCATTAATGTCAATATAAAATTCACTAAAATATACTATTGAGACTTGGAAAGAGAGAGCTGGTAGAAAACATAGAAGAAAGTAAAGAGTTTGTTAAAATGCTGAGACAGTACGGTTCCCTCAAGAAAAAAACATCAGAAGATTTAAAACTTTCTTTGATTACAATCACAGTGTACCATCAATGGCATCATCAGTTAAACATACAATCATTCCATATAAAATTGTCATATCATATGTTAATATCATTATGCATATATATGTGACACCTTTAATAAAAGATTAATTACCTGTATGTATTGTTTATTTTAAAAAAAACACAATTCTGGTACAATACTGGAATACAATACTGGTACAAAATTTTTATACCAGTATTGTGCACAATACTCGTATACCAGTATTGCGATCACCAACTACAGGAGATCCGAATCTTCTATAGCAGAAAAGGATTTCAGTAATTCATTTTAATGGTGAAGGAGGCAGAGTCTGCATGAAGCAATTTGCTGATTTTGGCTAGTACAAATAATTATGACGTCTGGCAAGGCTTGTCACTAGGAAGGCGTCCCAGAAAAAAATTAAAATAGCCTTGTCAGACGTCATAATTATTTGGACTAGATTTTGGCATGCATTGATCTGATACTGCAGAGTGCAGACCCAAAATCCCCCAAAAGAACTTGGTATCAAAATTAAGAGTGTGAATAATTTCATCTTCTATCCAGATGATATTGGTTTATAAAGTTGGTCTGTTTCTAGAAAGAAAAAAAAATTCTTGTCATCACAAAAGAGTCATTTTCTTATCCCAGTAATAGATTACCTAAGCCGTATTTGGCACAACTTTTTGGAATTTGGGTCCTCCATGCTCTTCAACTTTGTACTTGTTTGGCTTTATAACTATTTTGATCTGAGCGTCACTGATGAGTCTTACATGTATGTAGACGAAACTCGGTCTGGCGTATTAAATTATAATCCTGGTACCTTTGATAAGGCCAAATAAAAATATATGTGTGGTTCCAGTTACCCGACCGACCCTAGTCTAAACCCCCCCGACCCTAGAACCTTTTTTTTCATTTCTAAAAAATAAATTTTCAAAACGATCAAATTTTGAGGATTGTGAATTTATATAATTAAATTCATAGATTTCTGTCATCCAGAATGCAACAAAATCAACTAAAACATGACATGACTGTTTATTTTACAACCAGACACATGTAAAAATGATGAACTTCCAGTAGGGGCGTGTATAATACTACAATCAATTTCGGTATACACACAATTCTTTTCCGAAATTTGGAAATCCAAAATAAAAATTGAAAAAAAAAAAAAAATTGTCGCCTTACCGACCCTTTTTTTTTAAAAGTATGTAACTGGAACCACACATATATTTTCACTTGGCCTAACTATTGTAACATGATTTAAATTGTCTCATTTTATTGCCAGTCAATAATTAAAATATCCCCTTGAGCCATCGGTATAAATGAACTAATCCAACATTTCACGAACTTTTATTCCCAATTGCATGGGCCCTGGCCGGGATATGGGCCCCTTCCCCTAAATACTAGGAAAATCACTGATTTTTTTATAAAAACTGGATTCATTATTATTCATTGGACAACAATTTCGTTGGTATATACTGCAGGTAAACCACGAAGTTAACTGATCAATGAAGAAGAAATTTTAAATTGGCATTTATACAGACTTTGTCAAAACAATGAAAACAAATATCAACAAAAATGCAATTTTAGCTCAATTCACGAAAAAATTGATATTCACGAAAATAAATGAATCCACTGTAAATGATCAATGAAAGAAAATAAAATTGCTACCAATAAACAAACATACACACATGATTTTAATGGTTCCTATCTCCTGGCCCAAGACCACAATAAATAACGAATATAGTTCCTTTTAATTAGAGTGTATTTTTTCTTAATTTTTTTTCTTTCCCTTCCTCACTCATTTCTTAGTTTTTTTTTGGTGGAAATAAAAGAAGAGAGGTGAAATAAACTTTTGGATGTTGTATTTTAACTGATTTTGATATGGAAAGAGTGATTAGGCCAGGTGCAAAAAGGTGATATTTACAGTTTTCGGAACATCTCTTGACTTGTCCATAGGGGTATGGATGTGTATTGGCTAAATTTGTAAGAGTGATTGGTTCAATCTTTCTGAATTTTGAATATATTTTTGGACTAGTACTATACATTACACACATAAAAGATTTGACAAAAATGCATGGTGCAATTTTTTTAATGAAACAAAACGTTATAAAGAACTGATAGGGGAATTTAATTGTGGTCTGTGGCCTCCTGGCAGAAAAAAGAGGTAATGGCAGGTAAAATCGTTTTATTTTTTAACACTATATAACATGTACAATTCATAGAGAATTTTGGGACTTAATCATTGTAAATTGTGCTCAAACAATAGAATGTTCATAATATCTGTTAGGGTCAGCATAAAAATTAAGGGAATTAGGGATAGCGAGGCAGATAATATAACTATATTTTGTTCAGGCCTTATCAGGATTTTAACCAGAAATGCAAAATGTATATCTTCTATGACTTGTAATAACTCAAGACTAGATGAATCTGATTTATTTATTAAAGTTATTTTCTACATTTTTAATTGCAGATAGACACAAAAGATAAGCTACAATGTAAATAATGGCTTAAAAGAACGGAATGGAGATGTTGATGTAAATGTTGACAAAGATACTGAAGATAGAGGACAATGGGGCTCCAAATGGGAGTTTATTCTGTCATGCATTAGACTTTCTGTAGGATTAGGAAATGTATGGCGTTTCCCTTACCTGGCCTATGAAAGTGGAGGAGGTATTACTGTTATTCATGTTTATAGCTGTTAAAGCTTACGTTAATTAAATGATAAATAGAACTATACCATTGAATGACACATTAATGCATGATTTAAATTAACATAGTTAAGTGAAATATATCTGAGCGCTTATTTTACAATACTAGTTGATAATCAATGATCTAGATAGTAAGATATTGCATGGCCACTAGGCTGACTAGCCCAATGTTCATTTTTACGAACAAGTTACCACAGTTGACTGAAGGTCAATCAGGGTAAATTGTCATTGTCAATTTGAAGAATCTACTCTTACCTAATAATTACAATCATTTTAACAGCTGAAATGTATGGGAAAAATTAATGAATGCAATAATAGTTTATCACTGCATGTATCTCATATACATGTAAGGACAAATTAAAGGGGTTGAATATTTTAAAGAATAAATGTACTGACAATAACTGGTATAACAGGTTTTGTTTGACTAAATCATTTAAGTTGATTGGTTTTTATGGCGTTGTTTTTTAAAAGACAATCATGTTTTACCCAAATATTTAAAATCTGATCGATCTTTACTGCTTCTTAACTGGGTGTATATTTGTACATTGTATAGTTATGACTCACTGAAAGAAATCTTTGGAAATGATTTGTAAATTGAAATGTAGACAACTTAATGACATGTCTTTCAAGTACATGTGTTACCAATGTGAAAACTGATTGAATTTAAACATGTATTAAAATTATTTCATATGTTATAATGTAAAGATTAATTTTAGTCTGAAATTTAGCATAATATTAAAGGATTTGACAAGAAAACAGTAAGAACATGTAGACTAGATACATGTATGTAAATTATGGTTAACACCTTCACACTGCAGGTTTTTCATTAAATTTCTAGCTTGTAACAGATACATAGACAGAATCAAGTTATTCTAACCAAAAGTCTGACTTCAAAGTTTTTATTGTTCTGAATTAGTAAATTGCAAATTTACATTGTCTGACATAACTCTTTTTAACCCTTTCACAAAGCCAAAATTTATAGAAGAAAAGATTTACTGTTAGTCTGCAGAGATGGGTCAGGGTTCGACATTAACTTTTATACCAACTTGTCCAGTTGGGCAAGTGCCCTATTACTTTTACATGTCCGAAAGTGAAATCTACATGCCCAAACTTTTACATGCCAGGGTTGATTGTTGTGCCATGATGGCAGCAACTAGACTTGACCACTGAGATACTGTGAGGCATATATGAGCCGAGGAGGGAGGGAAAAGATCGAGGAATATACAGGAATCGGATCATTTACATAGAGATACTTATTTCATAATAATTTATCTAAAAAATGCCATTTCAAAAAACCCTTCTTAATAAACTGACAAATTTGTTAAAGTTTAATTTCATTTTCTCTTTCAAGTTTTTATGTTTTCCATCTTCATGATCTGAGGGAAATACACATCTGATGTCAAATTCTAAAGTTAGAACATAAAAAATAGACCTCCGCTTTCCATTGATCAGTGGGAATAACATGTGCGTCGGAAAAGCCAGAGTGGTGTCCCGATTGATAACGATAATGACGAAGCAAAACCGCGGCCACCTGATTGGCCAATATTTTTAAACGTGATCTATTTTTGGTAAAATGGGGAATTCAGTGCGAACAAATGACGAAATATACGCATTGAAGGGGGGTTAAGACCACTTTACTCGACCGTGCGGTGTTATCACTGAGTAATCTATGAACAAAACAACAGACACTATTGATTTTGTGAAATTTTAATCATTTAACAGTTTTTTTTTCACTTGCCCGATCGGACAACCAAGATGATGTTTTTACTGGTCCGAATATGGCATTAACTTGCCCCGGGCAATCAGACAACCGTAAGTGTCGGACCCTGTGGGTCCGTACTTTCAATGTAATTGATTAAATTACAATTACTTTGTCATTTGTACGATTAAATTAAATTAATGATTACATCATTTCTGAAAGTGTCTGATTAAATTAATGATTACATTGGCAAAGTAATCATGATTACATCTGATTACAATGAATTTAAAAAAAAAACATTTTGAATGATGTGAATGAATTACCGTTTAATATATCAAGAGCATTTTAGAAAGGATTTTGTTTGATATATTATAAAATGATAACTTCAAACTTCATCTATTTAATAAACCACAAAAGTTCACTACATACATACATGAATATTGTGTCACTGGTTATGACCCATTACACTTTATCATCATTGATCTCTGAAACATTTTGACTTCAATTGAATATAGCTTTATAAAGAGTGTGCTGTTTACCTTCTGACCTCTTCCAGACTTTATATGTATTTCAAGGTGCTGTTTATGGAAGTTAAAATATGGATGAAATAAAGTTGCCAGATAAAAACTATGTAAAATGTTAATAGAATTGTTAATTCAAATTGTAAACATAAACAAGTACTAAAATCATTGAATTTTACATGTCCAGTCCAAATACATACAAAAATTTGCTTATTTTAAACAAAATATTTGTTCAACTTTTAATTTAGTTTGTGCTAATTAGATAAATTACCACCATGTCCACATGTCTGATTAATCTCTTATCATAATAATAATAAATTTTATTTTATTATTGTGTCACATACTGATTGAACATTATACAATGACATAATAAAAATATACATTAAAACAATCAGTACCCAGCCATAAGATTGGCTTATGCATGTTATGAGACACAGATCTACAAAACATTTCACATTTAAATATATGTAAATACATGTATAACATTTCCTAAAATTTGTTTTTTGTACAATTTCAAAAAGATTTATCATTTAAATAATTACAAATTCAATTAAAAATTCATTTAATAAATTAAATTATAAAGTATATAGATAAAAATTATTATTTATTTCATTTAAATATCACATGACTTTAAAAGTAGTAAAATTTAAAGGTTACTAAAACTATAAAAAAATAAGTATCTCAAACTAAAAATAACTTTCGTCTCATAAAAAAGTTATAAATACTCTTGCTTAAAAATGCTTGAATTTCAGGACAATTCATCATTTCAACTAATTTCTGATCATCGTCTAATATAGCAAAATTTTCAATATAATTTGAACATTCAGAAAATAAAAGCCATCTCAAGTCATCATAAAGAGAACAATCATATATATTGTCCTATAGCTATACTCAATTGGTAATTGCAATAAAAGCAAACCTTAATTGGTTTCCTACCTGTCAATTCAAAGTTGACAAAAATCACAATATTAACAAAAGATTATAATTCAGGGTTAAAGAAAAGTATACTTAAATATAACAGTTATTATCAAATATATATATAACAGCCTATTATTTAAAGTTGGAATTATTATTAATTATGGAATTTTATATAATTCCCAGTGCTGATCTTTTTCAATAAAAAGTATGCATCAAGCCTGTTCGTTACGGCATTATCATAGTTGTTTCATTTTTTTATATGCTTCTCTGACCATTTTAGTTGATCAAGCCAGTATTTTTTTTTCAGGTGGTGTTGTTGCTTATATGAATTGCCCAGCAGATTAATGTATTGTGATAATTCTGTGCTTTGAATAAGTCTTTTTGTTATGGAAAGTGTTGTGCGCAGCACAGAGTATTCCATTGAAAAATACTATTTAAAACAAAGATCATTTTCCAATGGACATTCTATTGACTTTTAAAAAAGATTATATTATTATAGAAAGTGTTGTGCGCGGCACAGAACATTCTATTGAAAAATACTTTTAAAACAAAGATCATTTTCCAATGGAATGTGTTGTGCGCGGCACAGAACATTCTATTGAAAAATACTATTTAAAACAAAGATCATTTTCCAATGGAATGTGTTGTGCGCGGCACAGAACATTCTATTGAAGAAAACAAATTATAATGGGAAGATTTGTGCACTGCATTTATTTGATGAAAAAAAAAAATAGATACTGTGCACTTTCCAAATATATGAATGTAAATGCTGAGTACTGAGTAGAGATGCTGTCGAAGGAAGCTGTTTGGCCATAATCAAGTTGGAAGCCATCAGGGATCAATTTAGGAATGTTGCAGAACATTTAGTTGTGTTTAGTTGATATTTATCAAAGACTTTCATTTGAATCTGCCTAACCTGTGTATTTTGTTTACTTCATCAAACAGGAAGATTCAAATAGAAGTCTTTCTCAATTTTTTTACTTTCATGTGATCTTTTATTAGCATGCTGTGTGTTGCACTAATCTTTGTTGTTAATGCTTTGCTAAATCTTTTGCATCATCACACTATACATTGCCCATGACTCATTAATTTTCCTCTGTTATAATGCTATGGTGTATATAACATAATAACAAGATAGGCAGTAGTTGTATATCTCTTGTGTAGATAGTTTTTTTTATATATTTGCATGCTTTTTCCACTATTTAAACTCATCACTCTTCACACGAGATATCCTGTGCACTATAACTGCTTTGAGTTGAGAAAAATTCAACTGACCTTTATATTTTGAATATGACCATTTTAATTGGAAAACACTTTTGATGCATATCAATGTCAGATGCTAGTGACCTATTTGCATCAGACAAAGATTTAAATAAATTACAAAAGATGCTGATAGGTCTATATGAAAATATGTTGAACTTTTCTCACAGTCATTTTCCATTAGCATGACTGCTTAACCATGCAACCCTAGTGCAAAGGGACATGGGGGCTCACCATAGTAGTGTGTAAAATTTTGAATATTCATATTTTGCATGTACTGTCTATTTATTTAAAAAAATATTCTAAACCTTCCTGAGTGTATGTTATCAGATTGTTAGGCAACTTAGGCAAAATTGAGCTTATTCAAACATTAAAATGACTACAAGACTATTGATTCTGTTTATTATTGTGTTTAATGCAATATCAACATACATAGCATATATATATGAAGTAATTACACATTCTAAAAAGTGAAAAGTTATATTACAATATTCATCTATTTTATAGTTGAGTAGCCCTCATATATTGAATTAAAATAAGTTGTGACTTTTTAAAAATTCAAACTGTATAGAATAAACCTTGCCACTTGAACATGAAAGACACACAATCTACCATAGGTTATTTTTTTTATAGTAGATATAATCAACTTTAACAATCATCAGATACCAGCATAAATTGTTTTTGAAAGGAATGCTAATTTTTGCTAATATTTTCAAATTTGTCAAAGATAAAAATACACTTTGTTCAAATTATGAACCAACATGTATTTACATTAAAAACTATAGTTAATCTGCCCTAAGTAGTCAATTTTTTACTTAAAATCTATCATAGGTTATTTTGGTATAAAGTTGAAGACATAACGCTTTGTCAGATGTACAACAATGAGGAAATGAATTTCTTCCAGCACATTTCTTTAAAAATAAAATGCTTCGCTGGGCGCAGCTTGATACGACCGCAGAGGTCGAACCCTGAACAGTTGGGGCAAGTATGGACACAACATTCAAGCTTGATACAGCTCTGAATTTGGATTGTGATTAAATATTTGACACAGCATAGGTTTCTGACACAGAAAGAATGTGGTCTAAGAACTTCAATTTTTTTAATTTACCTATTATGGTCCAATGTCCAAAATCAAAATACATGGTAAGTTTCAGCATATCAAAGAACCCCATATATTCAATTTTTGTTGAAATCAAACAAAGTTTAATTTTGGACCCCAACTTGGACAAACTTGAAAACTGGTCCCATAATCAAAAATCTAAACACATGTTTAGATTCAGCATATCAAAGTACCCGAAGAATTCAATTTTTGTTAAAATCAAACTAAGTTTAATTTTGGACCCTTTGGACCTTAATGTAGACAAATTTAAAAAACGGGACCCAAAATTAAAAATCTAAAAACACGGTTAGATTTCGCATATCAAAGAACCCCAATAATTCAATTTTTGATGAAATCAAACAAAGTTTAATGTTGGACCCTTTTGACCTCAATATGAACCAATTTGATAGCGGGCCCACAAATAAAAAATCTAAATACATGGTAAGATTCAGCATATCAAAGAACCCCATATATTCAATTTTTGTTGAAATCAAACAAAGTTTAATTTTGGACCCCAATTTGGACCAACTTGAAAACTGGGCCAAAAATCTAAAATCTAAATACATGTTTAGATTCAGCATATCAAAGAACCCCATATATTCAATTTTTGTTGAAATCAAACAAAGTTTAATTTTGGACCCCAACTTGGACCAACTTGAAAACTGGTCCCATAATCAAAAATCTAAACACATGTTTAGATTCAGCATATCAAAGAACCCCAAAAATTCAATTTTGGTTAAAATCAAACTAAGTTTAATTTTGGACCCTTTGGACCTTAATGTAGACCAATTTAAAAAACAGGACCCAAAATTAAAAATCTAAATACACGGTTAGATTTGGCATATCAAAGAACCCCAATAATTCAATTTTTGATGAAATCAAACAAAGTTTAATTGTGGACCCTTTTGACCTCAATATGAACCAATTTGATAGCGGGCCCACAAATAAAAAATCTAAATACATGGTAAGATTCAGCATATCAAAGAACCCCATATATTCATTTTTTGTTGAAATCAAACAAAGTTTAATTTTGGACCCCAATTTGGACCAACTTGAAAACTGGTCCAAAAATCTAAAATCTAAATACATGTTTAGATTCAGCATATCAAAGAACCCCATATATTCAATTTTTGTTGAAATCAAACAAAGTTTAATTTTGGACCCCAACTTGGACCAACTTGAAAACTGGGCCCATAATCAAAAATCTAAACACATGTTTAGATTCAGCATATCAAAGAACCCTAAGAATTCAATTTTTGTTAAAATCAAACTAAGTTTAATTTTGGACCCTTTGGACCTTAATGTAGACCAATTTAAAAAACGGGACCCAAAATTAAAAATCTAAATACACGGTTAGATTCGGCATATCAAAGAACCCCAATAATTCAATTTTTGATGAAATCAAACAAAATTAAATTTTGGACCCTTTGGACCTCAATGTGGACCAATTTAAAAACGGGGCCCAAAATCCAAAAACTTAATACACGGTTAGATTCAGCATATTAAAGAACCCCAAGAATTCAAGAATAAAACCCCATTGAAATTGATCAAGAAATAAGCAATTTATACGAAGTATCTTCTTTTGCACAATACTGTGCAATTGAATATTTCTTGCTATTGCGCAATACTGTACAATTGACAATTTCTTGCTATTGCGCAATATTGTGCTATTGGATATTTCTTGCTATTGCGCAATACTGTAAAATTGAAGATTTCTTGCTATTGCGCAATACTGTGCAATTGAAGATTTCTTGCTATTGTGCAATACTGTGCAATTGAAAATTTCTTGCTATTGCACAATACTTATTATATAATAATTTACACATCCTGTTTGGTGTGTATCTCCTACCATATCATTATTATTTGCTTTTAAATATAAATCAGAAATAACCAACTTAAAATGGAAAATTTTAAAAGAAAAAAAAAAGGAATAAAAAGAAAAAAAAAAAAAAAAAAAATCCCCCCCCCCCCCCCAATTTTTTGAACCCCCTTATGATTCATCACCCCCAAACTCAATCCCAGCCTTCCATTTGTGGTATGGTACCTTGCAGTACAATTTCAGAGAGATCCATACACTTGAGCACAAGTTATTGTCTGGAAACTAGAAAAATGCTTATTTTTGGCCCCTTTTTGGCCCCCAATTCCTAAACGTTTTGGGCAATTACCCCCAAACTCAATTCCAGCTTTCCCTTTGTGATATGGAACCTTGTAGTACAATTTCAGAAATATCCAAACACTTACACACAAGTTATTGTCATGAAACTAGAAAAATGCTTGTTTTTTGCCCCTTTTTTGGCCCCTAATTCCTAAAATTTTGAGGCAATTACCCCCAAAATCAATTACAGCCTTCCCTTTGTGATATGGAACCTTGTGGTACAATGTCAGAGAGATCCATACACTTACACACAAGTTATTGTCTGAAAGTTACAAAAATGCTTATTTTTGGCCCCTTTTTGGCCCCTAATTCCTTAACTGTTGGTACCATAACCCCCAAAATCAATCCCAACCTTCCTTTCGTGGTATTGAACCTTATGGTGAAATTTCATGGAGATCCATTCACTTAAACTAAAGTTAGAGTGCGAAAACCAATGTGTCTTCGGACGACGCCGGACGACGACGACGCCAACGTCATACCAATATACGACCAAAAAATTTTTAATTTTTGCGGTCGTATAAAAAATAAAGAACAGCTTTGAAATGTGGTTGTTGTTAAAACAAATGTTACTGATATTTTAACTTGTTCAATGGACATTCAAACTGAATAAAGTCCAAATTAATTCAGTATTTTAAAATAATAATAATTATAGAACAGCTTAATTAATATTGCTATGAAGATTGAGAATAACAATGGTAACTAACTCCTGCAAATGAAAATAATACTCAGTTATATCATAAGAGCCAATAACAAGCTATAATGATCAACATTATAATGTGAATTTGATAAATGTCATTTCTCTTTATTTCTATTGGACTTTGTCTTATATGTTATTGATATATTCATACATATATGCTGTTATAAGATTTAATGGCATTTTGTTTTAAAATTAATACAAATTGTCTCCCTTTGATATAAATATCCTGTGTAAACTATTTTCCTAATTTGATTTCTAGTCAAATGTATTGAAAAAGAGAATGATATTTTCTAGCACAGCTGCACTGTTTGTTAAAAACAAGGATATATTGTATAATTGCCAATGAGACAACTATATCCACTAGAGCCTAAAGCAAGTAGATTTTGGCATCTATAGGTCACATGTCTAAAGAGCAAAATCCAGACTCCATTGCAAGCGTTTCAACGACATGGAAAATATAAAAACAATTAAATATTGAAAACATTTGACCTGGTATATGTACAAAACAACAATAGAGCAAGAATGTGTCCATAGTACACAGTACACTAATTTGATTCATTCAGGTATAGTCACATGTTAAACTATATTTTCAAAGGTAGATAGAAAACTGCGCTAGAAAAAGTGATATTGCACGTTTATTTTAAGAATATCTAAAAACAGATATACTTTATGGCGTCATCTAATGAATTTCATGATATTGTTAGTAGATTTTAAAAAGTGTATATTTATGATCCATTATTTGAAGAAAAATCTTCAAAAACATCAGATCACAAAAATGAATAGAAAATATCAACTAAATCGTCGTTATTGTCAAAGTGACAGTAATGATATCTACACAATTCCAACAAAATTAAATGATAAAAAAAAGAGATTATAATGCACTGACGATTTAGATTAAAAAAAAATACAGTTGGAAATTGATATTATCGCTATTTTACGAATATTTCCTTTGATCTTGCTGACTGATAATTTCCTTTCTCAGCAGAGTCAACTGATATGAAAACAGAGTTGAATGATATGAAACTTATCACTAGAAACTAAGGGAACATGTGCCTTGGTCAAGGAAATTAACAACATCTTCAGGTAAAATAGTGATAAACAGATTATCATTGGTCATCTCAACTCGATTGTTTTTCTCACTTTCGCAGTACCCGCTCAATCTTGTTGAGATAACCATCGATAATCTATAAATATCACAATTATAATCTTTGTATGAGGTCAATACAGGATATATCGACCCAAAGAAGTATATTGACCTCAGACTTTGTCCTCAGTCAATATACTTCTTTCAGTTCAATATATCCTTGCATTGACCTCATGCAAAGGCTATAGTTATATAATATTATATTATTTTGTCAGAATGAATGCCAGATTATAAGTATGAAGATCCTTAAGTGCTTATCACTGTATAGCCTAACATATTTAGTTATATGTTAAAGTCAATGTTATTACATTTTTTTTACCGACATTTATATAATAAAGCAATATTCAAAAATCTTTTTCAGTTTTAAACTGATAACCTTTTAGCACAAGTTTTTTGGAAGAACAAATGCGTTAACATGGTCCAATCTAAATTTAAGGGCTGTATAGAAAAACACCATCACTTTGAAAATAATTATGCGATATAATGTTTGTAATAAGTTTTTTAAAGGTTCAACCCTTTTAAACCCCATTGTTGTATTTATAAAAGAAATTAGTTAGGGATTCAAATAATTTGTGGTAACTTAGTTCCCAATTTTTCAGCCTCATACATAAAAATTGATATTTTTCTGACATTGACCTAATATTGTATATATATATTAATTCCACCTTATGTAATAATGCTGTATTTTGATTGAATGAGAGACATGGTATTTTTCACCAATTTCTGTGTATTGAGATTTTCTTTTCTCTGCCGGGGTATTTGTCATTAGGGAATTCCATGTGTCGGGGTATTTGCTAGCAAATACCATGGCAGATGGGGAATACCATGTCTAAAAATAACCCAATGAATTATTTTTATTCTTATAGGACAAATTTATGGTCATTCTAAATATACGGTTCCAAATGAAATATTTAGGATAAAAACAACATTACTGAATTTGGTGTGAATGACGTAAAAATTCCATGAACCTGTAATTTTAATGACATCATAAATAAAACTCAACGGAAACGCATTGTCAACCGGTCATAAACATAAACTGGAATCCGCTTGTATTATGTTTCACTCAAACTGATGAACAAAGTATAGTAGTCAGCCGAGAATTAGCTTATCATAAACAGGGAGATATATATATACAGTCAGTGACTGCACATCAAAAATGATCAGAAATGATTATATGGCCAATGCAATTTGACTGCGCAAATAGCACAGCTGCAGTATATACAAAAATTATACATTCAAGTAGAAACTCCATACGATACCTGATTACAATAAGCTTTCTGAGGTCAAGATAGGTACAAAGAACATTCGGTAGAATTAAACAATTATATCATGCTTACAAGGGGTATTTGCCAAAAATACCGGTTTCGAGGTAATCAAATTTCCCTCGCCTAACAGCTCTGGAAATTGTACCTCTCAACCAGTATTTTTGGCAAATACCCCTTGTAAGCATTATATATATTTGTATAATATATATATAACAGATAACAAAATTTGTTAGTTGCTGTATCCTTACTAATTCTTAGATGACAAGAAAATTAATAATAACACTCAGTTCTACCTTCCAGGATTATCAAATGACCAATTTGATAGTGTTATAAAAAATACAAAAAGTAAAAGTACAAATTGTCTCCCTTTAATACAGTTTTCATAATTTGGAAGATTAATTTTAAATTAATGTGATCTATTCCAATGTATTAAATAGATAAAGAAAATAGATGTCATTCATGACAACTATTTACAACAAACTATGGAACAACTCTTATCTGCACATGTATTTGATTTGGTTTTGTATTGTTTCAGTATTTATAATACAAGATTTCTATTTGACAAGTCAAAATAAGTTGATAGTATAAATGTGTGTGTTCATAGCATTATTCCATGAATACAGCTTCAAAAAGGTAGATAGAAAACTGCGGATAGCAAAAGTGATATTGCATGGTTATTTTTTGAAAATCTTTAAACTGATATATTTTGTGACGTCATCTAGTTAATTTCAGGATATTGTTAAAAGTTTTAAAAAAATTATTTAAGATTTTTTTTTTTCAAAAACATGAGATGTACACAAAAAAAATACAACATTAAAAATGATTGAAAATAACAACTGATATGTTGTCGTTGTCAAAGTGACAATATGATATCTATAAAATTCCTACAAATTTAAATGATCAAAAAAAGAGAATTAATGATTTTAATGAAAATATGGTTGGAAATTAATTATATAATATTTTACAGTTTTGGGTTATGTTTTATATACAATTGTAGCCTTTGTATAAGGTCAATACAGGATAATATATCAATTCATCCTGCAATGGGGTGTCTTACTATACAGATATCGCTTTAAAGCTCCGCCCACTGCTGGACTACGTTTGTGTATTGCTCGAGGTGTATTGCTGTTGACGAGTGTTGTATGAACCTGCGTGACCTCAGAACGTATATTGCAGTCGCATTCCAATGACGTATTGTTTGACCTTATGCGAATTAACGATTACTTTTATATGTTCTGTTTGTTTTCAAACATTTCTTTAGAGCAATAAGAATTAAACCAATTTTCTGATAACAGACAAACATGAACAGCAG
Organism: Mytilus californianus; assembly: GCF_021869535.1. Classification (NCBI taxonomy): domain Eukaryota; kingdom Metazoa; phylum Mollusca; class Bivalvia; order Mytilida; family Mytilidae; genus Mytilus; species Mytilus californianus. The sequence continues at coordinate 1,426,322 of NW_026262669.1, read as the reverse complement.
TATTTTCTACGACAACAATCATCCATTTCAAAACTTGAATGTGTATGATTGTGTAACAAAATAAACCATGTCAATTTCAGCATGCATGTTAAGTGAATGACAAGTTCAGTTCAAAATTCTGAAGCGTAGAACTCGTACACTTCTGTTTCAAATTGGACAATGTTTTGTTATTTGTTTTTACTGTTGAAATTAGTTGTTATGTTAAAATAGATAATTATTCACCTTAAGTGATGTATTATTGTTGACCATTCGAGATTCTTTTTTTGCGAACCCGTCTTCAGCTGAATGTGTGATTTTAATATTACTACGCGGGCCTCAAGGGATTTCAAATCGAAAATAAATGCAAAAAATGTGAGTTTTTGTGTCTTTCAAAGCACAAACAATATACAGAATTAATTGCAGGATAAAGACAATAAGTGTTTAGTGTCTTTAAATATCAGCTGTATTTGTACTCGGCTCGAAACAGGAGTAATAGCTTGCTAAAGCTCGCATTACACCTGTTTCTTAGCCTCGTACAAATACAGCTGATATTTAAAGACACTAACCAGTTATTGTCTATATACTTTTTTAAGGTCAATATACCCTTGTATCGACCTGATACAAAGGCTATAACTGTATAATATACATAACCCAAAACTGTCAAATTTCCTAAAAAATTACTTTTTCTCGACAGTAACACAACAATAAGTTGTCCAATTGGTGTGAAGATCACTTGACAGGAAAAAGTAAACCTGTTTAAAACTTTCACCTAGGTCAATTTTGCTCTTATTGCTTTATTTTGTGAGATGAATGCTAAAATCTTCTTTTGACCCCAATGTTATTTCTAGAAACTTGCCATGTTTTTAAATGGATTGAACCCCAGAATAGAATCTATAAACAAGATACCATAAGGAACATTCAATTAAAGTTTTTTGTATTTGGCCAAGTAGTTTCAGAGAATTTTTTCAAAAAAGTAATTAGATTTTCACTAAAAAAGTAAAAAACACAGTTTAAAGGACAATTACTCTTTAAGGGAATACAATATTAAAGAAAATTACCAAAAACATTTAATAAAAATAAACTTTTTCCAACAGTTACCGCAGAATGGGTTGTCCAACTTGTCTGAAAATTTCATAAAAGATAGACCATGGCTCATTTATCACTTTAACTCCCTTTCACTTTTGCTCCAACTGCTGTTTTTTTTAGATATAAGTCAAAAACTGCTTTTGTTCCCTATGTTCTATTTTTAGCCATGATGGCTATGTTTGTTGATGAATCAAAACTTCAAATATAATTTGTGAACTACATAGCCTTAGTTCCTTAGTTTGTTAAAGTTAATTCAGTTAAAGTTTGGAAGTATTTGGCCGAGTAGTTTCAGAGAAGAAGATTTTTGAAAAAGTAATAAATAGACTTGCATGAATAAATGTAAAAAAAACTCCTGAAGGAGTCCATTGACTATTTTGATCATATCAATTGATCATTTAAAAGAGGAGGAAACTCAAATAATTTTTTAAATTACAAAACTTTTTTTAAAAAAGATCCTCTCATATTTTGTGTAAAATCCTTATAAATAATTTTCATAACATGTAGCTAAAAAACAAGCTTTGTGACCTAGCATTTGTATCTTAATTTGAACATATACATTCTGGTATAGTTTGAAAAAAGTTTTCATTTTATGTTTATACCCCATACAATCTTAATATATATTTTGGCAGTAGTCAAATGCTAAATTTTGAAAGAAAATATTGTATTTTGTTATATGCTTCTATTAACATTTCTATTTACTCTTCAAATTGAATTTTTAATAGAGATTTCAAAATCAATGTTTTATGTAGGTCCAAAATATTTTTTACATTTGCATTTTCAACTACAGATACATCTTTATAGGAAATATTGATATCAATGTTAAAATCTTCTTCAAGGTCTTGCACATTGTCTGGGACAGGAACTTGTTGGGTATCTTGTTCTTGCTCTTCTTGTGGCCCAGTTTCAGTTGCCTCCTTCAGTTTTTGTTGACAAAAATTAATGAGTTCCTCAGGAACAAACTTCCTTTTACTTTTTTTATCTGAAGTAAAAAAAAGAGTATCCTTCAAATCCTTTAAAACTGATTCTTAGTTAGGCAGGAATACTGATGCCATGTTCATTTTATTCAAATATAATGATTGGGATTAAAAAAATTAATTTCACCACATTAGCTTCAAATTGCAGAATAAATATAATGTTTGTACATCGCAGGAAAATATATAGACAATAATAGTGTAATGACTTGACGATATAAGAATGAGGCTTAGAAACAGGGAAATGCGTGGGCCAAATTCATTTCAAAATATCAACAATAAGCATTAAACATAATGATTTATAGGTTTTGAACAAAAAATATTAACATGAGAAATATGTTTTTCCAACAACCGTAAAAGAAATAAGTTTGAGTTGTTCCACGCTTCATTGTTTACATTAGAAACAAAGACATTTTGAAGAGGTCATCATGAATAATTAATTGTTCTGGCAACTTCTATTTAAATATCATGATGAAAAGTGATATCGGGTCAGTGACTGTATATGACATAGAAATACATTGTAACACATTTTGACTGCTCAAATAGAACGAGTGCAGTATAAAGATGTATTTCAAGTTGTAACAGCTAGCCTCATGTTTTTTACAGATTATCGAAAAGTATTAGATTCTGATAAAAATGTTAAAATAAATAAGGAACGTGTCCATGGACACAGATGATGCTCCCACTTGCATATAATTTTAAAAAGGGACATATCTCAAGAACTGTAAAAGTGACGCTACCCAAATTTGTACTTGATCTGAGTTTTGTTTATAATTAAGTCTTGTATTATTTAGTTGAGGCAAACTAAAGTTAGAGAACGGAACCTGAAAATTCAACAATTTTTCCATTTCAAAAGAGCATATCTCTAGAACAGTCAAAGTGACTCCACCAAAACTTGAACTAGATCTGTTTTTTGTGAAAATATGCATTTTGCATGACTTTCATAACATTTGGATGAGGCAAACTGAAGTTTGAGAGCAGAAACAATTCTTTCAGCAATTTTCAGATTTGTAAAGGGACATAACTCTAGTACGGTAAAAGTGAAGCCTCCAAAATTTAAAATTGATCTGTGTTCTGTGGTTATAAGAATTATGCATCAGTTTCGTAAAATTTGGTTGAGGCCAACTAAAGTTAGAGAACAAAAACAAAGAATTCAGCTATTTTTCCATTTGTAAAGGGACACTACCAAAATTAAAACTTGATCTGTGTTTATGGTATTAATCATTGTGGATAACTTATATAATATTTGGTTTAGGCAGACTTAAGTTAGTGAACAGAAACCAATTTTTGGAGGGACAGATGTACAGACGGACAAGTGTTAAACTTAATGCCCCCACCGCTACAGGTATAGAACCACTAATTCAGGCCCGGTAGAAAGAACATACAAGAAAGTAGTACATATTTTAAACAAAATAGTTCCTAGGCATAGCTGTATCTTTGTCATTAGTGGGAATATTTGGCTAGTTTTAGTATCAAATGAAAGCTTGGGGACTTGGGATCACTGTAGAACCCTTGTTGAAAGTTTTATTTGAATAATAAAGAAGTATATGCAATTTTCATAGGAGGGCTCATTTGGCCTGTTGTTCAGATCAGAAGTTCCTGTTTTAGTACTATCAAACTTCCGGGAACCAGTATGCTCTAATATGCAATTAAAGGTACCCGGTATGTTGATTTTTTCAGCACAAGTCAGCATAAGGTACAGTTTTGACATGAAATAACTGCCTCTTTATTTGAACTTAAGACAAAGTAGCCATTTATACTTGAAATTGCAGAATTTATCATAGAAAGCAATGGGGCTATGAATTAGTGGTTTTATACCTATTACTGACAGGCATGTGAAATTCTATTTTTAGAAATCATACCCTTTACAGTGAAAATTGGTCACATTTGTTGTCAGAAATCATGTTACATCATTTTTTTTATGTAACAGTTATGTTAGTGTCAAATTACAGCCCTCAAATTGCTACAATAGGGTATTTTAGCATTTTTTTGTCAATTAGCATGCAAACAGTTAAGATTTTACCTGAAATTTAAATTTTTGGATTATCTAACACTGAAACCAATGAAACTTGTATATTATGACTAGTTTATAGTATATATAGAAAATTGGTGTATACTTATATAGGAATTCCAAAATCTCACTTGAAATGCATTTTATAACCATTTTAGCAAGTTGTCTAGCTTGGAGATACATAAATTGCTCTTGTTGATCCATGTTTATACATAAAAGTATGGTTTTTTTACCAAATCACTCTTCTTTTCCAACATGTAGAAAAAAGGGGGGACAAAATTATCAAATATATTTTATGTTTGGACCACTGTATTTATATTCAAGGAAGAATCTCTGATAAAAATAAGACATATAGGTAAGAACACTGTTATTTGAGTAGATATTAACAAATCAGAACTGGTAAAAATTGAAAAAGTGTCATATCTGTCACTATTTGTATCCATATGTAGTTTTCTTTGTTTAATGCATATGTTACTACCAGTCCAATTTGAGCTTGAATTCAGTGATATAGGGTTTTGACAAAAGCTTTATGTGTTTTTCTATGCTAGAAATAGATCATAGAAGGAAATTAAGTCAAGCAGAAGTCAATATAACAAGTTTGGTGCAGTTATAGGTATAGAACCACTAATTCAGGCCCGGTCGGAGAGAACATACAAGAAAGAAGTACATATTTTAAAAAAATAGTTCCTACGCATAGCTGTATCTTTGTCAATAGTGGGAATATTTGGACAGTTTTAGTATCAAATGAAAGCTTGAGGACTTGGGATCACTGTAGAACCCTTGTTGAAAGTTTTATTTGAATTATAAAGAAGTATATGCAATTTTCATAGGAGGGCTCATTTGGCCTGTTGTTCAGATCAGAAGTTCCTGTTTTAGTACTATCAAACTTCCGGGAACCAGTACACTCTAATATGCTATTAAAGGTATGTTGATTTTTTCAGCACAAGTCAGCATAAGGTACAGTTTTGACATGAAATAACTGCCACTTTATTTGAACTTAAGACAAAGTAGCCATTTATGCTTGAAATTGCAGAATTTAACATAGAAAGCAATGGGGCTATGAATTAGTGGTTTTATACCGCAGGGGCATAAATATAAACAGCTTTTAATTTGACAATTTGTAAATCTAAGAATTAGACATTGCTTGTTTGAGGTATTAGAATTGAAAACTACTGATGATCTCATTTGATTTTAAACATGAAGTACATGCTTTATGGAAAATTTCTTGGTCCTTGCGTAATTTCAAATAAAATTTCATAAAGCAAATTTCATTATTTATAAACAAAATTGTTCCAGGGTTGTTATCATGTTCTTGTTAAAGTTTTCATTTATTTTAGCTTACACAGTGTTGGAGTGTGAACACTGATTGATTGACTAGTGATTGCTTTATGCTGCCATGAATACTGATACTTACGAGAAAACTGTATTGTAATTTGTATTTTTAGCTTAAAGGGGCACTAGCTACGAGATATAAAAAAAATATAAAATATGATTTTTTTTGTTCAATCATTAATGAAAGTGGAATAGTGAAATAATAATTGGCTTTTAGCAGCCAGTATTGTCTAATTTTGTCAAAATAAGCAAATAAATATTGATGATGAATTATTCACTTGCAAGTGAATAGTTCAACCTCATTGAATCCATATTCATGTGAACTTCAATTTAACCCCTTAGATAGAGTTGGATAACGCATGAATTGTGTGCATGTTTGATTATTTAAAGGAAAAGAATGTCAACATATTTTTAATCTATAAATGAACTTAAATAGACCTAGAAGAATCCAATTGCACGAGTTGCGCTATCTATTTATATCTTTATTTATGTTTATATCCCTTATATGGGCATCGATGGTTTTCGGGAGGTCAACTCGACAGTTAATTAGATGGCATTTAGACTAAAATACACACAAAACGAAGCTACATATTATCAACCCTATGCCCTGTAAATTGTTTATTTTAGATTTTTTATAATTTGGATAAATGTTTTACATTGTTATATAACAAATATGAGAATTTGAGTCAAATCGGTGAACATGAATTTGACAGCTAGTGCCCCCTTAATTGGCATTTGTTAAATAGATATAGGAAGATATGGTATGAGTGCCAATGAGACAACTCTCCATCCAAGTTACAATTTATAAAAGTAAACCATTATAGGTCAAGGTACGGCCTTCAACACGGAGCATTGGCTCACACTGAACAGCAAGCTATAAAGGGCCCCAAAAAATTACTAGTGTAAAACCATTCAAACGGAAAAACCAACGGTCTTATCTATATAAAAACCAGAAACGAGAAACACGTATGAACTACATAAACAGGCGCCAACTACTGTAATCAGATTCCTGACTTAGGACAGGTGCAAACATTTGCAGGTTTTTTTGTCCCAAATTGAGTCCACCTTACAATACAAATTGATTACTCAAAACTTTGGATGTGTTCAATTATTATCAAATCTATGATTTTATTCTTACCGACAAATCTTTCCAGCTCTTCCCCTGCATCAGGATATTTCTTTATAATCTCTTCCCAACTAGCAATGGCTAAATTTTGTTGAAACACTTTTTTGATGCTTTCCCTGGCCCTAGCCTTCTCAACATGCATAGCTGTAATTTTCAAACCATCCTCCAATGCTTTGGAGAGGAACTCCAATTTGTTTGATTCACTGCATCCTTGCAACGCCCTGAATAGCTGAAATTGTTAATTATATAAATGATTTTGAAATGTCAATTATCACTCAAAATACATTGCAATATATACATTTCAATGTCAGATTAAAGATTATTGATGGTTTTTCAAGTAATATGAAGTTCCTCGCTACAGTGTCATACCAGAATGGCAGATTGAAGTCTTTTATAACTATAATATATTATTGATTTAAGTCATTGTTGAAGGCTGTTTGGTTTCTTATAGTTACTTGCATACACATGTGTTGGCCTGGTGGATAGTTGTTATATTGGCATTTATACCAAATCTTCAGTTTTGTAAGGTCAAGTCAATAGATTTTAAAAAACATATATAAAAAATTTAAAGTCATGAATGAGAGAGGGGGGCTTTATATTTCCCATGCATGATTAAATCAATAATTTTAATGCACTCATTATATAAATTACACATATAACCAATAGGATGAAAAAGCAGATTGTTACCCAGAGAAAACATTATCAACTGACCATAATTTTATGTTGCAAGTCCTACAGATGATCGAAGGTTTAACTACAAATTACACATAATCTTAACATTTTTAATACAGAGATATGTCTTGCTTTCTTGTAATTTTGATTATGCAAATGTTGAAATTGAAATAACAAATATTTTAAGTCAATAATCCATGACTGAAGGTACATGGCTAAAGAATCTCCATGGAAATGAGATGTGCCAATGCTTATACAACGGCATACCGAACACCATTGACTTATTATAAGTTGTTCCCTTTAAACACACTTAAACACAAGCATTAACTTGTAGACTATGTAAAAGTTTTAAAGTCAATGAACTATGAAGAGGGGGTGGGGCTGTATAATCTCCATGGAAATGATACTTTGCAAATGCCAATAAATTTGCATACCAAATATCATTGACTTGACATTAGCAGTTCATCTTAAACTGATCGAATCACAAAGTAATACATGTAACTGTTAACTAAGCAAAAGTTTCAAAGTCAATAGACCATAACTTAAGGAGCGGGCCAAATATTCTCCATTGAAATGAGATGTGCTATTGCTTATACAACTGAATACCAATTAACATTAGCCTACCATTAATGATTCCTCATGAACTGACCTAATCACAAACTAATACATGAAAACTAAGCAAAAGTTTCAAAGTCAATAGACCATGATTGAGAGGGCAGGGCCAAATAATCTCCATGGAAATGAGATGAGCCAATGCTATTACAACTGCAAACCAAATATCATTGACCTACCCAGGGGTCGAATTTAAGCTTTTTTGTGTACTAGCCAGCCGGACCACTGGACTGAAAAATCTACTGGTCCTGCAAACATGACATTTATTTGACAAACACTAATATAAATGATAGATGTTTACTTTTATCTCAGTAAACCCCTATTTGCATCAGCAGAATGAGCAGGAAGGGAAAGAATGAAATCCATAAGTCTTAGAATGTTCAAAAAGTCAGTGGCACCACCTTGGTTAAAATCAATCCATTTATTCCCATAGATCTTTTGTGCTGTTCTGATTGTTCATGAGCAAGTACAGATCGAATCTAACTTAACATTTGAAGATCCTGTTACAAAAATAAATTTCTTATCTAAGTCTATCACTGCAAATTTTTCACATGTTATACAATTCATTACATTGCGATCGACTATAATCTAAGCATTTGCGACCTTTCTGCCAGGATTATTGATATTTAAGTTTCCTTTTGTCAATTTCATAAACTATATTCCGATCTTCCTTTTGAATGTCACTTATTTTAATTTTTTTAGTCCGGCTCTTTAACACCTTCCCAAAATTTCCACACTTTGTGTTGTTGTGAAGGACCCTTGACCAATTGTAATACTTTGTACCCTCTAGTACCGTGTAATTGATTTCGAAGGTAACAAATTTTGTACACAAACTGAGATTGTGACGCAATCAGTAATTTTCATAAATAAATTTCTACTGGTCCGCCGGACCACCAGCCCGGGGGGTTACTTCCTATATTTTTAGTGGTACGAGTGTGCCGCAAAACAGGGTCACTTTTTCATGCCCTGCTGGTTAGAACAGGGTCCCTTTTTCATGTCCTGCTATTTAGTACAGGGTCGCTTTTTCATGCCCTGCTGGTGAGAACAGGGTCTTTTTTTAAACAAAGTATTTGTCTAGAAGAGGATCGCTTATTTAACTGTTTAAGTAGTCCAAATAATTATGACGTCTTGCAAGGCTATTTTATTTTTTTTCTGTGACGCCTTCCTAAACGTAGGAAGGCGTCACAGAAAAAAAAATAAAATAGCCTTGCAAGACGTCATAATTATTTGGACTACTGTTTAAGATACCGTCTAGAACCCGGTGTCTAGAACTGCATCTATTTTATACGATCTAGAACAGGATCATTCCCGGTGCATATTTCTGAGCGTGTCTAGAACAGGGTATGTTTTCAATATTTCTGTTTAGAACAGGGTACAGGGTATGTTTTTCAATGTTTTCTGATTAGAACAGGGTATGATTTGGCAAATGCTGTCGGCACAGTTATACCCGAAAGGATAGTCAGTAACCCCCCCCCGCTGGGCCACCAGCTGACAAAATCTACTGGTCCAACACAATCTCTACTGGTCTTGGACCACCAGACCAGTGCTAATTTCAACCCCTTGACCTTCCACTTGTGGTTCACCATAAACTAGAAGCCAAGGTCGGATGGTACACGACAGACAGACATGTACACATTACAATCAGTCCATACACCAAATATAGTTGACCTATTGATTATAGTACATGTACTTGAAAAAATGAACAAAAACACAAAACCTTAAAATTGAAAACAACACGTTTAATAATTTCATGCGTCCAAAGTGCTTTTCTGGATTCACCTTCATCAGGAACACTCAAAGCCAAACATTTGAAATCTGAGGGATGTATAAGTACCGAAAAACAGTTGAAGAGGTATATGACAAAAATACCTAAAACAAATAGCAAAATTTATCTAAGGTCAACTTTGCCTGAGGGAGCTGAAACCTTAGTTTCTTTATAATTTCAAAATTTATAAACGGACAATTTTAGAAAGGTTTGTTATAAATCATGTCAGTACCGAAGTACTGACTACTGAGCTGATAATACCCTCGGGGACTGATAGTCCACCAGCAGTGGTATAGAAACAGTGATGTATAAAACACGTTTAATAATTTCATGCGTCCGAAGCACTTTTCTGGATTCACCTTCATCAGGAACTTCATGACCAATGCAAATGAGTTTTAGGTCAGATAACATGTACCCATTACAATCTTTCCATACACCATATGTAGTTGGCCTACTGCTTATTGTATCTGAGAAATTTACTTAACATGTTACTTTATCCTTGATCACTGACCCATGAAATGAGATCGAAGTCAAGTGAACTGTGTCTCACAGACATACAGACATTGCAAGGAACCCATATACCAAACATATTTATCCTATTACTCATAATAAGTGAAAAAATTCACATGGAAAAAAACCTGTAATTTTTTTAAAGCTTTTGCTGAACCATGAAAAGAAAGTCAAGAAAAATGGACAAATAAATGACGGAAACAAAAGGTATCTGCATACAAGGTATGAAGCATCTGGGTCTTCTTCCTCCTGAACTGTAAAGCTTTATACAAATTATTAGGGACTTTCCTTTTTGAATTTTCCTGAGAGTTTAGTATTTTTGTGATTTTACTTTTTACATTGCCAGGATAGTAGTCCCTATCTCTCATACTTGGTGAAACAATAAAATCAAATCAAATACTTTAATACTGAACTAATAAAGATATAGATACCATGACTAAAGTTGATAAATTATTGATTACAGTACTACTTACCCTCTGTGAAATATTTTTATCGCAACCACTTTTCTGTTCATGAATTTTCACCAACTTTTGATATTTTAAGTATACTGTTTCAGTATATGTGGCAACCGATACAATGGTGCTGCAGCTGTCCTCGCTCAATTCCTGGAAAATAGAGATAACATGAAAACAAATTTATTGTAAAATACCTTAAACTGAAACTTGAACAAGTTAATTCATCACATTTTCATGATAACTTAACTTCTAAATCTTGGTCAAAACACTAACTTTGTATGTATTTCATAAGTTCAAATCATGACTTACACAACAAATAATTAAGTACTTAACAGACAAAAAGCAGGGGAGGGTTGGCACCTTCAAACTTGTTAAACCGGGCCACCAAATTGCTGTCCCAAGTCAGGAACCTATGGTTCAGTGGTTGTAATCTGTTTATGTCATGTGGATATTGTCTCACTGACAATCAAAAACCACATCTCCTTATTTTCATATTAGAAAAATTTTGATTAAATATTTACTTAAAATTCAGGTTAGGGGAGGGTTGGCATCTTAAAATGTGTTTAACTCTGCCACATTCTGTATGAGCCTATCTAAAGTCAGGAGCATGAAATTCAGTTGTTGTCAGTTGTTGCTGTGTAACATATTTGTTTTTCATTCATTATTTTATACATAAATTAGGCCATTACTTTGCTCCTTTGAATTGTTTTACATTTGACAATATGGTGCCTTTTAAAGCTGACTATGTGGTATGGGATTTGCTCATTGTTGTAGGCCTATAGTTTTTAATTTCCTTGTCAATTTGGTCTCCTGTGGAGAGTTGTCTCATTGGCAATCATACCCCCATCTTCTTTTTATATTCAAATGATACTTGAAGGGATACATATGAGACAACCTTAAGTAAAACATTAGAAAACAGTCCAAATTTATATAACCAACTGCATTCATTCATTTCCTGTATTTCAGTCACTAGCACTAGTAGGATATTTTGAAAATCAAATCAAGATGCAGGGGTGTTAGTTAAGCTTTGTGGACAGTTCTAGTTACTGCAACTGTGCCATTGACATAGTCGTAATGCAATTACATTATAAAAGTATAAACTTTGTGACATTTTTAATTTTAATTTGTTTTTGAAGAAACTATCACTTTGTGAAAGAAGGCTGGAATTGGGAAAATTGACTGCTTCACTTTAAATTGTAATTTTTTAACTTCTAAGAATTTTTTATTTGGAAATGTTAAATTGTAGAGTTGCAATATGCAGAGAAAATCCCTACGATCTCTCAAAACTAAATTGATTTTTGTGCTATTTTCACATTTCTTGATTGGTGTGAGAGAAATATTTCTATTTACTAGTGAGATATCTGTTCTTGGCAAATGATTGGTTGAATTTAATTATGACGTTGAATTTTCTTAGTTACTTCTGAATTTCCTGTTATGAAGTCATAAAAAAGGTGACCTTGCTTGATGAAGTCATATATAAAGAACACAACTTTCTGCAAATCTTTTAACAGGAAGGATAAACATAATTAAAGAAACACATTCCATCACTAGAACTTGTATATTACAATATTTCCCCACTCTCAACCGTTACATTTTAATTATTTAAAAAGCTTGGCAAGCCTCACGTAGCCCAGTAGTCAGCACTTCCATGTTGACATGAATATCAATTGTGTGTTCATTTTATAAATTTCCTGTTAACAAAAGTATGAATTTTTCAAAATACTAAGGATGTTCTTTTTCCAGGCATAGATTACCTTAGCCGTATTTGGCACAAATTTTTCGAATTTCATTAATGCTCTTCAACTTTGTACTTGTTTGGCTTAATTACTATTTTGATTTGAGCGTCACTGATGAGTCTTATGTAGACGAAACGCGCGTCTGGCGTATATAATCCTAGTACCTTTGATAACTATTCACAGTTAAAACATTAAAATCTAACTGTTGAAAGTGGAGAAATATCGTAACACGCTTGTTGCAGTGTTGTAATCTATATTTATTTAACAGTATAAATGATAAGCAAATCAATAAATTACATGAACTATATTTAGGAACAATGTAAAGAGTTATCATATATAATACCTTTGTCTCTTCTGTTTCTTGTATGATTTTTTTAATTTTTTTTACTAAATCACCCCCAGTTATTCCCTCTTTGTAGAATTTTCTTGTTTGCTCAACTTTTTGCTGTAAAATAAGGAATAAATGTTCATTTATTGTCAAAAAGTACAGTTTATTATCATATATACTTGTATAAAACATTAATTAAATTTTACAGTTCAATAACATTTAAAAACACTTTTTTGCTGACATAATTGGTGTTAACAGTTTATCTCTATCTATAACAAATTTCGATATGATAACCAAAAACAGCAAAATTTCCTGAAAATCATCAATTCAGGGGCAGCAACCAAACTACTAGTTGCCTGATTTGTCTGAATATTTCAGGTCAGATAGATCTTATTCTGATGAACATTTTAATCTCATGTCATATTTGCTGTAATGCTTTACTTTAAGAGAAATAAGTCAAAATCTGCATTTTAATCCTATGTCCTTATTTTAGCCATGTTGGCCATGTTGGTTAGCAGGTTGCGTCATCCAACTTATTTTTTAAACAAGATACCCTAATGATGACTGTGGCCAATTTTGGTTAAATTTGACTTAATAATTTCATGAGAAGATTTTTGTAAAAGATAATAAAAATTCTAAAAAAAATTGTTAAAAATGACTGTAAAGGCCAATAACTCCTTGATGAGTCAATTGACCCTTTTGGTCATGTTGACTTATTTGTGGATCTTACTTAGCTGTACATTATTGCTGTTTACAGTTTATCTCTATCTATAATTATAATATTGAAGATCATAACCAAAAACTGCAAAATTTCTTAAAACTACCAATTCATGGGCAGCAACCCAACAATGGGTTGTTTGATTTGTCTGAAAATTTCAGTACAGATTTGCTATAAATGCTTTTGTTTCAGAGATATTAGCCAAAACTACATTTTATCTCTATAATTATATTCCAGATGCCATCATAACCAAAAACTGCAAAATTTCCTTAAAATTATCAATTCAGGGGCAGCAACCTGATGACATTTTTGGTTGGATTTGTCTCAGTAGTTTCAGAAATATTTCATGCATAAAATATCAAGAAATAAATTGGGAAAGTGTATGAAAAAAATTACAAAATTAATATAAAATTGTTTAAAAAGACTATAAAGGGCAATAACTCCTTAAGGGATCAATTAGGCATGGCAGCCATCTTGGTTGGTGGTCCAGGTCATCAGACACATTTGTTTAAACTAATGATGATTGTGGCCAATTTTTGTTAAATTAAACAACGACCAACAAAGACGATGGATGCAAGGCGATGAGAAAAAGCTCACTTGGCCTTTTCGACCAAGTGAGCTAAAAACTCCCTTAGTGCTTCAACCAAAATGAATTGTAGATGTTTTCATGGTCTCAGGCAATGATGACCTTCAAATAGAGTAGCTCTCATGCATTCAAGTACTTATGTATTCCTGGGTTTCATTTTTTGGATATGAAAATTACTGATGGATGTAATTCCAGGAAATGCTTTAGATACATCCATTTTATAAATGTTAATTTGATTTAAGAAAGTAGACGAGACATATGTTTCTATGAAGCATGTACATGATCATGTTGGCCAGAAATTAACATGTGAGAGTGCTCACAATGCAAATTATTTATTTGACTAATATTAACCAGGGGAGTAAGCTCTTAGTAAATGTGAGTACTCTGAGATCTGTACTTTGTATTATTTTTTTGTAAGGGATATTAACCCTGCCACGTCCTGTCAGTGTTTTTGTTTGATGTTTTTCTTTGTATGGATCTGATGAGTTAAGCCCTTGTCAACTGTCAGATTTTTATAGTTTGTTTCATTTGGTGTGCTGTAACACTACTATGCCAGGTTAACATGTTTAACCTCGCCACATCTTAATGTGCCTGTTACAAGTCAGGAGCCTGTAGATCATTGGATATTGTTGGTTCATGTTTGTCATACTTGTTTTTCTTTAATTGTTTTGTGATGAATTATGCTGTTACATTGTTCGTCTTCTCATTTAAATTGTTTCATATTTTTCATGTCAGGCCTTTTATAGCCAACTTTATGGTATGGGTTTTTCTCATTGATGAAGAATGTACACTTGCCTATAATTGCTTACATCCACTTTATTTGAACTTTGGTGGATAGTTGACTCATTGGCAATCATACCACATCTCCTTAGTCATATATTGTTGAAGAAGTACTTACTTGAAAAGTTACTGGCAAAGTTGTCATCATAAAATTGTGTCTATTCCCAACACTTCTAGCCTCCTCAGGGGTTAGACCAGCATACAAATTAACGTTAATCTCACTGTAAAATTTGAAAGTAGTAATAACTTATTTAGTATTAAGATTTAAAGGCTATGTTTAATGAATACAGATGACTGTTTTACTTCTTTAATCTTCTTTTTCTTGCTTCAAGGTTTTTTTATAGCTTCCATGTGATTCATTTTTTAGGAAGATCTTGCAATGACCTCAGACATCTTGTAATTTTTTCTTAATGACTGCCCTAAATTGCCAACAGACTGAATTCAGACAAAATGTCCAGTTTCAGATTTAATATCAATAAATTGCATTGCTGAGTGCAGCTGGATACGATCGCTGAGGTCCAACCATGAACAGTTGGGGCAAAAATGGACACAATATTCGCGAAATCAATCCCAACCTTCCTTTTGTGGTTATAAACCTTGTGTTTAAATTTCATAGATTTGTAATTTATATTTACTAAATTAAGTTATTGTCCGGAAAGCAAATGTCTTTGGACAACACAGACAACAACAACGTGATACCAATATATGACAGCAGTCGTATAAAAATGCATCATTAAAACCATATAAAAAAAAGTATTATGTATCTTCTTAAAACCTTTAATTTTGCAATAAATAACAGCACATACCTTGAAATATTGATCCCTTCATCTTTAAGCTCTTTCATTGCCTGTATTAGGTGATTACCACCTAATAAGAACAGTTTATAGTCCCCTAATTGTGTGTCAGAGTTTTTAAATTCATCTGGAGACTTACACTGCAATATATTTCATGAATAGTTATGAGCATGGTTAGTTAGTCAAATAAGTTTCAAAACTGTAAGTCTTAGAAAAATAAATGAAAGTGTTTTAAAAGATAAAAAAAGTAGAAAGCCTAAATTATCATCTGCCTTGTGACATCAGTTTTAACATGCATCTTTTTTTATAAAGGAAATGTTCATTATTCAAAATATATTTTCAGTCCAGTCACAACAACTGCCTTTCTAGTGCCTAAGAATTACTTATGAGTATCTCAAAGAATTCAATGGTGATTCAAACAAGGGAGAGTTTCACGCCTACAATATCCTTTAGTTTGAAAAACCAAATTGTTAATCTGTTTATCTGTATTTTTATAGGCAAAGTTAATGACGTAGGCTTTTGAAGTCAACAATTCTGTTTCTCCCTGACTCAAAAAGTCCAATATCACTAGAGTATAATGAAACTAAAAAAGAAACCAAAAACAAATCAAATAAAAATTTGAGAGAATAGTGATATCAAATATTATTTTTCTTTTTTTTTGCAAAAATCTTATATCCTTTACAAAACTTTCTTGTTATAGTCCTTATTGGATATCATTGTCTAGTAAATATAACACAAACACCACACGTTTCTTAAACAGTATTTTGTTTAAAGACAATACATTTACTTGTAATGCAAATTCTTTGTTGAAGATTTTTGAATAGATGATGTCATTTAATATTCTTAAATGATAAAATCCAGAAATGTATATGCCTGTAAACCATCCTTTACTGATTTGAATTGATCATTTTGCAGTTTTTAAAAATAATTTGGTTGTTAAAAAGAGCAACAGTTACAATGTACCAAAGGTAATATCAAGTTTCAATGACAAAAGCAGTGGGATATCCAGTGAACGAAAACAAAAGAAAATTCACTCTTCTTATGATAGAGTGAAAAAAAGACAATAATAAAACAATGTCGGTGTCCATACTGATCAAAAGTTATTTCCAAATAATGATGGTGCATTTTGAAGAAATTATTTGTTAAACTGTGTTATTAGAAATATACATGCATTGAAGACCCATTGGTGGCCTTCGGCTGTTGTGTCTGCTCTTTATTGTCTCTTTGACATATTCCCCATTTCCATTCTCAATTTTAAATATACAATTTTTTATGTTCAGTATTTATCGAGATAATTGCTTTAGAAGCTTGAAAAACTGAAATTTAAAAACTGCTAATCTTTGCTGCATATTAATAAAAAAAAAATGAAAAAAATCATGTTCATACACAATCAAAGATCCTTTGAGTCACCAATTTTCTGTGTGTTCCAAAAAGTCATTAGCGTGTTACAATTTCCCAAAGTATGCTTATTTTTTACACCTTAGCTGTCGAGCACACCGGTCTACTTTTGTAACATGTACATTCAATAGGGAACTATTGATTGTCTTTTCATGAATATAAGCATTTCAAAGTCTGTATGTGCAGGTTAAAAACATAAAGATAACTAGTTTTATAAAGTATTATCTTCCTACTATTCTGTATGCAATTTTAAGCAAAGGTCGTCTTGAGTTTTGTAAAGGTATTTGCTGTCTTCTCGATCTATTCACATTCAATGTTAACATCAAGATAAGGTCTGTTTGATTTTGCTTAGTAACTTAATTTAAAAAGTGCCAATCTTTGCTGCATATCAATCGATTCCTTTGAATTTTTTCCCTGATTTTCTATGATCTAGCTGTATATATATATACGAAAAATTAGCACAGTAAAAAAATAAATTGAAGTTGGTACTCCAGGAATTCATTCGCATGGCAACATTTTAAACCAATTCTACACCAAGCTTCTATAGCCTGCTGTACTTTTTATTTTCTACTTAAGGAGGAAAATGAAAACATTGAGTGGAAGTTTTGTTTTTATTCAAATTTATTTCTATTTTACTATTTACCAGAATGTTTTTCGGTGAATCCATAATTGATAGCGTCCTTGTTAAGATGGGACAAATATTGAGAAGATTTAGTTTTGAATATTTACAGGGGAGGTAATATTTTGTCACTAGATTTCCCACTGAAAAGATAACCTGTTTGTTGATATCTTCCTTTGAGAATGTCTATTTTGTCTAATTTGTCACTTATAAAAAATTGATACTTCTGTGATTTAAAATACAAGCAAATAACTATATATTCAAATTACCTTAGTTGGGTCCATGAGAACAGGCAGGGTCAAACCTGATGGTGGAGATCTGCTTTGTCGAAGCCTCTTCTTTAGTGCTATGACCCACTCCTGACGAATGGTCCTGCATTCATATTGTTGTGGTGCCTGCTCCATATCATCAAGGTTCATTACATATTCTCCTGGATTATGAATATATAAAATTTAAATCAGAAGAGTTGTAATGACCAACTAATTTGCAGTAGTATATTCAAAATTCTACTTTCAACAGGGCATAACATTTAGAACAAAAATAAATCATAATTTCCTGTCAATATGCACATGATGATATAAAATATAAATAATTTATGATATTTTATTATTTATCATCCACTGTCAATCATATCCAATTTTTAAAGGGAAATAACTATAAAATTTTACAAGATTTACAATAATATATTTCATGGTATCTGTGAGGTGTTTGTATTATTGCTTGTTGACAAAAGCTCAATCCTACCTTACATTTATGTCCCATGACCAAAATATTTTCTTTAGACATAACAAATTCTGTCCAAGTTATAGTGCCTAGAAATCCTATCATGCTCAAGTCAATAACAAACAACACCATTAACTCTTAGATAAGAAATTTAAGTATAGCTTCATTAAGGTATATGTGGATTCCTATACTAAAAAGAAGGCATTCTGAAATTAAAGAAACGACTAACTTACCAACTAACTTCTCATTTTCTTGAGGTTCTATAGCTTTCTCTTGTGGCACTTCAAAAACCTCTGGCATCTGTTTGCGAACTTTACTCTGTCCCCCCTTTTTTGCTGCTTTAGATTCAATCTTATATTTTTTCACATCTTTCATTTGACCAGTGAATTGATTTTTTAACAATTTTACCCCCTTTTTCATTCCATCAAAATAAATCTGAAAAGCAGAAACAAACGGTATTTAGAAAGTTGAAATATAAGATCATCAAATTATTTTTAAACTTTTTTTTTACTATCTTATCTTTCTTACTTTTAGTGATACATGTAATACTAAATAAAATACTTGATGTTAACATAAAAAGTTGATACAATTTGCTAAATATGACAGACAGAATGTACTTGGTTGTTTTAAATGACATTATATGTTATTCAGGTCACATAGTGACGGGTGTTATGACGACGTTTTTGAGATAAAAATGTCAAATATACCCCAGCAGTTTCCTGCCTATATGCTGACATCTCTGTGTTATTATCCAATCACAAAACTCAACACATTTGTAACATGTAATATTGGGTAATATTTGGCCTGGTCTTTAGTTTTGTTCATGTATTAAAATTATACAAGGGAAATAAAAAAATTAGTATGCATTCTATAACGTTAATGTTTGTTTAATGCGTTGAAACTGCAAGTCAAAATTTAGCTAATCAAGTCAATACTTTTGACATGTAATCATGGATATTTATTGAAATTTGTCGTTTTTTTGTTCAGAAAAACATTTTTTTTTAAAGAAAACTTTCTGAATATTATATTATTTTACAGATACTGTACAAAGGAAAGTAACCATAAATTTTCCATAGATATAAAGATTTGGTTTTGAAGTTTGGTTGTACCTGTAGAAAACTTATTTTTCTCTGACTGTTTATGACATCTTTACACTAAATCCATTGGATGTTGGATGTGTACAGATTGATAATTTAGTCTTAGATGCATGATTTTTTTATTAGTTGTTAGTGGCTTTGAACTAGCTGTCAGTAACTGCGAGTACTCTCAGATCTGTACCTAATGTCTTTTTGTTGTTGGGATGTACAAGTACCGGCCACGTCCACGTCCACTTGTGTTTGTAGTATTTGTATTTTTATCCATCTTATGAGTTAAGCCTTTTTCATCTGATTTTTACAGTTCGTTCTTATGTTGTACTGTTATACCACTGTCCCAGGTTAGAGGAGGGTTGGGATCCCACTAACATGTTTAACCCCACCATATTCTGTTTGTATGTGCCTGTCCCAAGTCAGGAGCCTGTAATTTAGTGGTTGTTGTTTGTTTATGTGTTACATATTTGTTTTTCCTTCATTTTTAACTGGATTTTCGAAGGAAATATCGGTTATTAAAATGGGGATGTACGGCGGGCGACTGGGCAGGCGGACGGGCAGCTGCCAAACAGTGTCTCCACAATAACATGAAAACGCTTTAACAAATAATTTTTTTCAAATTTAAATATGTTGTTTCCTGGGACTTAATGCAGGTCTAGTTAATTTTTCAAGATTTTAGTATTTCTCCTTTTTGAGTTATCGCCATTTTTAATATCCAAAAGTGGAATTTTTAAATATTTATCTCTTGTTATCATGTTATGAATTGTCTTATCTCACAATAAAAATTGGAGTGACAGATTTATTTGAAAATTTTCTATTTCCTAAGTGGTGATGATTATAAGCTATATTATTAGACATTTTGAAGTTAATTACATTATTAATTATTAATTAGATTTGGGTTATATCTTAGCATATGATAATCATTGGAGTGACAGATTTATTTGAAAATTTTCTGTTCTGATAAGATCTGTAGGACTGTATATATAAAGTTTGAAATTTACTAGTAGGACTGTATAAATGATGTTTGAAATTTACTGTTCATTATTAGACATTTTGTAGATAATTAAGTCTCCCTAAACCATATATATTCTTACCCCCACCCTCCTTCAATTTGAGAATGTGCTTTTATCTTGTAAACGGTTGAGATCCCCACCCCTAAACCATATATATTCTTTTATGGGACTATAAAACAATCAAATGAAATATTGGGGGAGTTCACCCCCACCCCCTTCTTTTTGAAAACTTGTAAACTGTCAAGATCCCCACCCTGAAACCATATATATTCTTGTATGGGACAATAAAACAAATCAAATGAAATATAAGGCGAGTCCCCTGGGGTCACCCCCCACCCGTCTCCTGTTTGATAACTTGTAAACGGTCGAGATCCCCGCCCCTAAACCATATATATTCTTGTATGGGACAATAACACAAAAAAAATGAAATATAGGGGAAGTCCAGGGGGGTCACCCTCAACCCCCTTCTTTTTGAAAACTTGTAAATGGTCAAGATCCCCACCCGGAAACCATATATATTCTTGTATGGGACAATAAACAAATCAAATGAAATAAAAGGCGAGTCCCCTGGGGTCACCCCCACCCCCTCCTGTTTGAGAACATGTAAATGGTCGAGATCCCCACCCCTAAACCATTTATATTCTTGTATGGGACAATAAAACAAATCAAATGAAATATAGGGGAAGTCCATTGGGGTAACCCCACCCCCCTTCTTTTTGATAACTTGTAAATGGTCAAGATCCCCACCCGGAAACCATATATATTCTTGTATGGGACAATAAAACAAATCAAATGAAATATAGGGCGAGTCCCCTAGGGTCACCCTCACCCCCCTCCTGTTTAAGAACTTGGAAACAGTTGGGCTTTTCATTATTAATAAGATAATACCACATTGAGGTCCAAAGGGTCCTAAATTAAACTTTTGTTTAATTTCATAAAAAATTGAATTCTTTGGTTCTTTGATATGCTGATTCTAACAATGTTTGAGTGTTAAATCATATTTAATTTTAGAGAACTTAGTCATCACTGGTTGTTGCATCATATCTTATATTAGAGAACTATTTATCCAGTTTGAGTTATTTCCTTTTACACAGAAAATATTATGGAAAAATTAACCTGTGTTTCATTTCAACATAAATTAAATATATATAGGGTTCTTTCAAATGCTGAATCAAAACCTGTATTCAAATATTAGATTTTTGGGCCCAGTTTTCAAGTTGGTCCAAATCAGGGCCCAAAATTAAACTTTGTTTGATTCAACAAAAATTGAATTTATGGGGTTCTTTGAAATGCTGAATCTAATCATGTATTGAGAGATTTTGGATTGTGGGCTCCTTTATGAATTTGGTCCACATTGAGGTCCAAAGGGTCCTAAATTAAACTTTTGTCTGATTTCATCAAAAATTGAATTCTTGGGGTTCTTCGATATGCTGATTCTAATATGTACTTAGATTTTGGATATTGGACCATAATAGGTATTTAAATGTCCAATTTCAAATATTTCAGTTCTTGAACCACATATTCATTTTGTGTCACAAACCTATGCGGTGTCAAATATTCAATCACAATCCAAATTCAGAGCTGTTTTAAGCTTAAATGTAGTGTCCATACTTGCTCAACTGTTCAGGGTTCGACCTCCGCAGAAAAATCCGGTTTGCTGTCACTCTGACAGCCTCTTGTTTGTACATAAATTAGGCCGTTAGTTTTCTCGTATGAATTGTTTTACATTGTCATTTCAGGGCCTTTTATAGCAGACTATGTGGTATGGGCTTTGCTCATTGTTGAAGGCCGTAAGGTGACCTATAGTTGTTTATTTCTGTGTCATTTTATCTCTTGTGGAGAGTTGTCTCATTGGCAATCATACCACATCTTCTTTTTTTATACTTATAATATTAGATTATCATCTCCCCCATCAATATCATCTTACTCTTTGAAAGTGCCTCTATTGACTGTCTGTACATTATCTTAATCAGTTATATTTGATTTATTATCATTTTGTCTTAATACACCATTCTTTGATATTTAAAACCTGCAACAATGATTGGTTTATAAAGATTGCTGTATTACTCCCAACCCCCTGGTCTCCCATATGCTCAAACCTATAAATTTGCAGTTATTTAGATTAAAACATATGGTGATTTCACCAGACACCACTTCATTCCCCTCCAAAAATTCAATTAAACAAAAAATAGCACACGGAAATCTTTTGTTAAGTCAGGCATACAGTTGCAAGTATTTACGGGTACCATGCATGTTAGTCCAAATAATTATGATGACTTGCAAGGCTATTTTATTAGAAAGCGTCACAGAAAAATAAATAAATAACCTTGCAAGACGTCATAATTATTCAGACTACATGCATGTAGAATCGGGTGCTCATTTTTGCCATAATTTTCCATGTTTTCTGCAGTTTATGTTCAGGTCTTTATGTTTTTGAAGTATACTGATATTTTTATATGAAAATAATGTCAAAAGCAAAATATTCTTAGCTTGAAATCATGTTTCTTTGAAAAAATTCACCTGAAAAGTTAGATTAAAGGCTATTTGAAATTTCCTGATGTTTTGTCAAAGGGGGACACATATTCACCGTTTTTAAACATCTATTTAAACCAAATATCTGCAGCTTTAAACAACATTTATCAAATCAATCTCATTGAGGTGGGGTAGGACCTTTATCAGGACTCCGGGATCAGGTGTTTTTAAGCTCGGGATTTATGGATTGATCCTTTCGGGATCCGGGAATTCTTTTTTTGAAATGATGTCAGGATTTAAATTTTTTTTAAATTCAGGACCTCGGGATTCCATGTTTTTAAGCCCGGGATTTCGGGATCAGGACCCCTCCTACCCCCCCCCCCCCTCATTAAAGATGAATATCAGACATTTCAAAGGTGTAAAGAAGTGAAATTTAGGGCAATCAGTCAAAGAATTACTAAGAAATACTTCTTTGAAATCGTGTTTTTCATTCAGGAAATTGGCCGAAAATCGTTGTCCGTTTTTCGGTCCTTTGCGGTAAGTTCCGAAATTTTGTCTAAGTTTAAAAATAATTATATTTGTTATAAAAATATAATTTACCGGCATATTTCTTCCATTTCAGCCATCCTTTGAAGTGTTTACACCTCAAAATCATAAAACGGCGAAATTGTGTCCCCGGCAAATATATATATATATATATGCGCCCCGCTCTATCATTATTGTCATTAAATATTAACGCGGATGCTCAGTTGAGGGTTGCATATTCTACGCGTACGTAGAAAAGGTGTAGTTTATGGTTGTTTCCCTTAAAATCAAAAATTAAGTCTAGACTCGCTAAGAATCGATTACGATTAATTTTTATCAAGATGTGGTATTTCTCAAAAAATATTTAAATTTAGAATAGTTTTAGGGGAAAACCCTGGGTTATACTAATGACTGGATCAATGACAGGACTGACATGACCAAATGAATAATGCAAAATATATTTTTTTATTATTTCTCAAAGAATAATCTCAAATTTAAAACACAATAAGATAATTGTAAGGGGGAAACAATTAAAACATAAATCAAAAGCTTGCGAAAACATGACTTGACCAACGTTGCTCTGTCATCGGTCCAGTCATTAGTATAACCCGAAAACTCTTTGATAACCTACTTTCATTTTGTCTGAATCTTACCATATAAATAGATTTGTTTTCTTTTATCGATTTTATCTTTGGATATAATTTCTTTGTCTCTGCATTGATAGCTCTCTTGTCTTGAATAAATAAGCAGCCGTTTTTAATCTTCCAAGACATTTTTCTTTTCTGCAGACGACACATGGAACCGATTTGCAATTTGTCAACAACGGTGATTTACGCAAAATAGTACGTTCTCGCCCGTTAAATAAAGAACTTTTTTATTAGTAATTGGTCGGTATTTCATCTTATTATTGAGTAAAAATATAAAATATGAATATAACACTAGAATACTGTTCATCTTAAATGATATATTAAAGAAATTGTGATATTGTAAGCGTATTAATCGTAAACGGAGACAGAAGACAGTTAGCAACCACCGCAGAAGACAGTTAGCAACCACCGCAGAAGATCAGAGAAGATAAAAGAAAAATGGATTTTATGTGTAAGAAAATAAAACAGACATGCAAATATTCAAAAAAAAACATACTGATTTTTTTAAATGGTAGTGATTAACAAATATTTAAGTTGGCCGAAATTAAAACAACCTGAAAAAAGAGGACTCTGACCCGCAAGTTACTGTCAGTTGTAGAAAAACAAATTATACCACAGTTGACCCAATATTTTTTTTATTTAAAAAAAAGAATTTTGCTTAACTATCAATAAGGCTCAATTTGTTAGTCTAGCGGTAGAATTTTCCTTATAAGATAAATGAAAAAAACGGCACCGGCAAAATAGAAAATACGCTATTTTGCCGGCTCTGATAAAATATCTTAATTCAAGCCTTAGCCAGCAAAATAGTATATTTCTGTAGAAAATGGTGTTTTACCGGCGTTGGAAAAATAGAAAATGTGCTGGCTCTAGATAAACGTTAGCCAACTTAAAAACTATTTTGTTTACACATACGCATTTCAAATAAATGACTGTCCACCGCGTTTCAACGCGTTGCCGGGGAAATGGAAATACCGGGCGTCCGTGTGTCCGGGACATGGGGATACCGGGCGGCCGTCCGTCCGTCTGTGCGTCCCAGACATGGCAATACCGGCCGTCCTTCCGTCCGTCGGTTCGTCCGTCTGTTCGTCCGGTCTTGCTAGCTCAATTCTTGCCAGATTTTTTTATAAAACTTATACTATAGTTTTATATCAGCAAAATTTCAGGCAAGTTCTATAATGGTGGACGTTTTTTAAAACAGTTATCAGTGGCGGATACAGAACTTTTCAAAAAAGAGGGGGGGGGGGGGGGGGGGTTTCCTGCTCCAGTCATGCTTCAGTGATTCCCTATTTAATCAACCAAATTTTTTTCCACGAAAAGGGGGGTGGGGGTGCAGGTCCCCCAGCCCCCCTGGATCTGTCTATGGTTATACCCCTTGGAAATACTAAATTTATGGTAAATGGCCCAATGGGTGCTCTCACAGGATTATGCCCCTTGGAAATATTTATTTCATGGAAAATGGCCTGCTGGTAAGGGCTCTCATGGATACAATTCCTGCCAGATTTTTATGAAAAATTATACTAGAAGGTTAATATCAGCAATATCTCAAACAAGTTCTATAATCTGACTAGGATAGAAATGTTAAATAGATCAAGATCTATCAGCCCTCAAATTTTCCTAAGAAACGAACAACCAATTGTTGGGTTGCTGCCACTCAATTTGTAATTTTAAGGAAATTTGCAGTTTTTGGTTTTTATCTTGAATATTATTATAGATCGAGATAAACTGTAAACAGCAATAATGTTCAGCAAAGTAAGATCTACAAAAAAAGTTTTTGTACCCAAAACTGCCAATTGACTCCTTAAGGTGGCTGGGGCGTCTTATTTAAAATTGATAGAATTTTTTAATAATTTGTCATAATGAAGTTTTTATCATGCTTTTTCAAAATTATAATAAAAATTATGGGTCACCAGACTTTTTTTTACGCTACAGGTTGTGCAAAATTGTCAGATTTTGTATAGATTATGCATGGAAAATCAAATTGTGTGTGATAAAAAGAAAACTACATGATAGAATTTTAAGATAAAATGTGAGAAGATAGCTCTTATAACATGCTTTCAGATAAGTAAAAGAAAAAATGGGTCACCGAACTTGTTTTCTTGCTACAGATTAAAATAAGTAAATTCACAACACTTTCTATTATAAAAATTACTTTATCTGAGCTATCTCCCCTTATTTGGCAAAGTTGAAGAAAAAATAATCAAACACAAATAAGGTATTTTTTAGAAATTACAGCCTTAATTATGATAAAACACACATTTTCTATATTTACATCAAAAGTCTTACACATAAATTACATACTAATCTCAAATTTGCACATTTTATCAAAGATCTAGACCAACGGTATCTGCTATTTCAAAATCCAAAATGGAGGAAGACTCCCGAGCCACCTTAAGGAGTTATTGCCTTTTTAACACAATTTTACACAATTTGTTCATCCTATTTGCTAACATTTAAAGATATTCTCCTCTGAAACTACTGGGCCTAATACTTGTTAATCTAAACTGAATGTTACTTAAGAACTTAGAAGGTATCTAGTTTATAGATTGAGTCTGAAGTTTTGATCCACCAACAAACATGGCTGCCATGGCTAAAATTAGAACATAAGGGTCAAATGCAGATTTTGGCTTATATTTCAAAAACTAAAGCATTTAGAGCAAATCTGACATGGGTTGCAAATGTTCAATAGGTCAAGATCTATCAGCCCTGAAATTTTCAGACGAACCCAACAACCCATTATTGGGTTGCTGCCACTGAATTGGTAATTTTGAGGAAATTTTGCATTTTTCAGTGATTATCTTGAATATTATTGAAGATAAAGGTAAACCGTTAACAGCAAAAATGTTCAGCAAGAAAGATCTACAAAACAGCTTATATGACCAAAATTGTTAATTGAGATATTGGCCTTTAAAGACAATTTTTCACACTTTGTTCATCTAGATTGCTTGCCTTACTTTAAAAAATCTTCTGCTTTTAAACTGCTGATTTTTTTTTTAGCTAATCTTGGGTTGAAAGAGTTACAGAGTATCTAGTATAAATTTTGTATTTTATTTCCTTGCACCTCAAGAAACATAGCCACTATGGCTCTAATGGAACATAGGGGTAAATTGCATTTGTTTGCTGTTGAAGAAAATATGACAGATTCAAAGAACATTTAAATGTCATTTTTATACGCCTGTTTACGGGACGTATTATGGTATACCGTTGACTGTCTGTCCGTCTGTCTGTCTGTCCGTCCGTCGTCAACATGTCGGACATTAACTCAAAAACGCTTTAACCAATATGCATGAAACTTTAGTGAAATGTTTATATCTATTGACGTGAGCTCCCTTTCATTTTTTATAAATTTTAGACCATACGTTTCTGAATTATGGGGTTTTATTCATTACAAAAAGGGGGATTTTCCAGTTTTCGGACAATAACTCAAAAATCAGCATTTTTTATGAAACTTTGGTGAATTGTTTATATCTATTGTTATAAGCTCCCTTTTGATTTTTATGAATTTAAGATTTTACGTTTCCAAGTTATAAGATTTTATTCATAAAAAAAGGGTTGATTTTCAAGTTTTTGGACAATATCCTAAAAGTGCTTAGAGCAGTTTTCATTAAACTTTGATGACTGATTTATATCTATTAAGATAACCTCCCTTTAGTTTTTTTATAAATTTCTGATATAACATTGAGAAGTTATTGTTTGTTTATAGTCTGACAACAGATTTTCTAAGTATTGTGCAACAGCACAGTGTATTGCACAACAGCAAGAAATCTTTTAATTGAATATAAATTCAATTCACATAACCAATTTCAAGTTCTTTGACTACATTTATTCAGAAACCTATAATATGTCAAATATTTAATTACAATCCAAATTCAGACCTGTATCAAGCTTGAATATTGTGTCCATTTTTGCCCCAACTTTTCAGGGTTGGACCTCTGAGGGCGTATCCATCTGTGCTCAGCGAAGCAGTTTATTAAGCCATCTGTTAATAAATATTAAAAAGCAAAAATAATCATTGAAGAAAGATTTTCAGCAAAAAGTCTCTTGTTAAAAAGGGTTATGCCCCTTGGAAATATCAAATATGTGTAAAAAGGGGGACATTGGAACACTGTTCTTTTATTAATAGAGAAATGCCCCTTTGAAATATAAAATCTATGGAAATTGGCCTCATTAGTGCTCTCACAGGAGCAATTCTTGCCATATTTTCATAAAACTTACACTATAGTTTGATATTAGCAAGATCTCATTAGCTCTCGCACAGGTACAGTTCATGCCATATTTTTATAAAACTTATACTATAGGCTGCTGAATTTTTAAAGACAAGTTATGCCCCTTGGAAATATTAAATTTATTGAAAATAGTCATGTAAACACTCTTACGGGTACAATTCTTTCCAGATTTTAATAAAAATTATACTTTAGGAAAGTATCAGCAATATCTCATTAGTGGTATCAAAGGTAAATTTCTTGCCAGATTTTTATCAAACTTATACTATATAGGTTAATATCAGCAATATCTCGGAGAGGTTTTAATATGGTGAAAGATCCACTTTTTTTAAAAAGAGTTTTACCCCTTAAATATAATATTTATGCAAAATGGCCTTGTGAGCGCTCTTACAGGTACAATTCTTGTCAGATGTTTATAAAACTTATACTGATTTGAAATCTGTTTTTTTATAAATAGAGTTATGCCCCTTGGATATATTTCTATATATTAGCAATATCATGGAGAAGTTTTATATTGATGGAGGACAGATTTTTAAAAAAAAAATTATGTCCCCTCGGAAATATCAATTTTATGGGAAATGGCCTCGTAAGCACTCTCACAGGTACAATTCCAGCAAGATTTTTATAAAACATGTACTACAGGTTTATATCAGCAATATCTCGGACATGGTGGATGATTAACTTTTTTTTTAAAGAATTATGACCTTGGAAATTTTTAATTTATGGAAAATGGCCTTATTAGTGCTCTTACTGGTACAGTTCCTGCCAGATATTTATAAAATTTATACTATAGGCTAATATCAGCAATATCTAAGACAAGTTCTTTAATGGTGGACCATCAACTTTTTTAAAAAGAATTAAGCCCCTTGGAAATATCAAATATGTGCAACACAGGGGACATTGAAACACTGTTCTTTTATTAAAAGAGTTACAGGTAAATGTCCAATTTCAAATTTTTAATGTTTTAGACCTAATTCATTCTGTTTCAGAAACCTATGTCTATGGTGACAGATGTGCCAATTGTTCAGGGTTCAACCTGCAACCTGTTGAGCATTTTATTGAAAGAGTTATACCCTTTAAAATTGTATGAAACTTCAAATTAAAAAAGTTGAACTTGATTTAAGAGTTATTCCCCTTTGAAATTTTAAACATATCAGCAATTGCATTGCAGTTGCTCTCAAGCATTCATTTTTCTTAGATATTTATAAAGATTTGAATTTGCAAAAGTGTTTTTTTTTCATGTTATTGCCAGTGGACAGGTATAATATGTGTGTAGGTGTAATACCACCATTGCTTATGAAATTTTCCCCTATTAGTTTGTTAAATTTGCATTTTTCAAAAAATTGTGCAGAATTTATCTTTGGTTCAAACAAAGAAATACTTGGCATGAGTAAAGTTTTATCCTGTCCAGTACTACAGACAAAATTTCACATAACATTTCATTTTATTATACTTCACGTAAAAAATGCCATATTGTGATTGGCTAATACGAGGGTGTTAATTTACTCTATCACATGGCTGAGCGGGTGACAATTTTTTTGAATGTCACACTCTCGTCCAGACCAATCAAAAATCGACAATTCAAAGGACAATGAATTGAATTTACATCAAGAAATTGAAGACAATACTTAAGTTCTACCTTTTGGCTCAGATTTTATTATTTGACTGTCAAAATAAAAAAAATAAATCATTTTGCTTCCCTTCTGTTTTCTAATTGGTTGACAATGTTTTCTAGGGGTAACAATCTGCTATATCACTCTCTCAGCTATGTGTTATTTATATAGTATATATACTACAACTGTCAAATTCAATGGAATTTGGACCCTTTTTTGTATGCAACCAGATGTGACATACTATGATGAGTTGGCATTTCATCTAAAGAAGATTTTTTTGTTATATAAACTGAATGTGATTTTTTATTCTCTGTTATACTGGTTATATTTCAAGCATTAGTGTCAAGTTTTGTCATAATCAGTTCAATAGTTTGAGAAATATCTAGTATAATGTACTCGTCATCTATTTTAACATATAGATCAGTATAACGAAGAACTCTCAACTGTTTTTTTTGAAAATCGACATTAAAATTGATTTACATAATTTCTTTTGCTGGATTAAAAAAAAATATGGTAAAAATAAAATTCTACTGCCAGAAATTTTCTTGCTTAATATAAGAATTGAAACAAGAGATAACTTTCATTTGTGATGTTCAAGAGTTAGCAGCGGTGACTTTCAGGTTTTCAGGTTGAAAGTATTTTTTGGCATATCACTGCACTCACTCCATTATGATTACAAAAATAAGAAGTTGTGGTATGATTACCATCTACCCGATACCAAATGAAGTAAAAGTTAACAAATATAGCATAAGTAACCAAACAGTCATCAACACATCCTTAACGCTTATCAAAATTTATATATTTGTATTGTCCACATTCCTTCAACATGTTCAACCCCTCTGGTTTTAAATATTCATTTCTTTAATAATTAAAAAAAAAAGCTTTGAAACTTCTGTCTGCACAATAAATGAAGTTCACATGTTCTTTTTATTAATTTTTATTCTAGATTTGGCAGAAAAAATCTCTGATGAAAATGATCTAGAGAAGAACCATATCCATAGCAGCTTAGAAGGTGAAGTAGCACAAACACAATTGTTTTTCATTGATATGCCAAAAGAAAACAAAAACTGAAGAACAATTTCACTTTATCCCTTGAACTTTTAGGAAATATGTACAAGGTTGATGGACAAAATGAAGATCATACATGTACTAGACCAAATTACCATTTATACAGTAATGATATGTTTAAATTTCCTTGAGGACTAATATGAAGGTTATTTACTCATCTTATTGTTATACTGATTACAAAATGCAAATGTGGCAATTAAAAAAGTAAAATTGTAATATATAAACTTTTAATGCAAATTATTCAAAGTCAATGAATTAAATTATATAAGATAATTAAACCTAACAATCATTCAATACATATATTGCCATATTAAAATGAGTCATCTTTGTTGAAAATTCATAGTTATTTTTTATAGTTAATGATGTAGAGTCTAACTCTGAAGATGATGAAAATTTAAGAAAGGAAGATCTTTGGAATGAAGGTATAAAAACTTATATTTATATTCTATGGATTGAAAACTCAAACAGATTTAAAATGACCAGGCCTTCAACAATGAGCAAAACCCATACACATATTTCCATTCTCAATATTATATAACCTGTAATGAGTTGTATCACCACGTCAAGATAGAATTTGAAAGTTTTGCTTAATAAAAATAGTTCAAGATGAAAAACATAAACTTTTCGCATCACTTGGTGTTGTCCGTCATTGTCTGTTAACTTGTACAATAAATCTTCTCTGAAACTAATGGATAACTTATTATCGAAAGTAATAAGCGACTCAGCTGAGAAAGGAAATTATCAGTCAGCAAGATCAAAGGAAAATTTCATAAAATAGGGATAAGTGTATTGAGAAGCATTGTTTCTTATTAAAAAAACATGCACTGATAAAATGTTATTCTGAAAAAAAATGACATTAATGCTACAGTGGTTAATTATAATTGCAGTAGAGGAATCAGGTGATGAAGTAACTTTTATGGAGGAAGACATGTGGCATACAGGTACTGGTATGTTTTTTTTATTTATTGACTACAACATCAATTGTTGTGCATGTTATACCGTAGCAAAATAGGAAAGTACTACCAAATGAGTTCAAGAAATGGGGGCTACTCAGGCAGATTCTACTTTCCAAAAATTGCTTCCATTCCTAGTCCAAATAATTATGACGTCTTGAAAGGTTATTATATTTTTTTTCTTTGACGCCTTACAACGATGTAAGGCGTCAAAGAAAAAAAATATAATAGCCTTTCAAGACGTCATAATTATTTGGACTATTCCATTCCATATTATTTTTTACCCACCATATGAATAAGAAAAAAAATACTGGTAAGAAGTGCATATATATATTCTTTTTCAGCAACTGAATTATTAGGAAGTTTATTTAAACACAACCTCACTGTCATGACTACTCATTTCATTTGGCCATATATGTTTAACCAGAATAATGTAGTCCCTGTGTCCGTGATCACCTCTGAGAATGATTAATTTATATTTATTGACAAATGGATATATGTAATCGTATTCTTTTGTTTATTGTAGAATTTGGAGGTGTATTAAGTTTTGTTGAGGAGTTGGAAAATTCTCAAGATAATGTTGTTGATGATGAACAGATATTTAATACAGGTGAAGAATTTAGATAAAATAATTTGTTCAGGAATTGTACACAATATTTGTATAGGTTATTGATGTGTTAACCTGATGTATATATAACTCACAAACAAATTGATCAAATGACGCAGAAATGAACAACTGCAGGTCACCGTAAGGTCTTCAACAATGAGTCAAACCCATACCGCATAGTCAGCTGGTAAAGCCCCAGAAATGACAAATGTAAAACAATTCAAACAAGAAAACTAAAGGCCTTCTTTATGTACCATAAAATGAACGAAAACCAAATATCATATACAGAAGCAAATGACAACCACTGAATTACAGGATCCTGACTTGAGTATACTTTTAATAAAAGTTGCACAAAAGTATTTGGAACCAATTAAGTCATACATTGCGAATAAAAGGCATTATTTACTCGTATTTCTAAGACCCAATAAGGCTCCATCATCGAATTTGTTATTTGGTAGCAGAGTTTTAATGAAATCTTTTTAATAGATGATGTATTAGAATTTATTTTATTAAAGAATATGGAAAATTATAATCTCGTGACATCAAAGCAAATTTAGTTTTTATTATGATTCTTATTGCAGAGCTTGAAGAGGAATGTTATTCAGCAGAGGATTCAGAATTTTCCGAAGATGAGTTAGTTGAAGAAACATCAAATAGAGGTATACTGAACAATTCTTTAAACTTTTATATGTTATTCAGGTTTCAGACAAGGAATAAACCCTATGTCACCACATCCGAAATCTGAAGTACACCTAGATGAGATTACTCTTTCTAAATATATTTTCCAGTACTAGGTCTGTGTTTAACATTTACCATGCATGCATTTATATAGATATTCAATATATGCTTCTGTATATGTTATGTATCTTAATTAAATGTGTTGTTTTCATTTTGACAAATAGATTTTTTTTATGTTAAATATGTTTTTTCAATAAAGTATTAATATTTATACATGTAACCAAATCACAACTACTTAAAAAACAGCAATTTAAATGATGATGATAGATGTTTGTTTAAATTTTGAGTATCTATTCCAAAAAAGAAGTGCATTACACTATATGACATGCTAATTTCAGAGAAAATTTTTGTTATATTTGTATGTTACAGGTAAAAGAGGCAGGCCAGTTGGATCAACTAAACCTTATGAAAATTTACACCCTGGAGATGAAACTGATGAACTTCCAAGGAAGAAAAGTATGAGTGAAATAACATTACTATTGTGGTTATTATGGGTGATAGATTAGCTATTCTATAAAAATTCAAGCTTTTGGGGGTTTTTAATTGTAAAGTATGATTATAGTTTAAATAATTTGAAACATTATATGATACATGTAAATTATTGAGTCTTTATTGGATGTTTTATTTTTAGTTCTATACTGTGAACATGGTGAACGTATTTTATTCAAACAAATGTGATAATTATGAGGCAACTATGTTGTGTCTATGTTAATTAGGCATCAGTTCTTTTGCATCAGCATTATTATTTTTCAAAGTATCAATTGTGCCAATTTATACAATTCAATCAGACCAATGAACGTGTGCATTTATGTGTTTACAATACATAATAATCCTTAATAAGTTGTTGTTAAAAGAAAACATCTATTTAAAAAAGGGACTATTTGAACTGCAAAGATTGATAAGACCTAAAGATGTGAAGAGCTAGTAAGTAGCCTGCATGATCAAAAGTGATCTAAATCAGCCAAGTTTCACACACACTTAAATGAAGGTTTACTTTATCCAATCTGGCTTAAAAAAAGTTTTTGTATAAATCCCTAAGTTCAATAAAGAAGAAATTAATTCTGTTCATATTTACTTAAACCTTTTGTTTCAGAGAAATCAAATCTTGTAACCATGTGTAATCTTACATATACAATCTGCTGCACAATGTTATGTCTTTCGGGTATAGACTACATGACCTTAGAAACTGCCAGGAATAACTATCAAAGTCTAAGTCAAGCAGAGAAAAGTCAGTTTCTTTTAGACTGGCTTAACAGTCATTCAAGGTACTATATTATAAGATCACTGTTGATAAGAAATATTCTTGTCCTTTTTTGGCTAATTCTGCAAATAACATGAAACTTGATCAGACTACTGCAAGCAGTTGTCACTGAATCACTCATTCCTTAACTTCAGAGATAATGATAAAATAAGAAGATGTGGTCTGATTGCCGTTGAGACAACTGTCCACAAGAACCAAATGACACAGAAAATGAACAACTGCAGGTCCCTGTAAGGCCTTCAACAATGAGTCAAACCCATACTGCATAGTCAGCTGGTAAAGGCCCAGAAATGACAAATGTAAAACAATTCAAACGAGAAAATTAAAGGCTTTCTTTGTGCACCAAAAAATGAACGAAAACCAAATATAATATACAGCAAAAAACAACAACCACTGAATGACAGGATCCTGACTTGAGTATACTTTTAATAAAAGTTGCACAAAAATATTTGGAACCACTTAAGTCATACATTGCGAATAAAAGGCATTATTTACTTGTATTTCTAAGACCCAATAAGGCTCCATCAACGTAAAAAAAAATATTCAAATCTCTGTAAAAGCCTTTAAAAGAAGATATCATACACAAGTATGACTCAGAGAAAAAGTTATTATCTAAAATTGTTTACCATACAAGGTTATTTCCCTTATGGCTCATACAACTTCTCTAAGGGCCACACCTTTTGTATTAAACCAAACTAACAGTTGAGGGCCTTTTGAACCATTGAAAAAAAACTTGCATTAGTCATGAATGTCAAATCATGTTTATAGAAAAATAAGAATTTATCATTTATATTAGGGATGTAAACTCGGTGAACAATTACTAATCGAGTACTCGTTGGTTTTTTCCAGCAATACTCGAGCACTCGCTCGGGAATATATCTACAACACGGAAACACAAAAATATGTATTTTACAATCTGTGGTTTGTTGTTAAACGGACGAAAAACCATCTACATAAGTATCTGGGACAAGGAATATCACACCATAATTAATAGGTCATTATCTAAAAGTACTAATTTAGTAAACAAAAAAAAAAACAATACTGTAAATTCAGAAATTATTGCGATGTTTTTATTATTGCGATAAATGCGACAGGGTTATAATCGCAATAATTTAAACTCGCATTTTGAAATTTTTTATATGAATTAAACATGATTTTTCTCAATATCACAAAATTTAAGATCGCATTTTAGTCTAAAATGACAAAATCGCAATAATAAATGCACGCAATAATTTCTGAATTTACAGTAATCTAATCAATATAATTTAATGAACACCTATCTAAAAATTATAACAAGGAAAAACCATATCAAACAATAGTATTTGGTAATCACTAAGAAAACACATAAGGCGTAAGGATTAGAAGTTTGATTATTTACTGAGGGTCACCAGAGGATGCAACGAATTAATTTTATTTGGAAACATTTTCTTGTCAACTATTATTAGGGACAGTCAGTTTTGCAACTTTGTAAATTACAGTCTTGCAGACGAAAATATTTGCTCTGACGGTTCCGATGTGACGGAATGGCTAAGACATGTTTAGTTTAGAGTGTTAGCCTAGGTACAGCCCACATATTTTCTGAGGCATTTGAAATGGAAATTTAGCACACACATTCGAAACAAAATGTATTTCATTTACTAGTATGATTAATCAGTGATGCCTATTTAATTTTCCTAAAGAGGTTCTCAAGAAGATCAATTTTATATTAAGAAGGCAGCAATATTCTAACAGGAAACCGATTAGTTGAGTATCATTTTGGTATTCGATACTCAGTACTACCGAGCAATACTCGAATACTAGAGTACTCGTTGACATCCCTAATTTATACACCAGAGCAAGTCTCTTTCTGTTAAATATTTAATTGTAGTTTTACTTTTCAGAAAGATTTTTTCATCAATATTCTTCATGTCATTACAATGTATAACAAATATTTTACCTTGTATTTACATACTTTTATTATATATTTAGTAGTAAATACAGTAGTTTTGAATATTTGATTGCCTGCTGTTTAATCGCTATCACTCAACTTTGATGCAGACCCTTTATTACACCCCTTTATCGCATGTCTAACCTTTATCTCACCCCTACTCACATTCTTAATGTCCATGTTTTGATTAATTGAAGATTCTCATCCTTTCTGTATATAATTTAAATAAAATATTGACGATCAAATAATGAAATATTTTTCTTCAATGGGTCTCAAATGAAAAGGTCATTATGGC
Source organism: Mytilus californianus (assembly GCF_021869535.1). Classification (NCBI taxonomy): domain Eukaryota; kingdom Metazoa; phylum Mollusca; class Bivalvia; order Mytilida; family Mytilidae; genus Mytilus; species Mytilus californianus. The sequence continues at coordinate 1,389,694 of NW_026262669.1, read as the reverse complement.
CTGACGTCATTTATGGATTGACAAAAAAATGACGCCATTGTTTGGCATGTGATGTCACAGATGTCAAGCTTTCATATTTTCTGGCACATGAAATGCAACCATAAAAAACTACCAGCAGCAATAGGGTTAAACTTTAAATTTTAATATTTCAAAAGTGCACATTTAATGTTGGTTTATTGTTACCCTTTTTTTTTTTTTAACAAGGAAAAAATAAATCTGAAGATTGCTTTGGATTAGTAAACAGTTCATATATACTCTCCTGTTATATATATGATTATTTTAGCGTATATGTCGTATCACCCTCGACTAATATCATCCCTCAAGCCTAAAGGTCCTCAGGCTGATATTGGTATCTTGGAATGATACGGTATGTGATATGGATTTTGCCATGTACTATTTTCTGTGTATTATATAATTAAAGCCTGAATGAATAAATTGCAGAATAAATGAAGAAACTGGAAAATTTGAATTTAGATTCGTGATTGGAACAGCTACAGTCTGCCTTTCTGCATTCCTTATGGTTCTTGGGATACCATCTTCAACCTACTATAATATAAGGAAAAGGTTTTATGGTAATGTATAGATTTGATTTGATTGAAAATTATTATGTATGAGGTGCTGTAAAAGCCACACAGGGCAGGGGTGGATCCAGCCATTATCAAAAAGGGGGTTCCCAACCCAGGATAAAGGGGGGGGGGGGTCCAACTAAATGTCCCATTTCAAATGCATTGATTCCCCCTGGATCCGCCACTGCAGTACACATGTTTGACATTTCAATTGAAATGTAAATGGCAGCAATATATTAAAGGGGCACTAGCTGTCAAATTCATGTTCACCAATTTGACACAAATTCTCATATTTGATTTATAACAATGTAAAACATTTATCCAAATTATAAAAAGTCTAAAAGATACAATTTACAGGGCATGGGGTTGATAAAATACAGCTTTGTTTCGTGTGATTTTTAGTCTAGAGGCCATCTAATTAACTATTGAGTTGACCTCCAATGGCCATATAAGTGATATGAACATAAATAAAGATGTATAGACAATAACTGTTAAGTGTCTTTAAATATCAGCTGTATTTGTACGAGGCTGAGAAATAGGTGTAATGTGAGCTTTAGCGAGAATAAGAATGATTTTTTGTGGATCGAAACAGTCAATCGAATGATTTACCTTTGTTTCACTTTCAATGTTGACATTCTTTTCCTTTAAATAACTGAACACGGACAGTGCATGTGTTATTTTTTTCTAGTGAAGTTAAATCAAAGTTCATATGAATATGGATTCAATGAGGTCGAATAATTCACTTGCAAGTGAAAAATTCATCATCAATGTTTCATATCTTATTTTAACAAAATTGAACCATACCAGCTGCTAAAAGCAAATGATTATTTCACTATTTTACTTTCATTGATTGAACCAAAAAAAAATCGTATTTTAGATTTTTTCTATATCTCGTAACTAATTATAATTGCTCTTACATTTAGATGGTGCATGTGTGATAGGTAATTCTGGAAATTGTATAGGAAGGATGAAAGCTGAAAGCCAAGTAGCAATCACTTGGCTACATATGTATGCCATTCAATTTGGAGAAAAATTGCCTGATCAACCCAAGATACATCTGCCTCCATGTATGACAAAATTTTCTGTTTACGAAGACCTATCTGAAAGCCTAAAGAACCAAGAGGAAGAAGTTATTTCATTATCACATTTTTATTACTTATGGCGGACATGTATGTGTCACATTGCAATACCAAAGGTAAATTGTTATCTATTTAGACTTTTTTACATTCAGTCTTATAAAAAAAAAGGTTTAAATTTTTGCCTGGGAGCATTGAAAATTTAAAAATAAATTGTGAAATGTGTCCATGGGACACAGATGATGCCCCCGCTTGCATATCATATAAAGTTATAAAGCGGCATACCTTAAGAACGATAAAAATGACGGTACCCAAGTTTGTACTTGATCTGTGTTTTGTGGTAAATTAGTATTGTGTACAAGTTTCATAACATTTGGTTGTGGCAAACATATATAAGTAAGAAAACAGATATGAAAAATTCAGCAATTTTTCTATTTATAAAGGGACATAACTCTAAAAGAGTAAGAGTGATGCCACCAAAATTCAAACTTTATCTGTGTTTTGTGAAAATAAGCATTGTGTATAAGTTTCATAATTTGGTTGAGGCAAACTAAAGTTGGAGAACGGAAACTAAAATTTAATCCATTTTTTTAATTTATAAAGGGGCATAACTCTATAACGATTAAAGTGACACCACCAAAATTCAAACTTGATCTGTGTTTCATGGTATTTAACATTGTGTATATGAGAACAGAAACTATTCAACTTTAATTAATTTTTCCATCCATAAAGGGGTATAACTCTAGAACGATTAAAGTGACAACACCAAAATTCTAATTTGTTCTGTGTTTTATGGTAATCTTGACTGTGTATAAGTTTTATAACATATGGTTGAGGCAAACTGAAGTTAGAGAACAGAAACTAAAAATTTAGCAATTTTTCCATTTATTAAGGGGTTTAACTCTAATACGGTTAAAGTGACGCCACCAAAATTCAAACTTGATCTGTGGTTTTGTGGTAATAAGTTTCATAGCAATTAGTTGAGGCAATTAAAAGTAGGGAAAGGAATCCAAATTTGGGACATACGACGATACGTATGTATGTACGTCTCAAAGTTGGTTTCCTTTTTATTACTTTAGTTTGCCTCAACTAAATGGACATACATATGTACAGACGGACAAGGATAAAACTTAATGCCCCCTCAGCTACAGTTGGGGCATAAAAATTGTCTAATATTTGGTCAGATATTCCGAAATACTTTCCAGACTGAACCAAATTTTGTCTTAATTGACTTACCCCATTATATATTAAAATGGATTAAAAAAAAAAAACATGCACATAAGTTGCCACATTTAAAAATTAGAAGATGTTATATAATTGCCAATGAGACAATTTATCCATGAGAGACCAAATTTATAAGTAAACAACAATATACCATTGTTCCTCCTTCGACAATGAGCAAAACCCATGCTGCATAGTGAGCTATAAAAGGCCCAAAAATAACAAATGTTAAACAATCAAACAAGGAATCTAACTGGCTGTTTAATGTGAATATAAATATAGTATACAGCAACAAACAGCAACCACTGAATTGAACATAAGAACAAAGTACAAATATTTTGTTCAAAAGTTGGAAAGTAAGACAAAGGGACCTAATTTATTCATGAACTACTATTAAAAGGATTTTCTTAGAAACTAGGTCCAAAATGCACAACTTTAAGAAATCAGGAAATTAAGTAGGTAAAATAGCAAAAAACAAAATACACTTCATATATCATAATTAACCGAAGAGGGTCTTGTTGAGGACTTATTGATATGCTTAACATACAAGTATGCAAGGCTTTACCTATGTAGTATATTCATTTCTTGTATCTTTAAACTAATTTTTTAGGCATCCCGATTTTCCAAGTGTAACAAGTGTACACATATAAAAACAAAATTAGCAGAAACAAGAAATAAAGTCGAAAGAGAAAAATTACTGAAGAAACGTGAAAAACATTTGAAACAGCAGAAGTAAGTAATTCTTTCCTGAATTGTAAGAATATAGATATAGCATTTATGAGTACCAGCAAAGTAAACTAATTTGACATTTGATGCATGAAAAATTAATAATGAAAATCCTGTCAATGTTGTTTACACTGAAATAAATGATTTGCTGTTTGAGAATACCAAATTTTAGCATATCGAGAAAATTGATAAATAAATTGATGTTTCCAAAAGTGTTATTTATTTTTTTAATAAAGGATTATCTTTATTGTCTTAATGTTTTCAGAAACATAATAAAAATGATAGGTTGCCAAGCTTGTTTTCAAGCTACAGTCATAATATGAGTAGAAGGTAAACTGAATGTTAGAATTCTGAAATATCATATCAGATGATAGCTCTTCAAAAACTACTCTAATAATATCAAAATAATAAATCAGATCTCTGTACATTTTTTTGATGTTATAACATAAAATATAAAAACAATTCTGAAGATTCCTTTATTAATAATACTTTTCCTGAGTAACCTCCTCTTAATATATGATAAGTTTGAAGAAAAACTTAATTCAACTAGAATTAGTCTTGGTTCGTAATTTAATAAGTGATTATAACCTTAGATCGCATTTATTTGTTCATTTAAAAGCAGTCTTTATTAGTAAGTTGCATTTCTGTCATGAAACTTGCTGACCTATATAGATTAATGGCATTTTGGTTTTTGATACTAACTTTATCAGCAAGAATATCAAGCAAGCCAAAAGTATATGCATCTTAACTGTATATTATTTGGATTGAGAATATGAAGTGAAATGAAATAGTTAGTAAAACTACTTAAGTGCCTATAAAACCTTGGGATAGTTGTTCGGTCATATGAATGAAGTTGCATGCATTTCATAGATAGAATGATGCGCACAGACTTGAGTATGTGATGTTGCTACACTGATATGGATGACATTATTGCCTAATATTTTCAAGTATCAAGTATGTCCATGATTCTAATAATATAGATTATCGTTGGTTATCTCAACGAGATTGATTTTCTCGCTTGAGACGGTACGGCGAAAGTGAGAAAAGCAATCAAGTTGAGGTAACCAATGATAATCTGTTTATTGCTATTTTACCTATGAAGACTTTGTTAATTTCCTTGACAACGGCACGAGTTCCCTTTGTTTCTAGCAAGAATTTTCATATCACTCGACTTCGTTTTCATATCACTGGACTCCACTGAGAAAGGATCAGAAAAGAAATTATCAGTCAGCAAGATCAAAAGGGAAAATGTTCAAATTGCCGATAAAATTAAAAATCTCCTCTAGACCTATTGTGTTCTGCTATTTTACAATCCAAAATGGAAGAAGAAACCCATACCTCCTTAATGTTCATACTCATCTGGCTAAAATGTATAATACTAGATGTATTTCTTTCTTTTTTTAGCGCAGAACGTAGAAAATACTACAAGCATGCACAGAAGGCAAAGAAAAGTCCAGATGCATATCTATCAATCATCATAGATGCGATGGACCAATCCAAAACCCAACTGCCACATTTCCTATATGCCAGCAAATTTACTAGTGCAATGTGGAAATTGAAGGTCCACTTGGTGGGATTGATAGTTCACGGTATAGGAATATATGGTTTTTTTGATGTTTTTGAATACCCTCATTCTGCCAATCTGACAATTTCCACATTGATCAACATTCTTGCCATGACAGAAGATCTACCCCCAACATTGTATCTTCAAATGGACAACTGTTACAGAGAAAACAAAAACAGGTAAGTTAACTAACCAAACCTTTTAACATTCAAATAAATATTAAAACGAATAACAGGAATCACCAGAAATATTAGACAATACAACAATGAACAAAACATCTTGACACTGTGAATTGGTGATATTTCATTATATAAAATCTACAAATTAATTCCTTTAAAACCTTTAATGTTCCCTATTACAGTCATAAATAACATATGGTCCTAAAATCAGATACAAAACAATTTTCTTTGAAATAATAAAAATGAAGACGTTGTTAATTTCTGCACGTGCGCCCTTAGTTTCTAGCGATAATTTCTCATATCACCAACGATAATCTATAATTATTACTGGCTTAAAAATGTTTCCCTATATAAAAAAATTTATGAGTTCATGATATTTGTCACAGGGCTTTAGCCCGAGGGGGCAAATTTTTGAAAAACAGGTATCACTTTAGTTACTTATATTTGGTTGTGTGTATTATTATTTACATAGTGTGCTAGTGACCTAAATAGGATATAAATGGGGTCAGTAAATTCATATGGGGTGAGAGCAAAGCTGGAATCCCAATATTGAATTTACTGACCCCATATATATCGTATTAGGTCACTAGCACACAATGTAATGAATTTAACTTACCAACTATCTTAACAGGTGTTATTTAGACTAGTGACCATTCCAAGTATTTAAGTCTACACTACCATTAGAAAAAAGAACCTACTTCCATTGGTCTATACAAAAACAAATGCCAATGGTAACAACTTGTTAGCTTTAAATGTGTTTTTATACGACCGCAAAAAAATTTTGCGGTCATATATTGGTACACAAATGTATTACTTTGGCGTCGTCGTCCGAAGACACATTGGTTTTCACACAATAACTTTAGTTTAAGTGAATGGATCTCTATGAAATTTTACCATAAGGTTAAATACCACAAAAGGAAGGTTGGGATTGATTTTGGGGGTTATGGTACCATCAGTTAAGGAAAAAGGGGCCAAAAATAAGCATTTTTGTAACTTCCAGACAATAACTTGTGTTTAAGTGTATGGATCTCTCTGAAATTATACCACAAGTTTCCATAACTCAAAGGGATGGTTAGGATTGGCTTTGGGGGTTATGGCTCAAACCGTTTAGGAATTAGGGGCAAAAAAGGGAAAAAAACAAGGGTTTCCTGGTTAATGGACAATTTAAAAGCAGTGTAAGGGAGGTAATCCAAAAACAAAATTGTACAATGTTGTACAATGTTGGATTACCTCCCTTATACTGCTTTTAAATTATCTATTAAGATTGGACCCCTGCGGTCGTTTCCAGCTGCCCTCAGCAAAGCATTTTATTTATGAATTTATTTCTATCATTCATCATCAATTTTTCTGTTTAAACCTTTAAGATATTTCCTCAACACTGCATTGTTTTTATAAAGGGACGTAACACCACTACTAACCGTGTATTGAAATAAGCCCCACCTAAAAACCTCAGGGGCCAGATTTGGAATATACACTGTCTCCAAGTGGTTGCTTTTAACCGATCATATTCCTAGAAATGTATGAGAGTTAAGATAATAGTGTTTATACCTACATCAAATATAAGCGAACAAGTGATGTTATCCTGAAATTGTTCAAATACATAAAGCTTGATTGTTGATACTTTAAACTTTTAATTTATTTGCAGATTTGTTCTTGGATTTATTACCCTGCTGGTTGAACTTGGTATTTTTACTAAAGTAAAGATGTCCTTCTTAATGGTTGGCCACACCCATGAAGATATTGACCAAGTATTCTCAAGGTACAAAAAATTATTTCTGTAGTTGCTTCTCTTTTAAGTACTTTAAACATAAGCAAAATTGAGAGGAAGACTTTTTATCCTTACCAAACACATTATTTTTACTCCAATCATCTCAGTAATAATTACTCTTATTTTAAATGCTAAGATGAAGAGCAAAAAAGTTTACAATACCAAATTTCAAGTTTTCACTTTGACTTAACCAAAAATCATACTCAACAGCTTATCACCATTGAGGCAAGCACTCTTGGTGTAATACAACTAAATCACAGTATGTCACATCCGGTTGCATACAAAAAACAGTAAAAAAAAGTATTTCCTTGAATTTGACAGTTGTAGGAAATTTATCCTACATTTCATAGCAGTAAAAAAATATTTGTCATAGACATATACCGTAGATGTTTCAAATCACCATTTTTTTTTATTTGGTGATTCTATAGAATATTTTGGAAACTTGAGGTCACATGATTACTAAAGCTTGTACACAGGAAGAAAAAGGGTGAAAATTTGATTGGCTAACTTCCAATGATGGTTATTTTCTTATATGCAATGAAACATTATGTGAATTTTTTTCAAAAGTAGATGAATGGATAAATCTTTACTCATGTCAAGTATTTCTTTATTTGAAACAAAGATAAATTTTCTACAATTTCTTGAAAAGTGCAAATTTAACAAAGACTAATAGGGGGAAATTAATGATGGTATTGCACCTCTTTTCACAAAGCAAACCAGGCTATTATTTGATTAAAGTATTTTTTAATTATTTTTGTATTCCTTAATTTTGTTTAAATTTGACAGTCCAGTCATAGTATTTAGTTACATTTTTTTAACAGATTTTCCTCCTGGTTGGGACGTAAAGCAATTCTCACACTTCCAAAACTAATGACTGGTTTTGAATGCTGCACAACACCATCACCAACTTCAGTGAGGACCTCACATGTATGGGATGTGGCAGGGTGGATAGGAAAATCCTTAAATAAGATTAGCAACCATTCTTATCCACATGTCTTCAAAGTAGAAAAGAGAGATGGACAGACCAAATTATTCTATAAAAAGTGGTCAACAGATAAAGTAAATTCTTAAGCAATCTCTATGTAACATTTTTTTGCATTGTCTAAAGATTTAAGTTACGTTTTAAAAACTGCAGTTGCAACTGTCCAATCCATCAAATGATAGCTACAACTCTTCCATTATAGTACTGATATCCCTTTAATATACATTCAGTATATAAGTTTGTGTTATAAACTCTTGAGTATATTAGCTTGTCTATTAATACAATCCAGAAATTACTATGTTACTCCAGCCATGCATAATATAACACTACATGCTTGGTATGTAAGTTACTATTTTTGGCTGTCATACAATTTTTGAAATATGTATGTTACTGTAACAGAGGTGATGGAATGACTAAGACATGATTAGCTAAAAGTGGAAGTCTTCCAAAAGGTGCTCTTATTCATAGCCTACTTCTTATCAGAGAAATGTTGAATGACAATTAATCACAAAGATTAGAAATGTATTTTGCTTTTGATTATCTTTATTAATATTTTTATTTCCCAGAAGGTGCTCTTTAATAATAATGCTTTTTTTTCTTAAGAAGGCAACAAAATTCTAATAGGAAACAGTTAGTTGAGTATCAGTTTGGTATTCCATACTCGGTGATACCTATAGCTAGTGATACTCAAGTAATCATTGACATCCCTTATTTAATATGAAATATGAAAACTTAATTGGTAATCTGGTCATAATTTTTTTTTTTGTCTCATTGACAATCATATCACATCTTCTTATTTATATACTAGACAGATGGACAGCCTTTGAGATGTTCCCTTGGTATCTTCTACCCCTTGTTTAGCACATAAGTATTTTTTCTTGGTTTAATATATAATTTTAAGGTCTATATATCAGACTTAAATTTTAATCAATAAATTTTTTTCAAGGTATGGCTTGAAACAACAGAACAACTTTTAATGAATATACCTACAGATGCACCACAGCCTGTTGTTCCAATTTTGACCAAACTAGATTTGAACAAGTTAAAGAATGACATACGCACATCCTTCTCCTATTTCAAACGAGACGAAGACAAGAAATGGTGGGAAGAATTTTTTGAAGAACTTAACAGTTTTGGTAAGTTATTTGGTAAATGTTGATTTTTTTTTAGTTTGTTCTTATGTTGATGCCTTTAAAACCAAATACATTTGTACAAATAGCAAACATGATGAACAAATTGTGTAAAATTGTCTTTAAAGGGCAATTACTCCTTAAGGGATCGATTGACAATTTTGGTCTTTTTAATAGACTATTTTCATATTACCAACTTTTGACTCGGGATTATATAATTTGTTGACTGGTTACCTTGTACATCATGGTACCAAGTCAGGTAAGAGCAAGCTAAAGAAGTAAAACCAAGCGATTAATCGGTACAATTTTGGGGGAAAACTACCTGCTTAACATTTTTTTTTCACTACAAAATCATCTGAAAACAATAAGCTTTCCCCTCAAATTACACCTATTATATGTTTGATTTTACTTATTTTGGTTGCTCTTACTTTACCGAGTACCATGATGTCCAAGGTAACCAGTCGACAAATTATATAATCCAGAGTCAAAAGTCGGTAATATGAAAATAGTCTATTCTTTTATTGATCTCGCTTTGCTGAACATTATTGCTGTTTACAGTTTATCTCTGTCTTTAATAATATTGAAGATAATTACCAAAAACTACAAAAGTTCCTCAATTACAAATTTAGAGGCAGCAATCCAACAGTTGGTTGTTTTTTTTGTCTGAAAATTTCAGGGTTGATCGAACTTAACCTATTGAACGTTTTAACAATTGTCTGATTTGCTCTAAATGCTTCAGTTTTTTAGATATTAGCCAAAATCTGCGTTTGATCCCAATGTTCTGTTTAACCATGTTGGCCATGTTTATCAATTGATCAAAACTTCGGATACAATTTATAAACTAGATACCATAAGGATCAATCAGTTAAAGTTTGGGTGAGGGGTCCAAGAAATGATTTTTCCAGAAATATGAACATCCCATATCAATTTTTTTTGTGTGAAATTTCTTAGATATGTATTTTTTCAATCATTAATAACAAAGAAGTAAATAATATGCTTTTTGTTCTAAAAAAAAAAGAGAATAAAAAGCTGTGCCATGAGCGCATGATACGCCCGTCAGGTTTTCATATCAGAAATATATAAAAATTGAAAGGGAGCTTACATCAAAAGATATAAACAATTCACCAAAGTTTCATGAGAACTGCTGAAAGCATTTTTGAGTTATTGTCCAAAAAAAGGAAAATTCCCCTTTATTCTAATAAATAAAACCCCATAACTCAGAAACGTAAATCTAAAATTTATAAAGAATGAAAGGGAGTTCACATCAATAGATATAAACAATTCACCAAAGTTTTATGCAAATACCATATAAGTTTTCTTCACCAATTTTATTTTTTTACAGTCATATAAATAAAAAAAAATCAGGTTGAGAAAAATTTTAATATATATTTGACATATTGCATATTGTATCTAAAAAACTATAAACTTAACGGTAACCATGAAAACTTAAGATTGAGCAATGATCCATAAAAATTAGGTATTAATCAGATGATAATTGCCAGACAGACATATATACCTTACAATCATTCTATACATTGATAAACAGCTACACCATGAGTGCATGATATGCCCATATCTATTTTAAAGAATAAAGTTCAATAACTTCTCAATGTGATATCAGAAATTTATGAAAAACTAAAGGGAAATTATCTTAATAGATATAAAGCAGTCACCAAAGATATTTTCTGAAAACTGGAAAACCACCCCTTTTTATGAATAAAATCCCATAATGTGGAAATGTTAAATTAAAAATTTATAAAAATCGAAAGGAAGTTTATGTCTGTTGTGACTGTGACTTTGTCTTCATGTACGTGATACGCAAAACAGTGTTTACGTTGTTTCCCGTATTTTGACGTTGTGTGATAGTGACGTGAGAGGAGATAGATGTGTTGTCGAATGAAGATGATAGCTCAAATGTTTTTAAACTGTAGGAGATTATGTCGTGTGTTTTTCTATTTCATGTAACGTCTGTCTAATACATACAGTGAATAAATTGTGTTATTTTCATCAAAACTGCTGAAAGCATTTTTCAGTAATTGTCCGAAAACTGAAAAAAATCCCCTGTTTGTTAAAAAAATAAAACTTCATAACTCGGAAACTTTAAATCTAAAATTTATAAAAATCAAAAGGGGGCTCATTTCAATAGATATACACAATTCACCAAAGTTTCTTGCAAATTGGGGAAAGTGTTTTTGAGTTTTTGTCAGAAAACTGGAAAATAACCCTTTTTAATGAATAAACCCTTATAACTGGGAAACTCAAATTCTAAAATGATATAAAAAAAAAAGGGAGCTGAGACACTTCAATAAATATAAACAATTCACCGAAGTTTCATGCAGATTGGTAAAAGCTTTCTGTAACAGAAGTGGCAGGCTTGACAAAAAATTGTGAAAAAAAAACAAATAAAAGATAAAAATCAAAATTAAACAATTCCATTTAGAACATTATAATAGTTACAGTATCCCTGTTCCATAGTAAAAAAAAGCTGGACCAAACCCACCTGCAAAATTTTTAATAATTTGTCAATCAAAATATAATATAAAGTATGGGTCACTGGACTTTTTTTCTCGCTACAGGTTGTGCTAAATGTCAGATTTTGTATATATTATTCATAGAAAATCCAATTTGTGTGATCCAATGAAAACTACACCATAGAATATTAAGATAAATGTGAGAAGATAGCTCTAATAACAATGCTTTCATATAAGAAAAAGAAAAAAAGTGGGCCACCAGACTTGTTATCTTGTTACATCTTAAAATAGGTAAAATCACAACACTTTCCATTATAAAAAATACTTTATCTAAGTTATCTCCCCTTATGTGGCAAAGTTGAAAAAAATGGATCAAACAAAAATATTGTGTTTTTCAGAAAATACAGCAGTAAACATGATTAAACACACAATTTGCTTTATTAACATGAAAAGTCTAACATATGAATTACATACTACTCTAAAAACTAGCACATTTCTTTAAAGACCTAGACCAAAATCCAAGATGAAGGAAACACCCCAGCCACATTAAGGATGTATTCTTCTGACGTTTCAGTCTCGTTGAAATCTTGTTCTGGAATTATTTCCAAAACATGTGATACAAGAGGAAAATATCAATGAATTTTAAAAATATTATAATCAAACATAACTGATTTTAAATTTTACGACCAATCAAGTTAGTCTTTTTAGCCAAAATTTTGAGAAAATGGGTGAGGGGTACAAAAAATGATTTTTACAAGAATCATGTACATCCCATATCATTTTTGTCTTCAAATTTCTTAGATATGTATTTTTTCAATCATTTATAACAAAGAAGTTAAAATGATATGCATTTTGTTCTTAAAACTGAGAAAAATCACAAATTTCCAAAATTGACAGCATGGTAAATTTGACACAAAAAAGCATCAAAATATGATAAAACTTTCTTATATTAACACCTACCTATAGTTTTTTTTAAGTTAAATTTATTCAGATTGGTCCAATCAATCTTTATTGAAAGTATGAAAAAAAGTTTAATTGTGGAACTGTGATTTTTTTCACGATAATAGCCCAAAAATAGGTAAAAATTGATGAAAAATGGGAAAATCATCAAAATTGGGTATTTTCAAAGGGCCGTAGCAAAAAAAGAATTGCACCACCATATGATTTTTTTCTTCACCAATTATTTTTTTACAGTCATATAAACCAAAAAATCAGGTTAAGAAAAAAAGTTTAATTCTAGAAATTTTGGGCTCCTCAGAGGTGTACATCCTTAATATGGGAAATTACACTAAATTTTATTGTATCCATGACATCATGAATTCGATGACAAATTGCTTGTGTACTTTGAAAAAAAACTATCACTGACTGTATATTTCTTTTGTTTTATTGTAATTTTGATACATGTAGAATAATTTCCTTATTTTGAAGGCCTCAAATGAATAAAAGAAAAAGAAAAGAATTGTTAACAATGTTTGCTTTCCTTTTTTTCTGTTTCTTTTTTGTCATTTAATGATATATCCTTTCTTTTCAATTCAATTTGCAACCATAAAATTTATGCTTATGCTTAGGCCTAGCTTTAAATATAACACAATAATAGTTAATAATTATTAAATCTTTATCTTTACAGAGTCAACATCAGAAACTTCAGAAACTCCTTGGCCACTTCAACAGTTGATCACAAATGCAAAGAAAAGAGACCATGAAATCATCATAGAACAACAACAACAAGATGACGACAACGAAGTGACAGATTTATCAGATGAAGATGAACCTATACCTCCAGTAAATAATAATTTTATCAGTTAGAATGAAAAATGAAATGTCACTGTATGAAGCAATCCTTTTGTAAAATGTGTCTAATGCATTTTTTATGAAATAATTTTTTATCATTGGCTTACATTTAAGGTATTATAGTGATCTTCAATATTGACTTGGCTTGGTGAATTAAAAAAATGTTCCAATTATCAGAATATAATCTAAAACAAATCAATGTTTACCTCAAAACATTATTAATTTTTAATGTTGAATTGAGAATTTAAGGCATTCATAAGTAAGCAAATAATCTTCTGTTGTAAAGTTTTCATATGTATAATAAGGTTTTTCCTTTATGTTTCTGTGCTAAAAAAATTGATAAACTTTCACTTTGTACATTTTTTAAAGCTTTATACTGTTGTATAATTTTCAAAGTAATGCATTACAAAATGATTATATTAACTGTTCTTTAGTGGAAGAGTTGCAACTGTCAATTGGGGAATTAACTTTTGCTAGTATCTGTTTTACTGGCCTCACTTCAAATTAACAATTATATTGCATTTGAAACCATCAATTACACAATTGACAGTCATGTGGTAACTCTTTTTCCAACTACAGAACTGTTTTTCCTTAACCGAACATTCATGTTATAGTCAAAATGTCACAATGTTGGTGTAAAAGGAGTTCCTTTGAGAAATCACATGATCAACTATACACGAGTGCATCTTTAATGCTATAAAAATATGCTTGTTTATTCACTATCTGTCTATTACATATCTTTAAAATAAAATGTGTTCTAGGTCAGTGAAAATGGATGTCACACTAAACTCCAAAACATATAAATGAACTAAAATTAAAAAAAAAGACTTACAAAAGCCAGAGGCTCCAGACAGGGGTAAAAATACAGCTTATAGAAAGAGGTACCTACTTTAAAACAGAGTTAACTCTCTGTGTTGAAGATGGTACTTTGACCTATAATGGTTTTCTTTTACAAATTGTGACTTGGATGGAGATTTGTCTCATTGGCACTCATACCACATCTAATCTTATATCTATTAACTCTTGCATATCTTTGTTATCATAAATAGCTTATAATACAGTTAATTTAAAATGAGATTGGCCATCATTTTATTGGTTAGGAAAGTATATTGTTTATTTCTTTATTTCAGATCATTGTTGGAACTAAGAAAACCAGTACCTTGAAAAGTAATGGTTCTGTGACTGTTGGGGAAATGGTTCTGCTGAATTTACAAGAATTTTGCAATGAATGGCCACAGGTTGCACAAGTGGTGGAGATTGAGGAAGCAAACAGTACTTGCACTATCCACTGGTATAAGGTGCAAAATCAACCAACTGGAAGCCATGTTCTAAGCCTGTAAGAGGGAAAAAAGGGAAGAGAGAACCGTGGATAGTGCAAGTGGATATTACTTCAATTATTTATGGAAATTTTGAGCTAACTAAAGGAGGATATTTACCTAAACACATAAAGGAATTTTGTACATCTTTTGAAAATTAAATTTAAGGCTGTTCGCTGATCTTGGTTTTTTTTTGTCAGATATTCTGAATCCTCTGCTTTTATCCATGTAGTCTATAAAAAAAATGGCCAATAACTTCTACTTTTCTTTTCATAATCTTATTACACATAGTTTGAAAGCCACTTATGAAAATCTTATATAATCCATGTCATTTTTATCATACTTTTGAGAGAAATAAGGTGCATATGTTAAATGTATAAAAAGGTGAAGAGAGAATTGTCTCATTTTTCCTGCATTTTTAATTCTGAAATTAATGCACTAGCATTTTATAAGTCTTTTAAAAAACTTGTCATTTTGAAACAGATTGGTGAACATCCTTATGAATGAAATTCAATAAACCACAGCCTCATTATAGCCATATTTTAAAATGTTTTATCAAATGAATTAGACTTACTGGTATAATTTTTTTTCTCTCAATTTTTGCATAATGGTATAAATATCTTAAGAAAATGTTTCTTCACAAATCCATGCAGCTATTCACCTAACCATAACTGGTATTTTATCTAAGGGTCATTTATTTTGTTTTTGAAAATACTTTCTTTGAAAGAAATAAAACCACTTTGGAACAAATCATTGAAAATTTGTAAGCTTTTTGAAGTTCCAATAACCTGGAATATGAAGTCTAACCAAATTTTAAAGCAGTTGATAGAATTTGCAAAAAATATGTCTTAAAAGGTTTCACTAAAAAAAATTAAAAAGGAGAGATAATAAAGTTACATTGATCGATTGTTGTTTGCTTTACATAACTAAGTTACTTACCTATGAATTACGATAGTATGTTGAAAAATCACATGGGGAGTTAGTTAATTTATAAATAGCCTGGGATTTTGGCTCATTGCTTGACGGGCGGAATACAACGACAGGGTTTCCTCAATTTGATGTTAGAATAGGATAGCATCATTTCTTGACCAGTGGAGAGATATATTTATATTGCCACGCATTTATGGAAAATTATTTTTATTTTCATATGAAATGCATATTTTGAATAATTTAGTAAATCAAGTTATTGATTAAAATCGTGAATCACCATTTTATTAACAATGTGATCATATATTTGTTGTTCATAGAACATGCACATGCGCAGTAATTCAGTCCTGTTCAGCACAGATAGTTGGTCACATAGATTGTATTACACCTGACCCTAACTAGATTGGGTAGAATGCCAGGCTATAAATATTACTAGCGGCAGTTAAAGAATTTTTTTTTTAAACCAAGAAAGTTGACAAAATCAATTGTTTTGTAGCCACTCATAACTGGATTTTAACCATATTTAACACTGGATGTTACAAATTTGTTTCCAACATAAATCTGAGTGTTTCCTTGGGTCTAGAAATAATGGCAGTTAACTAGAAGTAACATCATAAAAAGTAAATACATAATTTCTGTTTTAGACAATATCTGTCTTTTTCTTTATACTGCAACTAAAAACTGTTTAAAAGAAGACATCAACATTCTGCAAAAGCCTTATAGATAAAAAAAAAGTTAAAAATCAAACAAGGCTTTATACAGTAAATATTAATATGCTCAATGCAATCTGACTATACAAATTAAACTGTTGCAATATAAATCGAAATAAAGATTACAGGCAATTAATTTGTTTTTAATAATCAGGTTGGTAAAATAGTGTCATTCCAGGAATGTTTGTGAATATTGTTCAGAGTACATTTTTATATTTTAATAAGCTCTCATATTGTATAGTATTAGCTTGAAAGATAGTGTAGAATATAATTTGTCACTTATTACATGTATAATTTGCACAAGTGCAAAATAATTGAATATTGCTTGCTAACTTTTTCTTTACATTCAGTGGAAAATATTTTGTTGCTATACAATAATCTTTAATCCTAATAGGGAAGTCTGTCAATTTTCTAAGTTTGTTATCATTGTTAATCAGTAGTTACATGACAACTAATATTTAAATAGCTGTTCCATAAGTTGTATATATATCAAATATGTATTAAGGAATCAGGTGAATGCTTTGCTTGAAATATGTCTATTTTATTTATATTTACTGCCTTCAATTTGATATAATTACATAAGATGTATGTTTCATTATAGTACGTAATTCTGATTGGCTTACAGCAATCTCTCATCCACCTTCATTTCAAAATTAATTGTCACATTCATGATGACACATGCTTTTACAATAAAGTGCACAGGTAAATAAAAGAAAAACTTGATAGTAATTGTGTTTTCATGATCGAAGCGAAAAAATGTCATTTAAACAATTGAGTGCTTCTTTTGGTGATTTCATGGGGTTGTAAAAGCATTGACCGTGCACACATTTTTAGAATACAATATATCAACGCTTTTACATCCCAAAGAATTTACTAAAAGAAGCATTCAATTCTTAATAATTACATTACATGTTTGTTTCATTATATTACGTTATTTTGATTTACTAACAGCAATCTTGTGTCCTTCTGAAATTGACATTCATTACACAATGATATTTAACATTCAAGATGACACGGAAAATGAAATAAAAACTTGATAGAAATCGTGTTTTCATGATCCTTGCTAAAAAATGTAATTATAAGTATTGAATGCTTCTTTTTGTAATTTTATAGGGTTGTAATAGCGTTGACCGTGTGCACATTTTTAGAATGAAGCGCTTCCGTGATTCATACAAAATGTACTTTGGTCAATACTTTTACACCCCAATGAATTTACAAAAAGAAGCATTTAATTTTTAAATGCAAATAACATTTTTTTAAATGGAATACTTGACTACAGAAGGTGGACAACTCTTTTTTAATAACACCTTTGAAGTAGATTCCTTGTACTTCATTCAAATGATCAAGTTGAAGTACTCAAATAGCAGACATTGCATGATTAATGAAACTCTATCCTTGCTTCTAGGAAAAGGCTTTTTATGAATAGACTTTTACACAGAATGTGTCAGGTTAAGGGGAGATAATGAGCAACAACAAGAAAATGTAATTGTTAATGTTATTATTGGCAATTTTTCAATATTGCAAGTCTGTATTTTCAATGCACATTAATCATTTAAAGAGATGTAGCAAAAAAATATATTAATCAACATTGTAAAAATATTTGTTTGAATACATTCATTGTCATTTCTTTTTCATGTTCTTATTATTTTAAAACTGAATCAGCATGTAATTTAGAAAAAACTATTATAAGCAATTTATGGGTAAAAAATTGAAAAAGAAAGTTGTTTTCTAATGCTCTATTATGTCAAATTGAATTTATATATGAATAGATTTAAAAGGTGTAATTTTGAAGCAAAACACATTTTCAAATTTATTCCATAAATATGTTTAACAAATTATGTGGTATTTCTCTCATTTTTTAAAGTATACAGATTCAGAAATTTTATAATTCATAGTTTAATTTCATTTTATTAGTGCAACAAATTGCTGGGTTTCAATTCCATAATTAAGGATCTGAGACAGTGTGTTATAAAAGCATCATTTGATATAAAGTGTAATTTTTATACGACCGCAAAAAATTTTTGCGGTCGTATATTGGTATCACTTCGGCGGCGTCATCGTCCGTAGACACCTAGTTTTCGCACAATAACTTTAGTTTAAGTGAATGGATCTCTATGAAATTTAAATACAAGGTTTGAAACCATAAAAGGAAGGTTGGGATTGATTTTGTGGGTTATGGTCCCAACAGATATTAGGAATTAGGGGTCTAAAAAGGGGTCCAAATAAGCATTTTTCTAGTTTCCAGACAATAACTTGTGTGTAAGTGTATGGATCTTTCTGAAATTGTACCACAAGGTTCCATATCAAAAAAGGAAAGTTGGGATTGATTTTGGGGGTTATGGCCCTAACTCTTTAGGAATTAGGGGCCAAAAAGGGGCCAAAAACAATACTTTTCTAATACTTTGTATAAATTGCTTATTTGTTGACCAATTTCAATGGGGTTTTATTCTTGAATTCTTCGGGTTCTTTAATATGCTGAAAATGACCATGTATTAAGTTTTTGGATTTTGGGCCCCGTTTTTAAATTGGTCCACATTGAGGTCCAAAGGGTCCAAAATTAAACTTTGTTTGATTTCATCAAAAATTGAATTATAGGGGTTCTTTGATATGCCGAATCTAACCTTAAATTTAGATTTTTAATTTTTGGTCCCGTTTTCAAATTGGTCTACATTAAGGTCCAAAGGGTCCAAAATGAAACTTAGTTTGATTTTAACAAAAATTGAATTCTTTGGGTTCTTTGATATGCTGAATCTAAACATGATTTTAGATTTTTGACTATGGGCCCAGTTTTCAAGTTGGTCCAAATCAGGGTCCAAAATTAAACTTTGTTTGATTTCAACAAAAATTGAATATATGGGGTTCTTTGATATGCTGAATCTAACCATGTATTAAGTTTTTGGATTTTGGGCCCCATTTTTAAATTGGTCCACATTGAGGTCCAAAGGGTCCAAAATTAAACTTTGTTTGATTTCATCAAAAATTGAGTTATTGGGGTTCTTTGATATGCCGAATCTAACCTTAAATTTAGATTTTTAATTTTTGGTCCCGTTTTTCAAATTGGTCTACATTAAGGTCCAAAGGGTCCAATATTAAACTTAGTTTGATTTTAACAAAAAATGAATTCTTGGGGTTCTTTGATATGCTGAATCTAAACATGTATTTAGATTTTTTATTATGGGCCCAGTTTTCAATTTGGTCCAAATCGGGGTCCAAAATTAAATTTTATTTTGATTTCAACAAAAATTGAATATATGGGGTTGTTTGATATGCTGAATCTAACCATGTATTTAGTTTTTATATAAACAATTCACCAAAGTTTCATGAGAACTGTTGAAAGCATTTATGAGTTATTGTCAGAAAACTGGGAAATCCCCCTTTTTTTATGAATAAAACCCCATAACTCGGAAACTATGTTTCTTAAATTTATAAAAAACAAAAGGGAGCTCACATCAATAGATGTAGACAATTCACTAAAGTTTTATGCAAATTGGTTAAAGCGTTTTTGAGTTTATATCCGACATGTTGACGACAGATGGACAGACGGATGGACAACAGTATACCATAATACTTCCCGTACACTGGAGTATAAAAATGCATATGACATGGAATTACTTTAATGAAATGATGAATAAGGGATAAAAACTACATATTATGTTGGTTTTTTTTAATTTAAAAAGAAATTGCCTAGTTCACTAAGTGCTTTACCATTATGAATTTATAACAACTGTATAAGTTTTAAAGTTGATGGATTTGGCCATTCATATTTTGAAATGTATTGTTTTCTTCAATTACATTGGTTTTGCATATAGTAAATAACCTATTTCCTTTGTCTACATTGCAATGTCTGCCTGTTTCTATATTGATACTGTGAACAGAATTTGATTTAACATATGTAAATAAGTATTAACATCAATTATAACAGTATAAGTAATTTTATCAACTGTATTCTTACAAGTTAGTGTGTTAATCATTTGAAACAGTTGTTAATTGAAAAAAATGTTGAATGGAATTAGATATGCCAATTTTATTAATGGTATTACTTTTAATATAAAATGAAATCTTCAAAAGTGTTGTTTTCCATCATTTCTGTTATATATAATTTAATATGTAGCCAGCAAAATATTCAATTTATTCTTGATTTGGAGAATATTTGGATAAACAATATGATACTTACTATAGAAATAAGGTAATTATAAGCATTTTACACTGTTATTAACAGATTAAATTAAATTTAAAAAAATCTTTGACCAAAAAAAATTGATAATGGAAATGGGGAATATGTCAAAGAGACAACAATCCGACCAAAGAGCAGACAACAGCCGAAGGCCACAAATGGGTCTTCAACGCAGAGAGAAAATCCCGCACCCGGAGACAGTTTTATAATGACAAATGATTCTGTGATCATTTGTATAAATAGAAATGATTGTTACTATCATTCAAAATCCTTGCAGCTACAAGGTGTATGAAATTTTACACACTACTATGGTGAGCCCCCATGTCCCTTTGCACTAGGGTTGCATGGTTAAGCAGTCATGCTAATGGAAAATGACTGTGAGAAAAGTTCAACATATTTTCATATAGACCTATCAGCATCTTTTGTAATTTATTTAAATCTTTGTCTGATGCAAATAGGTCACTAGCATCTGACATTGATATGCATCAAAAGTGTTTTCCAATTAAAATGGTCATATTCAAAATATAAAGGTCAGTTGAATTTTTCTCAACTCAAAGCAGTTATAGTGCACAGGATATCTCGTGTGAAGAGTGATGAGTTTAAATAGTGGAAAAAGCATGCAAATATATAAAAAAAACTATCTACACAAGAGATATACAACTACTGCCTATCTTGTTATTATGTTATATACACCATAGCATTATAACAGAGGAAAATTAATGAGTCATGGGCAATGTATAGTGTGATGATGCAAAAGATTTAGCAAAGCATTAACAACAAAGATTAGTGCAACACACAGCATGCTAATAAAAGATCACATGAAAGTAAAAAAATTGAGAAAGACTTCTATTTGAATCTTCCTGTTTGATGAAGTAAACAAAATACACAGGTTAGGCAGATTCAAATGAAAGTCTTTGATAAATATCAACTAAACACAACTAAATGTTCTGCAACATTCCTAAATTGATCCCTGATGGCTTCCAACTTGATTATGGCCAAACAGCTTCCTTCGACAGCATCTCTACTCAGTACTCAGCATTTACATTCATATATTTGGAAAGTGCACAGTATCTATTTTTTTTTTTCATCAAATAAATGCAGTGCACAAATCTTCCCATTATAATTTGTTTTCTTCAATAGAATGTTCTGTGCCGCGCACAACACATTCCATTGGAAAATGATCTTTGTTTTAAATAGTATTTTTCAATAGAATGTTCTGTGCCGCGCACAACACATTCCATTGGAAAATGATCTTTGTTTTAAAAGTATTTTTCAATAGAATGTTCTGTGCCGCGCACAACACTTTCTATAATAATATAATCTTTTTTAAAAGTCAATAGAATGTCCATTGGAAAATGATCTTTGTTTTAAATAGTATTTTTCAATGGAATACTCTGTGCTGCGCACAACACTTTCCATAACAAAAAGACTTATTCAAAGCACAGAATTATCACAATACATTAATCTGCTGGGCAATTCATATAAGCACCAACATCACCTGAAAAAAAAATACTGGCTTGATCAACTAAAATGGTCAGAGAAGCATATAAAAAAATGAAACAACTATGATAATGCAGAACGAACAGGCTTGATGCATACTTTTTATTGAAAAAGATCAGCACTGGGAATTATATAAAATTCCATAATTAATAATAATTCCAACTTTATATAATAGGCTGTTATATGTACATCTTTAAATTGTGAATATATGTACAATATCTTTTACTAAGGCCAGAGACATATACTTGTATTATATGTCTGTTCTTAGGCTTATGATGACTTTTCAATACTGTAACAGTTTATTTTTTACTGAAGTATAATAATCAATTATTGCAAACCAAATGAAAGTTTTCCACAGTGCCATCTCTATCTTAACCAGGTATTTAAACTTTTGCAAGTTCACCTGTCCTATTGAATAAATACAATAGCTATTGTTCTTTGTGTAGTTTATTCTCTGGGACCTTTAAAGTTCTTCTAAGAGAAATCTATCATTCATTGATTAAATTACCTGAGTAAAAAAATGATCTTATATGTAGACAAAAATACTTTTTTTATACTCATTAACTGCGTGTGATGATGTAGTTATTCAATATTAATAATATATTTTCATTCAGTTTAATATAAACATTGATTCAATCATAAAAAGTTGATTTCTGACAAAACTTTCAACATTGTTCCTTTTAAAAAAAAGATTGTTTGACATGAATAAGAACTTGAAAATAATGATGTTTCAAATTAAGATCTTCTTAAATGTATTCTATAACTAAACAAAAAAATATCAAATTTCAATAGGAACATTAATAAAACTTTTGTTAGAAATTAACTTTTTATGATTGAATCAATGTTTATATTAAACTGAATGAAAATATATTATTAATATTGAATAACTACATCATCACATGCAATTAATGAGTATAAAAAAAGTATTTTTGTCTATATATAAGATTTTTTTTTTACTCAGGTAATTTAATCAATGAATGATAGATTTCTCTTAGAAGAAATTTAAAGGTCCCAGAGAATAAACTACACAAAGAACAATAGCTATTGTATTTATTCAATAGGACAGGTGAACTTGCAAAAGTTTAAATACCTGGTTAAGATAGAGATGGCACTGTGGAAAACTTTCATTGGGTTCGCAATAACATGATTTATAAAGTAAACCAAACTGTTTAAACGTATTAAATATTTATTAAATAAGAATAACAAAAAGGTTCATTTATTGACCATTAACACAGTTTAAGATTTTTTTCATTGTAATCAGAATGTAATCAAAAAGTAATCAGGATTACAGGGTATTTTGAAAAGTAATTGAATAAATTAAATTACATGTAATCAGATTTTTGGCTGAATAATGATTACAATGATTACTTGAAAAATTGTAATCAATTACAGCTGATTAACGATTACAATTACAATTACCCCAAGTCTGTTAGTCTGTAAGGAAACTAAACGTGTTAAATGATTAAAGTGTCATTAGCTGCCAGATTCATGCTAATAAAATAGAGATTTATACTCTAAAATTTTTATTTCTTGAGTATTTTAAGTTTTTTCTATAGGCAACAATGTATAATGCATGGAATCATTATAAAGTATCAGCATCTCCTGTTTATCATGGTATTGTATGCCATTCACATATTAAATGTCTAATTAACCATCATCACAAGTTGCATCACACCTAAATATTTCTAATGAGAATGTGACACAAATATAAATAGAGACAAGTTCTAGTTTTGGATTTCATATCATAGATAAAACTATATTGTAAATTGTTTTATTGTTTTATAAGTAAAAAGATTTTGGTGGAAGAACTCAATCAGTCAATGAAAAAATCTTCCAACTGCTTTAACTGTTGCAGATGACAATCTTTTCAATATTTGATCTGTGTACAAAGGGTCCACAACTGTGGCAGCAGGGTCCACAACTGTGGCAGCAAGATGGGTTACTTGCATACAAATTTTCAGTCCAATAAACCAACAAACAAGCATATATCTTAATATTTGAGAATTTTATTCACATTTTTTTTCTTAATTTCAGCTGCCTTCCTGATTGCTTATTTAGTCCTACAGTTCCTGATAGGAAAGCCCATGTACTTCATGGAGTTAGTAATGGGTCAATTCTCTGGTTTAGGACCAACAGGGGTTTGGAAAATGAACCCAAGTGCTAAAGGTAATAGTGTTTTTGTAGTAGTATTTGTTAATTGATATTTCATGGTTTGAAGAAAAAAATCATTGGTTTATTATTTGTTTAATTTATAATTAGTGTTTCAATCTTTGAAGTTTGAGATGATGATGGAGAGACATTTTTAAGATATGTGATGTTTGAAAGAAATAAAAATAGGGTTTTAATCCACCTACAAAAAACGTTTCATTGTGGAATTTGGCAACCTAGAATTTTTTTTTTTATTTTGATCTTATTTTGCCTAATGGTATTAAACACTTATATTGTTTTTCCACATCTGATGAGAAAAGTTTGCTGGTACATGTAATATTGAAGTATATCTGAAATACATTTACAACTTTGAGAAAACTATAGGTGTAGAATTTTATACAAAATAATTTTATGCAGGTTTAATGTATTGTAAATGATGAATTTTGTACAAAGATTTATTACATAATACAAAATATTTTTAATTTCTTCATGTTATAAAATAATTTATTTCGTATTAAATATAAATAACACAAATGTATTAACTTTGCAGGTATTGGTATATCTATGGCTCTAATATCGTTAGTAGTCGCAATCTACTACCACGTGATCATGGCCTACATGTATACACTGAATATAAATCTTATACAAATGTATTAACTTTGCAGGTATTGGTATATCTATGGCTCTAATATCCTTAGTAGTTGCAATCTACTATAATGTGATCATGGCCTATACACTGATCTACTTCTTCTCCTCCATGCAGAAAACTCTACCCTGGACTGTTTGTGAAGATGTAAGTATGGTCTAGACTAGGGATTTGGAACAATTTCAAGATGGACATTATAAAAATGAGGAAACAGTTATTATTCAAAATTTTGCTCAATTTTCCATATACTGTGGATTCATTATTATTTGTTGGATACCAATTTTCGTGGGTTTTGTGGGTACAGGTGAACCACGAATATAAATGTACAACGAATTACACATTTTCTATAGGCTTTGTAAGCAGAGGTTTGCAAAATCACGAAATCAAATATCAACAAAAATGCAAGTTTCCCTCAATCCACCCTAATTGATACCCAAGAAAATAAATGAATCCACAGATTGAAATGAATTGTGGTATGATGATTGCCAATGAGACATAAAAGCTTTTTTGTCATTATGGGAATTTTCGAGAAGTAACTAAACTTGACTAAAATTCAGTTAGTTTCAAGTATATACATGATATATGCACTCGAGTCTCATAAAACATAATGGCCTTTTTCTGAACATTTGACTAAAATGAATGCCTGAAGCTGACCTAAAGCTGCCATTTTGAGCATTTATACAAAACACTGCTTACTAGGGACATACTAATCAATTCATTTTGGTTATTGATGGTATGAAAAATATTACAACATGTGAATTTGCAATATTGTGTAACTGTATATAGCAGGCATGTTTTGCGCTAAAATGTCAAAACCTTATTTAGTTATTTTTTCTAAGATATATTTAAAAAAACTGTTCAGATCCCATTGCCAGAACCATATATGTTCTAAACTGCCATGATAAGTCCACCATAAATTTTGACAGGGATTGTTAAACCACTTGGCTCAAAGAGTTTCAGCCAAGTACTCATATAAAAATAAGTAGATGAAGTATGATTGCCAATGAGACAACTATCCACCATATAAATAAGTATAATGTGGATATATGCAATTAAAGGTCACCCGACAGTCTTAAAAAATGAGAAAAAAATACTTTATAGTCGACTATGAAATCACCATGAAACATTTTATAAAACAATTAAATGAGAACTAAAACCGGGTTTATAGATATCAATTCATATACATTGGTGTCTTCTTCTAAATAAAAGTTATTCATGTAATATTTGCCACTGGATGTTTAATTATTATCACAATTGTCTTTTAATATATAGCCATTCTTGTAACAAGACCTAGATGTAGTTAACCTTCCAATGTTTGTATTGTAGGAATGGTTACCATTAGGATGTGTGGAGCAGTCGACACAGAGATTAGACTATTGATCTATGAACATTACACAATTATTGACTGATAACAAAGCGTGTAGATGTTTTTTGAACGGTACAGATTCTATATTGTCTGACCAGGGATTTAACGGTACTAATGTCACATACCAAGGAGATGTCCCAGTACCTGTAGCACAGCTGTATTTTAAGTAGGTCATAGTATTCAAGGTCATAAATTTTATGGAAGGATGTTTGTTAAGTTTATAAATTTTACAGTAGTATATATAAAATCTGCTTTTTAAAAATGAAATCAGGTTAAAAAATTGACACGTCTTTCGGCCTGAAACTTTATTTTTGTAAAGAAAGATATAATTATATACTGTGGATTCTTTAATTTTCGTGGGTACCAATAGTCCATTTGCCAATTACCGATTTGATTCTGTTATTACACACTTTTTAAACAAATTACTTCCCTTTGTTAATCGTCGACTGGTTCCATACCGGACAAAATTGGCATTTACCAATGCAAAGCATGATGAATTGAAAGTGATGTATCGTCGGTTTAACTAATTTTTTTTTTTTTTATAATTTTTATTATTTTCAAGAATTACAACAAATACAACACATCAAACATACATACAGTAATATTAGCAATACATTTGAATATCTATTTATTTATAACAATAAACATTGTTGAAAATTCAGTTTTATATTTATATGAAAAGAGAACATAAATACGGAAGAAAAGATAATTTTAGTTAAATATTTATGTACCACTATGTGGCACATGAGAAGGCTAAAGTATTTTATGAAAAAGGAAGAAGTTAAAATATCCTGTAAGATTTTCAGTACATAATAAGTTGTGCTATTAGATACAATAATATATTATGTTTGTTTTGACAATAATTGTCTGTAAATAATAAGTGACAAATTGAATTATAAAAATAATTCTTTAAATGCATTCCACATGGTATCAAAGTGCTCTTGTCTCTTATTTTTGACTGCCATTATTTTTTCTAAATTGTACATATATTTTAGCTTTTCTTTAATGGCACTGAGTGAAAGATCTTTTGAAAAACATCTACTGTTGTATATATATTGTTTCATGTATAGAAAAATCAAATTATATGGGTCACCTTTTCGAACTTTTGATATATCTCCAAAAATAAAATTTAACTTATTCAACGGCAGGCTTACCCCACCAGATAAAAACCAATAATCAATATCTTGTAAAAAATTTTGGATAATCTCACAATTCCACAGAATATGTTCAACAGTTTCATCTTCTAATTTACAAAAAGTACATAAAGGGTTATCAATAAGTTTGATTTTACATAAAAATTTATTTGTGGCAAGAATTCTGTGGTTGATTCTGTACTGAAGCCACTGTAGTTTAGTATTGACAGTGACTGTAAAAGGTAGTTTGAATATATGTTTCCAAATGAGATCTTCACCTAATATTTCACCCCACTTCAGTTGTCCTGTTGGGGTCACATTGTTACTAATGAGTATTTTGTACATATCTTTAGAACCTTTCTACTTTTAAAAAAGACTTGTAGGCAAGCTGGAATAAATGGACAACATAACTTATATGAATCTTTTTTGTAATTATTTGCTGCTTTTTTGATAGCTGAAATAACACTCATGTAATTCAAAAAATTTACATTGATATCATAACATTGCTGTAACAATTCTAATGAAATAAAAAATCCATTTTCATCTATTACATCATTTACATATTGTAAACCATGATTAAACCAATGTTGGTAAAAAACAGGTTTATTACAAACTCTAATCATATTGTTAAACCAAATAGGACTTGATAAAAAATATTCATAGTCCATATTCCTTTCTTTATCAATTATCATTTCCCATGCTCTGAATACATCTTTCCAAAAACTGTTTTTGATATATAAACTAACTTGTTTGATATACTGAACACCACAGTTAAAAAGTTTATTTTTATCAATATCAGACATCAGAATACTTTGCCACTTATTATCTCTCTGAAAAATCCTTCTTATCCATGATGATTTGAGTGCCATAGTAAAACTATAAAGATCTATCATTTTTAATCCTCCCTCCAAATATTCTTTAATCAATATGTCCTTCTTCACTCTATGTATAGGAGAGTTCCATACAAATGTATAAAAAATGTTATTAATTTTTTGGAATACACTGTCTGAAGGATTAGGCAAAGAAATAATAAGGTGGTTTAAAATAGGTAAAACAAGAGTTTTTATCACAGTTATTCTACCTATTATTGTAAGGTTTCTTTTTGACCACTGTTTTATTATATTCTTAATCTGTATAATTTTATCATTATAGTTGATATTGACAATATTTTCTAAGTCCACATCAAAATTTATACCAAGTAGTTTAAAAGTTGTCTCCCCCCATGAAAGGTTAACATCAGGACATAAAATTTCCTTGCTATACTTTTTACTTCCAAACCAAATTACTTGTGTTTTTGCAAAATTTATATTTAAACCAGATATTTTTGCAAACCAGTCCAATTCAGATAAAGATTCATATAAAGATTTTTCACTACCATCTAAAATCAATGAAGTGTCATCGGCAAACTGTGACAACTTATGCTCAACTTGAGTAACTTCAATACCACAAATTTCCTTATTTCCTCTTATCTTGAGTGCAAGAATCTCAGCACATAGGATGAAAAGATAAGGTGAAAGCGGATCGCCTTGTCGGCAGCCCCGACCTATGTTAAAAAATTCAGAAAGGTTACCCCCTTGTATAACTGCAGACTTTATATTATTATAAAACACTTTTATCCAGTTGATAATTGATTCCCCAAAATTAAAGAACTTTAAAACATTTAGCAAGAAATCCCAAGAAATAGAATCAAAAGCCTTTTCGAAATCAATTAACAACAAGAGCCCAGGTATTTCATGGTCTTCTGTGTATTGCATGATATCATATAAAAGCCTTATATTTTCTCCTATATACCTCCCACTAATAAAACCAGTCTGATCTAAATTAATAAGTTTGTCAAGGACACTCTTAAATCTGTTTGCAATTACTGCTGACCCAATTTTATAGGCAGTGTTTAAAAGTGAAATAGGACGCCACTTTTTCAAAAAATGACGAGGTTTATTTCCTTTTGGAAGACAAGTAATAATTCCTTGCTTTTGTGTTACTGACAATTCTCCCTGTTCTGAACCATAATTTAAAGATTCAACCACAAAAAACTGCAGATCTTTCCAAAAAAATTTGAAAAATTCAGTTGAAAATCCATCAGAGCCAGGAGTTTTATTATTTTTCATATTTTTTAATGCCTGTCCAGCCTCTTTGACTGTGATTCTACCCTCCAAGCTCTCCTTCTCATCACTAGAAAGTATTGGAACATTTACATTTTTAAGATCTTCTTGACAAAATTGGCATTTACCAATGCAAAGCATGATGAATTGAAAGTGATGTATCGTCGGTTTAACTAATTTTTCATTAAAAAAAAATTCTGATGTCAAAAGTATTTAGCTGAACAACAAATTAATGTAATCATAAGATTTTAAAAACCTTAAAGATTACTCACATTACGCACAGGTAAATTTGCTCTTTCTGCTGGCTCTCCATTGTAAATAAAAATTAATGTCCCTCATAAGGGAGACAACTAAAAAAGGGATCTTTAATTACAGGGTCAATTACGGGAATTGGCAAGTAGCCTATTTACGTGGGTATTTTATTTCATGATTTTACCAATGTCTGTGTTCAAGGCAATAGAACATTTGTACATGTAATCGTTAAGCATTTAATTTCCTGGTTCACCTATTCCAACAAAACGCAGAAAATTAATATCTTACAAATAAAAAGGAATCTACAGTAACAGTTGTCTTTTGTACAACTGCAACAATCCAAATAGTTTAAATATGAAATGGATGTTATCTGTAAGATAAATACCACCCCTATTCTAAGAACAATTTCTTTTTCAGTAAAACTGTAATAAACAAGGCTGATGATTTCTACCCAGACACAGGAAATCCACAATGGAAGTTAGCACTCTGTCTGCTGTTGTCGTGGATTGTTGTTGTTCTCTGTTTAGTAAGGGGAATTAAGTCATCTGGAAAAGTAAGTTTTATGATATATATGTATGCAAGTCAATGTCTAATAATATAGAGCACATTCATTTATATTTTGTGTGTTTAAGACAATATAAGTCTTCTTTCCAATAAATACATTTAAACTCAACTATTTAAAGAAAAACACAACACAAACTTATGTTTGTTGACTAGCTCGTGTACTGCATAGAGCAACAAAGATAGAAAAATATGAAGCTAGATAAACTACAAGCCCAAAGTCTTTGATACGGCTAACCTACTTTCTACGGAGTAGGCTACATAGCCGTCTTTGCTTGAGTCGCTCTTCCATCTGCCATGGCGCTTCCAGCACCTTTCTTTGACACCTGAATTTGCCGCCATAGTGGCACCACCAGACCTAAGCGAATGCAACCCAAGATTCAATTCAGGTGCAACTAGTTTTAATCTCTTAATAACGCACTCCCTAGCAGTAGTGTAACTAATAGGTTTGTTGATACTTATTAAAGCACATTTTTTCTTACTTCTGTATAATGGTCGAAATAAAAACATATCACTATCCAAAGCTAATTCCGCTAAACTAACATATCTAAAAAACATAGCATAAGGACAAGCCAAAGTATTCCCTTTGCAAATTAAAATCTCGTCACCTGATCTGTATTGATCAGTCTTACTCCTCCTAATTTTAATAACTAAATGATCATCTTTTACAATAATATCATTACATCTTAGCTGACTTCACTCGTTAAAACGTAAAAAAACCACTGAAACCTAGCAAAGTCATCAAAAGATCCCTAACCACCAGTAAATCTGTAGAAAATTGAAACATAGAACATAACCGAATTAAGATATCAGTAGTGACTGGATCTTTCTTATTTACAACAGGTTTAGCAATTCTTTTAGCTGATTCAACTAAATTTTCAACAAAGGAATTATTTGTAGGGTCAATTTGACCACACATTTCATGTGCCCACTTAATTGAGTAAACAGCAGACGATACTGTACTGTAAGTAGATCTGGAATCTAACAAATTAGACAAGTACAAAGCAACATGTATAGGCGAGGCAGGCATTGAAATTAAGCAATGTTTGGTAACAAATTTTTCCCACTTTAAAAAACCATAGTAATATTTTTTCACAGTACTGTCACTTCTTGATTCCAATAAATGTGTAGATAAGCTGGCAACCAAATTGTATAAAGGATGAGTTTCGTCAATTCCACTGTGTACCACGGCATCACGTACAAACTGTTCTTGCTTTATTCCTATGCAAAAGAAATGCTACAATCAAAATCTGATTTTAAAAGCAATCAGTGCAAAATTCAAAGGATATACTCCGAAAATACCATTATTGCCTCTCCCTCTTACAATTAAATGTTCATTTGTTAAACGCACCTTGTCCTCAACAAAAGTACAATTCGAATTGTGTAATAATGCCCAAAATGGAGCTGATTTCCAAAATGGAACAACAAGATTACTGTCAGCGCTATCTGCGCATACTTTTCTAATGACCTTGGATATCAAATTTGGTGGTGGTACCAGCCAGTTATTTTCCCCTTGCCAATTTTGCGTGAAAGCATCAATAGCTTCAGTACCTTTGCACCAACATTTTGAATTAAACCTAAAACATTTACTGTTATAATCAGTAGCAAATCTATCCATAGAATGTTTTCCCCAAATCTCATCAAGCATGGCAAACACTTCAAAATGAATTCCCCAATCATCACAATCTGAATATCTACTTAAATTATCAGCTATTTTGTTTTGTTCCCGAGGAACCCATTGTGTCTTAATACCTATATTATTTTCTGTGCACAATTCATTTAAATCGCAAGCAATCTCTTGCAGCTCAAACTTTCTACTACCGTTCTTTATTATGCTTGTAACGTTTTTATTATCAGTATTCAGTTGAACTGTGTGATTTTTTAGCATCGTAACAGAACTTTTTACTACCCTACTTACTGCTTCAAGCTCTCTCCATGTAGAGCTTTTAACACTTTCAGATACCGACCAGTTACTAGTCACAGTTATCAAACTGTTATTGGGAACTTCTAGACCACAATCAGTTATTTTCATAATACAATCAGAGACACAGACAGACTATGTATCAGCTGGGACTACATATCCCCCAAAGCCGACATCTGAAGCGTCAGTATACGCCATAAAATCACAAAAATCTGACTCATGCAGATTTAAACCCTTTCTATTGAACTTTCGTAAGTTCTCAAACCAAAAATATAGCTCTTCAATAGCAAAAGAATTCAATACTACAAGTGAGTTCCAACTTGCTCTCATTATAAGACAATTGTAAAGTTCTCTAGTTCTAAGTCTACAAACATTTCCCATTACAGTCATCATTGATATTATTTGTCCAACAATACCAGCCACAAATCTAGCATTGTACAAAAGCTTGCCTTTACCTATATTTTTCAATGTTTTGTCAATAACCGAAAGAAGTCTTTCGACTCTCTCCTCGGTAATACTCAATTTTCCAAATTGCATTTCCCAAAATAACCCTATCCAAGTAATATTCTGTACAGGCAACCATATACATTTCTCTTCTGCTATTAAAAAACCAAACTCTGTCAAACTTTGTCTTATAAAAGTGCTAACACGTTGTGCGCATTCGAAATTACTGTCTCCACCCAAACCATCATCTAAATACATTATGATTCTCAAACCTTGACTCCTCCAATACTTAACAACTTCTTTTGTAAGTTTAGTGAATATATGACCAGCACTAGCAATTCCAAAAGGAAGAACATTAAATACAAAATATCTGGTTGTCCCTTCAAAATGCCAACTAAAACCTTAATACTTTCTGTGATCTGGAAATATTTCTATATGATGATAGGCGCTTTTTAAATCAAAACGAAACAGATAATTTCCTTTATTAAATAGTTGCTTTGCAACTGACCCATCCTCAAACTTAAATTTAAACTGATGTATGCACTCATTGATGTGTCTGCAATCAAGAACCAATCTAGGTTTTGCTGATCTGTTATATGCCACCGTTAGTGGATTTACTACATACGGTACTTCTTGTACTTCTGAAATACACTTCTTTTCTAATAATTTAGAAATTTCAGCATTTACAAAAACAGAATTATCTAAAGATGATTTATGATTTCTGAGAACACAGCTATCTGGAAGAGTTTTAAACAGTATACCATAACCTTTCTCGATTACTTTTAAAATGTACTCACTTGTACCCGACTCCTTCCATTTGTGTATTGCTTTATTTAATTTACCTACTGGTGTCAAAACATTCACCTGTAAATTTAAATGACCAGACGTCTGGTCATTAGTACCCTCGTCATACCTGACTGAACAGTTAACACAATTGACCATTGTTTCGTTTACCTCTGTGAACAGAATTCATTAAACGACTCCCCCCTTCTAAATCAAAATTTGATTTGTAGCTTAAATCCCAAGCTAAATTACAACAGTTATCAAAAATTTTACTTAACTTTGGACGTTTCTTTTCAGGACACTCATTCTGCCAATGACCAGGCTTGTAACAATTGTAACACACACCAGGCTTGTAACAATTGTAACACACACCAGGCTTCCTTGGTACCGTCTGTCGATCTCTACTTCCACTGGAACTCGCTTGTTTTACATAAGGGTCAGCACGGGATCTTCTCTTCACTCTGTCTGCTTTGATCTTCCTTTCAGCTCTGTTTTGTGCCCGAAATATCTTTCTGTCGTCCTCGGAATCATCAGGATTTGCAGTATACTCCTGCACCAATTTCCACCCACATTCTGAAGAATCTGCCATCTTAACCAATTTTTGCCGATAATTCAAAAGTTCAATATCTTCAGATATCTTCTGTTTAGCCCTCGCGGAAAATGGATCTTGTGGCTCTATAACAGCTTCTGCTTCTTTCAAAGCAATGGACACTTTCTGGTTAAACTTATACTGATCTTCACAACTCTTCCTTTGGAATTTATAACTGTCTGTTGATAAAAGATCATTATGAATACGGTTGAATTGTGCGTCTGAATGTTCTTTCTGTTGTTGATCATATACTTGAAATTTAGAAGTAAATAAACTGTCCAACTTTGATAAAAATTCATTCTGCGATCTATTTACTTCTTCGCTAACGATACGCTTAACATTATTTTCTAAGTCATCCATAGCGTGAACGGCACTCACAAAATATGATGTTCACAGTACGAAGTACAGGCTAGAATTAACTATATAAAACCCTCGCTTTACAACCTAATTTTTTGGTGCCAAAAATTCCTACGCCTACACTTACATGTATTACACATGCGCAAGAAGACAATCAATTCCCGTTATACTTATGTGCCTCGGGAATTTTTTTATTTGATAGAGCACCTTTGAAATGGAAGTGTGTGTGATCTTATTTATATTTGTTTGATTAACCATAGTTTGCCTTGCAAATTTATACATCATATGTTTTGAAATGAATAGATTTTTAATCGGCAGTGATTTGCTCATTCCTAAGCTAACAAGATTTGTTTATTTTTGCCAGACAAACTTAGGTTTTACTTTACCAAGACAGATTGAGTAATTGTTCTGTTATTACCATTGATACTGTCAATATAGCCTTTGAAATTGTAACACTTGGAGATAAAAGTTCTGTTAGAAGCTATTGACACATTTTTAAAGTTTGTGCAGGATGCCATTAAGTCCATTTTACAAATATTCAATTTGGATGCATTCCGTAAAGGGGGATTGTTTTCGATGAACTTAGGTGGCTTTTGATATAACTTAGCATTTTAATATATGAATTTATTTGTAGGTTTTCAAACCATAAATCTTTTTTTATTTTTTGCTGGACTGGAACTTTTACTTTTTATCTTTTCAGGTTGTATATTTCACAGCCACATTCCCATATGTTATCTTGTTGATTTTGTTGATCCGAGGAGCTACACTAGATGGTGCTATTGATGGAGTAAAATATTTTTTGATACCTGAATGGTCCAAACTAGCAGATCTAAAGGTATATATATGAGTCATGATTGTAAGATATACTTACAGAAGTAGTGGTCATTATCATCATAGACAATTGTTTTGAATTTTGTTTTAAATTCAATTCCCTGTGTTTGTCAATTAATTATAGTGTTTTTTTTATACCATGGGTACCTAAAATTTGAGAAGTCCTATATTTGATTTGTAACTCTTTCAAGTTGGTACCTAGCACTACAGGGAGATAACTCTGTAAAAATCAGCTGAGTGTTTTAATAATGTTGTATTATGTTAAGGAAATATTAGGTTCTCAATGATCAGAATTAGTGTTTGTCCAACTGCTATATATCCAATGAAATTTTATAATCAAGGTGTTTGGTACCACCTTAAGATTAATTTGTAAATATTTTTAAATTAAAATACAAATGATTGCCGATTGTTTATTTATTTCTATTGAAAGTAATGAAAAAGCCAGAGAATTACGAACGCTGGTTATTCCAGGTCAATATATCCGAAAGCGGGAGAGGACCGGCAAGCGGGAGATTTCCGGAATTTCGTCGTTTGCGCGGGAGACTCCCGCTCAAAACGGGAGGGCTGGCAGGTTTGCTTCTATGCTGGGGGCAATTTATATTTCAGCTTGTGAGTTTCAATGATACCTTATGAGGGGAAACTAAGGAGGTTGATATTCCTGACTGCAGACTATTTACTATGAGATATATTGTTAAAAGTTCCTTTACCAATGTCTGTCTAGTACCACAATATGTTTTAGGGCCTTCCATTGCTTTAATAGCCCTGAAAAAATTATAAAGGAAAAAGTTTTACTTTAATTTGAAGGACATATTTATTTTATCTTTAAAATTATGTATTACAACATATATATGTAAGACTCAGATCGACGTCCGTTCCTCAAATCAACGTCCAAAGCTGACATCACAATAAAATAAGATTCCAAATCGTCCGTTTTAATGGACCTATGGAAAGATGCAAACGCCGAGACATTTTTGGCCAGCATGCCGTATTATACGGAAATATATCTAAAACAAATGAACAAAACTGCGGAAATGGGGACAAGCAAAGTTTATAACAGAACTGAAATGTGGATTGTCCGAGAAGAATAAATATAAAAAAAGTAGTAAAGACAGTTCTAGGTCAATATTTTTACAACCAAAACATAGGTTATGTGACAAATAAAATATATTAAAAAATCTATTTTTTTAAATGTATTTCCAATGTTAACAGGTTGTGATATCAATTTTTATGTAATTTAAGAGCTTATTAAAAACAATGAGATGTGGTGAGATTGCTAATCGGACAACTATACACCAGAGTTCAAATGAAGTGAATGTAAGCAATTATATAGCCCTTTACCTTTATAGCTTGCTGTTCTGTGTGAGCTAAGGCTCCGTGTTTAAGACTGTATTTTGACCTATAATGTTTTTCTTTTATAAACTGGGACTTGGATGGAGAGTTGTCTTTTTGGCACTCATACCACATCTTCTTATATCTATACAGTACGTCCTTCAACAATGAATCATGGAATGATAAAGTCGGCAATTAAAGGTCACGACATGAAACATTTAAAACAATTATTATAGAACTAAAAACTAACCTATAACAAAAAAAATTCTGAACAACAAATATGCAAGACATAAACCAACGACAACCACTAGACTACAGGCACATAAAATATTTGGCAGGGTTTAACATGTTTGTGAGCACTTAAGCCTCCCCTAACCTGAAACAGTGGTGTAACAGCACAACATAAAAACATAATGCCAATTTATTTTGTATATTTTTCACTCCAGGTGTAAAACAAATGAATTTGTTGAAAAAATTCTTACAGAGTCCAAATTATAATACTCTAACAGTTGGCATTTACTTCTTTATTTTGTCCATTGTTGAAGACTGAGTGTTGCCCTATATATATGTTGTTTTGTTTTCTTTGTCGTTGGGTTCTTATTTAAGTATACGCATATGCCATTTATTAATATGCATGTACATGTATAAGTGTAAGTGCAGCAATTTCTTTTTTTAT
Organism: Mytilus californianus; assembly: GCF_021869535.1. Taxonomy (NCBI): domain Eukaryota; kingdom Metazoa; phylum Mollusca; class Bivalvia; order Mytilida; family Mytilidae; genus Mytilus; species Mytilus californianus. The sequence goes on along the minus strand of NW_026262669.1, from coordinate 1,352,455 downwards.
TATTCATTGATATTGAACATCGATAAGAGAAGACTACAATAAATCGGACATCGTTTTGGCAATACATGACGGCACATTGGACGTTGATTAGAGGATCAAACAATTGGACGTCGATTTGAGAATGTGACGTCCGAATTGGACGTCGATTTGAGGAAAGGACGTCGATTAGAGACCGGACGTCGATCTGAGTCTAACATATATATAATTTATTTATTATAGGTATGGGTTACTGCAGCAGGACAGATGTTTTTCTCTCTCAGTGTATCGTTTGGTGGAATTATAATGTTTGGAAGTTACAACAAATTCAGCAACAATGTATATGGGTAAGATTAATTTTCCTTGACAGAAAATTTAAGTCTTTATTTATATTTATATGATCAAATATGATGGGATGTAATGTTATTAACATGGTTAGTTATTTTTTGGTAATTATTTTTATTATAGTTAACTATTACCTTCTGTCTGTCCAATTTTGTTTCTGCACTCTTAACTCTAAAGCTTGCCTCATCCAATTTTAATGAAACTCATACACAGTGCTACAAACTAATGAAATTCATACGCAATGCTTACAGACAGTTTGAATTTGGGTAGTGATTCATTTACCGTTCTAGAAATAGATCCCTTTTAACTCGAAAATTGCAAAGCTTGAGCATGGCATTTGTGTGACAAATTCTTTTATTTCTAGCTTCATCTGTAGGGCCTTTATAGTCATGTTTTATTATTTAAACACTGGTTTATATTTATAGTGATGCCTTGTTAATCGCTGTAATGGATCTGGTTACCAGTATAATAGCAGGTTTTGCAATCTTTACAACATTTGGAGGATTAGCTAAGAAAACAGGACTTCAAGTCTCAAAAGTTGCCAGGGGAGGTAAGCAAGGATGTTTTCCATTTTTAATCAAACCTTACTTTTCAATACATTGTAGATCTAGATTATGGAATAGATTTAGATGAAGAAATAGTTTGCCATAAATTACTTTGTAATTTTCTTGTAGCATGCCTTAGGTCTTTATTTGTAAAGCTATTTTAAAATTTAAATTCTAATATGACAACCTGTTATCGTCAACCAGTATAATCATAGTATATCTACTTTTAGCGCAAGCACATGACTACATAAAACTAGCTGTTCCGTGTTACGCCAAACTTAATTATACTACCAGGTATTCTCAAATTTTGACATTAAAACCCACAGATTATAGTCTAAGATTCAGATACCATTTAGTTATATCTATTCTAATGCAAAATAAACATATCAGTCCATTTCAATTTATTTTTTTCGTGCTGAAATTTCATCAAAGGAAAATTTCATGAAATATTATCGTCTTTGCATGGCAATGAAACAAGGTGACATCATATGTTTGTTTTCGTAATCAAAAAATCAAATGTAAACACTCAGTGTTATAAAGCTTCTATACATCTCAGAATGCAATAAAATTACATTAGAAGAACATATGTAGGTGAAAAATACGATTTAAATTTTTTTTTTTTATTAAATTATATAATATTATCATATGGGGGTAAAATGGAACAGCCAAAACAGTATCTTGCGTATAGGGCTATCACAGTTAACAAAATTACTGAATTTGTCCCATTAGAATCCAAATAATTCATGGCAGCTGTAGATTTGTGGCTGCCATGAATTATTTGGATTCTAATGGGACAAATTCAGTAATTTTGTTAACTGTGATAGCCCTATACGCAAGATACTGTTTTGGCTGTTCCATTTTACCCCCATATGATAATATTATATAATTTAATAAAAAAAAAAAATTTAAATCGTATTATTTCTTAATTCATATTTTCCTTTAAGATTTTAATCAAAGATGATATTTGATATTGAATTTGATACCACTGAGACTATCACAACAATTCAGAAATGATCCTCTGTTCAGAATCTGTTAAAACAAACAAAAAAATCTCTAGTAGAAAATACAATTCATTAATTATATTTTTTTCTGTTACAGGTTATGCATTAGCCTTTGTAGCCTACCCTGAGGCATTGTCTAACCTACCTCTACCTCAATTATGGTCTGTTTTGTTTTTCTTCATGTTGTTTACACTTGGACTTGACAGTGAGGTAAGACAGATAGTTGTACATTTTATTTAAAGGAAAAGGATTATCTCCCCTTTGCACCTATAAATCGTGTTTAATGGTAATATAAACTACAGGAGTACTTTTCTAATAAATTTTGTAAAAGACCAGGACTTTTTTCTAATTTTTGACTGGAAATAACCCATCTATTACATTAGTATGATAATTTCGTCTTATACTCTTAACAAAACTTGAATATTATTCCCAACATTTTTTTTTTAATTTGTGCAATGATAATAATACTGTGGATTCTTTTATTTTTAATGGATTTAGGAATAATTATATTGTTGTGGACTATTTCTATGCAAACCTATAGGCAAGTTTTATTTTATAAAGCATTGGTTCCCTGTGAAATACCAACAAGTCCAGTTTGTAAGATAGTCATAGATTAGTATGAAACAGAATCAACTGTTACAGCCGATTCCATTGAGTGTGTAGGCAAAGGTAATATCTTTGGTTAGCTTGCTTGCTAGCTGAACCATGAAGTCATTATAAGGTAAGGTATACTACCCTCCTTTCAAAGTAGCTTAGTCCTACAAACAGGTAATCTATCGGACTAGTCTACTCTTAAAAGGAGGATAGTTTACCTAACCTAGTCTTCACGGTTCAGCTAGCAAGCAAGCTAACCAATACTATTACCTTTGCTTACACACTCATTGAAATCGGCTGTAATTCTTTGAGTTTTGTGATATGTAATGCCTATTTTTATTTTGCAGTTTGCTTTATTGGAGACAGTTTTGACATGTATACAGGATGAGTTCCCAAAACTTAGAAAATATAAGAGTCACATGTGTATTGGATTGGGAGTGATATGTTTCTTTATGGCTTTACCATGTATAACACCAGTAAGTATAAAAGTCATATGTGTATTGTTGAATTGTGTGTTTCTTGGCTTTGAGGTGTGTTATGCAAGTGAGTATTATAGTCGTGCTCATATGTATGTTTTGGTGCACATGGTGGGTTTCTTCTTGGCCTTGACATGTTACACCAGTAGCTTTAAAGTCTCATGTGTATTTTATTCTTCTTGAACAGTAATTATTTTATTTTCTGCTCTTTAACAAAATGTCTATTTTATCTAAATTGATATTAAATGTATCATTGAAAATTCTAAAAAAAAATTGTTACAATATAAGGGAAATAACTCTGGTACTTTTTTGTTTATACTATACAAAACAGACTCTACTTTTATAAGCAATTGTGAATAAAATAATGTAAAGAAGATTTAAACAAATTGTAACGAAATTGATATTGTTTTGAAGGACAATGCAAGATGTTTTTTTACTGTGGCAAAGGGTAGAGGAGTACAAAATGTTTCTTGATAAAATTTAAAAAGATACAGTGAACACCAAAATGACAATCGCTATTTTAGTTTAATAAGAATACTTAAATGGCTAAGAGTGCATAGTATGAGGTAAAATAACAAAGAATTTGACAAAGTTTAAAGTCCTTATAATATTTTTATATAGTTGTTAAAATATATTGAAGTATTTGTGCAGAGTTTTAGATATTAAGATATTGTTTAGTTCCAAAATTGGAGACTGATGCAAATTGACTTGAGATTATCTCTAAAGAATTTACCGTAGTCTAATTAGATGAAGTGGTTTGCATGCATTGAACTCCGTCTTGTTTGTAAATGATGTTTTATTATTTTTACAGACAGGAGATTATATAGTAGGATTGATGGACAGTTATGGCGCTGAATGTGTATCCGTACTATGGGTTTATGGAAAGTCATTTCTCTGTATTGTGTGTAGCCACTTGTGAATATGTATCCGTACTATGGGTTTATGGTGAGTGATTTCTCTGTACTGTGTGTAGCCACTTGTGAAAGTGTATCCGTACTATGGGTTTATGGTGAGTGATTTCTCTGTATTGTGTGTAGCCACTTGTGAAAGTGTATCCGTACTATGGGTTTATGGTGAGTGATTTCTCTGTACTGTGTGTAGCCACTTGTGAAAGTGTATCCGTACTATGGGTTTATGGTGAGTGATTTCTCTGTATTGTGTGTAGCCACTTGTGAAAGTGTATCCGTACTATGGGTTTATGGTGAGTGATTTCTCTGTACTGTGTGTAGCCACTTGTGAAAGTGTATCCGTACTATAGGTTTATGGTGAGTGATTTCTCTGTATTGTGTGTAGCCACATGTGAATGTGTATCCGTACTATGGGTTTATGGTAAGTCAGTCGTATTTTCTGTGAACAAGGAAGTTAAAAGGGTTTTAAATGAAGATGAACATCATGTTTCTTTATGAACATATGAATGAACCCTAAACTTTAAATCAACAAAAATATTCATGGCCAAATGAATTTAAGATGATTTTTTTTTTTAACAATTTTCATGATTTATCATAAATCAAGCAGCTTAACATGAAGATCAAGAAATAAGATTTGGTATGAGTGCCAATGAGACAACTCTCCATCCAAGTCACAATTTGTAAACCATTATAGGCCAAAGTACAGCCTTCAGCACAAAGTCTTGGCTCACACCGAACAGCAAGCTATAAATGAGCAGTGCAAAACCATTCAGACATGATTGTCTAGTCGAAGTAGGAATGTTCAGTCCATGGCACAATTTAGAGAATGCCATGCTGTTACACGACAACACACTTGATGTATACAAAGCTATCCGGTTCTAACTCAAAAATTCTTCCCTAACGTATATTATTTGTTTTAAAATTTCAGTTTGAGTTATCTGCCCTTTATTCTTATCAACCAACTTTTTCATCAGATACTTTAAATTAATTATTATTCATACCAAAAAAAATTGTTCTTTTTACTTTTTTTCACAGATGAGTGACAAGATTTATAAAGATATTGAATTTATGTTGGGTAAAACCCCAGCACCAACAACATATTGGTTGTTTTGTTGGTTGTCAGCTTCACCACTTCTTATTGGGGTAAGTAATATACTGTTCAGAAATTATTGCGAGGACTGGGTGCGATTGCAATAATTACATGCATTATGACACCTGATGCATATATATTTATGCGGATTAGACTTAATTACAATAAATTTCAAATTTTTATCCACTTTTAAAAAATCGCAATAATAAATGCATGCAAAAATTTATGAATATACAGAATTTCAGGTTTAATCATCTTTACTCTATGTATAAAACTTTTAGATATTTTTAAAATAATCTGTATATCAGGAAATATAAAAAAGTTGTGGTATGATTGCCAATGAGACAACTCTTCACAAGAGACAAAAATGACACAGAAATTAACAACTATAAGTCACTGTACGACCTTCAACAATGAGCAAAGCCCATACCGCATAGTCAGCTATAAAAAGCCCCGAAAATAACAATGTAAAACAATTCAAAAATGTTTTTATGAGTATTTGAAATCTTTTCAAATATACTCTTCTTAACATTTTTATACTTCCTATTTAATTGTATTGTGCATAGCTATAGGTAGTGCACAACAGAGATCAAAATGCTCAATTGTCTAAGGGCCTATATTGTGATAAAAATCAGCACAAAATTCCACAACATGCTGTGATCAGTACAAAATACCACAACAACCAACAACATCCCACTTCTCTGGAAAAAAAGAAAGGTTCAAGCAAAAGTAAACAAAAACATATAGTTAACTATTACTAAATTAAATACCATGCATCTAGGAATAAAAGAAAAGAGGAGGTCTTATATAGTGTAAAATAATATTTTAAGACTATTCTATATTTCATTCATTACTTGTTTTCGCTGCTCATACTGAATAAATTTTACAGATTTTTGACAATTTATGTTGTTGAGGAAAAGCTACATGGTCTGTTTGTATACTATGAGATTGACTATGTACCTAAATTAAAGTAATATTTTAACCATTGCTTATGTATCATGTTGACTTTACATTACAGGGTCTGTTTGCATACCGTCTAATCGAGTATGTACCACCTAAACTAAAAGATGGAGTATTTTTCCCAGAATTCGCCCAGATTATTGGATGGTGTGTGACTGCCGTAGTGTTATGTCCTATACCTTTGTACTTTGTTTATAAATTCATCATCACTCCTGGGAAAGTCACTGAAGTGAGTATACACTGAAATCTTCAATTATTTAATTAATTGTTTTTTGGCAGTGTTGCTTTATAAATAGCACAGTGTTGGATTTAAAAATTAAGAATTTTATTCAATGAAACATTGGGTACATGTGCTAAAGATTGCAATTGAATTTGCAAGGTAACTAAGTTGTATTTTGAAACAGGACAGAGACAGAGACCAAAAAGGTCTTCTTTGTGAGAGTTGCTCACTGTGAAATGCATTATTGTTTTCAAAGAATTTTTGGTTCAACTATCTATACAAAACTCATGAAAATTAGTACTCCATGAATTATAATTGATTCACAGTAATCTACATTTTTGATAACCACCGTAGATAACATTGCACCAAACGTCAACTTAACCACATATTATTGCACCAAACATCAACTTGACCACATATTATTGCACCAAACGTCAACTGGACCACATATTTGCACCCCAAACGTCAACTTGACCACATATTATTGCACCAAACATCAACTTAACCACATATTATTGCACCAAACGTCAACTGGACCACATGTTATTGCAGCAAACGTCAACTTAACCACATATTATTGCACCAAACGTCAACATAACCACACATTATTGCACCAAAATGTCAACTTAACCACATATTATCGCACCAAATGTCAACTTAACCACACATTATTGCACAAAACAAACGTCAACTTAACCACATATTGCACCAAACGTCACCTTAACCACATATTATTGCACCAAACGTCAAAATAACCACATATTGCACCAAACGTCAACTTAACCACATATTATTGCATCAAACATCAACTTAACCACATATTATTTATATTTACAGAGACTTGGAATAGTAACAACGCCAACAGCTGACTGGGGACCTAATACCAAGGAAAAATTATACAATGCTGACTCACAGTTAACAGACATTGGAAAAGCAGCTTACGCTTATGACATGCAATCCAGCTTCACAATTATAAACTATAGCAATATTAGAATCATAAAGATTGTGTCTCTTTAAAGTATATTTCAAAATGAATTTATCACACATAGTTTCAGGGTACTTGTATAACAAAGAAATGCAGAGCTATTTTTAATTTTTAGTCAGTAGTGGAGAATTTTGTGAATATGACAGAAAACCATCACAAATATATTGTAAATAGGTCTCCCTGACTTTTTTCAGTATTTTAATCAATTCCAACATAATTTTAGTGCTGAATTTTGAAATGTACATAGTTTTACATCTTTTTACTATATAAATGCAAGATTTATAAAATGTTTTTAAAGTGAATTTATGGATTCAGTTTGAAAAATTACATTTCTTTGATTCTATATGACATTATTTTTTAACTTAAAACTCCTTCATTTTTTATAAGTGATTTTTTTAAAAGGGATGAATTGAGAAATTTTATGATTTTAAATTTTGTTTTGGTTAAAGACTGCTTTTTTTTAAAGATGAATATTAAAGATAGAATTGTTATAAAACTAAATACAAAAATCTGCCTTTCTGAAAGTAGAATGAAGTTATAAAGTAAAATAATGATTTTGCTAATATTTCAAATGTTGCATACAATAGATACCTCATTTGTGTTATAATTATTTTTAGGAACCAATTCATTGAAATGTTGTAATTAAAGTTTTGTCTTCTCTTGATTGTACTTCAATACAGAATAAACTGTGTTTTCAATGCAGGTTAACTTTGCATCTCAAACTTTAGTTACACAAATTATTAATCATCCAGATTTACCTTAATTGAGAAATTTTAAATTTTGGAAGCAACGAAACAATATTTTCTTTTTTAGTTTGAATCATCAAAAAGATTTTTTTACAAAATCAATGAAATTTATACCAGAAACAAGGGAGTATTTAATAATCATGTCTGCATTAGTTTGATATAAAGATGTTCACACTTTCATGACATTCCTTTAAATTATGACCTTTTTATATGTATATAATTTCCCTTCTACAATTTTATAGTTGTTAAACATATCAAACAAGATTTTTTTACAAATTATATATATCTACATTTGTACATATCATGTATATCATTTCATAACGAGGAAAGATCTATGTTTTGCTGATTAATACATATTAGGTCTGAATCTGTCTAGTATTATTATATAGATTGGGCAACGCATTCGTGTGGTAATTTTCTTGTATCCGTGTTTCCAAATATTACATTAACTATTAAAAGTAGATTGAAACTAAAATTCCTATTAGTCTATATATTTAACTTTGTTTGGTATGACTTTACATGTTACAAAATCATTCTTTTACTGATAACTGTCCATAGTAATTACACTAAACAAGTAACTTAAAAAAGATGTAACAAAGCAGAATTTAATTGATAAAGTATTTTATTTTTTACTTGAGACAGAAATTGTTGTATTTTTTAAACAGAAATATTTTTAAGATAGTTTCCGTATTTTAATTATCATCGACATGTGATTTGTTGGTGATATTTTATTGTTATTGATATTGTTGACATCCATGAATCGATTGTTTGTACAGTTATCTCATTCAAAATAAATAGATACAAACATTTGTACATTTTTTGTTTGAGTTTGCTGTTTCATAGATATATACACCCATTATCTCTATTCAATTGTATACAAACTAGACGTAATTATTGTCCTTTAAGTATCGCCTGCATCTGATTTGGTAGAATGTTGGACATAAGATGCTTAAAGGTTTGAAATTTCCATGTGGCATAGATAGTTTTACATCATTATAAAACAATACCTGCATAAAAATGACAATTTTTTTAATTTTGTAATTTTTCAAATTATTAGAACATATTAACTTTATTTGGAGTATAGAATCATTGCAATGTATAAATTGGACATGATTTTAACCTGGCCTGGCCAAAAGGCCTTGTGAGCCTTCAATGCCACCACTTTGCCTCCATTGTCTGACCAACAGGTTATTGTTTGTTGTCTTTGAAATTTTGTTTAAAACCTAATGCCTGACACTAGTATGTGGATTGAAGTAAAGTTTTCTGCTTCATTTATAGGATGTCTTTGAAGTTTTTAGACTCATCAACAAACATGGCCAATATGGCTTAAAATAGAATATAATGGTGAAACTGAAATATAGATAACTAGAGAAGGGAGAGAAAAAATTAACAAGGTAAAACTGTTCATTACACAAACTGTTCAAACCTGGATATATATTAGAAAAACATGTTGATTTGTTTGGAATTATTGCCCCTGAAATTAACTTTGGGGGAAAAACAAGACAAGGGCATGCTGTTTCCGGAGTTGGCGGGAGCAGTGGCATCAACAATGTTATTTTTGTGATTAGCTTACTTGATGAAGAACCTGCGTTATAGGTATGAACTATGGCACATCTCATTTCCATGGAGGTTCTTTGGCCACATTCCCCTCAGTGAGTCTTTAGGTTTGCACTCCGTCTGTCTGTCCATCTGTCAGTCCACAAATCAATTTCCCACCATTTTTTTTCTTTGTGCTTGAAGATATTGGTCAAGTCTATATATCAGATACTATAAGAAGTAGGTTTACTATATTTGGTATATGGAATGATTGTAAGATGTACACGACTAAGGGAGCTACCATTTGATTTTTAGGGGGGGGGGGGGGCTAGGATGAAATTTGAAAAAAATAGGCAGGACAGGAGTTTTGAGTAAGAAAAAAGGCAGGATGAGACACTTGCAAAAAAAAAAAGTCAGGATGACAATTAAGGTAAAAAAAAGTCAGGATAAACTTTAAAAAAAAAGGCAGGACCGAATAGAGTGAACAATAAAAAGGCAGGACAGAGATTACAACTAAAAAAAATGCAGGACAAAACTTTTCATCCTAGCCCCCTCATAAAAATCAAATGGTAGCTCCTTAACTGGTAAGGGTCATCCGACCTTGAACTCATTTTCATGGTTCAGTGGTCAAAGTTCAGTTTTTGAGTTTTGGTCAACTATATTTTATGATGTACATGTCAGTCTCAAATGTTTTATTTGACCTTGACCTCATTTTCACGGTTCATCTCTCAGTGTTGAGTTTTTTGTGTTTTGGTCTGTTTTTCTTTAACTATAAGCAATAGATCACCTATATTTGTTAGATGGAAGGATTTTAACGTGTATGTGTCTGTCTGGCATATATCATCTGACCTTGACCTCATTTTCATGGTTCATTAGTCAATTTTTAGTTTTCCTGGTTAAGTTTGTTTCTAAAAAACTTTAAGCAATAAGTTAGCTATATTTAGTGTATTGAATGATTGTAAGTTGTAAATGTATTTCATGCTTGGTATATATGACCTTGACCTCATTTTCTTGGATCATATTAAAGGGATACTAGCTGTCAAATTCATGTTCACCGTTTTTAATCAAATTCTAATATTTGATTTATAACAATGTAAAACATTTATCCAAACTATTAAAAGTCTAAAATAAACGATTAACAGGGCACGGGTATGAAAATACGTAGCTTCGTTTCGTGTGTTTTTAGTCTAGACCGCCATCTAATTAATTATCGAGTTGACCTCTAAAGTCATCATGACTATAAGGGGACGACCATTTGATATTCTGGGGGGGGCCAGGAGGATTTTGAAAATAAATAACTCAGCCTTGATAATCACAAAAATAAATGGTTTGTTCAGTGGTAGTTTGAAAATAAATTACCTGACTTGCAATGTATTGAAAATAAATAACTCAGCAGGTCTAATCAAAAGTATGAGATGGCACCAGATTCTTCATAAATTCATCTTTTTTCCAAAAAAAAAATCGGGAAACACTTCCCATATCTTTTAATAATAAAAGTATAAATATTATTTAAATATACTTGAAATGTCAGAAAATTGGTTTCATTTAACTTGAGGTTAATTGTCTCAGGAACACTTACCTCACTTTTATTAAATCAGGGCCGTAACTACATTGAGACAAATGCCTCATGTAGGAAATTTCAAAACCAAACGCTTGTCTCCATATCAAATTGTGTTCACTGTGAGTGCCTTGCAAGAAGCAAGTTCTGTTCTCCCTCAGATGTAGCCCCTGATTTTTCGGGATCAATGTTTCTTATTTATTTGTCTTTTGTTCATTGATTGCCCTTCTGTATTCTGTTAGTGTTGCATTCATTTTGTAATTTAGTAATTTTATTATTAACTTGATCATGAGTTTAAAAAAACACAGCAGCCACAGACTTAACTATGTGAATTACATTTTTGCTTTATCATGCATATTTGTCTTTTGATGTTGTTCCTAGAAACTTAAGTCTTACACTGAATCTATAACGTGATTTTGCTTTGAGACCAAAATATTGTCATAAAATTATTAAAACAGAACTTGCATTTTCAGTTTAAGAAAGGGTCTGGGGAACACCCAGAAGGCATGATTTTGCATCATTTGTTCTATAGCTTCTTGGGCCTTCAGCGGTTCAAAAACCCTTTAAAAAAAATTTTGCCTCGCTCCGCTCGGCAAAACATGTTTGCCAATACTTTTAAAAGAGCCTTAGTTACAACCAAACTTTAATACTGTGTATGTATGCAATACATGTATATGCATTGGGGAATATAGAAGATTCATTTCTGCAGAGGTTAATAATTAATTCTGATTAAATGGTACATAATGACTTGACTATACATGAATTATTTATAATAAACAAATTATTTAAAAATTGTATGTTTTCGAATATTATAAATATAGTTGTGAAAATAAATAATCAGTCCCTTGCTTTAATGAAAATGAAAAATCTTGCTTCAATAGTGCAGAAAATAGATAATCTGTCCTCTTAGTTTACAAAAATAAATAACCGATCCAAAACAAATCCTCCTGGCCCCCCCCAGAATATCAAATGGTCGTCCCCTAAGCGATGTAAACATAAATATAGATATAAATAGATTAAGCAAACTCGTGCTCTTGGATTATTCAATGTCTATTTGATTTCATATTATAGATGAAAAATAAGTGTTTATCATCGTTTTTACCTGTGTAAGAATGATTTTCTGTGGATTGAATCAGTCAATCAAATCTTAATGATTTACCTTTGTTTAACTTTCAATGTTGACATTCTTTTCCTTGAAATAACTTTACACATACAATTCACGTGTTATCCATCTCAAGCTAAGGGGTTAAATTGAAGTTCACATGAATACGGATTCAATGAGGTCGAATAATTCACTTGCAAGTGAATAATTCATAATCAATGTATTTTAGCTTATTTTGACAAAATTGAACCATACTGGCTGCTAAAAGCGAAATATTATTTCACAATTTGCATTTCATTAATGATTGAGCAAACAAAATAATATATTAGATTTTTTATATATCTCGTAGCTAGTGCCCCTTTAAGTCTATGTAATAGTTGTAGTAAAGCTTTCTATTTAGGACTATCAACATAATATCAATGGTAAGTAAAGAAGGCGAGACATTTCAGCGTGTGCACTCTTGTTAGGACAAGTTACAAATCAAGTTCGAATTTTGGTCCAGTATAATGATTTAGTGTATAGTTATGCTCCTATGACCTAAAAAATTTACTCCATTAATCAATTTTCGACATTTTTAATCATCATGCTTGAAGATATTGAAAGGATATTTGTTATATAGTTTACACCATGACAAGGTATAGCATTTTGCTCTTGTACAATGATTTTTTAACGGGTAAGGGACTATGTGTTTTCAGGGCGTGCAATACTCACAGAATGCTTGTTAATATGTAATTGTATAAGAACGGGATCATCTGATTTCTTACTATACAAATCCTTGTTATAACCCTGTCACATTTTTCGCAATAATAAAAACATCGCAATAATTTCTGAATTTACAGTAGTAAAAGGTAAAAATCACAAAAATACTGAACTCCGAGGAAAATTCAAAACGAAAAGTCCCCCTTTTTTTTTTTGGCAAAATCAAAAGCTCAATCACATCAAACGAATGGACAACAACTGTCATATTCCTGACTTAGTACAGGCATTTTCTTATGTAGAAAATAGTGGATTGAACCTGATTTTATAGCTAGCTTAAGCTCTCACTTGTATGACAGTCGCATCAAATTCCAATATGCACATCCCATTTCCATGGCGATTACAGGTATATGGTTCAGCCTCCACGTTATTGTTCATTTAAACTTTCACATAGTTTGTGTTCAGGTATATTTAAAGGTAACATTGCCATGTGTTATTTCCCGAAGTAATTTTGCCCTACAACTTTAGTTATAGTACATGAGCCTTGACTGGTTTGCATAGTTTCCTTGTTAAAGCAACAATTTATTAACCTATCTTTATTAAAACCAAAGCAACCTAGATTAAAAGTGAAGATTGCATTAATGATCCACATGACCAGATATATCTACTCAGAAACAGGGAAAAAAATAATCAACTTGTTTTGGAGTTATTGCCCCTGAAAAATCTATTTTGATCGACACACCCCAGTTTTGAAAGTTGTCATGAATCAATGTTGTAGGACTTAATAGTAAAAGTTTGTTTTAGGAAAACAATATGTATCTAATTTGAGAGTTTCAGAAAAAATCAGTTAATCTGTTGAAGTTATTGTCCCTGAAATACCAATTTTCCAATTTTCATTTTTTTGTGTGCTCAGGATAGGGGCTCTTTTAAACTAGGGGCTCATTTAAACGAGTAAAAAGCTGAATTTATCTTCTTTAAAAATTGCATAAATTTGTCCAACTGTTTTGGAGTTGCTGCCCCTAAGATGTAAATTTTAACAGTTTTTTTGTGGTTATCTCGTAAACTTAAGGATCTGGTTTGAGAGTTTCAGAAAAAATCAGTTAACCTGTTGAAATTATTATCCCTGAAATACCTATTTTCCAATTTTGTGTGCTTTTTTTCTAGAAAGGATTAGGGTTCATTTAAACGAGTAAAAAGCTGAATACTGTTTTGGAGTTGCAGCCCCTGAAATGTAAATTTTAACAGTTTTTTTGTGGTTATCTCGTAAACTTAAGGAACTAGGTTGAGTGTGAACAGCAAAAGATAAGTACATGTAATATGTGTTACACAGTAATTAGAGGTTTTATTTCCATTTTTCTCCAGGTAGGCATGATCTCGTTTGTACTTTTCAACAATAGCGGATGAATAAATCTAGACTTAATTAATACTTCATACTGTATTTTGTTTTAGTAATTTGACTTTTGGTTTGACTAAGTCCGCACTTTTTTCTGTTAGCAAAATGATGCCTGATATATCTCTGCCAAACAGGGCTCACTTCCTATATACTGGGTTCATTTTTCCTTGTACACTGTACATTTTTAACTAGGATCTTACCTGGACTTCAGTTTCATGGCTTAATCTTTTTATGAGGCCAGTTTTTCAAAAACTGTAGATAATTGATCATCTATATTTGGTTTATAGAATTATTATACGGTATACTAGTCCGTCTTATAGGGTTCATCTGACCTTGATCCACTAGTAAATATTAAGTATGAAAATAAGGAGATGAGGCGTGATTACCAATGAGACAACTATCCAAAAAAGTCAAAGAAGAGAGATGATTACCAATGAGACAACTATCTAAAAAAGTCAAAGAAGAGAGATGATTACCAATGAGACAACTATCCAAAATGGTCAAAGAAGAGAGATGATTACCAATGAGACAACTATTCAAAATGGTCAAAGAAGAGAGATGATTACCAATGAGACAACTATCCAAAATGGTCAAAGAAGAGAGATGTGAACAAATACAGGTCAATTTACCATCTCCACCAAAACCACACCGTATGCGAGTTATAAAAGGCTCAGGTATGCAAAATATCAATTGTTCCAAAACTAAACCATCTGCCTGATTATATTACAACAATGTACACCAAACAAATACGTCTGATAGCCACGAAACACAACCACTGGATTGCAGGTTTCTGAGTTGGGACAGGCACGTATAGAATGCTACGGGGTTCATGTTGATGAGCACTCAACCCTCCTTTAGCCTACTAGGGCAATGGTGTATCAACACAAGTACAAACTGTAAATATCTGTTTGACAGAGCTTGCTTTTTCATTAGATTTGTGCTAACTTACTAAGCCAACAAGCAGATCACAAAAATACAAGATTCAAAGCTTTGGCCAACTGTCACGGTACTTGGTTACTAAGAAGTAGTTCAAAGCCAAATTTCAACTACTAGTAATAGATACACCATATATATAAGAATAACAATCTAATTAAAATTAAACCTCCTCACTCGCTCATTTTTTATGCTTGGTAGCTGCGTGGGAGCGACCAAGCATAAAAAAATAAGCGAGTGAGGAGATTTAATTTTAATTAAATTGTAAGAATAAGAAGATGTGATATGATTGTCAATGAGACAACTATCCATCGCAGTTCAAATGAAGGGGATGTAAGTAATTACAGGCAACCGTAAAGCCTTCAACAATGAGAAAAACCCATACCGTATAAAACTCATATGTAGTAAATATAAGACCATACACTATAAGCATGAGGACACATTCTACAGCATTCATACAGCACGAACAACAGACTCTGCAATCAACATGTTCACCCAGACTAAAAAGTCTATTCGTAAATTTGGTACAAACCAATCGGATATATTTAACTTGAAATGACAGGAAAACCATTAGCTTTTGCAATGCCAAAGCTATGTATAAACAAGACGTATGACTAGATACAAAACATAATTACATTGTGTAGTTTTAACTATAAAAACCCTAAAACTGATGAAGAAAAAAAACAAAGATCTTTAACTTTCAGCATATTCGCTAGCCAACAGTCCCTTCCTCATAATCCTTGGCCATGCAGCGAAGATGACTTTCACAAAATAGATAGTATAGAGAAAATAAACTCTCCTGGCCAGTGCTAAATAATTCAACACTGCTTTTTAGTGTTTACCGACATAATCCAAAATTATATGTTATTCTATCTTTTATCAGATTTCAACAAGTACAGCCACACTTCCTACATCTTTGTAACTATTAAAGTGATTTGGGACAAGAAAAATCCCTTACTTGTATCTGTTAAACTAGTATTCAAAATCTAAAATGTCACTACAAGACTTTGGGAAACATTAGTTTTGCTTGACACTTTCAGAATTTTGCCTCCTACTCCACACACCTTTTAGTCTTCATGTATGCCTCTGCAGGAGTAACGTCCTTCGGTTTCACCGAACTGATCCTTTTGTGGTGACATGGAATCGTTTGATATCGCCAATCATTTAAATTTATGGTCAACATTCTTTTATTCTTATGGTGTAAACAAGTATCACTCCACTGCGGTGGAATTGATTTTATTAGATTAACAATTTATTTGATACTGACGCAGAAGTATAGATAGATAGATAGATAGATATATAACGATAAAAAAGGACTGGTTTCACCTTTAAAATTCAGTTGCTGGTTAAACCCAAATAGAGAGCTTCTACTCCGAGGTTGTGTCTGGTGGAGGAGAGTAAATTCCGACTCAACGATAAAAACGTCGGATACGGATGTTCGTGATAACGACATATTCCTAGAATAGCCTACAACAGACATCAGGGGCGAATTAAGGATTTTTGAAAGAGTTCGTAATTCCATAAAACGGATATTTACCGCCGATCGAATCGATACGAAAAATCTTGGACGATTTAAGCTAAAACATCATATAAATCGTAAAAGACATTATGAAATGACTTTTCGGTGATCGAAGAGGGGGTGTACGCCCTTTACGCCACTGATTATTAGCGTCGAGCGCACCTGGCACTGCATGCTGATTTCGAACTCGCAACCTTAGTGATGCCCATACCTTAAGAAATCCTTTATACTCTACGCCCATTCCAGGATTGCTAACTGTATACAAAAGGTTCCCAACGATTAGGGATAACAGATCATTGAAACGACAAAATTAGATAATAATCTCCTGAAATGCCTTCGCAAAAGACAGATTAAACTATAACAAACAATATTGAGCCAGATCTGTATATACCGAAGCAATCAGTACCACTTCAATCTCATCTGTTTAAATACACGTCTATAAAATTAAGGAGAAAATCAAATCCAGCGGTTTTAGCCAAGAGTAAAGACAAAACATATGATTCTGATCTTAATTGCTTGATTTTAATTTGTATGATACTGATGTAAAACAAGTGGAATCGTTAAACGAAGCACAAGAGTAATTCTTGAAAGTGTTATTTGTCACTTTGTGTGCCTGAGAAAGTCTATTAAAAATAACAATACACTTTGACCTAACATGACGTTGATGTTGAAGGTCAAATATTTTTAATATAACTAGATGATAATTAAGGCTTTTTGATAAGGACACTACTGCCGGTTACATCAACCAGAGATGTATAATACAATGTGTATGTCTCTGCATCAACCGACCAGATAACATAGTCCAATTGTACTTGCAGTTTGTGTTCATATAATTCAAATTAAGTATCACCTGAGATCTCCTCGAGTGTTTTTGTATGGTTCATGTTGCTCAGTGTCTTGTTTTTTGTGGGCTGTTGTTTGACTTTTGGTCGTTTTTCCTATTTGCAATGGCGATTTTATCTTTTGTTTGAAACTTCGATTCTCTTGTTGCAAGATGGATACCTCCGCGCACAAAATGCTAGGATGAAATTTGAAAAAAAAGGCAGGATTAGACACTTGCAAAAAAAAAAGTCAGGATGACAATTTAGGTAAAAAAAAGTCAGGATAAACTTAAAAAAAAGGCAGGACCGAATAGAGTGAAAAATAAAAAGGCAGGACAGAGATTACAACTAAAAAAAAAATGCAGGACAAAATTTTCATCCTAGCCCCCCCCCCCATAAAAATCAAATGGTAGCTCCCTAAGTTAGTTTTGTTGTTTTTTTTTTGGGGGGGGGTCCTTCCTGATGTTCTGCTCTTTACTATACTGATTAGATTATGATTATCGTTCTTGCATCTTTCAAGCATTTAAAAAAGAAAAAAGAAATAAGAGTCAGTCAATTTCTTATGGTTACTCCGATCCTTTTAAAGCAGGGAACTAGAAAATCGGAGTATATGCAGTTTCTGAGTTATCAAACAAAGTTCAAGGTCAATTGCGATTGAGGCAACCCATTTCTTTTAAGTTGTTTGCAAACAGATTGAAATTAACATTTTTATTAGTATTTCTATTTATCATGATTGTTTGTTGATTTTTTTAGTGGAATTTGAACTCTGTTAATTGCGTATATTGTTAAGTATACACTTTACGGTCCAAAACTGAATGTTTTAGTCATGTGATCTCGTGGTATAAAAGAGATTTCGCGCCCGGAAATCATTGCAGATTAAAATAGGTTAGTTGAAGTGGTCAGATGTTCATTTTTTTGTTGTTGATTTTATGCTTGCGATTTCGTAAAACTGATGTAGATGCAAAAATGAACATTAATATGGTTGATGTGTACATGTGTTGTAAAGAGATGAAACTACAGAGATGTGGACATCTTCATGATTTTAGACTGCTGACTACTTGATCCATTTCATGAGTATAGCTCTATATTGTTTTAAATGCCATACAGAGGAGGGTTTTTTGTGTGTTAAAATCAATAAATGGAAAAATATAATACACATGAAAAAGGAAAAGGAAAAGCAAATTATGCAGTTCTAATATTTCTGATGCTTAATAGTACTTTGGCACAAATTTGCTAAAATTTGATCTCAAGCAACACTTTTTCATCTTAATGTTGCTTAATTAAAGAAATATTTTAATTATAAACACAGAACAGTTCTTTGTCAGTAATAACGAAAATTATTTTACTCTTAAGACCCGTCTTTTTGTTTCCCTTCTCTGTGGTATTTAAAATTTCATTGAGACTTGTGAAACTTATTTTTGTGCAATTTTTTATTATTAATTTTCAAATTTTAATGAACAGTTAGTTTACTTTTAATTTGTTTTGTGCAATTTGGACATAAATATTTTTCTTTAATTTCTGGCTTCACAACCCTCAACAATGATTAAAAATATATTATTTGACAAGTTTTTCTCTAAGACTGATCAAATATTGAGCATATTCAGATTTTGTACACAAAATTCATAAAAAAAATGAAATGTACATATGTAATGTTGTTGAGAGATATATATGAGATAACTGTTATCGTAAAACATAAAAAGGTTGAAGGTAAATGGAGAATTAAAACTCAACAAGTCAAAGAGGAACGGACAAAATAATGTAAAATCACCGACCACTAGCCGAAGAGAGACTTGACAAATTAATATACACACAAGCAAAATACTTCTATTTTACTGTGTTTAATATATTTATTTTTCGCTGTCTTTATAATTTTTTGTATAATGCATATTAGCAGAATAACATGTACATGTACAACTACCACTGGCTGGAGATGTTTCCAGCTGTTGTAGAAAGTTTGGAGACCACTGACAAGCTATGTGAATGGTAGCTGCTGTCCATGGCCTACATATTCATCAAAGAACTATTGCATCAGTTTTAGGAGGAGGAATATCTCATTTAAAAACTTCTTTTATAAATAATTTAGTATCATTTAAATCCTTTATTTTATGCTTGAAAATAAAAACAGAAATTGTAAAAATTAAATCTATAGGAAAATTGATAATTTTGATATTTATAACAATCTGCAATTGTTTTCAAAAACAATGAATTCTTAATTTTCTAATTTTGTGGTCATTGAATTGGTAATAAAATAGTTTCTAAATTTTATTTAACAATTGTTTCAGTAAATATGTAGACTTTGGTCAATAGAATTATTGGAAGACATATTTTTATTGGTATCTTTTTTTTGAGAAAATTACATTTTTTTTTGGTGTAAACAGAATTCCTCTCCTCCTTAATTCTTCAGTTACTGTGGTTTTGGGTAACAAAACAGGATGGACTGCCATATGATTGGTTGAATGCAGTGGTCAGGTGGTCAAATCTTTAGAAACAATCCTTGAATTTAAATCATTTTTTGTTTCTTTTCAGTTTTGCTCTTGTCACATTTATTTTTTTAATATCTAATATTTTATTTTGGTTGGGAAGATTAATTAATTATCTTTTTGGGTTTGAGAAAATTAGTATTTTTATCAATTTTTAAGGGTGGTGAATGGTGGGAAAATTATTTTTTAGTTGGGACGAACAGTCAATAAATTGGTTATAAAAAAGTAAAAACTTAACAATAAGTGGTTACATTTAAGGATTGTTTCATATTTTTTTAAGATTGTATTTTTTCGTAAACAAATTTTCACCATTGGTTTCAATTTTTGTTTTCAGCCCACATAGAGAATACAAAGCGAATAACATAAAGACATGGCAATCAACGCATTAGACGTAGTAGCAGTAGGTCAGGTAAACCGCCTACCTCCAGTTGCTCCACGGTAAGTTATATTATTTTACAATCTCTTTTCATAGAAACATAGAAAAATGTCTCAATGAATTAGTAAACTAGTAAGAAGTGGTACTGACCAATAGATTATTGCACATTTATTATGACAAGCTGAAATGAGTGCCGCATTGTATGTAAGGTCTCTTGATACATAGTTCAAGGGTGCAAAATAACCTCCCTAGAGGAACACACAAAATATATACAGTGTAACCTGACTTATCCCACACCTGAGTATTACTACATCCTGCTTTAACTGACACATTGTCTTGGTCCAAATCATGCCGATCCTAGCAGAAAAAAACGGAGTATTCCAACACACTACTTAATCTGACATTTTTTTCTGGTCCCCCAGTTTGTCAGATAAACACAGGTTACCCTGTACTGGAAGTTTGGACCATGGTCATTCTCAGGTTAAGTTCTACAAGAAAAAGAGACCTTTGTATTTCGTTTATTGTTGTATTTTGCCAGAAAAAAAAATAGCTTCACATGTTCCTGGACAAAAAAGTTATCCATATATACATGTAACAGTCTCAAACTTGTTCATTTCCCTGCAGTGTGTCCACAAAATGGTATCTAGACCAAACATGTACAATTTCTTTTCCCCAAATGTGTCCTACAATTATCTTCAATCAACTTCGTCAGATTTTTTCTTTGCCCAAACCAGTCGAATAATTGTTTTCTGCAAAAGCATGTCCACTTTTAAGATGCCGGATCGTCCAAAAAATGTTGTCATGTGTAATTTGACATCAGTAATTTCTATAGCAAATTCATGATCTGTAACTTGTCATAGTAGACTCGCATACTAAAAATCAGATCAATATGTGAAAGCATTTAGAATGAAAAAAATGTCTAATTGTTCATTTGGGGAATAACAGTATGACAGATGAGGATAACTCTATGTGGCCCTAACCTAAGTCAGTGGGGCCTGAGGTCCAAAAAGTGAATTGAAGCTATTTCAAATTGTCAACTTTGTCATAATTTGATAAACAAAAGAATAATCAATATTTGTGGTGTGAGCCTAGCTGTGGAAAGCATATGGTGGCCTATAATTGATTTACATATCCACTTCATTTAAACTCTGGTGAATAGTTATCTGATGAGCACTCATACCACTTCTCCTTATTAATATATTGGTAAAACTGAGATGAAAAAAAAAATTAATCATGTGAACTTTGTAATACAGTGTTATATGTCTTGGCAGTGCCCACACTTTTTATTTGACCTATTTTGCTTCAAATTCAAAAAATCCCTTAAAAAGCTACTGTCCTTAATTCTGCCCCCTTTTTACAAAAAGAAATGCCACTACATGGCAGCACTCGCATCCGCAAAGTGGAAAGGGATTAATATAAGCTGCAACAACTTGTTTCCCAATCCACTCTAATTAAATATGTTTAAACTAAACTTATAAAAGAGCACCTTTTGAAATAACACAAAAAAAGAACATTAGATAACCTAATCCAAAAAATATTTCGTTTTGTTCACTTTGAGTCTTGACTGGCATGTCCTGTGGTTTAATCTCTAATGAATTGGATTTCTAAAAACTGTTATAACCAACACTTTTAAATTAAGGAAGACACTCTTGGATGTTTTTTAAATATGTACATGATTAGGCATTCATGAAAAAACCCCACCTCAAAACAGAGACAAAATTTACAAATCTATTTTACCACCGTTAAGACTTCTGAACTTATTTGACAAATCCACCCAGCCTCACCAAAAAAAGCATTTATTACTAATGTGTAGGCAGTATTGAGTGAGAGAAAAAAGTTTTGACATGTTTTCACTATTAAACTTTTTCTTTGGTGTAGATATTTAATTTAAGAAGCAATATAGGTTACAATTCGACAGTAAAAGTTGAAAAAAAATCAAATGTTTAACAAAATGTTTTAAAAGATTTAAAGGAATTTCAGACATAAATATGTTATTTTGCTAGGACTAGAAAATAAGGGGACTTAATTTGTAAGTTTCATTTGTTGTCTCCCCTTTAAACAAAATATTGCTTTAACAAGTCATTTAATTTTAAACAAAATATATTTGACCTAAATAAAAAAGTTGCCAGTATGGACTTATTCAAGTCGATAATTTAGCAGCATTGGCTAATTTGATGAATTGTGAACCAATATAAAAGTTTGAATGTTTCATGGGTTGTCTTCCTAATAACTTGTCAATTAATGTTGAACAAAAAATATTTGACATGGAAATATTGACTTAATCCAGTCAATAATTAGTTTCCAAAATTACCTGACTTTATGATCCAATTGTATGGTATATAAAAAGCTAAAGAACTGCATAAAATTGTGACGACTTTTGTCTTCTAAAAAGGAATCTGAAAATATACAAAAATGGACTGTCAGTATTCTACTTAGTCAAAATTATCTCCCCATTATGCCAGCTAATTTTTACAATCGACAAAACGGAAGCCATTGTAGGAATAAATTAGGGATGCTAATTTAGCTCCTGAAAACCCATAAATTTATCCACATAGCACCATTATGATCCTAATATATGCCAGTAATATTTTATGCTGCATAATCACACGTAATTCAAATTCGATTCGCTGTAACTAATTTGAATTAGTATAATTCGCATTGGAAATGTTTTACTTCCAAACGAAAATTCTGATTTAAATTGCAATGGATATCAAACTCGCTTTACTGTCAAATGACGTTAATTCGTATGAACAAAACCGCATTTCTACTGCGAATTGGTTAATGTAATTTAGCCAATTCGAATCAATTCGAATTAAAGAAAAAGAGTGTGAACCAGATTAGCGAATTATATTCGCATTCAATTTGAAATCAATTCAAATTAAATGTACGTGTGAACGAGGCATCAAAAGACAAATGTATCTATTAGCATCATTTAATGTACTCTTCTGCAATTAGTCAATAAAGACTTGTCTTATCGGTTGTTAGGTGGAATTTTAGAAAGTTCAAAATCATTAATTTTTTTTTTTAAATATTTGGTGAAAAGGCAGACTGTATAATTTCAGAGGTTGAACACTAATATCCCTAGATAACACACAAGAAATAGAAGTGTTTTTGATGTTATGTATTTTTAAGATCCAATTGTATGTTTGTCATCTAGTACTTTTAGTAAAAATTGTTTATACTAACACACCTACTCTGTAACGTTATGACTCATTAGAAAGGTATTTCACATGACCCTTAGTTGACCCATATCTTTCAGTTTTTAGTACTGGGGAATTTTTAATATTATTAAATCAACCTGTAGTCTAAATATGTAAAAATAAAGGAATCTGAAGCAAGATGATGTATCAAATATTTTTGCTTTATACATTTTCATTACAGAAGAGTCAACTCAAACACTCCCGAACATAAACAGGTGCACTTGACTTTCTCTTTTCTATGAAATAACATTTTTAGGATTTTTTCCTAAAAAAAAATGTCGCCGGGTCTAAGATGCAAAATTAATTTCTTAAAAAGATCAATTGCAATCTATTATCTTTCTGTGAAATTGTTTTTGGTGGAATTTATGTTTCTGCACAAAAAAAGATTTGTATTTGCACCCACAACAATTGACTGTTTTATGAAAATTTTAGATAATATAAAAGGTTACAAAATATCTGGAAGCTCCATACTATGATTTAAGTAAAAACATGTATATGCAATTCATAACATCCTAACCTCCTAAATTATGCACCTTTATTAAACTTTTAAAGCCCATAGAAACAGATGTAAACAATTCAAAATATACTAGGTTTTTTTTTTATACACCTGTCAAAATTTTGAAAGGATGTATAATGGTATATAAATAAATGTCCGGCTTCAGTCTGTCTGTCAGTCTGTCTGTCTGTCCAGGGTGGACATGTGGCAGCACCCTAACTTGATAACCACTTACCCAAATTTCATGAAACATTGTTGTTTCTTATGATGATTCAAAATTTTATTTTAGAGTTATTGAGTGTTTTGTTATAAAAGGGTGGGGGGGAGGGGGGTTCACATGTCGCGGCGTATCTCAAAAACGATTCATGATTATTGCTTAAAACTTTACACACTTCTTAGTTATATTATTCTTAAGATTTGTATACTTTTTTGTGATGATTCAAAATTTTATTTTAGAGTTATTGAGTTTTTTGTAAAAAAAAAAGGGGGGTTTTCACATGTCTTGCAGTATCTCAGAAATTATTTATGATTATTGAATAAAACTTTACACACAAGACACCGGGGGTATCATGCACTCGTGGCGCAGCTGTTTATTAATCTCTCTTACAAAGAGTTCCATTTCTATTTTTTGCCCTATTTAGGAGAATTATGTTTTCTGGTCTGTGTGTCCATTTGTTTGTGACTGTCCGTTCATTCCTCTCTTCACCCATCTGTCTGTCTCGCTTAATGTTTTTGGTCAAGGTAGTTTTTGATGAAGGTGGAGTCCAATCAACTTGAAACGTAGTACACATGTTTTCTATGATATGATCTTTCTTATAGTAATGCCAAATTGGAGTTTTTACCCAAATTTCACAGTCCTCTGAACATAGAATTTAATGATCGTGCAAGTGGGGCATCTGTGTACTATCGACTCATTCTTGTTTAATTTCAACTGGGTATCCGCCTGTGGAGACAATTTTCATTCACTTTCTAATGCAACAATTTATAAACACTCACAATGATAAAAACTTAATGGTGAGAAAAAAAAATGTTCATCATATTTTAATTTCAAATTGTTCATGTCCTTGTTTATTCGAAGATTTTGTTGTTGTCATAAGTGATGTACATTAGCCTGTTTTATTGAAACATGAATTGACTTTACAACAAATCTTTAACTTGTCACTTTTTGTCAAGCCTGCAACTTTTATGTCATGAGAGCATCCATAGATTCTTTTGTGAGAAGGGTCAACACTTAGGTTTCGATCAGCCTGTGGTTAAGGGCATCCGATACAGTTTCAAGGGAGTTAACTCTTGGCGCGACGTTATGCGTTTGAATTCCCGCAAAACGTCACTTTTTGCGGGACGTAATGCGTGTAATTTTCTGTAATAAGAAACGTAATGTGGATTTTCGATGCTTCAATTTCTGTTTCTCCCGCATGCTAACTTCTAAACCATTAATATTAGTGCATTTGATTCTAACAGGATAACAGTCTAATAAAATCAGAAGAAATAAAACATATTACTGTTTCTGTGAGATCTTCAACAAAGTATCGTATAGAGAGCAATCTCAAGACGACTGACCCTTTTGGTGTTACTAATATAATGCATGTCAATTATCATTTTTATTATCATTCATCATCCATGATTTGGTCCGAATCCGATTTTCTGACATTTTATTACAGCACAGAAAATCAATGATATTTTAAAACTAATACCGAAAATTTAGGTACACGAAGAAGTAAATTTACTAACTGAACAATTTACTAAAATAAATAATGGTATGCCGCTAATATTAAAAATGATACAACAAAGTTCCTATTTCTTCCACGTTGCACGTATTTTATCTAACAAAAGGCAAAAGTCAACAATATTAACGCCCGAAAAATTTTGACGGAACGTAATAATGGTATACAAATGTCCGGCGTCTGTCTGTCCGTCTTTAACATAGTACAGCACAAATATCCAAATTTCATTAAACTTAACATAGTTGTTTTTTATGATGGTCAAACAATAAGTATACTTTTTGGTGAACGTTTTGAGTTACAGGACTTTGTAACTAAAACAGAGGTGTTTTTTTCACAGTTCGTGCCGTATCTCAAAAACGAATTATGATTATTGCTTAAAACTGTACACACTTCTTAGTTATATCAATCTCACTGGACCTCAGAAGATATGTGTACTTTTTGGGGATGATTCAAAATTTTATTTTACAGTTATTGAGTTTATGAAAAAAGAGGGGGTTTTCACATGTCACGCCATATCTCAGAAACTATTTATAATTATTGCATAAAACTTCACATACTTGTTACTTAAATTAATCTAAAGACCTGTATACTTTTTCGTGATGATTCTTTAATTCATTTTTGAGTTCTTGAATTTTTATTGAGCTTCAATTTGATATCATAGAACACATGATGTGATATATAAACTTCCTATTGAGAAAGAATAAGGAAGGAGTCGGGATATACTTAGCATGAATTCCTGTACAACCCCCGTGTTATTTTAAAAACATTTATTATGGGTTTTTTTCATAAGACGATGGGCGTATCATGCGCTCGTAGCGCAGCTGTTTATTTTGTTCTTTATTTTTTTTTTACAAATATATTAGAGAAATGACAGATTGACATCAAATACAATGCAATTTCCAATATAATTAATATTTCCAAATGGCATAACTCTTTTAAAGAACAGTTGATATGCACTGATTTTCGAACGTGTCCATACGATATTAGTTTTATAAAAATTTGGCAAGAATTGTACACTTGAAAAATCTATTAACCAGAAGGACATAAAGGACAGACAGAGGAATGGGCGTGTGATATTTTATGTACCCCGCAATGCGTCGCACTGTGGTGAAAAAATATATATAGTTATTTACCAATAAAATTACGCTATGAGAGAAGTACTAGTATTTGGATTTTAATCGCAACTTGCTACCCTCTCCCACTCTCTCCCCTCTTCCCCCTAAAAAAACAGCATTAAAAACTGAAGAGAAAGTATATAATAGTACAAGATTATAAAAGTGACGTGCAGAGGCGTATTCAGGGGGGAGGCTCAGGCCCCCTTTTTGAGGAAAAATTTTGGTTGGTTATATAGAGAATCACTGAAGCGTGACGAGAGTGGGCCCCCTCTTATGCAGTCAGTGGGCCCCTACTTATGAAAATTTCTGGATCCGCCACTGACTTGATTTGCAATCGTACTTTAAGTGGGTATAGTGTGGAAAGTTGGGAGAGGAACAGAAACAAAACCAAAGCTGGGAGTGGGTGGGGGAATAGGTAATATGTCCAGTCCTTTCGCTATTAATTCAATCGTATTGCCAAATCAAAAATTTCAAAATTATGGTTTAGTTTCTCTGTCTGGACAAAAGCATCCTTTGGCAAATTGAAGATTCTCCTTTATAAGATTTTGTTTTTGTTTTCTGACAACATAAAAAAAGAAGATGTGGTGTAATTGCCGATAAGACAACTCTCCACAAGAGACAAACATGACACAGAAATTAACAACTATAGGTCATCGTACGGTCTTGAACAATGAGCAAAGCCCATACCGCATAGTCAACTATAGAAGGCCCCGAAATGACACTGTAAAACAATTCAGACGAGAAAACTAGCGGTCTAATTTATGTACAAAAAAGAAGTTCCGTTTGCAGGAAAAGACCTCATGTAAGTAACCTTTGTGCTGTGATCCAGTGGAGATAATTTTATCAAGTGAACTTTAAAACTATTCAGAAGCCTATAAATTTTATTCAATTGCAATCATTGACCGTAATAAAAGTTTTATTTTATGAATAAATGTGAAATTCTAAAAAATGATTAAAACGTGAATAAAAGGATTTTAAGGAGTATTGTAATGAAACAGCAGCCCACCAAACAAAACAAAACAAAAAACAACATCTAGAGGTCAACATATTGTAAAAAATAATACACTAGTGTGTACAGTACATGTACCTGTATGTCAAGTTCTAAATTGCCGAGTCTTTAATTCTAAAAGCCGTAAAATTATCAACAGTCCGTAATAACTTTTCTTGCGATGTTTCTCACTTAGACCACAAACAGAGACAGGTATTTATGATTCACATGATTTTATTTCCGAAAACAATTTGACCAATTTATAGGTAGCTGTTTACAAGCAATATTTATACATCTAAAAAATGTCGCCGGTAACTTGCAGAGATAACGTCGAAATTGTCTGCCAGCGACGTCGTGCATTTTAGCGCAAAAGTTGAGGTTCCAAAGGGGGGGACTCAATTTTTAGGATAACTCGCGTTTATCATGGAACCCAGCACGGTGACATATATTTTTTATTTGAGATTTGGAGAAAGCATGACAAAATGCAGTTTATGTAGAAAAATGATAAAAATGACATTTTCAGAAACACTTTATTTCCCTATTTTTAGTTTAAAAAAAATACCACTTTGAGCATCTGGTCCGCAATGTCAAGCAAGGTTTGCATAATTGTATAGTCATTCGTGTAGGGATTTATTTTTTTCCTTATTGTGTCTTACCACAGCTTCAAATTGAACCCGATCTTAATAATTTACGACGAAGAATATCTGCTCCAAAAATTTTTTAACATTGCCTAACTTTTTTACAAAATTGCACAAATCCTCAATTTTCTCGAAAACAAGCATGGTGACCTATGTTTTATTTTGTGTTTTATTTAATAACTCGCCAAGGCCTACAACATATTTCAAAATTATAAAAATGACATTATATCGAGAATCTGTATCGGATGCCCTTAAAAGTTTTTTTCAACATCAATAAGTCATTGCTTCATGAAATTTTTGAAATATGGACAGATGCTTATTATTGACCAAAAATAAAGTATCTAGAACAAAATTTAAAAAAGATTTATTTTTAGCTCACCTGGCCCAAAGGGCAAAGTGAGCTATTCTCATCACTTGACGTACTTCGTCCGTCGTCGTCGTCGTTCGCTTTTTACATTCTGAACTTCTTCAAGAGAACCACTGAATGGAATGGAACCTTACATGGCATGAATGTTCCTTATGAGGTGCTGACCAAGTGTTGTTACTTTGTAGCCGATCCATCATCCAAGATGGCCGCCAGCAGGGGACTTAGTTTAACATAGGACCCTATGGCAAATACATACAAATGTCTTCTTTTAGAGAACCACAGAATGGAATAAAACCAAACATATTATGAATGTTCCTTATGAGGTGTTGAGCAAGTGATGTTACTTTGTAGCCGATCCATCATCCAAGATGGCCACCAGCAGGGGACTTAGTTTAACATAGGTCTGTGGGAAATGCATACAAAAGTCTTCTTCTAGAGAACCACTGAATGGAATGAAACCAAACATAGCATGAATGTTCCTTATGAGGTGTTCTCCAAGTGTTGTAACTTTGTAGCCAATCCATCTTCAAAGATGGCTGCCAGCGTGGGACTTAGTTCAACATAAGACCCTATTGGAAATGTATACAAAAGTCTTCTTCTAGAGAACTACTGAATGGAATGAAACCAAACATAGCATGAATGTTCCTTATGAGGTGTTCTCCAAGTGTTGTAACTTTGTAGCCGATCCATCATCCAAGATGGCTGCCAGCAGGGGACTTAGTTTAACATAGGACCCTATGAGAAATACATACAAATGTCTTCTTTTAGAGAACCACAGAATGGAATGCAATATTGAACCAAATTTGGCCTCAATCATTGTTTAAGTATCTGTTATGATTTTTATCTTTTTTTATATGATTTCAAAAACCCAATTAGAGTCAGGTGAGCGACACAGGCTCTTGAGAGCCTCTAGTTCATTTTTGTCAAGCCTTCGACTTTAGTCGAAAAAGTGAGACATAGCGATCCTACATTCTGTCAGCGGTGGCGTCCACAAATATTCACTCTGTGGTTAAAGTTTTTGAAATTTTAATAACTTTCTTAAACTATCCTGGATTTCTACCAAACTTGGACAGAAGCTTGTTTATGATAAAATAGTATCCAGAAGTAAATTTTGTAAAAATAAAATTCCATTTTTTCCGTATTTTACTTATAAATGGACTTTTCTGCCAGGAAACATTACATACAGTATGCAGTTAAAGTTTTTAAAACATTTATAAGATTCATAAACTATTCTGGATTTTTACCAAACTTGGACAGAAGCTTTTTACAATCAAAAGATAGTATCGAGATGAATATTTTTATTGATTGTTTTCCTCATTTTTGTTGAGTGTGCGATTAACAGCAAAAGTAGGCGAGACACTGGGTTCAGCGGAACCCTTACGATTTTTTTTCGTATTTTACTGATAAATTGACTAGTTATTTTTACAGTTAACATTCAGATTAGTCTTGAGGTTAAAGTTTTTCATTTATCAATAACTATGTAAACCTTCATCGAATTTTAGGATATTTGGACAGAAGTTTGTTTATGACCAAAAAACAGTAATCCAGAGCAATTAAAATTTTGAAAATAATAATTTTCATTTTCCCGTAATTTACTGATAAATGGACTTAGTTTAAAAACTAACATGTAGATACAGTCTGAGGTTAAGATTTTCAATCATCAATAATTTTGTCAAATCTTCATGGAAATAAGGACAGAAGCTTAGTTATGACCAAAATACAGTAATCAGAGCAAACTTTTCTAAATATATTTTTTTCCTTATTTAACTGATAAATCATGATAAATGGACTTGTTTTTTTTTACACTTTACAAGTAGATACAGTCTGGAGTTTGTTTCACATTAATTACCAGGCCTCTACAATAACTTTTTTTCCAACTTGTCCAGTAGGACAAGTACATACCAAAACTTACTTGTCCAAATGAAATTGTAACTTGTCCAACAAAAAATCTTAATAATAACCTTTTTTGCATTTTAAGTTGATTCAAGGAACAAAATGAATTAAAACAAAAGAACAGAATTTGATTTATATCTGTTGAAATACCTTTTAAAAATATGAGTGGAGAACAACTGAATCTAGTCATGTCACAGGACTTAGGTTCTAGTTTTCATCAATGCCAAAGTCTCATCAGACTCTACACACCAGGCACCGTCTGATAGGCCTGTCAATTTCCACTCATTGGATTTGTATCCTGGTTTTTTTAAGTTGAAAAAAGTTTATTCAAATTCAATCAATAAAAAAAAAAGGAGATGAGGTATGATTGCCAATGAGATAACTCTCTGCAAGAGACCAAATGACACAGAAATTAATAACTATAGGTCACCGTATTGCAAGTATTGTTTTTTCTTCTATATATGATCAAATATGATTTGGGAATTTTATGGTAAATAATTTCTTCATTTTTATTTAAAAAATATTTTTGTTAAAAAAATTATGGTATGGTATTTATTATAAAGCAACAGAATAAGGTAGGGAAAAGGAGGTACTGATTTGTCTTGGTCCCGAAATGTCTCCTGTCTCCTGCATTGTAAAACTGTCTATTAATCATGTTTTTTAAATATGTCTCCTACGGTGCCAAACTGTCTATTAAACTTGGAACCTGACAAAGAACCAGTTTTAAATTATTGATTGCAAGTAAACATGTCAAATTAATACTTGTGTATATCTTCTTTTCTTGTTTTTTTGTTTATAATTACTTTGTTCATCAAAGTTGGATTAAATTTATTTTCTGCATAATAATTTAACTTGTCCCTTTGGACAAGCTTGATATAGCTTTTACTAGTCGACCTTTTTTTCCTAGTCCGACCTTTTTTTCCTGGGGTATCAGACAATGGACAAGCGTTATTGTCAAGCCCTGATTACTTTGTCAAACCTTCACAGAAATTTATAAAACTTTGGCAGCTTTTTTATGATTAAGAGATAACAAGTCTGTTATTCAAGATCTATAAGCATCCAATTTGTCAAAGAAAACATTAAGATTTTTTTTTTATAGTATTTTAGTGGTAAATGGACTTGCTTGTGTGATCAGCATTACACTTACAGTAGCCAAACCCATTATGAATTTTGTGTGTGTGTATCTAGAGGAATATAATAGCTTTTAAATAAAAATACTGCAACGGAGTAGGCATTAAGTGTTATCCTTGCGAGTCTGTTCGTACTTCCTGAAATTGGTTGCCGTTCTCTTAAGTTTGCCTCAACCAATTTGTATAAAACTTATACACAATGCTTACAACCACAAAACTCTGATCAAATTTATCACTTTTATCATTCTTGAGTTATGTCCCTTTATAACGTTACATCATTTATGTCTCATGGACACATTCTTCATTTATTTGTAGTCAACATTTAGGTAAAGTCTTGGATTAAAATTAATTAGACATCAATAACCATCATAGAATTTTATAAAATGTTGACAGAAGCTTTCATACTTCATGCATGATTTGGAGAACATTTATAAAGAAATTATTTTTTCTGTAATTTTTGTTGAGTCTTTAACATTTTGTTGTGGAAGATAGATGTAGAAATCCTACATAATCCATCTGTATCCCTATATTATAACTTTAAGACTCGGTCTGTGGTAATAGTTCATTAAGACATCAATAACTTTGTCAAAACTTATGCAATTATTATATATACAAATTTTGAACAGCCCTTAGAAGCTTTTTATGATAAAAAGTAAAATAACAAAAATAACCTGTTCAGCATGGTTTGTGCATCTGTCTGTCATCACAAATTGTAGGATAACTCAAATTTGCTTTTAAGAATTATCTTTAAATCTTAACAAGAAGCAAGAGAAACATAACAGGCAAAACACAGGGTTCATGGAACCCTTTAAAATATTTTATAAAGTTTTTTTTGCATTGTTTCTGACTGTCAACCAACTAAGATGAGATGGATTGATGCAAATGAATAAATTTTGTCTCCTAAAAACCAGACTAGACTAATATGTTTTCAAAGTTGCAAATAGATATATTCCAGAAGGGCAGAGAAAAGTCTTAAACATTTATGTATTCATATATAGATATCATTATTATAAATTTGTTTTCTTTCTAAATGCAATATAATGAGTAACCAAAAAGACTTTTTCATCATGTTCAGGATACAGACGAAATGTTTTGTTTATTTTAATTTACCTATCAGAAAATGTATGCCCAATAATTCTAGCATTCATCAAGTTCAAGATTTACAAGTAACCTGCCTATAAAATAATTGAATAAAAAAAGCACAGCAACAATTTGCCTCTTTATCATTCTATGATAAGATGATAAACTTGGGACCTGTAGAGAGACTGAATAAATATCTGACATTAAGGTGATACCCAACACTACAGGGAGATAACTCTGTAAAATCAGCTAAACCGTTAATCGCATTGTATTGTTTTAAAGAAAATATTAAGCTTCTCAATGATCAAAATTAGTTTGCCAAACTGCTATGTATCCAATGAAATTTTTCCGATAAAGTGATTTGTTGAAGATTTTTGAAATATTTATATTTCTTTCAAAGGATCAAATCAAATATTGTGTCAAAATTTTATAAAAATTAAACGAGCCAAATTAATTTTAGTCAAGGTCTTGGGTACAAGCTTAAGGTGACTTTTCTTAGGCATTCTAATGTAGAAGTTTTGTGTTCAAATATCTTGTATAAGCAGACATGGGGATCAACAGAATGTCAAAAATAACAAGTAAAGTAAAGACACTTATCTGTTTTGAAATCAACAACTGTTGACCTGTAGATGTCCTTTAGTTATTTGTTTTGTTGGGTTGCTGTAGTTTCATTGTTGTTCACCCTTTGAATTTTTTTTATTGATATGCTGAAGATAGACCAGTGTTCCCCAAGATACATTGAAATTAACGAAATCAATTATTGTCGAGCCTTCGACTTTTGTCGAAAAAGCGAGACATAGCGATCCTACATTCCGTCGGCGTCGGCGGCGTCCACAAATATTCACTCTGTGGTTAAAGTTTTTGAAATTTTAATAACTTTCTTAAACTATCCTGGATTTCTACCAAAACTTTGACAGAAGCTTGTTTATGATCATAAGATAGTATCCAGAAGTAAATTTTGTAAAAAAAAAATTCCTGTTTTTCCGTATTTTACTTTTAAATGGACTTAGTTTTTCTGCCAGGAAACATTACATTCACTCTGTGGTTAAAGTTTTTAAAATTTTAATAACTTTCTTAAACTATCCTGGATTTCTACCAAACTTGGACAGAAGCTTGTTTATGATCATTAGATAGTATCCAGAAGTAAATTTTGTAAAAAAAAATTCCTGTTTTTCCGTATTTTACTTATAAATGGACTTAGTTTTTCTGCCAGGAAACATTACATTCACTCTGTGGTTAAAGTTTTTAAAATTTTAATAACTTTCTTAAACTATCCTGGATTTCTACCAAACATGGACAGAAGCTTGTTTATGATCAAAAGCTAGTATCTAGAAGGAAATTTTGTAAAAAAAATTTCCTGTTTTTCCATATATTACTTATAAATGGACTTAGTTTTTCTTCCAGTT
This sequence comes from Mytilus californianus, assembly GCF_021869535.1. Classification (NCBI taxonomy): domain Eukaryota; kingdom Metazoa; phylum Mollusca; class Bivalvia; order Mytilida; family Mytilidae; genus Mytilus; species Mytilus californianus. The sequence continues at coordinate 1,318,158 of NW_026262669.1, read as the reverse complement.
AACATTACATACAGTCTGCAGTTTAAGTTTTTTAAAACATTTATTAGATTCATAAACTATCCTGGATTTTTACCAAACTTGGACAGAAGCTTCTTACAATAAAAAAATTGTATCGAGAGGAATATTTTTATTAAATATTTTCCTCATCTCATTTTTGTTGAGCCTGCGATTAACAGCAAAAGTAGGCGAGACACTGGGTTCCGCGGAACCCTTACGAATTTTTTTATTTATATAGGGGAAACTTAATTTTTATATGCACGTTTATGGGACGTATTATGGTATACCATTGTCCGTCAGTCTGTCCATCATTCATCAACATGCTGGACATTAACTCAAATACGCTTGAACCAATTTGCATAAAACTTTGGTGAATTGTTAATTTCTATTGACATGATATAATATATTTTTATAAATTTTAGATTATATGTTTAAGAGTTATGGGGTTTTATAAATTAAAAAAAGGGGGATTTTCCAGTTTTCATACAATAACTCAAGAATGCTATCACTAACTTGCAAGAAATTGTGGTGAATTGTTTATATCTATTGACGTGAGCTCCCTTTCAATTTTTATAAATTTTAGTTTTTAAGTTTCTGATTACAGGGTTTTATTCATAAAAAAGGGGTATTTTTCAGTTTTCGCACAAAAACTCAAAAATGCTTTCAGCAATTCTTATGAAACTTAAGTGAATTATTAACATCTATTCATGTAAGCTCTCTTTTGATTTTTATAAATTTCTAATATGATATTGAGAATAAATTTAACTTTATTTGTTGAGTCTGACAACAGATTTACTAAGTATTGAGCAACAGTGTATTGCACAACAACAAGGAATCTTTAATTGAATATAAATTCAATTCATATAACCAATTTCAACTTCTTTGACTACATTTATTCAGAAACCTATAATATGTCAAATATTCAATTACAATCTAAATTCAGACCTGTATCAGGCTTGAATATTATTTCCATTTTTGCCCCAACTGTCTGCAGGCGTACCTAGTTGTTCTCAGCGAAGAAGAGGAAACGTTAAACAATAGGATTGGTAATGATTCAATGAGAGTATTTTATTTTATAAATTGCACAGAAAAATATCAAATAAAAAGACGAAAGGGGTCACATGCCTTACTTTTTTGAAGAATTCAATTTGTCCTGTAAAGGAGTGGGGGCAGGGCATTAAGGCCTGGTTTTGGCCCAAGAAAATAAAATGTTAGATAACTATTTCAAATTGGCACATAATGTTTAGAAATGCATAGGGTCAAGAAATATAAATGAAAAACATAAAGATTTTTATCTGATGACGTCACAATTGCGTCATAATATGTACTGTTTTCACAAAAACAATGAAAAATACAGAATTTTTGCAGTTTTCTATCTTTATTTCCATAAATGTGGAAAAATCGTGTGCAGCCAAGAAATAACAAAATAATTTAACAGAAGCTTTATTATAACTATTGACATAATCTCACCAAATATAAAGTTGTGTCTTTGGTGTGCACATTTTTTTTCAATCTAAAATATACTTGAAATTTGATGAAAAATAAGAAAAATCAAGAAATTTTACAAAACATGCAAATTAAGTCATGATTTCACTACAAACCAGTAAAAGTCTGAAATGGCCTATATATGTAATCGACTGTACTGATTTTTACTCGACCAGTCTGAATTGGTCTGAAATTTACTTGATAATACTCGACTGTAGTCTGAACCATACTTAACAGTCTGAACTTGTACTCGACCCTTACTCGACCAGTACTTAACCATTTTATACGCGTCTGAACCATGCTCGACCTAGTCTGAACTATACTCGACCTAGTCTGAACTATACTCGACCTAGTCTGAACCATACTCGACCTAGTCTGAACCATACTCGACCAAGTCTTAACCAACCTAGACCTATTTTTTGTATCTATCTATTGTATTTCATCAATTTAGGAACTGTTTTTAACAACAGCTATTTCCCCTGGCTAGAAATTTGAACAATAATTTGAAATTAAAAATGTATTCAATATAGCATTGAAACCAAAATTTCACAATAAACATAATATAACTTCATCACCATATTCATCAACACTAATCTTATATACATACATATATATCACCTTTAAAATAAAAATAAAACAAGCTGATCAAATAATCTCAAAACTGAACTGTGACTAATATTTTCAAAATGTTTTGAATGTTTCAGATATATTTTATGGTTACTGGACAATTTTCACCATTAACTTAAGCCTTGTATAGATTTATGGTGTCACTTGAGTTTAGTTAATAATGCAGTGAACATTTTTTTTATTAAAATATATATAAAATAGCATATAAAGCAACTTAATATATTTAAAAAATGACACCTTTGTTTTGTTAAACCAAGAATTTAATATAATCATGATAATAGAACTTCCATAGTAGTCCTGTGATAAACTTTTAAAAAAGGAAATGTGTTCCAAAGTTACAGTAAAAATTTATTTCAATTAAATTTAAATAATTTTTGTTAAAATTAAAGACATGTCATACAAGAAGCACTTTAATAAGGTTTAATTACCTCAGTACATGTGTGTTTTACAGGTAAAATGAAAGCCCTATTTTTCTTAAACTCGTGTATTACTTATCTAGTGAATTCAAAAGGCCTTGCGATTTAAGTTTCACAGGATGTTGCAATTTTTGAATGAATGTTATTTAGAATTTAATACTCTCTGACCAGGTGTGATCTTTTTCACGAGTTTGCCCCAAGCATGGGGTATTACTTTATACTTCACCACTAATCAGAAGAACAATTTTATTAATTTCTTTAATTTTTATCCCTTTTTGATTTATATTGTATATAATATATCCCAAATTATAATAATAGATATATTTCTAAAATAAGGTTAAACAATTTCAGTGATTTTGTTGGCTGTTGTTACCTCATTAAAAAGATAATCATATAACTATTGTACATTTTTGGTATGTAACCATGAAACCTATGTAGTTTTTATTTAGGAATTTAGGAAAATTAATTTAAAAAAAAAACACATGCCAAACAAGAAGCACCTTAATAAGGTTTAATTACTGTCAGTATAGGTGTGGTTTTTAGGTAAAAGAAAATCTTTTTTTAACAAAACTCTAAAACTTTAAAATTAATATAATTAAATTATTAAAGATAATTTGATTTAACTATCTCTATTCGATAAATCTGAGAATCATGTAAGAATGTAAAAATCTGTTTTTATAATATATCTTTATTTTATTGTGGCTGTTGTCATGTCAGTTAAAATGAAATTTATTTTAACAGTTAAAATTTAGAAAATGTAGAGGTTATTTGGTCAAGTATGGTTCAGACTGGTCGAGTATTGTTCAGACCTTTGGTCGAGTATGGTTTAGACTGAAAAAAAATAGGTCGAGTACAGGTCGAGAATGGGTTAAGACTGTTTCAGACTGGTCAAGTAATAGTTGACTATTTTCAATGGCAAAGATAAGGGTCAAGTACAAATCAGTACAGTCGAGTATGGTTAAGACTGGGGCCAAGTAATGTCAAGTAAAATTCAGACCAATTCAGACTGGTCGAGTAAAAATCAGTACAGTCGAGTACAGATATAGGCCATTTCAGACTTTTACTGGTTTGTAGTGTTTGTTGCCATGGAAACTTGTTAAATGTCTAACTTATTTTGTTTTTCTGAATTCCTTGTACCGTAGTCAAGTTTTCAGTAAGTTTAGAATATGTATGACAACTTTTAAATTTGCAGTAATTTTTGGGCCAAATATGTGCCTTATTGCCCCTACGCCTTTTAATACAATTATCTCCCCTTGATTTTTTTGTTGAAAAACAACACTTGATTTTTTGACAGTTTAATTGTTTAACTTCAAGTTTTAGATGGTCAAATAATTACCATTAAACTTACAAAATTTCATGCCTTCTAAACTGGAATCTAAAGCATTCATGGTAATATTTTCCAAGGCTTACACCAAATTAATTTATTACGACTACTTATAAAGCTTAAAACAATTGAAAACTAAATCACTTATATGAGGTATTTTCATTTTGGGTACAGACGGGGGAAAGCATGAGGTTTGATGAGATTTCAAAACTGCTAAAATTTTAAACTACAATATATTGTCACTATGAAGCACACAATTATTATATATATATTTATATTTCTCTAATTCTAAGCCGATTTATTGTTTTCCAAACCGGTTGATTATTTTTATTTAATCAACGTGTGGTTCATTTGATCTCAGATCATTCATTGGTCAAATTTCAATTATGACGTCACATTTTCTTGCTTTCCTCTGAATCTCTTATTGTAACGTCATTAAAAAAAGGGGACCATGTCTGATGACGTTGTATAGAAAGAACACATCTTTTTCAGATAAATCGAGAAAAAGGAATAAGTTTGCTTGCATTTTAGCATAAAAATCCCTAGAGAAACTGATTCCACCACCAAATCTGGTGTAATACGATATTTATCCACTCTTGACAGTTAAATTTTAAATATTAAAAACGCTTGGGCAAGCTTGCATTTTAAATTTGAAAATTTAACTGTCTCGAGTGGATAAATATCATATCACACTCAATGATTTATAATTATAGCTAAATCAATGACCAGATTAATGAAATATGTCAATTTCGTAAAACTTTATGTATAAGTGTTTTCATGACATCACAAATAACACAAATTCAGACTTTCAACAAACTTGAATGAAAACTTGTCAATGTTAGATAGGAGACAATACAACTCGTATGTTGACAATAGAGAACTTTAAACATCAAATTGACCTTTCTGACTTTGATATTAAGTATGTTGAACCCTAAGCTCTGTTTTCAATTGTCTTAATGTTGTGGAAACCCGGACGATTTCTCAACTTATTTTTATGCCCCATTTATTTTTTCTGGTCTGTTCATCCGTTCGTTCCTCTGTCTGTCCCGCTTCAGGTTAAAGTTTTTGGTCAAGGTAGTTTTTGATGAAGTTGAAGTCCTATCAACTAGAAACTTTGTACACATGTTCCTTATGATATGATCTTTTTAATTTTAATGCTGAATTAGAGTTTTTACCCCAATTTCAAGGTCCACTGAATATTGAAAATGATAGTGCGATTGGGGCACTTGTGTATTATGGACACATTCTTGTTTTTGCCTGTTTTGTAAATGTCCACACTTAAAAAAAAAGCCTGTTCTTAACTTGCTTCTTATTTGGCTATCATAGCTTATTTTCTGAAACTGAATTATTTCTATTTATTTTCTTTGTTACTGTAAATTTAGAAATTGTTAATATTTTTTTAAAATGAATAATTTAGTACTTTCTTAAAAAATCACAATTATAAATTGATGTAATAATTTCTGAATTTACAGTATCTCAATGATTTAAATTCATAATCAAAGTTTGTATAGTTTGACATGTGAATGTTATGTTAAAAAAAAAAGGTGGGAAAGCAGAATATGTATTATATTCAATTTATTATATTTCAGTGTGAGGACCTACGTGGACAACCAGATGAACAGGCGTCTCCAACGAGTTGGTATGCCATACGGCTATGTGGCTCCACGAGTAGAGGCACCACGATGCTCTCGTCGTCTTTTAGGGTTGGAGCCTGAACCAGTACTTGTCCCAGTTGCCTCTCCTGAGCTGCCAAGAAATGATCAACCTGAACATTTCGAAGCAGTCGTACCTCGTGCACGATTATTCTCGGTCATGGTTCCTGAAGCAGCTATACAAATAGCTGATGAAGTTATCATTGACGAGGATGATATGGTCGAGGTGGAGTTAGCTGGCGAGGAGCTCTCGGTTCTGGAGTCAACTCTGGAGGAGGAGGAGGTCATTGAGCTGTCTGTGGAGGCCTCTGTGCTGTGTGGTATGGACACAACGGTGGAGGACCCAGCCGACTGGTTCCTGGAGGAGACTGTGTCTTTCCTGCCAACAGAGGAGGAGACTGTTGTGTTCGAGGAGGTAGTGGACGAGGATGCAACAACCAACCACGCTGAAGAGACTGTCTGGTATGGTCCTGAAGAGGTTGAGGTTCCAGCCACTCCAGTCACACCGTATGTTGTTATAGGTAATGATGTAGGTGTTCCTTTGGACTGGGAGGTGATCCCTGCTCCAGTGGTTGAGGTTGCTCCTGTCCCTGAGGCAGCTGGGAGGTTTGCTGGGTGGAGACAGGTGGCTAGATTGCTAGGCTGCCTTGTTACTTCATACCAAACTATCTCATCTGTCTAATTTTTTTGGTTAATTTTTGATAAATACATATACATTTTGTATATTTTCTTTAAAAAAAAAAAATTGGAAAAGTATAAATTTTTGCTTTAGTTTAAAAAAAAAGTTTGGAAAAGTATAAATTTTTGTTTTAGTTTAAAAAAAAATGTTTGGGAAAGCTTATTTTTGAAACTTGAAATTTTTGTTTTGATTTATGGTCATTCAGTTTATTTTTGAAAGATTTTTATTCTTTGCTAAGTAACACAATTTCTTCAAAACTTCAGAATGAGTGTTTTAATAATTTTGGTTATTTAATCATTAAAGTTTTATGAAAATATTTTGTTTTAATTTAAATGAAAGTTTTTAATGTTTAATTTACTTAACTTGGAAATTTATAAAGAGTGTGTCTGTATTTTTGTAACCACTGTTCTTTTTATCCAACACATGTTAAACTTTCAGGCTGGACAACTGTCAAAATGGATCACCATAATTATCAGTCAGGTCAAGGTCAATCAGTATAGATATCCAATCATTTCAGGTCAACATTTTCTTTTAAAGTTTGGTCATAGGTTAGAGGTTTAAAGTTCAGGTCAACATTGACAAGAATAGAATGGTCATTACTCCTTTAAAGGGTAGAGGTCTACTAGATTTAAGATCAAACTATTTGTAAGAATGGTTATTTGTAAGGTCAAAGATATGCAGTGTCAGGTCAAGGTCAATGTTTACTTCTACAGAATGATTATATCTGTTAGCAGGATCACAGATATGATTAATTGCTTAAAAGCAACAAGCACATGTAAGAAGCATATTCCTGCTAAACAGCTTTAAATATATGTGTACCTATTTTCACAAAAATAGCTCCCTTCCCCAAGGGTTGACTGGGGTATAAAAATATGGTCATCCCTTGGTCTTCTTCTGACTGGCAGTAAAACGCTTGCCAAAGATTGGCCACCGTTTAGTTAATACATAGCCACATCCTGTTAAAATTTAAAAGTTGTATCTAATACCAGAGTAATTTTTAACCTGAAGTGTGACAGGCAAACGAACAGACAAACAAAAGAACGGACCGACAAACAGACGACCGGGTAAGACCAGAAAACATAATATCCATGTATGGGGCATAAAAATCCAGCATAACAGTGCAACATTCCATTTAGCTTTTGAAATTTTGATGAAAAATACAAAATATTTCCTTTGACTCATTTAAAACATTAAATTGTCACCACCCTTTAGAAAGAAAATGAACATTAAAGTCCCCTACATAAATTTCATAGTTTAAATAAAGGATTTTTTTTCAGCAATTTTCACTTTTGGATGAAAGGATAAAATTACCACTTCTGTTTTATAATTCATTGAGAGCATTTATAAAAAGTAACAGATCAGAAGTCAAACAAAAAAAGAAAATATCACTAATTTCCTATTAAACATCCCAAAAATTTCGCATTTGTTCATTTTAACCTTGACCCCTCTTAAAATTAAAAAAAATATTAAATAAGGTTTCTGTATCTTAATTTGGCAGCTTCTGATAAATTAAAGAATATATTTGGTATACATCAATGAGGGGTACTTAACAAACAACAAAAACAAGGCGTCTTTAGGTCAACATAGTCTTCAACAAAGATAGGCATCTATACAATATGTTTAGTGTTTATAGTTCAAAATTAGTCGACAAAATTTACTAAATATCTATAAAGAAAAAAGTCGACAAAATTTACTAAATATCTTTAAAGAAAAAAGTCGACAAAATTTACTAAATATCTATAAAGAATAGAGTCGACTAAATTTTACTAAATATCTATAAAGAAGAAAGTCGACAAATTTTACTACATATCTATAAAGAAAAAAGTCGACAAAATTTACTAAATATCTATAAAGAAAAAAGTCCACAAAATTTACTAAATATCTATAAAGAAAAAAGTCCACAAAATTTACTAAATATCTATAAAGAAAAAAGTCCACAAAATTTACTAAATATCTATAAAGAAAAAAGTCGACTAAATTTTACTAAATATCTATAAAGAAAAAAGTCCACAAAATTTACTAAATATCTATCAAGAAAAAAGTCCACAAAATTTACTAAATATCTTTTAAGAAAAAGTCCACAAATTTTACTAAATATCTATAAAGAAAAAAGTCGACTAAATTTTACTAAATATCTATAAAGAAAAAAGTCCACAAAATTTACTAAATATCTATAGAGAAAAAAGTCAGACTAAATTTTACTAAATATCTATAAAGAAAAAAGTCCACAAAATTTACTAAATATCTATCAAGAAAAAAGTCCACAAAATTTACTAAATATCTATAAAGAAAAAGTCCACAAAATTTACTAAATATCTATAAAGAAAAAAGTCCACAAAATTTACTAAATATCTATAAAGAAAAAAGTCCACAAAATTTACTAAATATCTATAAAGAAAAAAGTCCACAAAATTTACTAAATATAAAGAAAAAAGTCCACAAAATTTACTAAATATCTATAAAGAAAAAAGTCGACTAAATTAACTAAATATCTCTAAAGAAAAAAGTCCACAAAATTTACTAAATATCTATAAAAAATAATAATAAAGCAAAGTAATTAAAAATTCTTTTTTCTTGCAATTAAATAAGTTTAAAATTGTTAATTCAGCAAAAGATTTGGGCTTTCAACAACTTGATGTGAATGATATTGCATTATTATAGTGTCTGAGTACATCATTATTACATAACTTGCTGGGTTCAAATTTCTTTTTTTTACAAAAATATAAAGTATATCCAAAGTTAACACTGGCAAGTCAAGTATAACAATGTATCTAACACTGCACAATCTGCATAAACCTGCATACCTGCATAGGATAATTAGCATTGCATATATAAATTAACATGTAAAGCTTATGCTGGCTTGCTGATGTTTTCTTTCATTGTTCTATTTAATTAAACCCTAGCCCAATATAGCAACATCTATTTAAAATTGACCTGGGACTTGGATTTTGGGCAGGTAGGGAGGAATAAGGGAAATACCTTGGCCTGGGATTTTAGGGCTTAAAGAAGGGGAGGGGAAACCCAGGGACTCTGGTGAAGTGGGGAGATAAAAGGAGAGGGGAAACCCAGGGCCTGGTGTATTTGGGGAGATAACAGAGGGAGAAGGTTACATCCACGGCCTGGTGAACTGGGGGAAATAAAAGAGGGAATGGGGAAAGAGTTGCTGTCCATTGAATGAAGTAAGTTATGTGTTAATGTTGTATTCACATTGTTGTGATGATTTTATTGTTGCTTTGAAGTTTGTGGAGCACAAATACCCCAGTACTTTTGGATAAAAATGATAAAAAAAATATTCCCGTTTAAACTTTCAGTTTTTAATAAAGATATTCCAGTGTTCAAATTAACCATTAAAGTGGTCTTTCTTAAAGTTGTCAAACAAGAACCAAAGTGTACCTTTTAAACTTTAAAATATCAATTGAACATTTAATTAGAAACCTTTGGTTTAAACATTTATGTGTGTTTCTGAATTCCTTTTATTAAAATTGAGTAAATATAAAATCTCACTCTATTTAAACAATTTTGTTTTGTAAAAAAACCACAAAAACATACAATTAAGTACTTGACCTATAGTATAGAAACTTGTTTTTGTTGGAGACTATATTAACCTCTGGGGTCCAGGTTTTTTGTGTTGTTTAGTTGCTGTCTCAATAACATAATCCCTAAAGTTATTTTCAATTAATAATAGACAAAGGACAAATTATAAAAAACCCAGAATAACCAAATCCTTCATATTAACTTATAATAACTGTTAAATTTTCCTTCAAATTAAATATATGTTTCACACATCTCCTTCGTTTAGATAAATTTTAAAGTGAAACAGATTGGAAGCCAAATATTTAAAATTTAGATTAATTGAAATTGCCTCCCCTCTTAAAAAAAAATAAAGAACAAATTTTAACAGAAAAAAGGGGGACGGAAACCTAAAGATACAGAATTTAAATAAAGTGATAAAAAGATCCTCCGTCCTTTTCTAAACTTCTTTTTAAAGTTTTAAATTTGGTAAATTAGATGTTCCCTGAATTTAGAGTATCCATGGGAACATGTCCCATTTTTACCAGAAATTAATATACCCATAGGAACATTACAGTACATGTTCCTCTTTAAAGTAATAAAGGTATCCATTGGAACATCGCATGTTCCTCTCCAAAGTAATGAAGGTATCCATAGGAACATCACTTGTTCCTCTCCAAAGTAATAAAGGTATCCATTGGAACATCACATGTTCCTCTCCAAAGTTATGAAGGTATCCATAGGAACATCACATGTTCCTCTCCAAAGTAATGAAGGTATCCATAGGAACATCACATGTTCCTCTTCAAAGTAATAAAGGTATCCATAGGAACATCACATGTTTCTCTCCAAAGTTATGAAGGTATCCATAGGAACATCACATGTTCCTCTTCAAAGTAATAAAGGTATCCATAGGAACATCACATGTTTCTCTCCAAAGTAATAAAGGTATCCATAGGAACATCACATGTTCCTCTTCAAAGTAATAAAGGTATCCATAGGAACATCACATGTTTCTCTCCAAAGTAATAAAGGTATCCATAGGAACATCACATGTGTCTCTCCGAAGAAATGAAGGTATCCATAGAAACATCACATGTGTCTTACCAATGTAAATAAGGTATCCATAGGAACATGGGAGCCTTGTTGGCCAAGTGGTCTAAGTAGCTACTACTGTAATCACTAGCCAGTCAACACTGAGGTTGTGAGTTCGAACCCCCCTCGTGCGGGTGCACATGACTCCAATCTTAATTGACTTAGGGTTGTCAGTTTTCCTATTGAAGGTCAGTGGTTTTCTCCAGGCACTCTGGCTTCCTCCACCAATACAAACTGGCCACCATGAAATAGCCAAAGTAGTGCTTAAAAGTGGCGTTAAAACACCAAAAAATCAAATTCAAATCCATAGGTGCACTGCATGCTCCAAATTTACTGGTATCTGATATCCATTGAAATCCAAATTTAGTTGTTCAGTTTGTATTGATGACAGAATTGGCTTTACAATGAACTTTGAACTCAAAGAAATGGATACACATGTTTCAGAAAAGTAAGTTTGGTACCTATATCTCTTTTCACACTTTTGTTGTTTTTTTAAGTAATTTGTAAATTTTATTGTAAATGTAACATATTTAAGTTGTCAAATTTTTGTGTAAAATGGGGAATGACCATTTCAAAACTGTTTTTCAATATTTTTGTTAAAGATTTTCAGAAGGAAACAGAAAAATTATTTATGAAAATGTGGATAGTGTCAAATGTGTATATAGTTTTAAGAAAAATAGAAAAAAACAAAAAAATATGCATGGGTGATGGTTTTTAATGATTTTAAGAAAAATAGAAAAAAAAAAAAAAAAATGCATGGGTGATGGTTTTTAATGATTTTAAGAAAAATAGAAAAAAAAAAAATGCATGGGTGATGGTTTTTAATGATTTTAAGAAAAATAGAAAAAAAAAAAAAAAAAAAAAATGCATGGGTGATGGTTTTTAATGATTTTAAGAAAAATAGAAAAAAAAAAAATATGCATGGGTGATGGTTTTTAATGATTTTAAGGAAAATAGAAAAAAAAAAAATATGCATGGGTGATGGTTTTTAATGATTTTAAGAAAAATAGAAAAAAAAAAAAAAAAATGCATGGGTGATGGTTTTTAATGATTTTAAGAAAAATAGAAAAAAAAAAAAAAAATGCATGGGTGATGGTTTTTAATGATTTTAAGAAAAATAGAAAAAAAAAAAAAAAAAAAAATGCATGGGTGATGGTTTTTAATGATTTTAAGAAAAATAGAAAAATAGAAAAACAAAAAAAATGCATGGGTGATGGTTTTTAATGATTTTAAGAAAAATAGAAAAAAAAAAAGATAAAAAAATATGCATGGGTGATGGTTTTTAATGATTTTAAGAAAAATAGAAAAAAAAACAAAAAAAATGCTTGGGGTTTAACTATATCGTGATGCAGAAATGGGTCCATTATTTTAACTTGAATTTGGGATTTAATTATATCATGATATGGAATGGATACATTCTTTTTACTTGAATTTGGGATTTAATTATATCATGATGTGGAATGGATACATTCTTTTAACTGGAATTTGGGGGATTTAATAATATCATGATACGGAATGGATACATTCTTTTAATTTGAATTTGGGGGATTTAATTATATCATGATACGGAATGGATACATTCTTTTAATTTGAATTTGGGGGATTTAATTATATCATGATACGGAATGGATACATTCTTTTAACTGGAATTTGGGATTTAATTATATCATGATACGGAATGGATAAATTCTTTTAACTTGAATTTGGGATTTAATTATATCATGATACGGAATGGATACATTCTTTTAATTTGAATTTGGGGGATTTAATTATATCATGATACGGAATGGATACATTCTTTTAACTGGAATTTGGGATTTAATTATATCATGATACGGAATGGATAAATTCTTTTAACTTGAATTTTGGATTTAATAATATCATGATATGGAATGGATACATTCTTTTAACTGAAATTTTGGATTTAAATATATCATGATACGGAATGGATACATTCTTTTAACTGGAATTTTGGATTTAATTATATCATGATATGTAATGGATACATTCTTTTAACTGGAATTTTGGATTTAAATATATCATGATACGGAATGGATACATTCTTTTAACTGGAATTTTGGATTTAATTATATCATGATACAGAATGGATACATTCTTTTAACTTGAATTTTGGATTTAATTATATCATGATACGGAATGGATACATTCTTTTAACTGGAATTTTGGATTTAATTATATCATGATACAGAATGGATACATTCTTTTAACTGGAATTTTGGATTTAAATATATCATGATACGGAATGGATACATTCTTTTAACTGGAATTTTGGATTTAATTATATCATGATACGGAATGGATACATTCTTTTAACTGGAATTTGGGATTTAATTATATCATGATACAGAATGGATACATTCTTTTAACTTGAATTTGGGATTTAATTATATCATGATACGGAATGGATACATTCTTTAAACTGAATTTTGGGATTATATCATGATACGGAATGGATACATTCTTTTAACTTGAATTTTGGGGATTTAATTATATCATGATACAGAATGGATACATTCTTTTAACTTGAATTTGGGATTTAATTATATCATGATACGGAATGGATACATTCTTTTAACTTGAATTTGGGATTTAATTATATCATGATACAGAATGGATACATTCTTTTAACTGGAATTTGGAGGATTTAATTATATCATGAAACAGAATGGATACATTCTTTTAACTGGAATTTAGGATTTAATTATATCATGATACGGAATGGATACATTCTTTTAATTTGAATTTGGGATTTAATTATATCATGATGTGGAATGGATACATTCTTTTAACTTGAATTTGGGATTTAATTATATCATGATGTGGAATGGATACATTCTTTTAACTGGAATTTGGGGGATTGAATTATATCATGATACGGAATGGATACATTCTTTTAACTGGAATTTGGAGGATTTAATTATATCATGAAACAGAATGGATACATTCTTTTAACTGGAATTTAGGATTTAATTATATCATGATACAGAATGGATACATTCTTTTAATTTGAATTTGGGATTTAAATATATCATGATACAGAATGGATACATTCTTTTAATTTGACTTGGGATTTAATTATATCATGATGTGGAATGGATACATTCTTTTAACTGGAATTTGGGATTTAATTATATCATGATACGGAATGGATACATTCTTTCAACTGGAATTTGGGATTTAATTATATCATGATACGGAATGGATACATTCTTTTAACTGGAATTTGGGGGATTTAATTATATCATGATACGGAATGGATACATTCTTTTAACTGAAATTTGGAGGATTTATTTATATCATGATACGGAATGAATACATTCTTTTAACTGGAATTTGGAGGATTTAATTATATCATGATACAGAATGGATACATTCTTTTAACTGGAATTTGGGATTTAATTATATCATGATACGGAATGGATACATTCTTTTAACTGGAATTTGGGATTTAATTATATCATGATACAGAATGGATACATTCTTTTAACTGGAATTTGGAGGATTTAATTATATCATGATACGGAATGGATACATTCTTTTAACTGGAATTTGGAGGATTTAATTATATCATGATACAGAATGGATACATTCTTTTAACTGGAATTTGGGATTTAATTATATCATGATACGGAATGGATACATTCTTTTAACTGGAATTTTGGATTTAATTATATCATGATACAGAATGGATACATTCTTTTAATTTGAATTTGGGATTTAATTATATCATGATACGGAATGGATACATTCTTTTAACTTGAATTTGGGATTTAATTATATCATGATACGGAATGGATACATTCTTTTAACTTGAATTTGGAGGATTTATTTATATCATGATACGGAATGAATACATTCTTTTAACTGGAATTTGGAGGATTTAATTATATCATGATACAGAATGGATACATTCTTTTAACTGGAATTTGGGATTTAATTATATCATGATACGGAATGGATACATTCTTTTAACTGGAATTTTGGATTTAATTATATCATGATACAGAATGGATACATTCTTTTAACTGGAATTTGGAGGATTTAATTATATCATGATACGGAATGGATACATTCTTTTAACTGGAATTTGGAGGATTTAATTATATCATGATACAGAATGGATACATTCTTTTAACTGGAATTTGGGATTTAATTATATCATGATACGGAATGGATACATTCTTTTAACTGGAATTTTGGATTTAATTATATCATGATACAGAATGGATACATTCTTTTAATTTGAATTTGGGATTTAATTATATCATGATACGGAATGGATACATTCTTTTAACTTGAATTTGGGATTTAATTATATCATGATACGGAATGGATACATTCTTTTAACTTGAATTTGGAGGATTTATTTATATCATGATACGGAATGAATACATTCTTTTAACTGGAATTTGGAGGATTTAATTATATCATGATACAGAATGGATACATTCTTTTAACTGGAATTTGGGATTTAATTATATCATGATACGGAATGGATACATTCTTTTAACTGGAATTTTGGATTTAATTATATCATGATACAGAATGGATACATTCTTTTAACT
Source organism: Mytilus californianus (assembly GCF_021869535.1). Taxonomy (NCBI): domain Eukaryota; kingdom Metazoa; phylum Mollusca; class Bivalvia; order Mytilida; family Mytilidae; genus Mytilus; species Mytilus californianus. The sequence continues at coordinate 1,302,787 of NW_026262669.1, read as the reverse complement.
TGAATTAAATATAATTAAGAGTATACATTTTTATTTCTGAGGATTGTTTTGATATATGTAAGTGAACAGCAACCAACAACACAAACAAAAAAACGTCAAAAGATTAGTTAATATATTTTAAATAAAGATAAATAATGTTAATACCTTTTATCCTTCATTTGGAAATTTCAAGATAAAATAATATGGAAATTTATAAATGAAAAGGAATAATGATATATTCCCTTTAAATTTTAATAAAACCATAATTCATGTCTGATGTTAAAGATAAAGTTAAAAAATGGTGAAATAATTTTTCAAATTTTTAAATTTTAGATCAAATTGCCCTTAAAAATCAGACGTAGAACATATATGTATCAGCTATTCCTAAACCATTTTACAGATATTTAAAGGAACTTTCAGAACAGAACATTTAAGATACCAATTTCATAATGCAAGGTTTATCAGTATAATTTTGGGAATTTCACAAAGTAAAGGATGTTAGTCTGAGAAAGATCTCCAACCCTTCCGGATACATTATTCTGACTAAGAGTCAACTAGACTTTGCTCTTACTTTTAAATACTACTTGCTTAAGGGAGAAGCAGCAAATATCCCTTTTAAAGTCTTTGGTTTGTCCATACATGGGATAGAGCCCTTTACCTCCAACACATCAGGCAAGCATAGGACCATTTGAGGAGGTTATAATTGGTAGTGAAAAGTATTCTTTTTAAAATATTCATATTCATTTTATTTTTGTTTATTTGAAAATTAACTGTTACTCATTCTGTTGTTCAATTCCTAGTAGTAACAGAAAACAAATTTTTATATTTGGTTTAAAAATATTTAATTGAAAAGTATGTCTCCATGCAAAATTATCCATCCCTCTACAGGTTGTATCTTAATATAAAAAAACATCTATTCTTAAAGTACCAACACTAACCATTACTAACAATTGGTACTTAATTAAATAGGTTGGAAGGATGGAAGACAAGAGAGGGAGAGAAATGAGAGGGGAGAGGGGAGGGGATAGGGGAGAGAGAATAGAGACTGATGGAGTGAGTTTTCAGATAAGGGTTTAAGGTACTAGTCTTGTAGAGGGATAGGTTTTTAATATCTTCTTTTAGAAAGAGAACTTCTTGTTAACAATATGAATATGAGTAGGAATACAAACCAATTTTTATTTTTGGTATGCAAATCCAGTCTGAAAGTCTTTGTTTTAAAATAATGGGTCTATTACATTTCAAAATTATTTCCAAGTCTGTAAAAGTTTTGTGACCCCAGTGGCCAATCTAGGGGTTGGGGTTGGAACCCCCCCTTTTTTTTTTAATGATAATGCATTTGAATGGGGATATATATTTAAAACCCGCACTTTCTCCTGGGTTGGATCCCCCTTTTTTTAAAGATTGCTGGTTCCGCCCCTGAACCCTTTCTCCCTTCCTATTTGGTAAAGACATATAAGATTGTGTCCATAGTACACGGATGCCCCATCTGCACTATCATTTTCTATGTTCAGTGGACTTTGAAAATGGAGGTAAAAACTCTAATTTGGCATTAAATTAGAAAGATGATATCATAGGGAACGTGTACAAAGTTTCAAGTTGATTGGACTTCATCAAAAACTTCCTCATCCAAAAATTTTTACCTGAAGCAGGACGAACGAACAGAGGCACAGACCAGAAAACATAATGCCCATAAATGAGGCATAATAAATGTTTGCATTGGAAAACTCCCTTAATAATTTGTATAACAACAGCCAGTCTAGCCTGTCATAATTCAGTAACTACAAGCTATTTATCTATTCTGGAAAGATATGACTGTTTCAACGCCACTTGTAGTTCTCCTGGCTATTACAAGGCTGCCAGTTTTTATTGGCGGAAGCCATATAAATGGCACCTGAAAAAACACCGACCTTCAGTGTCTTTTAATGTTGTCCAAAGTTTCTGTTGAAATGTTTGTACTGGTTTGAGGTATTGCTGATTAAAAGTGTAGATGTCTGAATAAACAAAAAACATCCTTTATCATGTTTTAGATTAAAAAGTAATTATATCCAAATTTCCAATTTAGTTTCAGCACAAACGTTAAAGATAATTGTTGCAGAAGCCCTTTTTATTTAAAGGAAACAATATAAGATTTAAAATTTTGAATCTTCCAAAATAAATCTTTTCAGTTTTGTAAAGTGGTACATTGTGAAATTTATAATTAAAAAAACAAATAATTTCTAATAATAAGGGACATAACTCTCCAATGGTAAAAAAATACTAAACCCATCCAAATAATGTAAATGCTTAAAGCAGCTTTCAGATTTGTTAGTTTGTAAATACAAAATTAGTCTCCTCCTGGACAAATGTAACTTAATTAACTTTGTAATAGAATTTTCCATGCCAAAAACACTATTATTGGATAAAAAATATGAAGTAAAAACAGCGACCTTTATAATCTTAAGCTTTTTTGGTACAAGAAAAAAAAATTATCATAGATACTTATTATTTGGCCACAACATTTAACAATTTTTTAGACACCTATTATCACAGAATATAATTTTTGCCATCTTAATTATATTGTTAAGTGTGTTGTTGGCATGCTGTCTCATTGAAATATACCTCAGATCCTCTTTTATCTTATTCAAGATTTTCAGAAAAGTAATTTAAAAATCTGTTAAAGGTTTATTCTCTAAATAAATAGAATAATTGGTCCAGTGATCAATGAAGAATGTAAATGAGATGTGGTAAAAATGCCAATGAGATGTGGTTAGAATGCCAATGAGATGTGCTTAGAATGCCAATGAGATGTGGTAAAAATGCCAATGAGATGTGGTTAAAATGCCAATGAGATGTGGTAAAAATGCCAATGAGATGTGGTAAAAATGCCAATGAGATGTGCTTAGAATGTAAATGAGATGTGCTTAGAATGCCAATGAGATGTGGTTAGAATGCCAATGAGATGTGGTTAGAATGTCAATGAGATGTGGTTAGAATGCCAATAAGATGTGCTTAAAATGCCAATGAGATGTGCTTAGAATGCCAATGAGATGTGCTTAGAATGCCAATGAGTTGTGTTAATACAACTAATGAGATGCGCTAAGAATGCAAATGAAATGTGGTAAAAATGCCAATGAGATGTGGTTATAAAGCTAAAGATATGCTGTAATAATGCTAATGAGATGTGGTAGTAAAGCTAATGATATGTGGTAATAATGCTAATGAGATATGGTTATAAAGCTAAAGATATGTTGTAATAATGCTAATGAGATGTGGTAATAAAGCTAATGAGATGTGGTTATAAAGCTGATGAGATGCGCTAAGAATGCAAATGAGATGTGGTTATAAAGCTGATGAGATGCGCTTAGAATGCAAATGAGATGTGGTAATGGAGCTAATGAGATGCTGTAAGAATGCAAATTAGATGTGGTAATAGAGCTAATGATATGTGCTAAGAAAGCTAATGAGATGTGGTAATAAAGCTAATGAGATGTGGTAATAATGCCAATGAGATGTGGTAATAATGCCAATGAGATGTGGTTAGAATTCCAATGAGATGTGGTTAGAATGCCAATGAGATTTAGTAAGAATGCCAATGAGAACTATCCACCAGAGATTGAGCCACAAGGCTGCAAGAACTATCTTTCATGTGAATTTTGTGTATACTTTGTAAGCTCCCCTACAGCTGATAGTTAACATTTTCATCAAATTATGATTTAAATTATCCTTTCTTTAAATAAAATTATTTGGTAGTTAAACTTTTTTAAATAAACATTGAAAAAGCTAAATTTTCAGAAAAAATTACATTAAATAGGCACTTTTGAATTTTTTGCCTATTTAAAAAAAAATATACCAGTAATGGCACAAGGATAGAAGATGTGTGGAATCAAATAGATAACAACTATAGTGATAATGAAATATTCTAATAATAACCAGTTTTTTTATGTCTTGACCTAATGGACTTATTGTATGATGATATATGCGACCAGTTAGAATAGTGGACAATGAAATATTCAAACATGGAACTGACTGAAGTCAGAATTGAAACCAGCAAGTGAATTATTTACAACGGCCTTGGAACCAGCAAGTGAATTATTGACATTTATTTTGATGTGACCAGTATTCATGTGGATGGACAGTACTAGTGGACTATAAACTGATAAATCTCACAGAAATGCACATCACAACTGAGTCTGAAGCTGTTACATACAAAAGACAAGGTAATTATACTAAAAAAAAACATGGCAACATTACTCTGATTACATGTTGCAATTAACCTTATAGCTCTTTTTTTAATTTTTGGTGTGTTAATTCACTGTGTTTTCAGAAAAACTATCAAGATAAATGCATAAAGCCAAAGGTCTTCATTAATATATTCTGATAAAGTGTACAACCAAATTTTTTTGCACCGGTAGTTTTTGCATTGGAGCAATAAAAAAGAAATTCATCCAGAAAATAGATTTAGTAATACAAACCCCACCAAAATGAAGGATATATACACTTACTTGCTCTGAATAGAAAATAAAGGATAAGCAGCTTTGACTCCACTGGTAGCGACTGTTGTGAAAAACTACTCAGTACAAGTCAAAAATTGACTTGTAACATTAAAATCATGCATAACCTTAAAAGAAATAAAAATCTGAAACAGTACTTTAAGTTTGCACAGCCCAGTAAAGTACTTAGTGGAAAATTGTCCTACTTTGACTTATAATTAAAATTCCATATAAGCATTTTTAATTAAGGATGTGACTGTACATGATTTTTTCTTCTTCAGATATCCAGGAAATAAGAATTGTATGTGATCTATTTAAAGATCTTAGGACAGTAGGACCTGGAAGTACTATATTACCAACTTCAAGGTAAGTTTACAGTAAAAACAAAATGGTTATGAAATATTGCTCCTGAAATTATACAATGAAACTTGATTATCATCATACCTTTTTTATCCATAATACTGTTAATATAAAAAAAAAAGAGATGTGGTATGATTGCCAATGAGACAACTCTCCACAAGAGACCAAAATGACACAGAAATTAACTATATGTCACCGTACAGCCTTCAACAATGAGCAAAGCCCTGAGCCACACAGTCTTGACCAAAATATTTGAAAGTTAGAAATTTTGATAAGAAACATTGATACTAGCAAGTTTAAATACTCTCGTTTCTGAGTTATATGTTATGTTTAATGCTTATAAATGTGATGCAAAAATTAAAATGGCATGCTAACTTTCCTTTAAGGTGGTATGAGAGAGTCTAAATTAAAAATGATAGAATTTGTTTATACTTTGCCAAAGCGTAGTAAATATTAAAATATGTTCAAAAATATAATAAAAATGATTGGTCACGGCACATTTTCTCAAGCTACATGTTGTTACAAAATGACACATTTTGTATGGATTATACAGGAAAAAAACATCATTATGTGATTAGAATCTAAACTAAATGATAGCATTGTAAAATAGAATACGAAAAGTTAGCTTTTAGAAAATGCTTTGAGAATATCAAAAGAAAAGATAGGGTCACAGTGCGTTTTATCTGGCTAAAATTCAAAATAGCAAAATTCCAAGTAGATTCCTTCAGAAAATGCACTATTTCAGAGTTACTTCACTTAAAATGCCAATTTGAAATTATTAAAATTCAAGCAGAAATAATCTTGTAAAAATATTAATATTTATGAGTTATAATCTTATAAATTTGTTCTTTGAAATGCAAATTCACATAAGTTATCCACATTTCTGCATCTAATTTTGCTAACTTGATTGAAAATCTGGACCTTAGATTCTCTGTTTTTTATAATTCAAGATGGCGAAAGACAATCATACCACCTTAAGCATGTTCAAAATATGCATGATATATTGATCACTGGACATTAAGCATGCAACAATCAATCAATCAATCCTATATGTATATATGGTATGAATCACTTCTGACATATCAAGAATTAAAAATGTTATTTTGTCAATTTAATTGCCATGTTTTAATTGACATTTTGTTGTTTCTTTGTAGATTAACTGAGCTTGAGAAATTACAAATGAACTGATACAGAAGAAGAGACTTTGCCATGTGGATGAACTTGGAAACAATTATTGACAAACAATATAGTGTATTAGTATTCTTGTAAAAATCAATAGAGAGAGAGAGAGAGAGGAAGGATAGGAGAGAGTCAGTTGTAAAGATTTACAGACATGTCGATTACATTAGAATTTCAGAGGCCTACAGTTCTCCCTTAAATATTCATAGTTAATACATGAAGTAGTTAAAGTAGAGGACTTTAGTGTGACCAGTGAGAACAATCAGGCAGCTGCCATTGGTTTAAATCTCTTTTTTCGAAGATGTTTTGGTTACATTAGAATAAATCTGTGAGGAATGACAAAAAAAATGTAAAAAAAATAATTTGTGGTATTTTGTACAGTTTCATTATGCAATCTTGAATACATTTATGATTACTATTTATAAAGAAGTATTATCATTAGAATGAGGATGGAAAATGTTTAAACATTTATTTGAGACAAGAGTTTTGCATTATTTCATTAAAATAATTAAATTCTTTTTCTGTGAATGAAGGACAAACAGGGAAAACAGACAAAGCTGCTATTCTATGAATTTCAAATTGTATTTATTTACATTTGATTGATTAGTTGAAGATAAACTACAAGTATTCAGCATAGTACAAAATTAAGGATGCACTGCAAGTGTATATTATCTTTATAGTTATCATCACACTATGTCCAATCTAGATGTACAACACTCTTTTTTATAGTGTTCTGTAAATTATTTAACAGGAACACCAGTTGTGATGAATGGGAAGACTGGCAGGCTGAGAAATGGGTATAAGGGGAGGGAATACCCCTGCTTATCTTTTCATACTGGTTAGTTCCTTTGGTAAAGGTTTTGTACAAATGTTGTTCATATCAGATGTATACGATTTGAAGAGAGTTGTTATTTGGAGCTCTGTAAAAAAAAAAAAAAAAAGAAAAAAAAAAAAAAAAAAAAAAAAATCAGAGTTCTAGATAATAACTGGGTGGTATGAAATGTGGGTTAAATATTTTCGGTATATTTACAATGATTTTTTTTTTTTTTTATGCATCTGATATTTTTTGTGTATAAAATGTTTTGTTATTTTTTACAGAATTGCTTTAGTTGCCTTCCTGACTAACATTTATTGGTGAATGGAGAGACTAGCAGGCTGAGATTGAGGCGTAAGGGGAGGGATTACCCCTGCTTTTCTCTTCATACTTGTAAATTCTGTCACTGCACGGAAGGTCAACAATTAAGAATATATAAGTTATCATTTTTTTATGTATCAATGTAATTTAGATAAGTTATATCAGATGTATATAAAGTAAGATGAAAGTATTCTTTAGAGCTCTGTAAAAAAAAAAGCTTGTAAACAGAGGTCTAGATAATGCATTAAGGGGTTTGGTTTGGCATGGGGATTTCAAATTTTATTTACAAGTCATCATCTACAAAAATGCATCTGATATTATTTGCCCCAAGCCCAATTTTGTGTCCCAAATATAATGACTACAGAATAGTGGTGACAGCTTGGTCAACACCCTTATTTTAAGTTTGATTCACCCCTCCTTTCGTCAACCCACCCCACCCCACCCCCACCCTTTTAATAAGTAGTTATAGGTTAAGGTTTCTTATTGTGATTAATGATTGGTTGATTGATTTTAATTAAGTGTCACAGAATTATTAAGATACTAATTTCTGTGTAACAAGATTAATCTCCAATATTTGAAGGTGTTTTTGATCAAGTTTTATTAAACTCAAAATGTTTAGTATTTCATCAGCTCTGTCGAATACAAAATAGAAATTTACCTCTATAGATATATCTGCATTTTATATGCTACGAAATTTTGCCTGTTTTACAAAGATTTATCTAACAAAATGAAAAACCCTGTCCATGAAATTGATTTAATTGAACTTTCACACTGTTGATAATAACCCTGTTTGTTCATGACAATTTTACATGTGGTAGTCTCGATGTAATATATAGTTCTTCCACTAACAACCCTGTTTGTTCATGACAATTTTGCATGTGGTAGTCTCGATGTAATATATAGTTCTTCCACTAACAACCCTGTTTGTTCATGACAATTTTACATGTGGTAGTCTCGATGTAATATATAGTTCTTCCACTAACAACCCTGTTTGTTCATGACAATTGTACTCTTGAAATATCTGTTACAATTACACACCCATGCTTTTTCCCTATAGGGTTTTTTAATGCAGGGTGCATGTTTTTCTATGTTACCATATGTTTGTCTCTCTTTTTAATAAAGAACAATTACATAGAAATGTTTCTGTTTGTTGAAAAATTGAAAGGTCCTTATTTAGTTCCTCTTCAAAGGTATGAGTTTGTTACAAATATCTTGACCCTAGCATAATTCATTAATTTTGATGACCGACTATGTCCTTGAGGCTAGGTCAGACATAAAAACTGGTATTTGCAGCTTCAATGCCAAGGACACAATCCATTTAGAAGAAGTACTTGTCTGTCATATTTGTTTTTCATAAATTATTTGGTTATAAATTAGTCTGTTAATTCTTGTTTGAATCATCTCCCCTTGTTTTGTCCTAGGGATTATATAGAAAACTTCCTGGTATACAGTATTGATTTTGCTCATTGTTGAAGGCTGTACAGCAACATTTAGCTGCTTATAATTAGCCTCATTTGAACTTTGGAGCACCTATAGACTAGTTGTCTCATCAGCAATCATACCACATCTTATTTTATAGACTGGTTGGCTGGAGTCAGAATATTAATTAAGGGTATGTTGATCTAGTTTGAGGTTAAAATGTCGAAAGCCACAGATCAAAAATGGAAGTGAAAGGTTTTTTGGGGAACTCCAAGGAATTATGCTGCAATTTAATCTGTATTTGGATTCATTGGCTAGTGGTAGTACGTTAGAGAACCACAACCTTCGACAGGAAAACTGACAATTATAGTCCATTAAGATCAGTCAAGTGCACTTGCCACATGCAGGGTTCGAACTTACAACCTCTGCGTTGAAAGGCTAGTGATACAGTAGTTTTAACTACTCCACCAACAACGCCACCAAGGCCTCACCTAAATTTGGATATATGTTATTTAATGAGAAAGATCCTATCAAATATGATGTCTTAAGTTCAAGGTCACATACGAAAACATACTAAAAGCAGTGCAGAAGCAGTGTATTCGTACATAGAACCTTGCTAGGAAGTAAACTTAGATATGGTAAATCAATACATGGAAGACCCCAAATAATTTGTTAGTCCACATATAAAGGGTAACTCATTTCAGGACGGTACCTTTGTAACATTTCACAACAATTGGAGACTATTTTTGTGGAATGATTTCAACAATAGTTTACGTATTATATAAAATGCTATTCCAAATTATTCCATGTCAAAAAAAAAACATGAATGATTCCCAATTATTGGAGAGCCAACACATGAAACATCTATGCTTAGATTACATGTATAAGTTTGCTAATAAGTCAATTCAAGGAGAACCACAATTGGTAGGTCAGTGGTATTTGATATGCAGTTGTATTAGCATTGGCACATATCAAGTTCATGGAGATTATTTGGCCCTGCCCCTTCATTCATGGTCTATTGACTTAGAAACTTGAGCTGAATTTACATGTTTTGTGATTGTCTGCAAGGTGATGCATTTCATTTCCTTTTTTTTGGCCCAGCCCCCTCAGTCCTTTAAATTGCATAGTTTACATTTTGAAGTTGTGATTAGATCAGTTTATGATTTCTGTAAATTCAGAAATTATTGTGTGTACATTTATTATTGAGATTTTGTCATTTTAGACTTAAATGCGATTTTAATTTTTACGATTTTGAGAAAAATCCTGTTTAATTCATATAAAATATTTCAAAATGCGAGATTAAATTATTGGGTTTACAACTTTGTCGCATTTTTCGCAATAATAAAAACCTGGCAATAATTTGTGACTTTACAGTAAACAATAACACCAAGTCAATGATATTTAGTATGCAATTGTAATAGCATTCCCTCTTATATGGCCCTGCCACCCATAGTTTATTGACTTGGAAACTTTTGCATTGTTTAGATGTTAAAATTTGTGTTTGTCAGTTTAAAGGGAACTTACATATGAGATGTCAATGGTATTTGGTATGCAGCTGTATTGGCATTTACAATTTTCAAAGAGGTTATTTAGCCCTGCACCTTCAGTCATGTAAAAAAAAGAAGATGTGGTATGATTGCCAATGAGACAACTCTCCACAAGAGACCAAATGACACAGAAAATAACAGTTATAGGTCACTGTACGGCCTTCAACAATGAGCAAAGCCCATACCGCATAGTCAGCTATAAAAGGCCCTGAAAATGACAAATGTAAAACAATTCAAACAAGAAAACTAATGGCCTAATTTATGTACAAAAAATGAATCAAAGACAAATATGTAACACATCAACAAATGACAACCACTGAATTACAGGCTCCTGACTTGGGACAGGCGCAAACATACAGAATATGGCAAAGTCAAACATGTTAGCGGGATCTTTTCCTTTTTCAGTATTTTACTAATAGACTAACTTAGTTTTTTGCAGTGAATATTTACACAGTATCAGTCTGAAATTATTTTGTTTTTATTAAAACTCCTTATTTTTGCCCTAAAATCTGAACATTTTTAAATGTGATGATAATTTGATGAAGGCATATGTTATAATGTCTAATTGTTTCTGTTAAAGAAGATTTTAATCGATTGCATCATAAGTGGTGTAGTTGTGATGTTGATAATGTAGGGAAGTTCATTATAAACTGATTTTTGGCATAATTTTGCAAAATTTATGACCGCATTTTGAAAAAAATTAACAGTGGCCACCTACATCAACAAATACTTATGTTAGAATATCCCTCATTTACCAAATTTTTTAGTTTTCACCATAATTTCAATAGGCGAGGGGTGGTGCCACATATAAAATCTTAAAACATGGTTTAAAAAGGTTGCAAATCTCTTGAAAAAAATATGATTTGGTGAATCAACTCATTTGTCTATCTGTTGAGATGAAGAAACCATATTATGAGTTCATTACTTTGAAGTTAATGTAGTCTGAAATTTGCCAAAAAAAATTTGACATGATTATTTAACTGGAAAATTACATTGAGCTGAATGCAGACCTGACTGAATTGTTATATTAATTTAACTCCCACTAGATAATATTCTTTGCACAGAAATAGATTTTTAATTGGGAAATGGACTTTTAAATGTTATTGTCTACCAAGTTTGAAGCAAGATGAAGGGAAGTCCCAATGAACTACTGATATGATATACATACCATTATCTTAGTCTGTCCATATCAATGATTTTGCCATATCCAAGTATTTGTATAGTAAGAAGGTTCTTTTACTATACAAATCCTTGCTATATCTATCTGCAAATGTGCACCCCACAAGTCACTGTTTTATGCGATTAATTTATTGGGTATCATAGCATAATATACAGAATGGCATTCTTAATTGCCACCAATTGTTTGTGGGAAGAATTTGTAAAATAACTTGTTACAATGTTTGCCAAAATCTACCATAATCCTTAAAACTTTTAAAATAAATAAAAACAATAAAATAAATTAAAGAATAACACACCTTTTCCTGTGAAGAAATGTGTTTACATTAGAACAAAATATTGGGGCCAAAATGGAATCATTAATAGAATCTGTGATAAAAAAAAAACTCTAGAAAAGAATAGTATACAGACTAAGGTTCTTAGTGTGAGAAAAGACTTTTAAACAGTATAATTCAAATTCTAAAACAGGCATATAAATCATAACAAAGAGAGACATGATATACTACTTTCATCCATCCATTCTCACAACTGTCATTCTGATTGGGAATGATTCATCAGGAAACCAATATAATCATAAGTCAGTTGACCTGTTATGTACAAAGAGGGATAACTCGAACATTTTTTTTTAAAACATTTTAACACCACAGAGCATATAAACAGAACACATTAATTTATTTAATGTATCTAATTGTTATTAGTGAAGGCTTGGGTAAAGATTTTTTTTTGTATATTTTACAGACTACTGCTTAAATAGCGACAGACGAATATATGCAGCTGTTATTTCCATTTTAATTTGGGTATTTTTTCCAAACAAAAGGGTAACCTATTCTACAACTGAGAACAAATTGACTTAACTGGTAATACTTCTAACAGTCAGATATATATACAAACAAAGCAAGAAAGATAAGTTACCGATCATGATGCCAGTGGTGTCACCTTTGGTCTGATATTGGCGAATTTCTGATCTTTTTTTACCAAATCATAAACTCCAGGAACTGTCAAAATGGCTTAGCTGTTTAATTCACCTTAATTTTGACCTTAACCGCATTATTATACTTCAATTTTGATTATAAAAAAAGAAGGCGAGACATTTCAGCGTGTGCACGTGTGTTCAGCATAATCTATAAAGATCCGGAACATGTGAATTATCTCAAACGAGAAAACCAACGACCTGATTTGTGACAAAACAATTATACACTACAAAAAAAACCAATTACGGCAGACAACAAACAACGACCACCAACGAACAACAGAATCCTGACTTGGGACAGCACATACAGAATGTGACGGGTTTAACATGTTTGTGAGCCTCTAACCCGCCTCCTTACCTTGGAAATTTGTGTAACAGTACAACATAAACGGCAAAAAAGGCTCGCTTCATTCAGGAACTTTCTAAACTATTTAATATAGAAAGTCCCTGCTTCATTAGATATGTCGTAAAACTTAAGGGGAACGATAAGAAAGCCACGCAAAGCTCATTTCCCTTGAAGTTATTGTTAAACTTACACAATTTTTAAAACGTTTTCAATCCACACTAAAATTTAAAGCTTGGTATCGGTACTTTGAGTATGCAGCATCAGTATGTCATATTTCTGGCCATATAATTACCACTTATAATTATATGCTTAAAGATGGCGCCACCGCAAGTTTGAAACATTTAGGAAAACAAATTGTGTAACCCCTCCTAAAGATGATCATTCATAACAAAAACAAAAACTCTTTAAGAAGTTTATAGGGTCTGCATTCTCTTTCAAATACAAACTATTTCGCGGTGTTTATTAACTTAAAGGTCTTCGATGCAAGTTTATACATTAACATGTAAAGTTTAAGATTGTGTCAAGCCCCTTTTAAAATCGAAGTTTGATAGATGTTTGCAAAATATGGTAAAACCATAAATCCCATCTGTTAGGCTCTTTTACATTACAAATCAACGTTGTTTCATAACACAATTTTCAGGTAGTCTTCATTAATGAAACAAATGTAGTATAAGGGAGGAAGAAAAATAACTACTGAACCTCACATATTGTAAACTCATAAATTACAATCGACAGCACAAACTGATATAAGTAATGTAGGTATAGATGTTACACACAAAGATTCACATTTAATTCAAATATAGAACTGATCAGTTTATTTCAGGACGCAAAACGGTATATCTACAGAACACGACAAGAGAGGCGAAAGATACCAAGGGAAATTCAAACTCATAAGTCGAAAATAAACCGACGCCAGGGCTAAAAAGGTAAAAGACATATAGACAAACAATAGTACAAAAACACAACATAGAAAACTAAGGAATGAACAACACGAACCCCACCAAAAACTGGGGGTGGGGTGTGTCTTAGGTGCTCCAGAAGGGTAAACAAGATCCAGCTCCGCACGTGGCCCCGTCATGTTGCTTATGTCCACATACGGGGAAAGATAAGATATGTATTTATCAAATACTTAGAGCAAATAACTTATAAATTTTTCAGTATGATAAAACCATTAAATTTATGTAAATTCATTATTTTCCATAATGGTGCTTAGTGGGCTGATATGTACCGATTTTTAGGTTGTCTGTACATTGATAATGTAAAATATCAGCTGCGAGTCACAATTTTATTGAAAATTATAACAAAGTAGGACAGACAAAATATTGGGAAACAGGAAAATATATTTTGAATAATGCAAAACAAATGATACGATAAAATGCATTTTTTTTTCAAAGTTCAAAAAATAGATTTTGTATGTACTAATTTTTCTGCTGAAGTATATTATAAAATACATGTCATTTTTTCATATCAGAACCTTCATCGCCCCTCGGTTATTCGTCAATATAAAAATATGTTTTACTGTTGTTTTTCTCCTCTGTTGAGCATATGATTAAAGATTTCCTATCAAATGTATTACGTTTGGCGTCCGTTGTAAACTTTTTCCCTTTTTGAACTTCTAATTGAGAACCACTTTAAAGGATCAATTATATATTAAACTTTTATTTTTCTCCATTGTTGAAGTATATATGATAAAAAGATCATAATACGTAATTTTTTATTTTTCATATCGGATGGATTTCAGCCCTAGGTCAATATCAGCCCTCCAGCCTTAAGCTCTTGGGCTGAAATTGAACCTTGGAATGATAATACAACTGGTATGAAAAATGCCATGTAATAATCTTGTAATATCAGGACCATAGACAAAATTATACAAGGCACCCCAAAACGGAAAAGGGGAATGTGTCAAAAATACAAAACAACCAGATAGCAGAAAACGGACAAAGGCCACAATGGGTCTACAGCGCAGCGAAAAAATACCGCACTGGAGGCGGAATTCAGCTGGTCCCTAAACACTAATGTATACCAGTTCGAGGACATGGACGCAACTTTAATTCCGAAACATACAAATGAACCAAAATAAAAAAAAAACAACACATAACACTTGAAAAGGCTAGAGGTTCCTAACTTCGGACATGCGCAGAAATGCGGATGAGATAAACAAGTATTGAGAGATCTCAACCAGCCCCTATACCTCTAGCCAATGTAAAATAAACAAACCCATACAGCAAAACACACAGAAAAAATAAGTAAAAAGTAATCGGAGTCCGATGTTAGAACAGGAGACAGAAAAAATAAACAACAATGATATTTCGATGGCACATAATTCTTTTCAAAATTGTTCATGGGCACTGATTTCCGAAGTTGTCATTGCTGATATAAACCTTACATATATATAGATATAGGAAGATGTGGTATGAGTGCCAATGAGACAACTCTCCATCCAAATAACAATTTATAAAAGTAAACCATTAAAGGTCAAGGTACGGCCTTCAACACGGAGCCTTGGCTCACACCGAACAACAAGCTATAAAGGGCCACGAAATTACTAGTGTAAAACCATTCAAACTGGAAAACCAACGGTCTAATCTATATAAAACTAGATGTGTCAAAGCGACACGAATGGCCCAGTCTCAAAAAGTTGAAAAATCTGCAATTTCAATAACACATGTGGACACAAACATGATGGTAGTCTCACATATCAAAATCAGCTCAAAATCTGAAGGCATATAGAAAAATTTCCATATAACTGTGATTTTCAACAATTTTCATACTTGTAAACCCTTAATTTTGGCAAAAATTAGCAGAGTGGAATGAAACTTAAACTTGATCTGTAACTCATCATGGTTAGCTCACATACCAAAAATCAGCCTAATATCTGAAAACATTTAGAAAAAAGGTCCGTATAACTGTGATTTTCAAAAATTTATCAAAGTCCCAAAAACCGAAATTAAGGCAAAAAATAGCCGAGCGGAACGAAACTTAAATTTGATCTGTAACTCATCATGAGTAACTCACATACCAAAATTCAGCCCAATATCTGAAAGCGTTTAGAAAAAAAGTCTGTATAACTGTGATTTTCAACAATTTATCAAAGTCCAAAGCCCGTAATTTCGGCAAAAATTAGCGGAGCGGAACAAAACTTAAACTTGATCTGTAACTCATCATGGTTAACTCACATACCAAAAATCAGCCCAATATCTGAAGGCGTTTAGAAAAAACTCCGTATAATGGTTTGTTGCGGAATTACGGAATTACGGAATGACGGAATTATGGAATGACGGAATGACGGACAAGGGTAAAACTATATGGCACCGACAACTTTGTTGCAGGGCCATAAAAACGAGAAACGAGAAACACGAATAAATTACATAAACAAACGACAACTACTGTACATCAGATTCCTGACTTAGGACAGGTGCAAACATTTGCGTTTAAATGGTACCAAACCTTCTCCCTTTTTCTGAAACAATAGTATAACATCACAACATAGAAAAACACACGATAAAATATCAATTGGAAGGCTTAACTCAATCAAAAAACGTAAATTAACACACTATGACCGAATAAATTTAATATGCGATACCTGAATGCAAATACATAGGTAATAAAATTATTAGGGATATATACATTTTTAAAATATATATTTTGCAAGAAATTATCACATGAGATCACTTAATATTAAATGAACTTGAAATGAAATATTTCCAAGATGCATAATTCTTTTTAAAAATTAATCGACACTGATTTCACAACTTATTCGAGACATTGCTGATGTAAACCTTTGATATTAATTTCATTGCATTCTGGCAAGAATTGTACACATGAGAGCATTGGCGATGCAGTTTCCATTATGATATTAATAATATTCCCAAGGCGCATATAGCTCTTTTAAAAATAATTGATCAATACTGATTTTTCTAACTTGTCCGAGACATTACTAATCAAAACCTATGATATCAGCTTCATAGAATTCTGGAAATAATTATACACGTGAAAGCTTTTACAGTCCAATTTTCCATATAATCAATATTACCAAGGGCATAACTCTTTTAGTAATAATTGTTCGGCATTGATTTTCGAACTTATCCAAGACATGGCTGATATAAACCTATAAAAAAGTTAATAAAAAATTGGCCAGAGTTGAACATGCATACAACACAATTGTGCATATCATTAATATTTCCAAGGGGCATAACTCTTTTGAAAAAAATATAATCGGAACTGATTTTCGAACTTGTCTAAGACATAACTGATATTAACCTATGCTATACGTCATATATATTTGGAAATAATTGTACATGTAAGAGCGCTAATAAGATTGGACGGACAGACTTTAGGGGATCAAATACAGGCGAACGATACAGAAGGGACATTCCAACTCGTAAGTCGAAAATAAACTGACAACGCCATGGTTAAAAAAGAAAAAAAATATACAGAAAAACAACAGTACACAAAACACAACATAGAAAACTACAGCCTGAGCAACACGAACCCCACAAAAAACATGGGTTATCTTAGGCGCTCCTGAATATTTAAGCAGATCCTGCTCCACATATGGCACACGTTGTGTTGCTTGTGTAACAATCATAATGTAGTGACAAACATGAAGAATAATATATTTAATGGCAGTATACTTCAAGGATGTATCAATTATGTATGAATTCCATGTTTTTATTACATCTGTATTTTTGTAGGGTTGTTGTGAAATATTTTTTATTGTTTACAAAAACCATTAGTCATCAAAAGAAGATAAATATAAGTAAAAAGTCCGAGTTTATTTATGGATTGAAGTATTCATAAATCTATGTGAGTTTAAAAGTAGAAGTCCTTGCAGATCTCTTTACTGGCATTCGGTCTAGCAAAATAATATCGAGCCTCCCTTTTTGTCCCAAGATCAACAACGTTACTGACCCCTATGTAGTCCTAGGAAAAAGAACGGCACATATTGCTTCGATTTATTAATAGTTTATATTTATATTTGTTAGGATAGTTGTTGTGAATATCTATGCTTTTGCCTACCAGCTGACCGAATCCCTCAAAAATTGTAAACGACAAGAAACTGTTGTGTTTAATATTAAAAAATCTGTTGATAAATAGTAGTCCTCTTTTTAATTGACGAGGTGGCGTGTCTAATAAACCGACCATTCCGAACATCCGGTCGTGCATTTTTAAGAGAAATGGCATTAAGTTTACAGCAAACAATTTAAATGACCGACGTATTTGAAACAAGAGGAACGTTGCTGAAGAAGTTCGACAGTAAAAAACAATTTCTAAAACAATTTATTCTTTTCGGATACTAGTCATTTAGAAAAATCCCGATATTCACAATGCATCCGAAAGGAAATTGCAATACTGTAATCAAAAGCATTCGTCTCAACTCGGCCGATTCCGGAGAGTATCGGATTCTACCGAGGATTGCCGAATGTTATCAAAAGAAATCCCACCCTTCCGCTAACTCTATTGCAAACATATTTTGAACTTCCTTTTTATATTTGTTTTTATCAGATATCTTATTCTTTTATGTCAATCTATAACTTTTCTCGTTTGAATTGTTTTAAATTGTCATTTCGGGGCCTTTTATAGCTGACTATGCGGTATGGGCTTTGCTCATTGTTGAAGGCCGTATGGTGACCTATAATTGTTAATTTCTGTGTCATTTTGGTCTCTTGTGGAGAGTGTTCTCATTGGCAACCATACCACATCTTCTTTTTTTATATTTACACAAAGTCTGAGTTTATCGAAAAGTATTGTTTGTGAAAAAATGTGCAAATTTTCGTATTTACAATCAAAACATGATTTTAGCAATAAGAGACTTTTCAAATAAAGTCATGAGTGAAAGAACAACAGATACATTATGTGAGTGGTAAAACTGTTGTACTTAGTTCAGTGACACCTGAAACACTCGCTGATTGATTGTTTTAGAAGTTTTTAGATATATACTTTTTCAGCGATTTAGTTCAAGAAACGACATACAAATAAGATATGATTAAATACAATTAGCATTAAGTTTAACAAGAAACATTATATACAGATATGAGGCTGGTACCGACTGAATTGGTTTCAAAATAGTTTCTGGACTTTTTGAGTATTTTTGCCCATTGTTAGATTTTCTCAAATTACTACAGTTTTCAAACATTTGAAATTTATTTGACTTTCAAATTGACAATTACGTTCTTGTTCAGTCATCTGGTTTAAAAAGTCATGTGATCTTTTTTCCATCTCTTCGCGTCCGCAATAAACTGTTTCATAGATCTCGTATATACAAAGTCTGTTTGTTTTATTCCGGTCAGTCGACATAAATGGCCGTCATGGCAAAAAATGGAACATACTGGTACAACACATTTACCAAAATCCATATATTTCACAAAAAAATAAGACTTCTTTCATGAGTTATTGCTTCTAAATGAGGATGTTTTGGTAATTGTCATGTTGTGTGTGCCTACACATGAATTATATAGATAGATAGTTACGAAAGCCTATTAGGGTCACAATTTTTTAAAATTTATTTCGTAATTAAACGAGAAAACTATCGCGTAATTACGACAAATTTATCGCGTAATTACGAGATAATTATCGCGTAATAACGAGAGAATTATCGCGTAATTACGAGAAAACTAACGCGTAATTACGAGAAAACTATCTCGTAATTACAAGATAATACAATAATTATCTCGTAATTACGTGATAGTTTTCTCGTAATTTCGAGATAATTATCTCGTAATAACTCGATAGATTTCTCGTAATTACGCGATAATTATCCCGTAATTACGCGATAGTTATCTCGAAATTACGCGATTATTTTCTCGTAATTACGCGATAGTTTTCTCGTAATTACGAGATATTTATCTCGTAATTAAATATCTCGTAATTACGAGATAAATATTTTTGTGTGTGACCCTAATAGGATTTCGTGGTACGTAGTAACTGATTGTATTCAATATGTTTAACTAAGGGTTTCCTCATTCTAGTAATAACACATAAATTTTCTCTTTCACAGGCATTGTTTTAAGTAGTTTCTTCTCAAGAAATTACGACGGAAGGGGAAACATTGTATAATTTTTAAGGAAAATACATTTGTGCTTCTATAAAAAGACGTGCGTATTGTTTTCTGGATTCTTACTTGATACTGTTTTAAAAGGCAGATCACCAAAATTGTTATCTATCCAAGTATAAACCATTGGAGTTTGATCAAAGTGAGTAGTATTTTAAATTCCATACTTAAAGACATTTTTCATTGCAATGCATGTACAAAGTTAATGCACAATACATGTATTTCTACTTAAGTTTTGGATAAGGAATGTAAAAAGTGAAACAGAAATTTCTAAAGAATTCCAGTTGAGAGGATCAAAATTGTTTAACAACACTTCATCCGACACAATTGTTTGTTCCATAGATCTGACTCATACTAAATACTCTTTTTTATTTTATATTTAGGCCTACACCCCGTGTAAATGACTATATAACTGTCATTATCCTTTGATTCGTATTGATATGATAGTTTTGCACTATGGAAAATAATCAATGGTTAAAAGAGTTAAACTATAGTGGTTCACATATCATAAATAACTTCACTTATTTTTACAGATGAAGACTGACAAAAACATTTGCTTAAGACTTTACCATTGTTTGTGTGAGACAATAGGATCAGAGGAAGTTGTAAAAGCAAGACGGCAATTCTATGCATCCGTAGATCACTTCGCAGAAAGGAAAGAATTTACACTTATCAGTAGTGGTAGCAGGGCAGAAGGTTTGGAAATGGGGAGTGATGTAGACGTAATGTGTCTATTGAAATTTGTGAATGTGAGTGAAGAAAGAACAGACGATTCGTTTCTTATTCCGAATAATTTTGTGATGGAAATGGACGACTGTAAACCTTGCTTTACCAAACTTAAAGGGAGCAGCTGTCATTATAATTTGTTGACTCATTGGTTTTCTACTCCACTAGGACAGGGATTGTCACTTGAAAGTGGACGTATTAGATATTTGTTACTTTCGATCATTAGACTTTTTAAGCCAATGATCGTACATGGTCCTTGTGCATCGGACAATGACGTCGATGGTTTGTGTGATATAACGATATGTCTGCGCTGTCCAGTTTGGATTAAACAAGCACAGCCATGGATAAAAAGGGTTCGATACTGGCCCCCGAAGCGAGTTGTGTCATATATTTGCAGTTATGGTATTTCATTTGTACCAATAGGTTCTAAGGATTCGCCAAATGAGCATTTGGAATGGAGAATTTCTCTTTCTGTGGCAGAAAAGCATCTGATATTCTCGTTTACACACACTCAGCTTTTATGTTATGCTCTTTTGAAACTCATGTTGAAGCAAGTTATTGATAAAGAAGAGAAATTCAACGGATTACTATGTTCATATTTCATGAAAACCATAATTTTCTGGGTTTCTGAGGAATTCGATTCATCCCTATGGCGACCTGATAATATGCTGCCTTGTTTCATGAATTGTTTTAAACGACTTATTTATTGCATTACCTACTCATTATTTTATAATCGAAAACAATTTGTTTGAACGCAGATTTAACAGACAACAACATCAGACTTTTTAATATTTCTAAATGACTTGTATTTGAGCGGAATATATTGTTTTATAAATTGTAATATACTATTGAAATTCTTCAACAACGCTCCTATTATTTCAAAGACGTCTGACATTGAAATTGTTTGCCGTAAACTTAATGCCATTTCTCTTCAAAATGCACGACCGTATCTCCGGATCTTGGGAATGATCAGTATATTAGACACCTCATCTCGGCAATTAAAAAGAGGACAACTATTTATCAAGAGATTTTTCAATATTAAACACAATGATTTCTTGCCGTTTATAGTTTTTGTGGTATTCTGTCAGCTGGTAGGCAAAAGCATGGATATTAACGCCAATTATCCTAACAAATATATATATAAACTCTCGAAGCAATATTTGCCGTTCTTTTTCCTAGGACTACACGGTGATGCAGTTTCATGTTGGATGTACTTACTACTATTGTATTGGCCAGTATACTACCTCTCTCAAGCTTATAATTCATGCTTTAAAACAATGCTACCCTGACAAAATATTTGCCCGTGGTAGTAAACTTTCTACCCATCAATTATCTGTGATTGAGAAAGAAGGAATACGACGAAAGATATGGAAAAGCAGACATGCATTTCTACAAGCATCATGTTATAAATGAGATATCTTTTTATTATAATTCTCGCGTTATTCCTCGTGAGTTGGATGTACAGGCTACCACACTAGCTTACATACCTCCAATTGTCTATATTCATTTTCTACGATTCCTATGCTTTTACAGGTTACAGGAAGAGTCTATGTGTATGCAGGCCATTCGTGACTTACGGATATCTGTCATTAGAAGACATTCTAAAAATGATATACATTCAGTGGGAGAAGCCTACCATTGTTTAGCAGTAGCCTTGTTGATCGTTGGACAAAAGAAGGAGGCTCGATGTTATTTTGCTAGATCAAATGCCAATAAAGATAAATTCAAGGACATTTACTTTTAAACTCATATAGATTTATAAAGGTTCCAATCGATAAATTGAACCAGAATTTTAATCATATTTATCTTCTTTTGATGAGTTATGGTTTATGTAAACAATGCAAACATAGAAAATATTTCACAACAACCCCACAAAAAGACAGATGTGCGAGACATGGCATTCCTACATAATCCAAACATCCTAGAAATATACTACCATTGAATATTTAATTCGTCATTCTTGATTCTACTTTATGTATACATATATAGTGTTGAATGGTTTATGTGTTTGCCAATAAAAAAATATCTGTTTTACAAATCGTCAAGATGCTTAAGGGGAGGAGCCAGTCAGTACTATAACTTTTATTCAGTGACGTCATCTCGAACAATAACTTCCATTTTTGGAAGATACAGTACGGGAAGTTATAAGTTCACAAAACGTGCTTCTCATTGAAATAAAAGACAAAGAAATATGCCACATGTACACATTTTTTACAGATTTTACCTCCTTTCTGAACAACTCCGGGTCACCTGCAAAAAAATATATTCAAAATCAAACATTTATCATACATAAATACGTTTGAAAACATGCAAAACGTTTACTTAATTTTATCATTACTACAAAGGAATTATTCGTAAACCAAAGTGTCGACATCTTAAACGTTTTGGTATTTTTCATTCCATTCACAAAAATCTCGTCATTCATAAAAACAGTAACCAAAAATTAAAAGCGACCTATTCAGAAGGGATAAAGTTATAATACTGTTGCCACGTCATTAAAAATGGCATATTTTGGTTTTAATATTGATTCACTCATAGGGTCTTTGGATCGGAAATAAACACATTTATTCTAAAACTAGTTGTTGGCATGATACAGGTTATGTTCTTCGCATATATTTTGTGATTGTATGATACTAAACCTTTAAAGGGATTGTGGTTGATTTTTTATATGAGGAAGAAATAATCTTTCAATCGGTTTAATTAAAGTCCAGTAGCTGCTAGTATTACTTTGTTATCCCCAAAGGACAGATACAGTTCAGTCTGCCTCATATTTGCATAAAAAGTATACAGGTATATATCTCCCAAACCTGGATTCAATTACATGCCAAAGTCATTAATTACATTTCAATTACATTTATTTTTAATTGTAATTAATTACATCGAAATTACATTGATTTTCAAATGTAATTAGTTACATAACAATTACATAACAATAACATAGCCATTGTCCAAAGAAATGTAAGTGCTACATTATATAAGATTAAATCATAAAAATGGAAACACCCTGAATGAAACTTGTAACAGTGAAAGCTTTTGTAATAAGTTTTAATTTCAAATTTCATTGTTACATCTAATCATCATTCAATTTATAATGCGGACTATTTGATTGGATTTTTTTATATTTAAAAACATTTTATATTAATTGTTAATTGTTAAAATAACATATTTTTATGTCAATCATTTAAATAGATTGTCATTGTTCATAATGTTTTGATTTGTTTATTCATAAATAAGGATTATATTTCTTGCTATTATGTTTAAAGTCATATGAAACGAGTGGCTGGTGAAAAATAATGTTTATCAAATTCTTGAACCAATGCATGTATATATCATAAACTTAGTCTTCTGTGCACGATTTTATCATTTTTTACGCTAAAATATCGTATAATCGTCAATTTTATTTCTCTCTGTCTGTTATGATTTAACAAATATGGCTGTTCATTAATTGCCGTGTTTTGAAGCCGAAGTTTACAGATTGTCACCTTATAGTAAACAATCAACAAAAAGCATGGATATTGAGCACGTGTTTAACACATACAATTAGATAATTGTTTATTTTATTGACATATTCATGCGTATTGCAATCACCGGAGACGGGTCAAGCTAAGGTCACTTGCATATACGGAAAATATGTCGGCGAATTGCTTCCTGGAAGCAAGCAATGGACAAATAAAAGAGTTTTTTCAGAAAAAAAGTATATGTACATAAGTTTTATAATGAAAACTATCCATTTAGTTATAAAAATCATATGCATCATTTTTCTTTTAATTTGAGGTTTCATATGACTTTAATGAAGTATTATTTTTATGGAATTTTATATTTTTTCAACACAACACAATTTTTATCAAGTATTTTAACTAGAGGCACTAAAGAGCTTGTGTCGCTCACCTTGGTCCATGTGCATATTCAACAAAGGACATTATCCAGCATTATAGACGAGAATATAACTCATGACAAAAATCTCTGTTGTTGATCTCGTATTGCTGATCAATTAGCCTGTTTCGTTGCTCTCTATCTTGTTTAGTTTTTGATCAAAACACGAAAGAGGCTAAAAAAAAAATTCCCAATTTTGTGAACTTGTCTTGCTGATCATTTTAAAGTTTCTCTGCATCTATTTTAATTTTCAATTAAGTAGGCACAAATGAAAAAAATATTTGTCATTTAAGGGCAATAAATCCTATAAGAAGTCAACTGACAGTTTAGACATGTATAAAAAATTGGTAGAGCTCAACAATGTGAACATTTTTGCAATGATCAGATTTTCTCTCTTTATAAGGGTTTTAAAAATAAATGACAAAACTTGCAAATCATGTTCTATCTTAAGCCAATTTGGCCATCTTGTTTAGCAGCTAGGCTGAGTCATCGGACATATTTTTTAAAACTAGACACCCCGATGATGATTGTGGCCAAGTGTGAATAAATTTGGAAAAGTAGTTTCAGAGGAGAATATTTTTCTGAAAGATAAAAACAAAAATTACGAAAAATTTAAAACAAATTACTATAAAGGGCAATAACTCCTTAAGGTGGTATGGGAGTCTAAAATAAAAATGATAGAATTTGTTCATACTTTGCCAAACCATAGTACCTATTGATATATGTTCAAAAATATAATAGAAATGATAGGTCACTGCGCATTTTTGCAAGCTACAAGTTGTGACAAAATGACACATTTTGTATGGATTATACAGGAAAAAAAAACACCAGTTTGTGATTAGAAACCAAACAAAATGATAGAATTGTAAAATAAATTAGGAAAAGATAGCTTTCAGACAATGCTTTGAGAATATCAAAAGAAAAGATAGGGTCACCGTACGTTTTTTCCAGCTAAAATACAAAATAGGAAAATTCCATGTAGAATCCTTCACAAAATGCACTGTTTTAGAGTTACCTCCCCTTAAAATGCCAATTTAAAAACATTTGAAAACAACCAAATATAATCAACATTTGTAAAAATATTAATATTTTTAAGTTATATTCATATAAATTGGTTCTTTTAAATGAAAATTCACATTAAATATCTGCATTCCTGCATCAAATTTTGCTAACTTGATAGAAAATCTGGACCTTAGGTTCTCTGTTTTTTACAATCCAAGATGGCGGAAGACACCCATACAACCTTAAGGGGTCAATTTACAAATTTTTTCAAAGTGAATTATTTGTAGATCTTACTTTTTGGAACATTATTGCTGTTTACAGGTTATCAGTATCTATAATAATATTCAAGATAATGACTACAAGCTGCAAAATTAGACGAACAATGATTGGCTGTCAATATTTATTTTATTTTACATTTTAAAATTTTTTCACTGTTATAAGTCAAGTTAACAGATGGTTTTAGATATTTTAAGAAAAGGAATATATCGCCATCCTTTGATACAAAATGTATAAAAGTATTTGATACAAAAGGTGTATGCATATGTTATTTAACAAATGAACACAATGATTGAAAGCCTAGTAAAGTCAGATATATGAATAATAAACAAATAGCAAATAAATGATTGAGCTTCCGTTTGATTTAAAATTATAACAATGAATGGAATCCTGAATATTGGTCTTGGGTTAAAGCAGCAATCTGCTTTGAGGCCAGACATAAATACCACAAAAATTATTCAAGTTTTACAAATCAATGAAAAACATAATATATTTTGGATACTTATAAATTAAACAATAACAATAATTCGTACTACAAAGGAATGTATTTTCCTTAAACATCATCACGAATACAATCACTATTCTTTTGTTTAACAAATTTCACTCATATCACAATGTAAAACATTCTCATCATCTTACGCATTAAGATTTTATAAAAAAATCCCAGAATTCACAACAGTTGTTTATTTTTATAAAGATTATTAAATAGTTTTCGAGTACCATCGCAAAGAATAGAGAAAAACGTCATGTTTTAAAACAGTTTCTTACTAACCGTACGCGTGTGAAACACTTGGTTCACAAGGCATACGAAATGAAATTGAAATAAACAAAAGGATTCGCCCATCAGCTAACTCTATTGTAAAAATATTTTGAACTTCCTTTCTTTTACATATATTTATCAGATATTTTATTCATTTATGTCAATTTAATAACTGGACACAGAGTGATCAAAGTGAGTTGTGTTTTATTTCTTAATTGTAAACCTTTATTCATTGCAATGCATGTACAAAGATAATGCACGGTACATGTATCTTTTTAAGGTTCGGGTAAGGAGTGTAAATAATTGATAGAGATTACTTAAGAATTCCAGATGAGATGATCAAAACTGTTTAATACCACTTCATCCAATACAATGTGTTATTCCATAGATCTGACTCTTCATCCAATACAATGTGTTGTTCCATAGATCCGACTCTTCATCCAATACAATGTGTTGTTCCATAGATCCGACTCTTCATCCAATACAATGTGTTGTTCCATAGATCCGACTCTTCATCCAATACAATGTGTTGTTCCATACATCAGACTCTTCATCCAAAACAATGTGTTGTTCCATATATCCAACTCTTCATCCAATACAATGTGTTGTTCCATAGATCCGACTCTTCATCCAATACAATGTGTTGTTCCATAGATCCGACTCTTTATCCAATACAATGTGTTGTTCCGTAGATCCGACTCTTCATCCAATACAATGTGTTGTTCCATAGATCCGACTCTTTATCCAATACAATGTGTTGTTCAATAGATCAGACTCTTTCGTCCAATACAATGTGTTTGTCCATAGCTCCATCTCTTCATCTAATACAATGTGTTGTTCCATAGTTCCGACTCTTCATCCAATACAATGTGTTGTTCCATAGATCCGACTCTTCATCCAATACAATGTGTTGTTCCATAGATCCGACTCTTCATCCAATACAATGTGTTTGTCCATAGCTCCATCTCTTCATCCAATACAATGTGTTGTTCCATAGTTCCGACTCTTCATCCAATACAATGTGTTGTTCCAAAGATCCGACTCTTCATCCAATACAATGTGTTGTTCCATAGATCCGACTCTTCATCCAATACAATGTGTTGTTCCATATATCCGACTCACACAAAATACTCTTATTTTTATATACTCTGTGAAAATCACTATATATATTTCATTATCCCTTGATTCATATTGCAATGATAATTTGGCATTACAGACAGTAATCAATGATTATATAATTTAATTGCAGTGGTTTACATACTATTAGTTACTTTGCTTTTTTTAACAGATGGAAACTGACAAAAACATTTGCAGAAGACTTTACCATTGTTTGTGTTAGACAATATGATCAGAGGAAGTTGTAAAAGCAAGACGGCAATTCTATGCGACAGTAGATTATTTCACAGAAAAGAATTACTTTTCACTAGTTACTAGTGGAAGCAGGGCAGAAGGCTTAGAAATGCAGAGTGATATAGACGTAATGGGTCTATTTAGATTGGTGAATGTGAGTGAAAAAAGAACAGACGATTCGTTTCTTATTCCGAATAATTTTGTTATGGATACTGACGACTGTAAACCTTGCTTTACTCAATTAAAAGGGAACAGCTGTCATTATGATGCACTAGTGAATTGGCTTTCTACTCCCTATGGAAAGGAATTGCGATTTGAAAGTGGACGTATACTATAATGGATTATTTTGATCGTCGGCCTCTTTAGGCCTGTGACCTTACATGGCCCATGTGCATCAGACATGAACGAATTGGAAGGATTTCTTGATATCACTGTTTGTCTGCGATGTCCAGTTTTTATTCAACAAGCACAGCCATGGATTAAAAGGGAACGTTTTTGGCCTTCCTCGAAACTGGTATCAAATATTTGCAGTTTTGGTACTTTATTAGTACCAATAGGTACTAAGTATTCGCCAAATGAACATTTAAAATGGAGAATGTCTTTTTCCGTCGCTGAAAAACAATTGATATTTTTGTTTACACATACTCAACTTTTATGTTATGCTCTTTTGAAATTTATGTTAAAGCAAGTTATTGATAAAAAAGAGAAATTTAATGGATTACTGTGTTCGTACTTCTTGAAAACTGTACTATTTTGGGTTTCTGAGGAATCTGAGCCATCCATATGGCGACAAGAAAATATATGGCCATGTTTTATGAAATGTTTTAAGCGACTCATTTATTGCGTTTACTACAAATATCTTCCTCATTATTTTATAATCGAGAACAATTTGTTTGATTGTAGATTTAACAGACAACAACATTGCGATTTTTTAATATATTTGAAAGAATTGTATTGGAACGGAATAATGTGCTATAGAAATTGTCATTGGCTTTCAAACTTTTTCAACAACATCCCTCTTGCACCAAAGATGTCTGATACAGAAGTTGTATGCTGTACAATAAATGCAATTATTCTAATGAATTCACGTCAATATTTCCCACTCTTCATCCAATACAATGTGTTGTTCCATAGATCCGACTCTTTATCTAATACAATGTGTTGTTCCATAGATCCGACTCTTCATCCAATACAATGTGTTTTTCCATAGATCCGACTCTTCATCCAATACAATGTGTTGTTCCATATCTCCATCTCTTCATCCAATACAATGTGTTGTTCCATAGATCCGACTCTTGATCCAATACAATGTGTTGTTCCATAGATCCGACTCTTCATCCAATACAATGTGTTGTTCCATAGCTCCATCTCTTCATCCAATGCAATGTGTTGTTCCATAGATCCGACTCTTTATTTGATACAATGTGTTGTTCCATAGATCCGACTCTTCATCCAATACAATGTGTTGTTCCATATATCCGACTCACACAAAATACTCTTATTTTTATATACTCTGTGTAAATCACTATATAAATATCATTATCCCTTTATTCATATTCCAATGATAATTTGGCATTACAGACAGTAATCAGTTGTTATATAATTTAATTCCAGTGGTTTACATACTATTAGTTACTTTGCTTTTTTTAACAGATGGAAACTGACAAAAACATTTGCAGAATACTTTACCATTGTTTGTGTGAGACGATATGATCACAGGAAGTTGTAAAAGCAAGACGGCAATTCTATGCGACAGTAGATTATTTCACAGAAAAGAAACACTTTTCACTAGTTACTAGTGGAAGCACGGCAGAAGGCTTAGAAATGCAGAGTGATATAGACGTAATGGGTCTATTTAGATTGGTGAATGTGAGTGAAAAAAGAACAAACGATTCGTTTCTTATTCCGAATAATTTTGTTATGGATACTGACGACTGTAAACCTTGCTTTACTCAATTAAAAGGGAACAGCTGTCATTATGATGCACTAGTGAATTGGCTTTCTACTCCATATGGACAGGACTTGCGGTTTGAAAGTGGACGTATACGATAATGGATTATTTTGATCGTCGGCCTCTTTAGGCCTGTGACCTTACATGGCCCATGTGCATCAGACATGAACGAATTGGAAGGATTTCTTGATATCACTGTTTGTCTGCGATGTCCAGTTTTTATTCAACAAGCACAGCCATGGATTAAAAGGGAACGTTTTTGGCCTTCCTCGATCAAATATTTGCAGTTTTGGTACTTTATTAGTACCAATAGGTACTAAGGATTCGCAAAATGAACATTTAGAATGGAGAATGTCTTTTTCCGTCGCTGAAAAACAATTGATATTTTTGTTTACACATACTCAACTTTTATGTTATGCTCTTTTGAAACTTATGTTAAAGCAAGTTATTGATAAAAAAGAGAAATTTAATGGATTACTGTGTTCGTACTTCTTGAAAACTGTACTATTTTGGGTTTCTGAGGAATCTGAGCCATCCATATGGCGACCAGAAAATATATGGCCATGTTTTATGAAATGTTTTAAGCGACTCATTTATTGCGTTTACTACAAATATCTTCCTCATTATTTTATTATCGAGAACAATTTGTTTGATTGTAGATTTAACAAACGACAACATTGCGATTTTTAAAGATTTTTGAAAGAATTGTATTCGAACGGAATAATGTGCTTTAGAAATTGTCATTGGCTTTCAAACTTCTTCAACAACATCCCTCTTGCACCAAAGATGTCTGATACAGAAGTTCTTTGCTGTACATTAAATGCAATTATTTTAATGAATTCACGGCAATATTTCCTGTTAACAGGAATGTTAAGTATCTTAGGAACCCTGTCCGAACAATTGAAAATGGGAAAAATATTTATCAAGAGAATTGTGAATATCAGACCTAATGGATTCTTACCATTTATTGCTTTTTGTTGGTTTTGTCAGCTTATAGGTAAAAGTATGGATATTTACACAAAATGTCCTAACAGATATAGATATAAACTATTGAAGCAATTTTTGCCATACCTTTTTATGGGACTTCATACGGATTCTGTTGCCAGTTGGATGTATTTAGCAACATATTACTACTGTTTTGGCCAGTACAGAACTTCTCTTAAACTTATATTCCATGCTTTGAAGGAATGCACCAATGGAAAACTATTCAACGTAATATGTACGTTAACTTCCAGTAATTTTTCTATGATTGAGAAAGAAGGAATACGACAAAAGATATGGAAAAGGAGACATGTATATACGCACCATGTCGTAAATGAGATATCTTTTTATTATAATTCTCGAGTTATTCCTCCAGAATTAGATGTGCAGGCTACAACACTAGCTTACATACCTTCGAGAGTATACATTCATTTTCTAAGGTTTCTCTGTTTAAATCGATTACAGGAACATTTTCAGTGTATGCAAGCAAATGATGACCTTACGGTTATCAGTATATATCACAGATCTTGAAGATATGGAATGTGCTCTCGGAGAAGCCTACCATTGTTTAGCAACAGCTTTGATGATCTTTGGTCAGCCGGAAGAGGCTCGATTTTATTTTGCTAAATCGAACGCATATAAAGAAAAATATATAAGGGTTTTTATTTCTAATATTTAATCTCATATGCCATTGATACTATATATGTGGGACTCGGAACCTTGATGATACTTCGAACTGCGATGGTCACGTTTAACTGCGATGGTCCACGCTGAAGTGTGTTGGTTAACACGCTGAAGAGCGATGGCGGCATTGTGACATCAACTTATTGATTCTTTATTTGCGAAACAAACAAAAACCAATTTTGGTTAAAGCAAATACATAGACAAAACAAACATGAGAAAAACTCGACAATCTTAATATAAATGTTCAAAACAGTTATTGGTCTCCTTTCCTCAGTTATAATGACTCTTTAATAAAACTAACAACTGTTTTTATATCATTTGGTTTGATGAATAACTATGCAGAAGTGCAAGGGTGGTTACGCTGAATAACATGTAAAATTCAAGATTATTTCAAAATTGTCAACAAAATGTAAAGTGCTAATACAAGCGAAGTCTGATAGATGCTTTTAAAGTTTTGTAAAACCATAAAACCTATCAGTTATGTTCTTTAATATTAAGGTCATCCGAAACTTCAAATTGAAAAAAAAATATGCATATGTTTTTTTAAAAGTAACTGTCTAGTTTTTATAAGAATTAGTTACCATAGGTACCAGGATTATAATTTAGTTTTCGTCTACATAAGACTCCTCAGTGACGCTCAGATCAAAATAGTTATAAAGCCAAACAAGTACAAAATTAAAGAGCATTGAGGATCCAAAATTCCAAAAAGTTGTGCCAAATACTGCTAAAGTAATCTATGCCTTGGATAAGAATTCATGTCAACACCGAAGTGCTGACTACTGAGCTGGTGATACCCTCGAGGACGAAACGTCCACCAGCAGTGGCATCGACCCAGTGGTGTAAATAGTTAACAAATATACCAGGATTATAATTTAATCCGCCAGACGCGCGTTTCGTCTACATAAGAACTCATCGGTGACGCTCAGGTCAAAATAGTTATAAAGCCAAACAAGTATAAAGTATCAAACTTTTTCTCAAGAAAATTCGATAATTTGTTCAAATTTAGAAGACACGTACTTGTTTGATTGTTTGCTTCCAGTAAACAATTCGACAATATTTTTGCCGTATGCGGTGAAATCAGTGTGACCTTTCTCGTACAAATCCGGTGATCGCAAATCCCATATATCTGTCATTGAAATAAATTATTATCTTATTGTACATGTTATACACGTGCTCAATAGTCATGCTTCTTTGTTGATTGTTTACAAAGGTTACTATCGGTAAATTACGGATTTAAAACACGACATTTTATAAGCTGCCATATTTTCACAATCATACCAGATTAAGATAAAAAAAATTTGACGAATATAACGATATGGAGGCGTAAAAATGATAAAAATCGTGCACAAAAGACCAAGTTTATGATATTTACATGCATTGGGTCAAGAATTGGATAAACGTTATTTTTCACCAGTCACTCTTTTCATATGACTTTAAAACTTAACTTGGTTTCAAAACACAATTTTCAGAATTGTTTCTTATCAATGAAACAAATGTTGTTTAATATAAGAAGAACAATTGTTACTGAACCTCATATATTGTAAACTCACAAATAGCAGTTGACAGCACAAAATATAATTATTGCAGGTAAAAACGTTACACACAAAGATTCATATTTAATTCAAATATAGAACTGATCAGTTTATTTCAAGACGCCAACTGTACATCTACAGAACACTAAAAGAGAGACGAACGAAACCAAAATGACATTTTAACTCATAAGTCGAAAATACACTGTTGTCAATGCCATGACTACAAAGAGAAGGCCAACAAATAAACAGTATAACACAAAGCACAATATAGAAAAATAAAGAATGAGCAACACAAACTCCGTCAAAAACTGGGGGTGATTTAAGTTGCTCCGGAAGGGTAAGCTGATCCTGCTTCACATGTCACGGGCATTCGTCGTTTTCATTGCTCATGTTAGTAAAAACCCGGTTTTGAGCCCAAATCCGCAGGTCACATTCGGGGAAAGATACGTTCAATGGCTCTTCAACACAGCGGGAAAATACCGCACCGGTAGAGGAATTCAGGTCCCTTAATAAAAATGTATGTAAGTTCGGCGAAATGGACGCAAACTACAAACATCCATACAAATGAACAAAAAAAACCAACATGTCACACTAACAAAGGCTAGAGGTTCCTGACTTAAACCAGGCGCAAACATGCAACGGGGATAAACATGCATTGTGAGATCTCAACCATCCCCTATACATCTAACCAATGTGAATAAACAAAAACACAGCGATACACACCGAGAACCTCAGTATAAGAAAATTCGGTGTCAGATGTTAGAACGGGTAACAGAAAAAATAAACAAAATGATAATGATATTTCAAAAGCATGTAAATGTTTTTAGAAATAGTTGATGGGCACTGGTTTTCGAAATTATCATAGATTTTGATTATATAAACCTTTGATATGCATTAAATATATATTTGCAAGAATTGTACATTTAAATAAATGTATCATAGATATCAGGACTGAAATTTTATATTTTCGCCAGACGCACGTTTCGTCTACAAAAGATTCATCAGTGACGCTCGAATAAAAAAATATTAAAAATGCCAAATAAAGTACGGAGTTGAAGATCATTGAGGACCAAAAATTCCTAAAAGTTTTGCCAAATACAGCTAAGGTAATTTCTGAGGAAGAAAAGCCTTAGTATTTAAAAAATTCAAAGTTTTGTTAACAGTTAATTTATACTTATGAACATATCAATGATAATTCAAGTCAACACAGACGTGCTGAATACTGGGCTGGTGATACCTTCGGGGAATTAAAACTCCACCAGCAGTGCATCGACCCAGTGGCTGTAAATAAACTCATCATAGATATGAGGACTGAAATTTTAGTTCACTTTGAATACAATATTCCCAAGACGCATAATTCTTTAAAAAATGTAATCAGCGCTGATTTTACAACTTATTCGAGACATTGCTGATGTAAACCCTTGATATAAATTTCAAAAAATCTGACAAGAATTGTACACATGAAAAAATTTGTGATGCCGTTTCCATATTTAGAGCCAGTCTGTCATAAAACCATGCAAAATCCAAAAAATCGTCGTAATTGGTAGTTCAACTTGACAAAATTATATATATTTCCCAAAACTTTTGGTATCTTCAGGAATTAAAATAAATTTTGTTTATTTGAACTATTTTCTGTTAAACAGCCTTGCATAAGTGAATTATTAAAAAAAACAACGTCGAAAACACCAACCATATCTAGGTACTTTTTAAAGGTCTGAAGAATAGCAAACTCGGAAATAAATTTTTATTTTCATCATATTTTGCAAAGAACTTCATTTATTAACCAAAATAATATTCCAAAGTGGCATAGTTTAAAAAAAAATACTTGATCAGCACTGATTTTCTAAATTGTCCGAGACATTGCTTATTTACTACAAGTATCATAGCATTCGTGTAAGCCCTTACAGTCCGACATTCCAATTTTCCATATAATTAATATAACCAAGGACATAAAAGAGTTAAACATATTTGATCGGCACTGATTTTCGAACAAGTTCAAGAAATTGCTGATATAAACCTATGAAAAAAGTTTATAAAAATTGGCCACAGTTTAACACTTGAGAGAGCATACAACGTATTTGTTCATATAATCAATATTTCCGAGGAGCATAACTCGGTTGAAAAATAATTGATCAGAACTGATTTTCGAACTTGTCAAATATATAACTAATATCAACCTATGTTATACGTTTCAAATATATATGGCAAGGATTGTACATGTGAGAGCTGTAACAAAAAGACGGACAGACTTTGGGGGACAAAAGATGGGCGAAGAGACATTCAAACTAATACGTCGAAAATAAACTGACAACACCATTACTAAAAAAGAAAAAAGACAAACAAAAAAAAAACAGTACAAAAAACACAACGTTTAAAACTTAAGACTGAACAACAGGAACCCCACAAAAACTTGAGGTGTTCTTATATATATAAGGTGCTCCGGAATGTTAAGAAGATCCTGCTCCACATGTGGCACCACGGTCGTGTTGTTCATGTGACAATGTAGTACGAACCAAGTGATAAGTCTTATTCGGTAGATCACATTTGGGAGAAAAGGTGACGAGATAACACAATTTGATCATATCCGCTGTCGTCTGTAAAACAAATATTCCATATTGGTCAATATACTCGTGATGGCGTAGGCAAAATGTACAAAAGAATAATTTCAACTTCACCACTTGGAACTCTTGGTTTCATAGTTCCTAGCAAGCAACCGTCTATCAAGGAAATCATGACGGGACATACAAGCCCTGGCCATCGTATCAACTGGTACACTCAAATGTATATGGTGTTTCCTTTGGGGACAACAAAGAAACACTAGCCGTTATTGACACGCCAGATTCAGACATCAGTTTAATTGAAGTCTGGAGCTGGCATGTCAGTTAACTGCTAGTAGTCTGTTGTTATTTATGTATTATTGTCATTTTGTTTATTTTCTTTGGTTACATCTTCTGACATCAGACTCGGACTTCTCTTGAACAGAATTTTAATGTGCGTATTGATATGCGTTTACTTTTCTACATTGGCTAGAGGTATAGGGGGAGGGTTGAGATCTCATAAACATGTTTAACCCCGCCACATTTTTGCGCCTGTCCCAAGTCAGGAGCCTCTGGCCTTTGTTAGTCTTGTATTATTTTTAATTTTAGTTTCTTGTGTACAATTTGGAGTTTAGTACGGCGTTCATTATCATTGAACTAGTATATATATTTGTTTAGGGGCCAGCTGAAGGACACCTCCGGGTGCGGGAATTTCTCGCTACATTGAAGACCTGTTGGTGACCTTCTGCTGTTGTCTGTTCTATGGTTGGGTTGTTGTCTCTTTGACACATTTCCCATTTCCATTCTCAATTTTATTCAATTAAACTGATTGAAAGAGTATGTCTTCGTCATACGAAAGTCAACCACAATCCCTCTCGTCATGGGTTTAATATCATGCCATCATAAATCAAACGAGAAAAACAAAATCCGTATCATGACAACAAGTTGTTTTAGAAGAATGAGTTTATTTCCGATGCAATGATGACTTGACAACAGTATTGTAACTATGTCCCTTGTGAATAACTCGGTTTAAATTTTTGGTTTGTTTTTAGCTGAATGACGAGTTTTTTGTGCATTGAATGTAAAATGCCAAAACGTATAAGATGTCGAAACTTTGATTACTTTTGACCAACGATGTCCTTGTAGTGATGATAAACTTTTAAAAGTTTTGACTGTTTGCAAACGTATTATGTATGATTAATATATTTTTCTTGCAAGGTGACAATCGCACAGAAAAGAGATTAAATTTGAAATATTTGTATATGTGGCATATTTCTTCGTCTTTTATTTCAACGAGAAGCATTATTGTGTCAACTTATAGATTCCCGTGCCGTACCTTCAAAAAATAGAAGTTACTTTCAAAACGAGAAGTTATTGTACGATATGTCTTCACTGAATAAAAGTTAGAGTACAGACTGGATCCTCCCCTTTAAACATCTTTTCGATTTTTAGAATAGATAGTTATATTGGCAAACATATTAAATCATGCCATAATATATAAAGTAGTGACAACTCGAATAATAATAATAAATTCAATAGTTATATAGTTATCAAAGGTACCAGGATTATATTTTAATACGCCAAACGCGCGTTTCGTCTACATAAGACTCATCATTGACGCTGAGATCAAAATAGTTATAAAGCCAAACAAGTACAAAGTTGAAGAGCATTGAGGACCCAAAATTCCAAAAAGTTGTGCAAAATACGGCTAAGGTAATCTATTCCTGGAATAAGAAAAACCTTAGTTTTTCGAAAAAATCAAAGTTTTTTATAGGAAATTTATATAAATGACCATATAATTGATATTCATGTCAACACCGAGGTGCTGACTACTGGGCTGGTGATACCCTCGGGGACGAAACGTCCACCAGCAGTGGCATCGACCCAGTGGTGTAAATAGTTATCAAAGGTACCAGGATTATATTTTAATAAGCTAGACGCGCGTTTCGTCTACATAAGACTCATCGGTGACTCTCTGATCAAAATAGTTATAAAACCAAACAAGTACAAAATTGAAGAGCATTGAGGACCCAAAATTCCAAAAAGTTGTGCCAAATACGGCTAAGGTAATCTATTCCTGGAATAAGAAAAACCTTAGTTTTTCGAAAAAATCTAAGTTTTTTAAAGGAAAGTTAAAAAGTGACCATATAATTGATATTCATGCCAACATCGAAGTGCTGACTACTGGGCTGGTAATACCCTCGGGGACGAAACGTCCACCAGTAGAGGCATCGACCCAGTGGTGTAAATAGTTATCAAAGGTACCAGGATTATATTTTAATACGCTAGACGCGCGTTACGTCTACATAAGACACAACAGTGACGCTCAGATCAAAATAGTTATAAAGCCAAACAAGTACAAAGTTGAAGAGCATTGAGGACCCAAAATTCCAAAAAGTTGTGCCAAGTACGGCTAAGGTAATCTATTCCTGGGATAAGAAAAACCTTAGTTTTTCGAATAAATAAAATTTTTTTACAGGAAATTTATAAAAATGACCATATAATTGATATTCATGTCAACACCGAAGTGCTGACTACTGGGCTGGTGATACCCTCGGGGGCGAAACGTCCACCAGCATATTTCTAGAATTTTATAATTACTGAGAACTCATTTTTTTTCCTTGGGTACCAATTTTCGTGGATTGGGTAAATCTTGTATTTTCGTGGATGTTTGATTTCATGGTTTTGTCAAAGTCTAGATTCATTCTTATTGAACATTTGTAATTCGTTGTACATTTATGCGACTGTCATTAAAATGAGAGGTTTAGCTAGCTTTGAAACAAGGTTTAATCCACCATTTTCTTCATAAGAAAAATGACTGTTCCATGTTAAGAATATGACAGTTATCCATTCGTTTGATGTTTTTGAGCTTCCTTGGAATTAGTTTTTTTTTATTTTACTTTTTTCTGTAAAAGCACTGGAATTGTAGAAAATGAATATGAACAATAAGAGGTCTGTAAGCTAGTGTGGTAGCCTGTTCATTCAACTCTCGAGGAATAACGCGAGTATTATAATAAAAAGTTATATCATTTATAACATGATGCTGGTAGAGATGTCAAAACTGGTGTCGGTTGATTACTATTATTTTTAAAATGTTTTACAGAATGCACATATCAACAATCCCTATAATCTATCCACCTTTATAAAAGAAAACAATTGGTATGCTAATACAATCGTCGGTGACATAATAGTGTGACAATAGTACCACAAATAGGAAGCAATTGTAAGCAAATAATGAACAAAAGAAAAATGCTACACCTCAAATAACACATCAACGAAAAAAGAAATTATCTGTCCCAAATCAGGATCCTATAATTTAGTGGTTGTCGTTTGTTGCTGTATATCATATTTGTTTTTCGTTCCTTGTTTCAAAACTGTAAACAAAAAGGAAAATGGCCAATAAAATGTCAGTTTGATAGATGTATATACAAGTTTTTTGTAAAACCTTAAAGCCTTTATGTTAGTGTATTTTATATTAAGATTCAACTTGGTTTTCTAAACAATTTTCAGAATTGGTCCTCATAAAATGAAACAAATGTTAGGGATATTGCTTATACGTCTTGCACTGAAATTTATATCTTTTATTGAGCAATAACCGGGTAAAATTTCTAGATAATCAATTTAATCGCTTCAATTTATTTGAGTTTGTTTTCTTGGGGCTTAATTTCAGTAGATATTATCAGACAGCCATATTTCAAAGCTGTTATGTATTCAACCATAATTATCAAATGCGATTAGAACATTAAAAATAGAACAAAGTTCTGTAGCAATGGCCTTTTCACAAAATATTCTAAATTTAGCATTTTTCACTCATTTATAGGAATTTCTTCGTGTTTTCTCTCTATTTATTTATATTCTCCCTTACTTAGACCGGGTGCCTCTATAGGGTAAGCGACTCCTGATAGGCATGCAGCACCCAACAAGCGAATTCTTACACAATCAATAAACATGTAATAAAAAATGCACAGCGTAAGACACACATTCTATCATCAAGTATACATTATAATATATAACACGAGGATGTTTTTTAGAAAACATTAATTCTGTCTGATTTTATTGCAAATCAAACCTTCTAGTCTTTTATATAGGATGGCTACACAGTTCTATCTGTTGGTCGATATACAAAACCAGACGAACAATGATCGGCTGTCAATATTTATTTCATTTTCATTTTAAAACTTTTACAAGTTATAAATGGTTTTAGATATCTTAAGAAAGTGAATATATCATCATCATTTGTTGCGAAAGATAAAGTGTTTGATGCTTAACATTAGATAAAGATGTATGCATATGATATTTAACAAATTGAACCCCTAGTTATGTCAAAGTTATGAATAATAAACAAATAGATTTTTAAAAAAGCTTTTGATTCCGTATCATGGAAATTCATAAATGATTTATTAGACTTTTTCAATTTTGGACCCCCTATAAAACATTGGATAAAGAACTTTTACACAAATATAAGCTGATCAGTATCCCAAAACTGTTTTCTGTCAGATTTCTCTGAAATTCAAAGAGGCTGTAGACAAAGAGATCTTTTATCATCTTAAATTGTTTTAAGTGCTGAAATTCTAGGAACTTTAATCAGAAAGAACAAAGAAATTAAAGGATTTAAAATTGATGACACCGAATTTCTTATCTCCGAATACGCAGATGACAAATCAATAATACTTGACGGTCTTCCCAAATCTCTAGATGTATCTCTTTGCTTGCTAAAAAATATGCTGAAATGTCTGGTCTCCATATGAACTTAGACAAAACAAAGTTGGTGTTGATAGGCCAACAAAATATAGTCAAGACATTATAGAATGGGGTTTCAGTAAGTCTCTTAGTAAACCGTGTTTAAACATTACAATACAAGAAGGAATCGACACGTCTACTCTCACAGTTATTGTAACACACAAATGTTAACTTATAACAAAATTGAGTACATAGGAAAGTAGTAATTAATAATAGATAAATACACTATTTTCTGGTAAGTGCATTTTTCTAGAAAAAAATGATGTGACAAAGCAAATATTTTCATGTCAAAATGTCCTATAACATGTTATCCATAAATGACCCCTTGTCAACACGGGCAGTTTTTTAACCGGATTTTCGAAGGAAATATCGGTTATTGATTTGGCGGGCGGACGGGAGGGTGGACG
Organism: Mytilus californianus; assembly: GCF_021869535.1. NCBI lineage: Eukaryota > Metazoa > Mollusca > Bivalvia > Mytilida > Mytilidae > Mytilus > Mytilus californianus. The sequence continues at coordinate 1,262,337 of NW_026262669.1, read as the reverse complement.
GGTGTGCAGCTGCCAAACAGTGTCTGTTCAATAACATGAAAATGCTTTGACAAATTTTTTTCAAATTTAGATATGTTTCCTGTGACTAAATGAAGGTCAAGTTTCAATTTTGACGATTTTAGCTTTTCTCCTTACTGAGTTATCGTCCTTTTTAATATCCAAAAAGTGGTACTTATTATGTGATTGAGTTATTTTTTTTTAACAGAAATGGTTAATTATATATATCAAGTTTGATTACACTAACATGACTAAGTGTTTTTAAATGATTTTCACCTGTTTAAATAACAGATCATCTGGTAAATGTCTTATCACCCAATTATAATTGGATTGACTGATTTATTTGAAAATTTACTGTTCCTAAGTGTTAATGAGTATAAACTTTATAGGACTGTATGAATAAAGTTAGAAATTTAATGTTCATTATTACATTGTATTAGACATTTTGAAGATAACTACAGATAAGTTTTATAGATTTCTAAAAGACATTGTATTTATGATAAATAAAATTTTGGATTTTTGTAAATTTTTTGAAGAATTTTGTGGTAGGTTTGTTTGTTATTCTGTAAAAACTAATTTTCTGAATGCTTTATATACTTTTTTAGTCCCCTACCGACGAAGTTTGCACTCTGTCCGTCTGTCTGTCCGTCCGTCTGTCCATCCGTCAGTCCGGCAAATCAGTTTTCCAGACTTTTTTCTTCATGCTTGAAGATATTGATTTGATATTTGGTGTATTGTTTTATCATGACACGTTACAGGTCAAGTTAGATTTTCACGATTTTAGCTTTTCTCCTTGTTCAGTTAAAACACTTTCCCTAGAATTAAATTTTTGATGAAATACTTATTAATTACTAGATTTCTGTTCAAAGGGAATTAACTCATTTTTTTAACTTTCCCTAGAATTAAATTTTTGATGAAATACGTATTAATTACTAGATTTCTGTTCAAAGGGAAATAACTCTTTTTTTTTTAAAGATTTGTAAAAGACATTGTAATAAGATAAATGGCATTTTGGATTTTTTTCCTTTTCTTTAGTAAATTTAGTGGTAGGTTTGCTCCATTACAATGAATTTTTAACCGGTAGGGGACTATGTATTGCCATGCAATACTCACAGAATGCTTGTTTTTGATGAAGTAAACTCCTTTTAAAACTAAGCTTATATTGTCAATTAAAAACATATATTTAGATTTCTGATTTTCGGCCCAGTTTTCAAGTTGGTCCAAATGGGGGTCCAAAATTAAACTGTGTTTGATTTCAACATAAATTGAAAATATATATAATATAGGGTTCTTTGAAATGCTGAATCTAAACCTGTATTTATTTTCATTATTAATTAGATTGTACCACATTGAGGTCCAAAGGGTCCTAAATTAAACTTTTGAAAAATTGAATTCTTGAGGTTCTTTGATATGCTGATTCTAACAATATTTTAATGATTGCATCATATCTAATTTTAGAGAATTTAGTCATCACTGGTTGTTTATTATAATTATTGATTATATCATATCTAATTTTAGAGAATTTAGTCATCACTGGTTGTTTATTATAATTATTGATTATATGAATTTGAGTTATTATATGAATTTTGAGTTATTTCCCTTTAAACAGAAATGAGTATTTCATAAACAATTTAATTTTTGGGGTTCTTTGTTATGCTAATTCTAACACTGCACTTAGATTTTGGATATTGGACCATAAAAGATAAGTGTCCAACTTCAAATCTGGTTTTTTCATAAAACGGAAATTAGAAACTCCTCTAGTAAGCAAATTGAATTTGATCATTTGAAATATCTGTGAGCATATATACTCCCTTGAAAGAAAAAAAAAGCAACAACAATAAAAAAATATTTTAAATAACTTACCTATTGCTAATTAATTGTATATATCAAGCCATATAGGTTTATATCCCATGAAATGAACTTTGTAATCTCATGCATGTATTTATAAACATTTAGATATAATACTTTTTGTAGTGATATTGTTTATAATAATAAGAAACTATAATGTATATTTTTTCTTTTAATGTTGTGTAAGAACCATTATACTTGGTCTCTGTTATCTCTCTCAAAAAAGACACCAAGTGACAATAACACAACATGATAAAGTACCGTTAATCTGTTTTGAAGTCAATTGTTTTTGATGCTGACTTCAGATGGCTTAACTATAATATGCTTATCTGATTGAAATACAGATCTTATCTCCATGACTCGGTAACAAAATCTGGTGAAGCTCTGTTTCCGCGTTTTGTTTTAAAGACCTTTTAGAATCCGTTGGTTTTGTCGTATTGAGGCTGCCTTCATAAATTTGAAGGTGGACATTTCTCATTGTCTGATATAATAATTACCACAACAGATATTAGAATAAGTGTTGTCAGATCTTTGTTAGCAAAACATCAAAACAGATCTGTATTTTGATCAGATTGATAGTTTGCCAATAACTTTTATCTGTCATTTAACTCTAAGAGTGGTCTTATATCATGTATATTGTTAATGTGTAAATTTACTTGTGTTTTTCTATGTGTTCTTTGACTCTTGTGTTTGACTTTAAATTATCTGACATTATGATATTATCAAGAGTTTTAATTTTTGTCGAGCCTGCAACTTCTGTCGCAGAAAGCTCGATATAGGGATAGTGATCTGGCAATGGTGATAGGTCTAGTATATTTGGTGTGTGGAAGGATTGGCAGGTGTCATCTGACCTTGACCTCATTTTCATGGTTCAGTGGTTATAGTTAAGTTTTTGTGTTTTGGTCTGTTTTTCTATACTGTATGCAATAGGTCTACTATATTTGGTGTATGGAATGATTGTAAGGTGTACATGTCCAACTGGCAGGTGTCATCTGACCTTGACCTCATTTTCTTGGTTCAGTGGTCAATTTTTTTTTCTGATAATATATACAATAGGTCGACTATATTTGGTGTATGGAAATATTTTATGATGTACATGTCAGTCTCGCAGGTTTTATTAACCGGATTTTCGAAGGAAATATCGGTTATTAAAATGGTGATGTACGGCGGGCGGCCGGGCGGATCTACGGGCTGCTGCCAAACAGTGTCAGCACAATAACATGAAAACGCTTTTATAACAATTTTTTTTCAAATTTAAATATGTTGTTTCTTGGGACTTAATGAAGGTCTAGTTCAATTTTCAAGATTTAGTATATCTGCTTTGTGAGTTATCGCCATTTTTAATATCCAAAAGTAGATTTTTTATATATTTTACTCTTGTTATCATGTTATGATTTGTCTTATCTCAGAATAAAAATAGGAGTGACAGATTTATTTGAAAATTATCTATTTCCTAAGTGGTAATGATTATAAGCTATATCATTAGACATTTTGAAGATTATTACATTATTAATTATGTTAGAGTACTATGATAAATAACCATAGTTCTGTTCAATTAGATATTAGAAATATTTTAGCATATGATAATGATTTATTTTCATTATTAATTAGATCTTGGAAATATTTTAGCATATGATAATCATTGGAGTGACAGATTTATTTGAAAATTTTCTGTTTTCTGATAAGATATGTAGAACTGTACATGTATATATAAAGTTTGAAACTTACTAGTAGGACTGTATAAATGAAGTTTGGAATTTACTGTTCATTATTAGATATTTTGTAGATAATTAAGTGTCTGTTAATCATATATATGCTTACCCCTACCCTCCTTCAATTTGATAATGTGCTTTTATCTTGTAAACGGTTGAGATCCCTACTCCTAACCAATATATATTCTTGTATGGGACAATAAAACAAATCAAATGCAATATTGGGATAGTCCTCAGGTTCACACCTACCCTCCTTTTATTTGAAAACTTATAAATGTGCAAGCTCCCCACCCTGAAACCATATACATTCTTGTATGTTACAAATCAAATGAAATAAAAGATTAGTCCCCTGGGGTCACCCCCAGCATGTCTGTTTAAGAACTTGTAAACGGTCGAGATCCCCACCCCTCAACCATATATATTTTTGTATAGGACAATAAAAGAAATCAAATGAAATATAGGGGAAGTCCATTGTGGTAACCCCCCACCCCCTTCTGTTTGAGAAATTGTAAACGGTTGAGATCCCCACCCCTAAACCATATTTATTCTTGTATTTGACAATAAAACAAATCAAATACAATTTAAGTCCAAGTCCACGAGGTTAAACTCCACCCCCTTCTTTTTGAAAACTTGTCAACGGTTGAGATCCCCACCCCTAAACCATATATAATCTTTTTTGGGACAATAAAACAAATAAAATGAAATATAGGGGATGTCCCCTGGGGTAACCCCCATCCCCTTTTTTTTGAAAACTTGTAAACAGTCAAGATCCCCCCCCCCCCCCCCTGAAACCAATTTTTTTCTTGTATATTACAATAAAACTAATCAAATGAATTAAAAGTCTAGTCCCCTGGGGTCATCCCACCTTTTTCCTGTTTAAGAACTTGTAAACGGGTGAGATCCCCCACCCCTAAGCCATATATATTCTTGTATGGGACAATAAAACAAATCAAATGTAAAATAGGGGAAGTCCATTGGGGTAACTCCCACCCCCTTCTTTTCGATAGCTTGTAAACGGTCAAAATTCCCACCCAGAAACCATAAATATTCTTGTATGGGACAATATATCAAATCAAATGAAATATAGATGAATTCCACCGGGGTAAAGCCCAACCCCTTCTTCTTGAAAACTTGTAAACGGTTGAGATCCCCACCCCTAAACCATATATATTCTTGTATGGGACAATAAAACAAATCAAATGAAATTTAACGGAAGTCAACGGTGGTAAACCCCACCCCCTTCTTTTTGAAAGCTTGTAAACGATTGAGATCCCCATCCCTAAACCATATATATTCTTGTATGGGACAATAAAACAAATAAATTGAAATTTAGGGGAAGTCCCCTGGGGTAACCTCCACCCCTTTTTTTTTTTAGATTTTATAAACAGTCAAGATCATCACCCTGAAACCATACATATTCTTGTATGTTACAATAAAACAAATCAAATGAAATAAAAGTCAAGTCCCCTGGGGTCATCTCCACCTTCATTCTGTTTAAGAACTTGTAAACGGTCGAGATCCCCACCCCTAAACATTATATATTCTTGTATGGGACAATAAAACTAATCAAATGAAATATAGGGGAAGTCCATTGGGGTAAACCCTACCACTCTTTTTTTTGATAACGTGTAAACGGTCAAGATTCCCACCCAGAAACCATATATATTCTTGTATGGGACAATTAAACAAATGAAATGAAATAAAAGCTGAGGTCCTTGGGGGTCATTCCCACCTTCTTCCTGTTGAACTTGAAATATAGGGGAAGTCCACGGGGGTAAACCCTACCCCCTTCTTTTTGAAAACTTGTAAACGATGGAGATCCCCACCCCTAAACCATATTTATTCTTGTATGGGACAATAAAATAAAGCAAATTAAATTTAGGGGAAGTCCCCTGGGGTAACCCCTACTCTCCTTTTTTTTGAAAACTTGTAAACGGTCAAGATCCCCACCGCGAAACCATATATATTCTTGTATGTTACAACTAAACAAATGAAATGAAATAAAAGGTGAGTTCCTTGGGGTCATTGCCACCTTCTTCCTGTTTCAGAACTTGTAAATGGTCTAGATCCCCGCCCCTAAACCATATATATCCTTGTATGGGACAAAAAAACAAATCATATGAAATAAAGGGCAGGTCCCCTGGGAAAATTAATCAGTTTGTGTGTGTTATATTTGAACATAAATTAAATATATATAGGGTTCTTTCAAGTGCTGAATCTGAACTTGTTTTTAATTAGATAATAATCTATTTTTATTATGAGATAAAGTTTTTGACATTGAGAGATAAGTTGCAGATCTGTATTATTTTTTGACACATGAAAGAAACAATATTAGCAACTATTAATTAAATTTGATTATAATATGGAAATAGATATAACATCATATCTGATTTTAGAGAAGTATTTTGCTGGTTTTTTACTGGTTTATGGAAATAAGTTTGAGTTATTTGTTTTGAAAAGTGATGTGTTTAATTGATAGATATAAAATTATATCTAATTTTAGAGATTTATGAGTGGTTAAGTCATATCTAATTTTAGAGAATTATTTTGGTGTTTTGTTACTGGTTCATGGAAATAAATTTGAGTTATTGGCGAAATATCATTGGTAAATTGTTTGAAACTTTTATGACTTGTCTTATCTCACAATAAAAATTGGAGTGACAGATTTATTTGAAAATTATCTATTTCCTAAGTGGTGATGATTATAAGCTATATTATTAGACATTTTGAAGATTATTACATTATAAATTATTAATTAGATCTGGGTTATATCTCAGCATATGATAATCATTGGAGTGACAGATTTATTTGAAAAATTTCTGTTTCCTGATAAGACCTGTAGGACTGTATATATAAAGTTTGAAATTTACTAGTAGGACTGTTTAAATGAAGTTTGAAATTTACTGTTCATTATTAGACATTTTGTAGATAATTAAGTCTCCCTAAACCAAATATATTCTTACCCCCACTCCCTTCAATTTGAGAATGTGCTTTTATCTTGTAAATGGTCGAGATCCCCCACCCCTAAACCATATATATTCTTGTATGGAAAAATAAAACAAATCAAATGAAATATAGGGGAAGTCCAGGGGGGTCACCCCCACCCCCTTTTTTTGGAAAACTTGTAAATGGTCAAGATCCCCACCTCGAAACCATATATATTCTTGTATGGGACAATAAAACAAATCAAATGAAGTATAAGGCGAGTCCCCTTGGGTCACCACCATCCCCCTCCTGTTTAAGCTTTTCATTTTATATTCTTACCCCCACTCCCTTCAATTTGAGAATGTGCTTTTATCTTGTAAACGGTCAAGATCCCCACCCCTAAACCATATATATTCTTGTATGGGACAATAAAACAAATCAAATGAAATAAAAGGTGAGTCCCCTGGGGTCACCCCAACCCCTCCTGTTTGAAAACTTGTAAACAGTCGAGATCCCCACCCCTAATCCATATATATTCTTGTATGGGACAATAAAACAAATCTAATGAAATATAAGGAAAGTCCATGGGGGTAACCCTACCCCCCTTCTTTTTGATAACTTGTAAACGGTCGAGATCCCCACCCTCTAAACCATATATATTCTTGAATGGGACAATAAAACAAATCAAATGAAATTGAGGGAAAGTCCCCTGGGGTAACCCCCACCCCTTTTTTTTTTTGAAAACTTGTAAATGGTCAAGATCCCCACCCCGAAACCATATATATTCTTGTATGGGACAATAAAACAAATCAAATGAAGTATAAGGCGAGTCCCCTTGGGTCACCACCATCCCCCTCCTGTTTAAGCTTTTCATTATTAATAAGATAATACCACATTGAGGTCCAAAGGGTCCTAAATTAAACCTTTGTTTAATTTCATCAAAAATTGAATTCTTTGGTTCTTTGATATGCTGATTCTAACAATGTTTGAGTGTTAAATCATATATAATTTTAGAGAACTTAGTCATCACTGGTTGTTGTTATTATATTATTGATTATAATTTGAAAAATTGCATTATATCTTATTTTAGAGAACTATTTATCCAGTTTGAGTTATTTCCATTTGCACAGAAAATATTATGGATAAAATTAGCCTATGTTTCATTTTAACATAAATTAAATATATATATAGGGTTCTTTCAAATGCTGAATCTAAACTCTATTTAAATATTAGATTTTTAGGCCCAGTTTTCAAATTGGTCCAAATCAGGGTCCAAAATTAAACTTTGATTGATTCAACAAAAAATGAATTTATGGGGTTTTTCAAATGCTGAATCTAACCATGTATTGAGAGATTTTGGATTGTGGGCTCCTTTATCAAATTGGTCCACATTGAGGTCCAAAGGGTCCTAGATTAAACTTTTGTCTGATTTCATCAAAAATTGAATTCTTGAGATTCTTTGATATGCTGATTCTAATATGTACTTAGATTTTGGATATTGGACCATAATAGGTATTTAAATGTGCAATTTCAAATATATCAGTTCTTTGACTACATTCATTTTGTGTCACAAACCTATGATGTGTCAAATATTCAATCACAATCCAAATTCAGAGCTGTTTTAAGTTTAAATGTAGTGTCTATACTTGCTCAACTGTTCAGGGTTCGCCATCTGCAGGAAAATCCGGTTTGCTGTCTCTCTAACAGCCTCTTGTTTGACTTTGACCCCATTTTCACGGTTCATTGCTCAGTGTTAAGTTTTTGTGTTTTGGTCTGTTTTTCTTAAACTGTAAGCAATAGGTCAACTGTATTTGTTGTATGGAAGGATTGTAAGCTGTGCATGTCTGCCTTACTTGGTTCATCTGACCTTGACCTCATTTTCATGGTTCATTGGTCAATGTTTAGTCTTCTTGGTTAAGTCTGTTTCTTAGAAACTATAAGCAATAGGTCAACTATATTTAGTGTATTGAATGATTGTAAGTTGTACATGTATTTCTCATTTGGTTTTTATGACCTTGACCTCATTTTCTTGGATCATGTAAAGTTTGCATAGGTATGTGATAGTTGGAGTAAAGCTTTATATTTAGGACTATCAACACAATATCAATGGTTAGTAAAAAAGGTGAGACATTTCAGCGTGTGCACTCTTGTTAAAATTTAAATGGCTTGTGTCATGTGACTTATTTACGACAAAGTAGCGAGAAATGTTGAAGGAACTAAAGAAGGTTGGTGACAGAAGTATCAGAAAAATGGTTTTACAAACATATATGTTACCTTGCAAAAGAATATATTTTTTCAATAAAGTTATAAATCTTTAAATGGCATCACTGATTAATTTATGTTTATGCTAATTGATATTAAGAATTAACATTGAGTACCATTGTTTTAAGATGACATTATGTTATAGTATCACATTATCTAATTTGAATGAATGATAGCAGATGAAAGAGAAGCAACTGTTGTTGACAAACAAAATATGAAATCTAGAATTTATCCTACGGAACAACGGATATTAACCTTGATCTGATAGAAAGATAAATTATGTATCAAATGATTTCAGTGCTCACAACACACATTATAATAATTAAGGTAAAAGTATATTGCATACATTCAAATTTCATTAATTGATGAAAGAGAGACAAATCAAGAAAGCAGACAAAGACACATGAACTTCGAAAGGAGCCTGATTGTGTGTGTCAACAGAGTAATCTACATTCCATACACATCATACAACAAGATTTATGAGATAAAAAAAATAATGTTTTGAGAGCATGAAACCAAAAGGGCCAACAATAATCAGCCAAAATCTGTAAACTTTTCTTTATATGGGAATGAGGACATTAGTTCACAATTTAAAAAAATCAAAGAACCACATTACAAATATTATTACTGGTGATTAGCTACATCTACAGTTTACTTGTTTGAACATGTTATAGTTATCTGCACATGTCTTAATGATTTTAATCAATGTGTAATGGTTATCTACACATGCCTGAATGATTCCATTTCATGTGTAAGCAAAAATCCCTATATTTCATTAGGTTTTTTTGAAAACTTGTTAACGGTCAAGATCCACACCCCCTTACTGAATAGTCAACTTCATGAAAAAATGGAAAGAAAAATCCTGCTACTTAAATACAGAAACCAATATAAATGTAATCATCATTATATAGTCATTACTAGATTTTCGAAGATAAAAAATCACGAACACCTCACATCATGATAAAACAGGCAGAATGGGTATTGCATACAACGAACAACTATCTACCATAAACAATGGGACAAGAATTTAAACCACTGTATAACCGTCAACAATGAACAAAAACCATACCGTATAAATCATAAGAGATCCCTGGATCCATGACATATGAAACGTTTATTAAGTGAAAACTAATGGGCCGACTTTAGCTAATGACATGAAACGAAAAACAAAAAAAATGTCAAGAGGAATCGACGACTACCACTTCATCACATATTGGTTAAACAGGCTTATGCAGAAAATGCCGATATTTAACATTTCTCGAGGGTTGAATCCCCCCTTGATTCAGTGGAGAGGTATAATTCTGGACAGTGTCATGAGACATAGTACAGGCTGACCATGATCGAGTTCGAAGTGGTACTAGTTGATACTGGTACGAGGTAACTTTTTTTCCAGTCGAATAAATAAGTTAAATGTTTGTGCTCGTTTTTTTTTACTCATTTTACAGAAAGTAGGTTGGAACCAAGTTATATTGTCGAAAGGGGTAATTTTGCTTTCGTCTTTTGATGCATTTATGGCAAGTTGTCAAACATTCCAGGCTAATCTTTCACAAAATACATACCACAGGCGTTGTAATCTTAAGGTTGGAAAGCAAAGTCCGTTACGATATAAAAACATATTGCAATTTAAAACAAATCCTGAAAGTGCTTTCTGATGATGACCCTCGTTGACAGAACGTCCAATAGCAAGCTCAGCTCAGTAGGCAGAATTTCGGAACTGACACGATTCATGACATGCATTATGTGCACTCGCCGTTAATTAACTAAACAAATATTAGGTGAGTTGATATGTTAACGAACAGTCGGTATTCGTTTGGTACTTATTTTGAACCATACTTGCTGACTTGTTTGTACTCGTAAGATACATAATTAATGTAATTAATTTAATTAAGCCTTCTTTTAAAAAGGGTTTGTAGACTGTAGCTTGTATTTTGTCGTTTAGATTTTATTGCATGATTGTGTCCGTCTCTCTTCGAGTTTGTATTTTAGTTTTGATACTCTTCATTGGTTGTCATACAGCTCTTCATGTGTTCATGTATTTATGTATCATTGGCTTTTAAATGTTTTGGTTTGAGCGTTCCTGTTGAAGATAAATCCAAAAAAGCGATTCGGATGCACGATATTTATACAATATTATTTTAATTTAGTATCTTCAACGAATTGGTTGATGGATATAAGATATCTGTATCTAAGCTCACTAGCGACATGTGTTCCGGTCCTCGATTGGAAAAATAGTCGTCTGCTCTGTTAATTGTCCGAGTGTAACACTTTAGAGTGTGGATTCGGAATTCGGGTAATACAAGCATAGCAAGAGACGCGTACCTGTTCGAATCCTTCATTTTTTTATTCCTTGGTTATTATGATCTGTATAGATGCACGAGATATGAACATCGATAAACTACTGATGCATATTATTTACCTTAAGTGGATTTGACAATTTATTGTAGCTCTCATTTGCTCATACAGGTCCTTAAGTATTTAAGTAGGTCTCATTTGTTAATACAGGCCTTTAAGTATTCAAGTAGGTCTCATTTGTTCATACACGTCTTTAAGTTTTCAAGTAGGTTTCATTTGTTCATACGGTCTAATTTGTTCATACAGGCCTTTAAGTATTCAAGTAGGTCTCATTTGTTCATACACGACTTTAAGTTTTCAAGTAGGTCTCATTTGTTCCTACAGGTCTTTATAGGTGAGTGACATTTCTCAAAAAAACGCTTAGTTAATGCACCATCCTAACATACGGCTATGTTATATATCATTCGAAAGCTTATTATCTGTGCTTTCTGTTTTGTGCGGTCGTCAATAATTCGTACGGTGCAATATTTGTTAAATGAAGGTCAAAGGTCATGAATTGACATTCACAAATTTCACAAGAATTACACAAAATTCCCTTTACTAGTTCTTGCGTGATTTTTTTTTCTTAAACTCATATGGACATAATAGAACATAATACCATAATTCCAAATCAAATGTGCATTAAAATATAATTGTGCAATATTTGCAGAAAAATGCATTTCTGAAAAAGTACTTCAAAAATGATAAAATTGCGCTAAAAGCAAAATGTTTCTTAAGGTATCAATATTTGTATGTCAAATATAAAATAAATGTATCATTTATAGGTGAAGGAATTTTTTTCCGTTATTTTAAACTACAATCAATATCATATTGGTCAGGAATCAGCTTTCTAAGGAAGCTTTTGCAGTTGCCCTAAATACCAACATCTGCAAATAGGAATCATTTTGATTTTCATTGTTCAGATAACACATCGATTGTTGTCATTATCAAAAAAATGGTGATAAAAGTGCTTATGGAATATACAAGGTATATACAGTAAAAATATGTTTTTTCAATGTCCAAAGTGGAAAATATATTAGAAGTTTATTCTCCTTGAATATTCTATATAACTCCTGTTTGCGCGATTTACTATCACAAATCCGGCTTTTTTTGTTATCACATTATTACATACTAGTACTATATTAGTTGTTTTATCAAATATGACAGAACATTGATATTGTTGAAGATTGATTACCCTTCCTGGGCAACTTCATTCACCACCGGTTTAAGGTAGTGTTCGTGCATTTCGGTGTAGTGTTTTGAGGACTGTTGTGTTCCTGTCCTACTTTTATCGCTTTAGTTATGGTGTTATATGTGTGCATTGGAGCAATACTCCTCCTACATCGCTTGGTAAATTTAAGTAAAGTTCGAAGTTTTCAAGTGCAGATACGAAGATTGTACAAGAAGGGATTCTATTCATGATAAACACATTCAAATAGAGTTAAATAGAAAACAAACATAATTCACCATTACAGTACTGCTTTTAAGTTATCTCATTGTAACGGTTGTTCTTCCCACACTTTAACATACCATTTTGTATGGGTTTTTTTTATCAACTAACATCAGACACTAATCGCAGTTATGATATCTTCGCACCATTAGAAAACCAAACGAACAGATTTAAGCCTGCAAAGCATTGGAATGTCAAGGAGTTTACTTATTCCTGTTATTGTTTGGATAAGTTTCAGGGGTTTTCTAAAAAGGTAGTTTTGAAAAAGACAATATTTCAAACCAATTAATTTTGGCAACTAATTTATTTACCCGACTATTGTGATTAGAAAAATAACGCGAATAGAATTAACCTCGTTCTTCTCTAGTACATATAGTATGAAAATAAGGTGTGAAAATCGCAAAAAAATCGCTGCCAGGTCAACAACAGAGGGCTTAATGCAGCAATATTAAAAGTACTATGTTTCGTCAGAGGTTATCTACTTTTACAAAACGGTCTTGGTGATGACTGGTTAAATTGCTGGTGTGACACCAACAGAGGAATTTATTTCATTATAGCTCTTTATTCTATATGTAAACACATTACTATTTAGAAAGTCTGATTATAACTATAATCGTTGCGAGTTTGCTAGAATGTTCACATACAAAAGATATAAGACTGTAACTTGGTGTAAATAAACTCCTCATAGATACCGGGCTTAATTAAAATGTTTTAAGCCAGACGCGCGTTTCAACTAAAAAAGACTCACTATTGACGATCGAATAAAAAACTGTAGAAAAGCCAAATAAAGCACGATGTTGAGGAGCATTTAGGGTCCCAAATTCCGAAAGGTTTTGTCAAATACTGCTAAAGTTATCTATTCCCGGGGTAGAAAATCTGTAGTATTTCGAAAAATGCATTTTTTGGCAAACAGTTAATTTATAATTATGACCATATCAGTGACAATTCATGTCAACGCTGAAGTGCTGACAACTGAGCTGGTGATACTCTCGGGGAGGAAACCTCCACAGGGGCATCGACCTAATGGTTGTAAAACTACTCATTATAGATACCAGACTGAAATTGTGTACGCCAGACGGACGTTTTGGCTACACTAGACGCAATAGTGACGTTCGAATTGAAAAGTTCAAAAGGCCAAACAAAGCAAGAAGTTGCAGAGCTTTGAGGATCAAAATTCCCAAAGGTATGCCAAATACAACATGCATCTGGATGTAACTGCAACATGTCACATATTTACAAAAAAATTACGTATTTGGATAAGGTTTCCCACTCTGGACTGGCACATACAACATTTTCACTGTCTAGAATATAAGTTTTAACTTCTTTCGTCAATACACGATGCTGTTGAAGCAACAAGGAAAAACAAATTCTACTTTTATAATAGAAATATTTGAAATTCAACTTTTCATCAATCAACTAACTAAGTAATTATCTATTGATGCATTTATTTTTTAGGGGCTAGCTTAATATTTTTACATAAAGTACTTTTATTGTTTCTTTTAATGATAATCACGAAATTACAAACAAAATAACACAAAAAAAAGACAGAAGAGTTGTTAACAGGCTGGCAGTTAAACTACATATTGAAATATCAAAGTTTAGCTCCCTAAATTCCATTTAAAAGCATGAATCCCGCGTGTTATTTTCTGCAAACATTTTTAATTTGTTTTCTAAATGTGATTCTTCAACCTGATATTGACTACATACAATGTTTTTAACGTAGAACAGCTTCAAAACTATCTATTAGCAGATGGTGGTATTTTGGGCAACTGTATTGGTTGTTATGATTGGCTGTGTAATTAGCAAGAAATGTGATTGCACTCATTTAATGATGTACAAAACGTCATTAGCACTAAATGAAATATGTTATAAAGTTTTATGGTGATTAACAATTGAATCATTGACAAATATTTTGGTTTTCACTCATTTTTATCATTTTCACTGGAATTTCTGGAAAAGGGCGCTATCTTTTAAAAATACGTCATTAATATCTTAGATTGCGTTTGATAATTGACAAATAGTCTCTTTTCTAAATGTTTTTTCTATTTCCACACATAATTTTATTATCAAGAAGACAGAATATGCAAAAATGCTGACGTCTAGTAAAATGAGAAATTGTCCGTCCTTGACCTTTCATCGTGATTTAACAGAAATTGCACCGTACGAATACATGACGACCGGGCAAAAAAGAACTCACAGATGATATGCTTTCGAATGGTATATGATTTAGCCGTATGTTAGGTGGGTGCATTAAAAATGAAATTTTATGGTTAATGTCACTCGACTGTAAAGTATTCAAGTATTTATACACCGTTGCCTTTCATTTTTTTAGGTGTTCACGATGGAGAACAATCCATAAACAAGCTCCACAGGCAACACATTTATCAAGTTTGTATTCTATTTACAGATGGCACTATGTGAAAAATTAGACTGGTGCTCACCATTTCTTAAGATGTGGATATATATGAATATTGGGAAGTACAACCTAGAATAAGTGAGAGACGAATAAACGCAGTAATGTCCAGTTTGGTTCGATATTATGTCAAGATATTAAGATAATTATTTCAGGAAAACGTTTTTAATGATTATTTTACCATGTTCACATTCGATCCATTTTTATTAAAACAGTATAGAACATAAAATTGTCAACTCGACAAATCTAATATGGACAAATAAATTATACACCATGTAACAAAAAAAAAACCCAAACAAATAACAACAGAAAAATTCAAAAGGTTGGCAATAACTACAAAGGGGAAGTGATCTCAAATGAGTCTGAAGAGTATAACTGCACAAGTGGTACCATTCGTATGCTATGTCTAATGCGGTAATAAGTCCGAAAAGGGAAACAAGAGCGAATTCAAGCTATCCATGGTCACCTGTAGTACAAATATGTCACAGTGGTCAAAGAGATCAAGGTAGTGTTTGTAGACTTGCTAGGGACGATTTCAACCGTCAAATTAGGAAACAATGGTTCATTAGGTTTCTTGTAAGTTGTATCTCAAATGAATATTGTTTCATCTTTTTTTTTTGAGTTTCCGAATATTTTTTTTAAAACATCTTGTGACTGTTGTTTGCAAACAACTCTGGTAACTGTATGTAAGTAAAATCAACACATTAACCATACGTGAACTCAAAGTTGTACGATTGGTAAAAAAAAGTTCCAATAAAAAAATAAATAAAACAGAGCATCATATGATTGTATGCAATCTTTTATTTTCGAAAATAGCATAAAAAAGCCTAAGCAAAAGCAAAACATTATGAAACTAATAAAAGAACAAAGTATAATGTTCTATCAAAACAAAACATTGAACATCAATGAATAAATTGCATTAGATAAGTAAGGCAAACATATAAGCAAATGCTTTGTGATGCAATGAATACAAAGTACTGGTTAACATAGTTGAGGAAATAAACAGACATATCAGTTCAAAACAGATGAGGATCTAAATTGAACACCGTAGACTATTGTTTTCATCGTTTACAATATCTTATTTGTTTTTGATAAGTGAAAACATAACTAAATAGGTATTGCTATACTTTTATTACCCAACATCCTGTCATTATTATATTTTTGTATTGCACAAGGTTATGCTTTTCCCGGACTGTTCATGAAGTCTTGTCACTAAATTTGGATGTGTACTGATTGATAATGAACATGATTTATCTATGAGTTGTTATTTCTTTTGCATGGTTTTACATCTGCTCATGTATGGGCCATTTGAACTAACTATAAGGTATGTTTTTGCTAATTGTTGAAGGCAGTAGGATTACCTATAACTGTTTAAATCGCTACTTGAGGACTCGTTGGATAGTTGTCCCATTACGAGTCATACCACATCTCCTTAATTGATTTACACAAAAATGTATATACATAAAATCAGAATGAAAATGGGGAATGTGTCAAAGAGACAACCCGACCAAAGAGGGGAAAACAGCCGAAGGCCACCAATGGGTCTTCAATATACATGTCTTGTTGAACTTATATATCATTGTATAATGCCATTAGTAAACCAATTTTGATCTGAAACGGTATTTGATCTACACAGATCATAATTAACTGACCATAAATAAATAGATAGTGTTCATTCTTACAGTAAATTTTTAGTCTCATTCAATGCGGTAAATTCAATACTGTTTAAACTATTCGTTGTAATTTATCTGTTCACATCAACATCATACGGAATGTTCTGAAAAGTAACTGTTATCCGCAAGCAAATTGTCTGAACAGTACTGAGTTTCCTGCTGTAGATGCGTCTGGATACTGATTTAAAGACTGAATATGACTGAATAGTTCATTGTTTAGAGTTTTCAAATGATGTTAAGGTTGAAATGACCGTTACAGACTAATATCCATTTACTAGTGATATGGGTACTACAGATACAGTTAAGTCTGCCTCATATATTGACTTATATCTATACAGTGACAATAAGGGTAAGTTAAGAACAAAACATTACGACAAAGGAGTTGACTTCATTTTCACCCACTTCTATGTAGGAACATCACATCAGCACCTGGATTTTGAGTATACAGATTCCAGTTTCTAGTTTCTGTTTACGGATTATTTGAATTTCTTGCCATGATTTAGATTTTGATGCGATGCATACTGTGATACACTTTGGATAAATGAAATACGGACATACACGCCGGATGCAATGGATACCGTGATACAATTGATACACTTTGGATAAACACATTACAGATATGAACGCCGCATGGAATTTACACAAAAAGTGACGTTCTCTTTCCCTGATTTTGAGTGTGAACTATGTTTTTTTTTCATTATGATAATACGGGTTTTTACAATACAAATAATAAAGTTCCGCTGAAGAAGACAAGTATGACAGGTCTAAAGCTGAAGTTCGTTTTAAAGAGACTTTATTATTTATATTTTTTTTTGTGGTTTAAAATTATGGGTCAGGTTTAGGAAACCAATCGCTCTCTGTCTTAAACAGAAATTGAAATGAATACAATCACATTGCCGCTAGTGAAAAATTTATCTAAACCGTTTATATTAACTGAATTTTTGTAAAAAAGAAATACTTTGAAAACTCCCAAAAAGTTTTTTGACAGTCAACATTACACATTTACAATGAGAGCAGCAATCGCAGACGAGATACATTGTTTTTAGGAAACATTTATGAATATTTTATGTATATGTTTTAAGGACAGATGTTATATTTTCTACATCTCCTCATTTGTGAAATACTCCGTTAATAAATTTAGAAGTGATTTCAAAACTAAGGTTCGAACTCCCCCATGCAAAGTTGACCATACGTAGAGAACTTATCTTTAAAAGGACCTTTTAGTCATATATCACTTCAGGTAAAGTATTTACTGTTTACATTTTATTATTTTAAAGTTTTGGGCTTTCCTGATGAAGGTTAATCTAGAAAAGCGCTTCGGATGCTCCAAATTTAAAATTCTACATTAATGTTCATGCATGATGTTTGTGTATAAGTTGGATTTTTTTTTATTTGCCGTGAATTCCAAGTTACTTTGTCATACAATCAAAATAATGATGTTTGCATATGAAAAAAAATATTGTTTAACGCTTGTCTGCTGAAAGAACAACATTTTTGGCGGACGAGAAGATACATTAGCAACAACTCAATCTAATGGCAAGATTTCATCTGCTTGTATAAGCAGCAAAAATTAACAAACAGAAACAAAACTCCAAAGTAAATTCCAAAAAGGGGAAGTCCATAAAAATTTACAAGAGCAAACGGTCGAATATACAAACAAACGGAATGATTGGAAAAAACTGTCAGATTCCTGACTTGTTACAGGCATTTTTTCGAAGAAAATGATAGACAATTTTTCTGTTGATATGATAGGGAATATGAATTACACACATGTCGACCATATATTTTTTGACGAGTATAGCTTTGTTTGATGACGTGTACTAATTATGAATAATGTAAGAATCAGAGTGAGTAGGACAATATAGAGGATCTATTAAAGTTTGATATATATATATATATATATAATACATTATAACACTGTATGTATATTATAATTGAAATAATAATTCAAAATTAGAAAGCAAAGCAAAGTCTAATACGTTGTGTTAATTCTACAGAAACCTCATGCTGGGCATGTGTTGTTTATGTTACTTTGACATTTTGTGTAAATAATTCACCCCACCTCCTTGTACGCGTTTAAGTGCCAGCATCAAACTATGGAATGTCTTTAATTTTGACGTTGCCTTCCATTTCATTAATATATCTTCTATTAAACCAGGTAAATCTTTTGGAAATTTGAATAAACTGTTCTCAACTTCATTAAAGCTCACTCCTAGTTCTATTCCCAACTGAAGTGCACAATTGCCTACCTGGAATGATAACTCTTTCAGAACTCCGTCACTTGGTGTTTCTTGGAGATTGAAGTCTGCAATGTCTGACAAAATTGAATCCAATTAATTTATAGAACCGCATTAATACATTCACTCCATTTTTATTTAGCTATTTGTATTAGAAATGCTGCAAAATAATCAATGCACGACAAATTGGTGTCAGTAATCAATTGAGTTTCTTATTACACACAAACACAACATGACATGATGCTATGTTATCAAAAAGATGTAAACACTTCCAATTTTATTTCATTAATTACGTGTTTCGATAAATAATATATTTTCATTAATGAAAACGAGATTATAAATCTGAACTGATATCATGATTTGTTATGAAATATCATGCACTGTCGGCATATTTAATTGCTACTTAGAAAGTGAGTTGTTTGTCTCTTACAATGGCATGATGAGTTAATCTAAAGAAATGACGATGATCAAGTAGACTGCAAAAAATGTACTTTCAATCTATCAATCATTGTGTCCTCATTTTGAATGTGTTCCTTGACGTATAAGTAAGCATAATATGTTTTAAACATAGGAACGCTGAGACAAATAATTATAATACACATGTATAACACGTCTTATCTTTTCACTTAACATAAATAAGAAAAATGCACAACAGTTACTGATATATTTGCGAATAAAAAAAACCTATGATTTTGTCCAGAACAAATAACTGTTATAATTTTGTTTTTCTAAAAAGTTCTCACCTAGTAACTTAGTTTCTTCTCTGAAAACCTGACAAAATACAAAATATATATAAAAATAGATATAATACTAACGATAAACACTATGCAGCTGAGTGATAAGTATCATTTCAATCATTATGAATAAAGGTAAATCAATTTGCTAAATCTTTCGCCGTATATTAACACTCATAAAAAACTTCAAGCTTATAAAAAGACTCTATTGTAATCGGATGTATACTTGGCTGTCTTGAGTAAGGTTTGTCCATGTTGTAATGTATGTCAATTTAATCACTGTCCGTCTTCATACATCAAGCAACTTTAAACATTTGAATAAGACAATGCAATGAATTACTTATTCGTTGGTGAATTGCAGGGCGGTTCGATCCATCTCATTTAAAAAAAAACCCAAAGTTAATGTTGACCTTAAAAAAGCTTCAGCTGACAAAGTTATCTATACTATTTTGATGGTTCACGGCATTTTCGACTAACATTCAATGTTGACATTTTTAATAAATGTGTCAATGATTTCCCAGCAGTGACGTCATCAATATACAATGTTTAAATTTCTTTGGAACTACATTTATGGCATATGAGCAGGTGCTTCGACATAGTTAACGTGCCATCAGTATTAAAACGATTGAAAATATGAAATATTTTTGAAATGAAATCAACACACATATCCTGTACCTGACAAATAACATGGTTATCCAAATTCACTTTAGCCAAGGCGTTTGCCAGATCTTCCAAGGAAGGTTCTTCAAGGTCCGATAACTTATAATCCTTCCATTTCACTAGTGCCATCGACATTATCCCTTCACGACTGTGACCATGATACATATCTAAAGTGTTCTCCCATTGCCTTGTTTTCATTCCCAAATGTAAATAAAATTCTTGAAATGACTTTATTCCAATCTGACTTCCCAGTCTTACTAGATGCTTATCACTTGGTTCTGTTCTCAATTCATTGTAGCTGAGACCTGCAAAATGTAACATGTGTTGTAGCCAGTGGTTAGAAGGAAACATATTAATTCAACACCCTGAACTTACTCAAGCGGTTAAAGGAATACAAACACAAGTTTGAAGTAATTATAAACTTTACAAGCAGTGCAAAGCAACATTTCTAGTTGTCAAAGCGTTTGTATCATTTTATTTTAAAATTGAAAGTATGAAATCAGAATGCAGAAATGCGATTAAAGGCAATTTCAAATGATTAGAACTTTCTTCAAATAACATCTTAATTGTTATGTTCAATATTAATGTAACTTGAGAATAATAATCTAGTTAAACAAATTGTATTGAGTGTTTTAAGTTAACAGATTCTTTTACCTTTATCCTGCATTCGCAATTATTTTGTTTGTTTTAATTCCATTTAGTTCAGATATGTATAACCGGATGTAAATGTGTTTTCTATACTTACCTTTACATCCAAGTGCACACGTCTTTTGGGACTGAAAAATAAATAAGACAAGTTGTATTAGATTAACTAGCATGTGCAAAATGTATTGATTAATATTACAGAAAAGATGTGAAATGACATGTATATAACAAAATCGAGGTAGAGGTTTAGTGAAGGGTGTACAGCAGATTAAGTTATTTTCTAATTGATACAATGCTAATTCAGAGGGCTCAACAGATAGATCTTCTAGTAACAAAACAAACTTTAGAGTCTGAAAACATTATGATAAACTTTCATCTCCGTTTTATTTTGGATTGAATCTATTTGACGTGAATATGAATACTTGCCTAATTCGAAAGGTTAAAAACAGTTAATTTCATTACATTAGACGTATTTGGTATACTTATAAACATGAAGCGAATGACTTACAATGATGTGTTTAATGTAACTCATCATACAGTATGGTACCATTAGACTTGTATTGCCTTACCTTATCAAAGATCCAGTACAGTAAATATTTTGTGTTATGCTTTTTTTCCTTGTCACATGTCCAATAATTGGCTTCATTAACCTCTTCTGCAGATTTGAAGCATACACCAGTGCCGCATGGAACACCTAGCGCCAAGGTGTACAGTTCTAATACTTTTGTTGGTTTGATTTTCTTACCAAAACTGTTAAAATAGAAGAGAAGGGAAGACTCGATGTTCTTGGTCAAACATTCTTGTATGCTTGCAGCAACATCTGGTGAGATAGAGAGTAATGATTTCTGGTTTGTCAAGTATACCGTAACTCGATTGTCTTCTAACCAAATACTGAGTTCATCATCCTCACTCACATTCATCACTGCGGCCTTGTGGTATAGACACGGTTTTCCATTTTCTTCTTTCAATGGCCAGGTGATTATTGCTGCCCCAATAACTTTGTAAGCAAGAGCACTTGGAATGGAGTTTTTGGCTAATGCATATTCCAGACAAATTGTTCTTTCTCCATGATGTTGCAGGTTCTTAAAGTCTGGTCTGGGGGTCTTGATCATGCATGGTACAAGGTACACATCAGTAGACGAATTTTCTAACGCCTTAGGGACTATCAGAATATCCAAATGGACTAGAAGCTGTATGACAAATTCTTTAATGAAATCATCTTGCATGTATTGAGGAAAATGATCTTGTTGCCAAAGCTTAAAAAGATCTGTTCGATAAATTTTACCTGTCTGTGTCAATGTTTGCAATATAGTTTTAAGATTTTGGTCTGCTGGAAAGAACTTCTCATCCGTCACAAATGACCTCAAAATGTTAACCAATGCAGGAGGGTGAATGATGATGCAATTTTCTAAGCCAGGAAGATTGTAATACATCAGTTTACCAAGGGATTGTTGGACTAAAAGGAAGTCGTTCAGCTGATCTTCTCTTAAGGCCAAGTCGTCATTCAGCTTATTAACATTTCGTAGATCTTCCTTGGTAATGATGTTTACATTTTTCATTCTCATGTTGGAGATTTGCAACTCCAAAGGTACCCATTGCATAGGTCGTCGCTGGCCCCAGGACGATTGCTGCATTGCAAACAGGACAACTTGATCTGTCATGTGTTGTATTTCGGGGTCGTTTTTATCAATTCCATTGATAAAATACACAGTATCTAGGTGTATGTGATGTATTTTCTCGTGATTGCAGAACATCTGTGTAATAACCCGGATGAAATCTTCTTTCATCTTTGCAACGTCAGCCTGAAAGGGAAATGAAAAAAATATCGAATAGCAAACGTTGTGACCAGTGCACCACAGTACCTACTGGCTTTAGTGAGGCTGTTTGAACAACAGGGATCGTTATGTGTTTGAAGCAATGTAATGGAATTAAGAGTAATTACTGTTGTTCTCTTTCCGAAAGTTTTAATACAGGATGATGAATGAAATAATATGACAATTTCACAGTTTGAACGCTATAAAATAAATGCACGTTAGAACTAAATGTGTTTTAAAAAAATGTATTCTGTAAATACAGTAGATTAAAACATTGTCTATTAATAACTAAGTATAAATGAGAAGTAATGGTCACTATAGGAAAGTCAGTTAATATACAAACCAGACGACTATTCATTTATATTAAAATATTCGACCATACAAACATGTATCTCGAGAGTTATAACAGTCAACCTACTTATTATGTCTAACATTTAAATAGACCTTTATCATCTACATTAAACGTATGTATGAACTTGATTTTCTTGTAATCCTTTAGTTTAATCAAAATTCTTGTTTCAATTTTTTTATTGTTGCCATACATTACTTAAGGTCAAGCTGATGCAATGTGAGCGAGCACCGCTAATGTAGATCTATTTCCAGTATATATAGAGCTAAAGCCAGTACACATAAACCTGTAGCCAGTATCTTTAAACCTACAGCCAGTATCTGCAGCTTATAGTTTGATACTTGATAGATATATGTGAACGATTTAGATACCAATATTACAGAGTGTTCACGCGTGGAACAATCTTTAGATTGTTATTTTACCTTACACTGATCCCTGTGTGTTGCTGCAAACAGAATCATTGGCATAATGTCTTCAGTCTCTTCAGTGTAGGTCAAAACGGAATCAACCCAGTGTTTTAGTATTGCTGAAATGAAATGTGAAATTATTTACCAACCTCGAATGACTTCAAGTCACAATATTGCCGCAGTGAAAATGCGTAGATAAAGTAATAAATGAATGAATAGATAGATACTTGAATAAAAACTAAGTAAATTTATGAAATTAATCACTAATGAATATATGAATAAATCAACATATCGCATTTCGACCGAACGGAAACATGCATTTGAATGAATCAGCATTTACTGTGAAGAAAGGTATATGACAAGTATACTACACACTGAAGACTATTTTCCTTGCTCGCTTTTCTGGTCACGACAACTCATTTGTGAAAAATCTCATCCAGATTCAGTTAACATTGTTCGGGTGATTCAAGTTTTTGGATATATGTCAGCTTTATATTCTTTTAAGTGTATAATATTGGAGAACGTTTCAAGAGACTAATGAAAATGCGCATTAACACCAAGATTAAGATATTCATTATATCAATCTTCAGATGTGTAATTATATTAAGTATTTGCTACTAATAGGGTTTTACTAACATGCAGCTGTAACCCCCTCCGGATATTCGTCCAGCTGTTTATGTAAACCAAATCTACCATCAAACATCAATAAAAATGATCCCCTATGTTGTATGAAAAGTTGATGAGTCATATCATATGATTTCTGCCCACCAAAATCGATAAGGTCAGACGGTGCTATTTTAATTCTGTATTGCCCATTTCTCACTTCTTCTAAAATATCTGATTGAAGTTGCAGCTTCTGGCAATCCAAAGTTTGAATCTCGGTAACTGCTGATGGCAAACCTTTGCTAGACATGTGTGAAGAATGATGCTCCAGGACAGATTTAGTCATGGAAACATACGTCTTAGTCGCACAATGGTCTGTCGAATATTTAGTTGTCTTGTTGTAGTCTTGTGTATATTTGGTTGGTGATTCAGATGTTAATTCTGTATTTTCTTCTGTATAGACCCTTCTCACAGTGCTTGTTGTTTCTTGTCTGGTAATCTGATCGTATGTCTTACTGACATTAGGCTTACCTCGAAGTATTTTTGCCAAAACCTCATGTCCCCGTTCACCTAAAACAGTTGTTAAAATTTTAATGAATCGAAAAGTCAAAGACCTAATTTCAAATCGTACAACATGAACACAGTTTTTATGTTTTTAACTGGTAAGTTCATCGACCAACAATCCACATTTTAGAAAATGTGAAAGCAATCTGAACTGTAAAGGCCTTATTATAGCATTCAATTTGAAGTCTTTTATATCTATCATCCTCTAACATAAACGTGTCTGTCGTTGGCTGCTGTCAGTCATATTTGTTGTTTTACGCATGTGCAAAGACACTTCAGATATCTATAACATTGCTAGTTTCGTTGTTTGTCGATAACTTGTCTGTCGAATATTAAGTGGTCTCGTTGTCGTCTTGTTTATATTTGGTTGGTGATTCAGATGTTAATTCTGTTTCAGAACACATTCTAAATACTACCATATTAAAATCTGTCGAGACTTATTATCAAAATAAATTAATTTCCTCAGAATAAACTAGTTCCTGTTTATTGTTGCAGAATAAGGAAGATGCAACAGTGATATATAAATGTTCTAAACTAGGCCCTTGGTTTTCTTTTTTGAAATATATAAAAAATTGTCATTCTTTTGACTTAATATAGGATACTGGTTTGTATCATTTTTGATGTCCGTACAGCGATCTGTAAATATTCACTTAAACTAACACTTACGTGTTAATTTATTAGTGTAAGTGTCATTCTAAATCATGTCACATTCCCTATTTTTGTTTAAATTGGTACGTGAAATACAGATTAATCGAAAGGATATATTTAAATATATGTTTTCGCTCCTTGACGCTGAAAGAAGATCAGAATTGAAGGTCACACTAGATGATGATCAATAGAGTCATTTTGTCGAGTTCACATCTCAAGAAAACAGAATGGCTAACTGAACATATACTGATTATATTATTTTCTCTTTTGTGATATTTTGAAAGAGTCGGAATTTGCATGACAGAGGATGTATACATACCGTGGACGCTTTCCTTATTTGTCTCTTTTGGCATGAATATTTTTACAAAAAAAGAATCAACAAATGAACTTCAATATACT